>NC_073692.1:264221812-265421812 GCF_029784155.1 Uranotaenia lowii
CTTAAGAATTCACAGAAAACTGCTGCAAAAGTTATCAAAACAACTTTGGAATTTGTTTTTCACATATAGGATATGTTGCCAAGTCTACAAATATTCTAAATGGATAGAAGTTGCGACTAGTTTATGTCAGTTTTTGTATTTTTTTGTAATAAAACTCTTTGTTTACATTTTGCTTGATACGACGTAATGAAAGCTTACGCGAGTTATGATGTTTTTCTTAGCCTAAATTAACAAAAATAAATTAAATGTGGCTTTTTATAAAATAACAAAAAAAAAATCCAAATTCATAGATCAGCATTTTTTAAATAAATGCAAAGAAAATTCGAATACATCATTCGGCCTTATTCTGCGCCGCGAGTGACGTGACAGTTGGCGAGTCACCCCACCGTCACTCGACTCTTGTCACCTTATTCCGACAGTCGGTTTAAGTGAGGTGAGAGCAAGTGACAGATACTCATTCCGAGCTGAGTGACTGGATGAACCCATCTAGAAAAATGGAGAAATTTGCTCTGATTGTGTTGTGCCGGTGTTTACGATTCGGGTTTTGAAAATTGAATTTAAAATAAACAAGTGAAAATTGTGTCCCGTCCTGGACAATTATCGGATTGTACGGTGTTAGCAAGCTGGTCAATTTGAAAAAAAAGGACGAATTTGGCTACAAAAGAGGAAATTTCAGCCCAGCCCGGATTTCAGACACAGCATCAAACAACTGGAGCAACAAAAACTCGAACAGCATGCAGGGGCGACTGCTGTCTCACAAACCGGTGCGCAAAAAGGCTTCCGAGTATCTGCGACAACCTTAGCTGCTATTTCAGGTTGGAAAAATAAGTTACTTCTTTTAATCTCACCGTTTCTAACTTCTGTCTATCTATTTTAGGTTTAGGTTTAGGTGTTGCGGCCAGCTTGGGGCGAAAATCAGCGAGGACAAGGGCTGATGGAATAAATCGACGCGGTCCTAGAGTCGGTGGTGTCGATTATCGTTTCCAATCCGCTGGAACGGGGCGAAGCAATGCGACCAGGTAAAGGAAGTCTTCCGCAGAGTCAATCAGCTAAAGGCTAATTTACAAGCTGTACCGTCTGTTGCACGACGTCCTCCAGGATACAAACAGTGAGCTGCTCTGAACGTACACGGACGAAAATACCAGCTACGCCCGGGAGGATGCCATGAAGTGATGGCCCTCGCCGATCCGAACACATTCCTGCTGGATCCGTTTCTGTCGCTGAAGCTGGTCCGGTTCCTCGAGCCGATTCAAAATCTGCTATCGGCGTTTGTGTTCGAGAAGCTATTTACAGTTTCTTCTAAATTTTTGTTTTATTTTACACCAAATTCAAAAAAGTTTTGAGATACGTGTTAAAAAGTTACGGCTACTAAATAAAAAGATTAAAAAGCGGGGTATCGACTTTTCGAAAGTGTTCACAATTTCGAATTATTCAAAGTTATCAATTGTATACAAAATCATAAAAACTAATAAATTTATTTTTCCCTAAAGATTTTTCAAAATTTTAATCTCAATGTACCTACTTTTTTGTAATTAATCCGGGCCCGGATGGACCTGAAAACTCGCACCGTGTACATCTCCTCCTGCCCTCAGTGGCAACAGTAAAGATTGCATGCCAAGGAAGATTTGGTAGCAAAAATCCCGTAAATAAAAACTCCTTTAAACTCCAACCCTTCTCGTAAAAAGAAATCATCGTTGTGTTTACAAATTTATCGATAATTTAAGCTAAAAACATGCTAGGTAAAATATTTTGATTGAATTTTAACAACTAACAACTCCGCTTCCTGTAATTTTTCATTCCATTTTAATCTCGTCACCACCTGAAAAGGTACCGACAATTGTCACCTAAAATCGTCACCCGAATGCGACAATTCTCACCCACGGTGACTACAAGAACAGGGTAAGAACTCACAAAGTTCATCCAAAGTGACGTTTCTCACCTAAACCGACTACCGGAATAGAGTGACTTGGGTGACTCGCATATCATCACGTCACGCGCGGCGCAGAATAAGGGCCATTGTATTTACCAGCGGCTGAGGTTTATAATGTGATAAGATCTTGAACCTCTCCGAGTTAAACGGAAATTTTAAGATAATAGTGATAAATCAAAGCAACCAAACCATATCGAAAACCAGAACCCAAATATTTATGTAGGGGAAAGTCGGGTAAAACGGACACCCTAAGGTAGAATCGCAATAGAAAATCAGATATTGCTCTTTTCATCGCAGTTTTCGTGCAGATGGGCAGTTTAGGTTGTTTGCTAACGCATTAACCGTTGAAATTAGTAAATTTCCTTCATCAAAACTGTGTTTATAGCTATTCAAAACATGCTTGCAAATTACACTTTTCAAAAATGGTCGGGTAAAACGGACACTGCTCAGAAAAGGTACATTTTGCCGCAAAAATTGCTGAAAAATTAGATATTTTTGTGAGTTAAGCATTTGAAAACGTTTTTCAACCAAAATGGAACCAACAGGACCGAGTCCAGAAGCGAAACCGCGTGGTTTCGGAAATTCATATTTTATAGGCGCTTTCTTCACCGGAGATCATGTTTTTACATTTTTTATGGCCTGTTTGAGATGGTGAGTGCTTTTCGACCGACAATTGCTCTTGCCAAGGTCTTCTGAAGGCATATGGAGGAACAAACCGATGAAAAAATTAACATACCTGGAGAAATTTATGTGTCCGTTTTACCCGACCTTGAGGTGTCCGTCTTACCCGCCTTTGCTACTTTTTTTTCAAATCGTTTGTTGTTTAAGCCCTTGGACTGAAATTCGCAGATTTTCCTCCGAATGGTTAAAAAGAAGCCTAATAATCACTCTACCTTTGAAAACGGTTGAAATTTTCGAAAATTTTGCGAGTTATGAACTATTTTATGAGGAGAGAAAATTACATCAGATAATGGATCCTCAAAGTTTTTGTTTGTTTTGTTTACTATTGTGGGACCTTGCTTGCTATAAATAAACAAAGGGTCTCGAAAGTGTTGATACACTTAGACGAACATATTCCCATCATTAGATTTGTGCGAAACATTGTAATTTTCGAAATATTGAAAGTGTCCGTTTTACCCGCTGTGTCCGTTTTACCCGACTTTCCCCTATGCATTTTTTCGTTTGGTCAAACTGATAAAGCATATCTGATTGAACTGTCCGTCGCAGTGTAATTGTATAAGCACGGCTGATAAATCTTCCGAAAAAGGCATAAAACTAATGCGCTAATATTTACGAAAAGCTCGGACAAGCAGCACTCAGCATAGCAAACACGAGCCTGGGGTTCATGTTTCACACTTTGCTTTTTTCCTCTCCAATCTCGGAACGATATCGTCTATCCGTCTGGCAAGCCTGAAGGCAGAAGAAGCATAAGAAGGCTCATGGCGGCCTGATGGCCCCGAGAGTATAGTCTGTAACATATGCGTGTTTTTCCAGCCTCACAAAACTGTCCAAAAAACATTCCAAGACTCTACCTGCCTACACACCTCGGCACTGGAATTGAATTACTAGAGCATGAAAAGAGAGTATTGGGGGAAAAACGAAACATTTATTCACGCACCTTCTTTATCTTTTCTGTGTACCCAACAACAACAATAACAACTACGAAACGTTGTTCGGGGTACAAAAGAAACTTGTTGGTTCGATTTCACATTTCTCTCAAAGCCAACAACAAAAACCAAATCAACAACAAAAACAAAATGTATTCTCGGTATAAACATACCCACTAGTCCAAAAATATTTGAAAAGTCTGCTTGTCGACCTTGAGATTCTTGTATTCTGAGTGGCTTCTTAAGGCGTAGAGGCATCTTGGCAATTTATGGCCCTCCGAAGAATCGGAGAAGCGTGACATGCCAGCCACTGACGACGATGACGGCGGGTGGCGATGGAATTCTGAGCACTCACAGAACACTACCGGAGAAGAATGTTGATTTGAGCCGCCCCAAAATTGACTGCCATCGCCAGGAGAGCCGGTTTCTTTTCAGCCTTTACTTTTTACTTGTTTTGCTACGAGCTGCGAAGGCATTTAAATAAATAATGAAGATATTCTCTCATTACGTATGTAAATAGCTGTCACTTTCGGTGTTGCCGCTCAGCTCATAGGAGTATCTGGTCCTGCAGCAACGCAGAAACGCGACCCCTGTGAGCAGTTTGGGTGGCACTAAGAAGAATTGCTCAAACTTTTATCAATCCTAGGCAGCAGGCAGATCCGCAAAAAGTTTTGGGCGACAACAGGTAAACTTGCTGTCATTGGGCCAAAAATATAAATCCGTCGTCGTCCGTCTCCGGAGAATAGGCATTGTTGTTTTGCTGCCATCACATAATATAACATTATAAGTGGGCCCTTGGTTCACCGAAAACGATCACCAAAAATCCATCTGAGGTTTGTTGAATCGATGAACTGGGCGACAGCTCCTAGTCTGAACCATTAAAGACCTCCACCCGACCTGTCTGTCTGTCTGTCTGAGTCTGGGGCGAGTTATAAGATCGTAAAATTTTAATAACTACTTAAAAAGGAACCTTTTTTGAGGAGGGGCTTGTTGCTACACAAAAGCCCATCAACATCGTCCGCCAGCTGGTGGGGTCTGCTAACCAAGGAGGAACTTTCGGTAGTTTCCGCTGTCGGTCGACGGACTGGCTGTTGGGCTGATGTGCGAACCTATTTGGAACGGACTAACGGCGTTCGAAATGGCCACTTTAGACGTTTGATGACACTCTTTCAATTTATGTTTGTGGTTTGGACCTAATGTGGTGTGTTCTATCACTTCAATCTATTCCGGAATGGCAGAGTTCAAGTTGATTATCGATGTCTGATTGATTTCGAAATAGTTTTCGTTGAACCTATGTCAAATGAATTTGTGGTATTTATTTGCTTCATGTGTCTCTAGCAAAACAATGGGGTATCAATTTGGCTCAATGGCTAATTTCTTTTTTTTCTTATGTAATAGCAGAAAAAACCTAAATTATTCAAAATCGTCATTCATTGATTATGGAAGGATCCATGAGGTAAATTCAGTAAATTTGACAGAACTCCGTGAATACTGTTGTGTCAAACATTTGGTTAAAAACGGTACGTGAAGAACTGTTGCACGGCTGAAAGGATCTTGAATAAAAAGTCGGAGTCCGAGTCGGTTCTGTTTTGACTGCTGAGTAGAAAGTTGTATTCGGTATGTCACGGAAGAATCTATCTGGAATTCGTTGACATGAAAAAATTCGAAAAAATGCAACACTTTATTTTATGAATAACTTTTGAATGCATGGATGTAAATTGAGGAAATTTTCAGCGAAGTTAGCCGGTAATGTAATGTTTACATATGCAAATGTGATGTGTTCTGTCAAATTGGTTTTGAGATAGCGTCAAATGAAGAAATTTTCTGACTTCAATTTTTGAGGAACGCGTGTTCCATCTAAAATGCATACTATGAAGCACCTTTTTTCAAATCAAGGCTATTTTTAATTACGTTAGCTGCTTTCTGAAGCAGTTTCCAGAGTATTAACTTTGTGGATCTTATTGAAGTGCTTTGCACAGAAAACGGTCGCATTTGGTTGGAGACTCTTCTTTGTATTTTTCTGACATTTATCGTGTCAATCGTTATGAAAGACTGAGTAATTTGCAGTTTCCACAAATCGTTAGCCTCCTCAAGAACTAAACGTTAATTTTTTCAATTTTTTCTCCTTGTTTATCTTCGGGAAATACAGGCGAGATTTGTCAACGAAAAGTTTCTGGTTAGACACCTGCGAGGTGACCGCTAAAGAGTTAGTTTTGCTGTCCGTTACGAGCTTTTGTCAAAATATCTTCCCACAAGCAGTCGCACGATTTGACCACCGTTTTTTGTTTATTTTACCGGTGGATAGCTTTTCTACCTTGTAGAAATGAAGAAATATTTTCGGATTGAGCTTGAAAAAAACTCTCACTTTCCTCTCACTTCATGGAATCAATAATCTTCACTATTGGATCTTCTTTAACGATTTACCATGAGGACTTTGGCCGAAGAGTTGATTTCCAGCTGTTTTGAGTCTCCCACAGGGACTTTTCGGGATTTTTTTCGATCCTGCCCAAAAAATTTTGTCAATGAAATTCAGTATTGGATACTATCTCAAAAACCACTTAACAGATTTTCACCAAATTTTGTACATGTACACTAGACTGAGTCGATTAGAGATCATTTTTGAATTTCTCAAACTCTGGGGTCTCAAAAGCTTCGTCTTGATCCAAAACTCATCCATGATTTTTTTTGCAGAATTTTTAAGTAATGTTTACATGAGTAAATTCTAACTATTAGGTTTGTCTGATAAAATTGAATATTTTGTACTGAAAAATAAACATCATTTTTGTTTCTTCTGTGGAACCGAGCCTGCTAATTAAGTTTGTGCCAATTTAAAAATTTCCTAAAGTAAATTTTTCGCTGAACATCTTTGTCGAATACCGTATTTTCCTAATTAATTAAAATAAAAATTCATATTAGAATCCCTAAATTCTCAGTTCATTTGAAGAAAATTGGCTCTTTTAAAGATTGTCGATTTTCCAGTAATTCAGTTTGCTGATCGTTGCCACCAACTTATATTGCTGGAAAACCAGCGGGACAAAAAATCACCAAAATTTTGCTGGTTTCCAGCAATTAAAAATTTGCTGTGTAGAAAAAGCCACGATTGTCTGTTATCAATCATCTGCTAGATAAACAGGATGGAAGCTTTCTGTTCAGGATCGCCCCTGATGGCATGGATCGATAGCCTCAGATTTCCTTTGTTGAATAAAAAACCACACACATTTTTCAAAACATTACAAACATAACAACAGCAAGTGTTAGCATAATTTGGTATAGAATATCCAATAGTAATCTAGGTATCTTTAAGGTTTCTTTGGCATTGTCAGTTGAGTTTACCGAATAGCAAAATCACCTAGGTTTCATATTTTTTCAAAGAGTAACGTCATATGCAAAATAAATGATTTCGGAGCCTTCAAAAATGTCTTGCATGTTTGTTGCGTAACATTTTAAAAAGGTGAAACAAGCAGTTAAAAAACGTGTTCGAAATTTCGAAACGCCTAATAAAAACTTATTCGAATAAATCATTCATATTCAATTCCAAATTTTGTTGTATCGAGATCTTAACTATACCTATTTTGCTTTCGTTTTCTATAAGTTTTGAAAGCATAATGATGCCAAATATTGCTATTATTTAAAATAATGTGATGCCTTATACAGTGAGCGTAATAAGAATAGTACCACTATGGAAATTACGAAAATTTTCTTCTACAGTTTGTTCTGAATTGTTTAACGAATAAATCAAGCATAAGTTTACTTTTTCTGGACGTAGCAATTGGCGTTGAGGACCAAATATGTGAAAAAGGGTGCGAAATAAGAATATTACCACTTGGTTTTTCAACAAAAACAAGATTATTTTTAAAAAATTACTGTGTAAAAGTGAATAATAATGCTTCTAAGAATTATTTGAATAGATAACTGCACTTTTAGAGTTTTCTAGAATTCCAAAGGTTTTCAAAGGTTTTAAAAGGGGGTTTTAAGAGATGCTCCTCTAGCGTTAAGAAATTTGATATTTGAGCTGTAATTCTTCACCAGTAGTAAAGGTCATGGACTCGACATCTCGTTTTGAGTTGCTTATAAATCTAAGGTCAACTACTCCTATATCCCGATTTTTATGACTTTTCCACTGTTGTTTGACTGTTTAGATCAAGCGGAATGTTGAAGCATACGTAGGTATGTACTTGTTTTTTTTTCGTATAAAAATTCTTGTAAATAGAATAAATATAAATACCTTTGAAAAAGCTAATTAAAAAAGGTTAAATTGTTTATTCCAGTTTATATACAAATATATGTAATTTAAGAATATCTAGCTTGTTGCAAGAAAATATAGTTTTTTGTAACAAATGTTGTTTATCAATTTGAAATTAAGCGTCTCTTCCAAATCACAGAACTTATTCTCTAAAACACATGCCATAGACATAAGTTCCAATTTTTGACGCAATTTTGGGAGAGAGTTCTACAAATGTCAATGCTGCCGTTCTACGAAAGAATGTCCCATTTGACTTTTGGGTCATTTTCATCTTTTTGCTGGAAACGGCATCTTTTAGTGTGAACTTTCGTATTAAAATACTTACAAGTAGGTATACTTTGTTCTGGACTTATGCAAAATTTTTTATGTTTCTACGCAAGAAAGTCAAACTGGACAAAGATTTATAAAAAATACTATTTCAGCTTTAAAAATTAGCTGATTTTGATTTAATCTGTTAAATATAATGTTATCCAATTCTGATGACTCAGAAAAAGTAAATGTGAGATTAGGGAGGTTTTTATTTGAACTTTATGTCCTTTTAATAAACAAAATATACTTTAGAAGATATGGTGAAGCTATGATTAGTTTGTATTACTCAATGGAGAAGTTAGATTACGTCTCTAAAATCTGCAAAACAGACATTTTTAAGGAAGAAACAGCATAGCTATGTGAAAGTTTTGCGTAGAAACTCATATCCGCGTACGTTCAGATTCCATCAATAAAATGTCACACGAAGCATTTTTAACTATAAATTCTAGGTTGTTGTAAAAAATGTATCTTTTTTTGGCAGATTACTTTGTAGATTTATTTATTTGAACTATTGAGTACGAATGAAATGCGAAAAACAAATTAAAATTTTATATAAATGTTGCTATATCTTTTGTCTTCACATTTCCCTTAAAAAGCAAATAGAATCAATTTTTCTATTTTCTTCTAGCCTTTAATTTTTGAAAAATGTTGATAACTTTTAAGCGGTACAATGAGTTTAAGTTGAGTTTTTTTTTCTTGTTATTGAAAACACAATTAATAGTTTTTGAATGAAAAAGTGATATTTTCGCAAAAACTTAGATTAGAAATAAATGTTAGAGATATTTGTAAGCTAAATTTTCGAAAGTTTTGTTTTGGGCAGCATTCTAACAAGGAAAAAACTGGTTGAAAATTTGAAATTTTATCCTTTTTTCTATGACCAAAAATAACAAATTTGAAAGTTTTGTCTGGAATCAACGGAGAATTCGAGCTGTTTACAGTACTGAAAGAGGATGTAAAATTATTTAGATTTTTATTGATTTAAATTTGTCGTATAACATTTTTGAAAATGCACTTCTGAAATTTCTGCTTTTATGTGAAAGCCATTTGTACATTATTTTTGTAAAAGAATCAAAGTTTTTTCTTCGGCATGTATTATAATAGCAAGTACCTTCTCATGATAAAATTTTGGCCCCTAAAATTTTTAAAAATAAAATAAAGAGCTACTATTCCTTTACTCAGACATACCTGTTCCCAAAAGCTTCTTAACTACTCTAAACCCTACTATGGAGGACTTAGGACTTGGTGGCGCTACTGTTTGCTAAATAAGTCTCATTGCAAAGTAAGTTCTATGAATACACCACATTCAATTTTGTTTCATCGTCGAGAAGAAAGCTAACTGAAATGAATATCTGACCTTCCGAAAATGTAGGAAAAAGGAAAGTATTACGCTCAAACATTGCATGAGAGCATCTTGGACTGGAATAAGCTTTGAGCGCCGTTTATTCAAAATTTATTTATTTCCGAACAATATCAAATGATGTACATTTTTGACGGTAGAAAGTTTTTGTAATTTGAATAAATTTGTCCATCTTCATGTTGCAGGATCTGAGGCAACGTTTGTACGAAACCTCATAAAAATATGTTACTCATACACAAGGAGAAATCCAGAAAGTGAAAAGGAAAAAAAAAAAAAACTGCACCGATCATGTGCAAAAGATTCCATGGTTTTCGAAACCCATGTACAAAACGCAATCGTTTTGGTCCATCCCGCAGACATCTGGCCTGGCTGACAGCGAGGGCTGCTAAACATTCCAGCATCGATGGTCCCCGAAAGGCAGCGGAAAAGCAACAAATTATGTTCGTTGTTGGACGAGTGAGCGAGCAGGGCTCTGGGCTGGGAGTGTGAAAATGTGTGGATTCAAACAGCGTTGTTCACTCAGCAGATGACGACAACGTGGCCGATAGGGATGCTGCAATGACAACGACGATGATGATAATGGTTTCGATGACGATGATGATGGTGAGGACAATGATTTGGGATGCTGCAAGGAACGTGGGTGTTTGATGCGTGTAGGGAGAAAAAAGGGCGAAAATAGGCTCGCTCAAACAAACACAATTGCAGGATGGCTTACGTACGTTAAGAGGGTTCGAACCAACACAACTGTGTAGAAATGAGGAAAGAGTTTAGATTTCAGGACACCGTCCGTCGTCGGTCGGTCAACAGGATACGATGCAAGTTAGGACGAAATCGGTATACCTACCTATATATGGGTGATGTTCAATAGTTGCGTGCTGTTTCATTTTGATGGATTTGATTTCAGTTCCATTTTTAAAGGGATGAAAGAAAAGTTTTCGTTTGAAATTGTTTACTCTTCTTGAAAAAGTTTTTAAGTTCTTTATAATTTCAAATTAAAAAAGTACTCTACAAACAGGAAAAAAGTTCGCACTTAGTATGGAGATCTCTTTATTTGTGTTACCGTTTACGATAGAGCAGAATCGTTTTTAAATTATTTAATTTAAGGTAAAACAATCATTCTTATTGCTGAATCTGAATATTTTTTTCAGTTTAGTAAATGACCACAGGACTCGAGAGGAGATTATACCTAGGTTTACGTCAAATTGACGGATTTTGTACACCTAGTGTGTTAGTGTTTACTAAATGTTAAACTGAACTAGTGAACGTGTAGGAAATGGTAATTTCTGGCATCTAATGAATTATCTTTCAAGATTTAAAACATTATCATTTGCAAAAGTTCTAAAACAAGAAATATGGAATAAATTATAAATGAATAATAGGGATAGTATTTAAGTTTAGCGGTAACATATTTAAGTAAGCTTAAACAGTGATCGTTTTTGGAAACTTGGTCTTCAATTCCTAAGACGGATGCATCTTAAAATAGTTAAATTCCAGTTAGAAAAACTTGGGTTTCAAGAACGCCCAGCTTGAAACAGAATGGAAGATTTCAAGACAGGTTTAAAATTCAAACAAATTCTCTAACAATTTTCTTGATTCCTCACGATTTTTTTCATCGTTTTGAACTCAAATGGTGCATTTATAATAAAAATTGATTAATTTTTTTTTTAATAAAGTTAACCTTTTTAACCAGTTAATTTTTATGAAATAAAGAACATTATTTCTGAATGGAATTCTTGATGAGAACCTTATTTGAAAAAAAAAAAAAAATAATAAAAATCACTAAATCCAACGAATTAAAAAATCTAAGATGATCCACATGAGTTCGTTACTCATGCATGAAACAACTGTCGTAAAAATCCGATTGCGGAAACAGGCATTGTGAAACCTACCTCATACTTAAGTCCAGCGAGCCGCAGCCAGGTTTCCACCTTCAGGCAGTACGGGGACATCGACGGAAGCAGTGGGGTTCGGGTGAACTGGAACAGATATACGACATCCTTCTCGAAGTTGGCTTTGTGCACCAGAGGCTTAACTTCTTTCTCCTTTTTGGCGGGGGCGGCTGCCTGTTCTGTGGTGGCACCGGAAGCTGCCGCTGGCCCATCTCCTCCTGCACCGCCATCAGCGGCGTGATTTTCTGTGGCCGCTTTATCACCACCTTCGGCGGCCTTCTTTTCACCCTCGGCCGGAGTGACCGCTGCCGTGGCCGTTTCTTCCTTCTTTTCAACGGCCGGCTGTTCGGTCTTCTTCTCCTCCTCGGTGGTCAGGGGCTTGTTTTCTACTTCTGTGGCCATTTTTGTCTAGATTTTTAACGTTACGATTTGTGAGGTTTCTGGTTAGAGATAAAAATCTGTTGGAAGGTAATTTCCACGCACACAACGCTTTCGCTAAAAATGCAAAAAAAAACTATTCGCACTTGGGACGTTCACTTGTATTCACTTTAAGCGGAAACCACACTTTTGAGGTTTCCAGGTAGGATTCAGTAAAATCACACACAATCCTCGTCTCACACGATTCAAAAACGTTATCCAAATATTGGGCAATAATCCAAAGAATATTCCTCCTTAAAAGATCCCGAAGGATGTCTCAAAAATCTACTTTTTTGGCGGTAGGCGTCAAAATCGGAGTCACACACGACAGATGACGAACACAACTGAACCTCGATTCTATTCAACGGTGCTGTACTGAATGGAAAGAAACTCCCTTTTAGCTGCAAGCTCTTCACAGGGTAACCGGAGTAGGCGGTATAGACTTTTTGTAACGTAAAATCGGTAACAGCAACTATGCAAGCCGATTCGGGGAGCGCGTTTACTCGAATTTGCTCAAATGCTTATAATCCACACCGGGACTTCACTGAAGTTTCTTTATAAAAATCGAATCAGAAAAACCGAAACTTTTCTCCTAACTCGGGACACAAAATCCTGACAATGTTGGCGCTGAGGCGGTTGGCTCTATACAAAATGCTAGCGGGCTGTTCGGCGATTTCGAAAAGTATGCTCGACTGTTTCTAAACTCCACCACCGATGCTCAACACAAAGAAGCTAGAGCCGCAAATAACCAAAAAAAAGCTCCACACTTTCGATGCAGCGAAGCAAGTTTGGCGTCCTTTTACCCACACTACAATACAGTGCACATCGGACCAATTTAAAAAATATTGAGATCTAAAAGGAGTCTTAAAAATACAAATTAAATGCCGAAATGTTTGTCAATGACAAAATCACAAGTAACTTTCTGAAAAAATTAATTAAAGGTCAATTAAAATTCGCATTTTCCGATACAATGAAATTGTTATTTCTGTCTGAGGTGAATGAAACGAAACCCATAAAAAGCGATTTAAACCACTGTGAATTTCGGTAACTCAGCTGCATTGGTATTGTATTATGATGGCTCCGAGCGAAAGAAAATCTCACTCTCTCCGAGGGAGCGGCCGATGCAAGCCTGGCTGGAGACGGAGAATCGCGGAGAATCATTCAAACAAAAATATTCCAGCACTCACGCACCTACACACCTTTGATGTGCGGCGTTTAGATTTGTTCGTTTCATTAAGTCCGTTCAACAACCAATTGAAATCGGTTTCAATCGATTTCGATTGGTAAATTGTTGTTCACTCAGCCAATGTTTTGGTCGAAACTAATCCAATTGACGTTCAATGAAGCCAATCGGAATCGATCGAAACCAATCGAAATCGATCAAGCCCGAGAGCAGGATTCGTTTCTATCGGTTTCTATCGCACTAACACAAATGCAGTTGTTTATTGTCAAAAACAGCTGATTTGATTTGTTTTCAACTTTTGTTAGCGTGATTCTTGCAAGTGAAACTGGAATCAATCGGTGCAACGTCGGTGGTGCTGTGCCAGTGATGTTGTGCCGCAGAGGTGCTGTGCTGGTGGTGCAGTGTTAGTGGTGTGGTGTCATTTGTGTTCTCTGTCGGGTGCTGAGTCGGTGGTGCTGTGCCACTCGTGCTAAGTAGGTGGTGCTGCCAGTCGTGCTGTGTCGGTAGTGTAGTGTTGGAATGGTGTCTGGTAATTGCTAGAGACAAAAACAACTGATTTTGTGTTTCGTTTCTGTGGGCCGTGCAGGTGATAGTGAAAGTAGTGTCGGTCTATGTCTCGTCTGCGGTGATGTACCAGAGGTGTTGTGTCAGTGATGCAGTTTTAGTAGCATTAATCAGTGCAGTTTCTGCACAAAAGCAAAAGTGAAATTTAATACGATAAGATAAAAATAAATACTTAATACATATTTTGAACATCAGAAGAAATTTATTTTTAATTTAAATATTTTCATATCCCAAAAGTTATTCCTCGGAACTTTCTATCTATTTCTATTCTAGAATTAATCTGCCAGGGTCGAGTTTTATTTAAACAGTATAATTATAATAATGGAGGTACACATTTTTGAAAAATAACCGGTGAACCGGTAAAAATGACATTTCGGCAATTTATTTTTATCATGATGACATATTTAATACTGTGTTTGTATGTGGGATAGATTCTCAACACCATTTCCCTGAGAACTTTATCATTAATTTCCAATATTTGAAAAGGTGTTTCTGGAAGAAAATAGGCCAAAACATGTTGGTTGTTCGCCAAATCCGGATAAGCAACAACAAAACTCGATTTGTTCTGTTCGCACATCCGTCGGACTTTATCGCGGTAGACATACTGGCCTTGCTGTTAAATCGGTTAGCGATTTCGGTACGTGAACCCAACATAGAAACCCATTCCTTCATGCTTTGCCCCTTGGCCCTTGGTATCTTCGAAGTTTTCCGCCACTGCTTCAGCAGCTTTCTTAGCTGCTTGGCTCGGGGCACATAATCGTCATCGTCATACTTTTCGTAGAAAAGTTCCCGATCGTCTAGATGAATTCCGGTTGCGATCACGACGTCGCATCTCAGCCTCAGCGTTTGCTGTCCGCAAAATTTGTGGACGAATGCTTGAAGCGCGCAGCCGAATTAAAAAATGAAAACAAACTAAGCGCATTAGTATTAGTGTCTGGCTGTTCATTCAGCAGCCTGATAGAAATCGATCGAAGTCAATTGGATAAACAGCTGATCAACTGTCAATCCATTCCAATTGATTTCGATTGGGTTTTGTTGAACACACCTATTGTGAATTGGCTTCATTGAAATTGACAACTTTTTCGGGAATCACATTTTTAAAAGAGCGAGTCGTATGGCAAAAAGGCCATGATAGAAATTTAATTAATAATGTCAAAATTCTTAAAAATTTATGAAGAACTATTGAGGCATATTAATTGCATATTTTGCACAACGGTATCTTAACACTTGTTTGCCTTTTCGGTTTCAATAACGGATAAGGCTGATGTCATGCTGAAGCAACTAGCAACGCAACACAACGCAACGTTCCAATAAGGAAGCGTTGCAACGCATTGGTATGTCATGCTGGCGCGACCTGTCGCTTTGAAATTCCCTACAAATCATCACTTCTCTACATCTGATAATGCTTTGAATCGTCTCCTTTCTTTCGGGAGCCATCAAAAACTCATCAAATCACGACCCGGATTGCAAGAATGCCGAAATTTGAACCGACAAAATTCCTTGTTTTTTTTTTGCCGAAACTAAGAATTCATGAAAATTTTCTTGCCGATTAAGATATTTTTTAGTTTATTATCACAAGTTCGAACAGATCTTCGTGCTATTGTGCTTAAAACCCGGAATCACTGGTTCAAATCGAGAAAAAACAATATTCCCATTGGATTTCCTACTAGTCGCGCTACAAAATACACTGGCATCAGATTTGTCGCGCTTTACAAAGCGACCAGTATGACAGGTCTGCGCTTTTTCCATGGAGATCAAATGAGAGCTGGTTTGTCGTGTGAACGTTGCGTTGAAGGTCGCGTTGCTAGTTGCTTCAGCATGACATCAGCCTAAGATAACTTGTCGCCAACTCCCTTTATTTGGGTCTCTACACACAAAACTTTCGGAGCTCCATTTAGCAAAAATTCGCTGTTACTTTCCGTTAGCAAAAATATTTTTTTACTTTCGAGTTAGCAAAAAACTAAATTTACTCAATTTTAGTAATAAGAAAGTTAATTTTGCTTGATTTTAGTAAAAGTAAGGTTTTCTAGCCGCTTTGTTCATAGACAGCAGCCGCCGTCAGTTGGGAGAAGAACAACAAATCGAATTGATCAGTGCGGTTCCGATAATTCGATGATTGCGGTTCGTTTGGTGGCTAGTTCAACGTAAAAAATGGTGGTCAAATAGACACCGGATGCGTACAGGTAAGGGCCGATCTTGAAGTGTACCGATTTTCCGATTATGAAATTCCAAATTGTTTGTTTTTCCTACCAGGTTGCAACTGCCGGTAAACACGACGGTTTTCTTTTTGCAACAGTCTGGAAATAAAGAGTGGCCACAACTGGCATGTCAATGCGCTGCATCCGACACAACCCAGGTGCATTCGTTGATGAGGGTCGGCCCTTGGCATTTCGCTCGCCGGAAGGTGCGTTCAGGAACGGAACGAATTACTTTCAATTCAAGGAAAATTGGTAAATGAACTTCCGAAAAATGTGAAAAATAAATTAAAAGTGAAATTATTTGTGCATTCTATTTAATGATCAAGAATTCCCTTCGAATTAGCAGAGAAAAAACTATAAATTTTGAAATTTCAGATCCGGGGCTCTTGTCTACCGGTTTTTGCTAAAAAAGTGAGCAAAAATTGCGGCGGCTAATTTTTTCTCTCGTTTGCTAAAATTTCAGTTCGAAAATTTTGCTAAATTGATTGCTAAGTTCCTAGCTGGTCAAATTTGAGCAAATTTTTGCTAATTTCCGGCCTCGAAAATTTTGTGTGTAAGGGCATCCGCAGCAATCGCGAGCAAAGTGAAAATGCTCGCGAGTTTAATCACTTCTATACCGCACCGGGGGTTAGTATCAAGGTGAGCAAAATAGGGCCGTTGCCGTCGGGACCGACAAAATCAACAAATTTGCTTACTAGAAAGGGGCGAGAGCAAACATGCACTGAAAAAATTCTACCGTTTTAAGCAGAATTAAACAAACGAAGTTGTTTACTCGATTCTGAATCAATGCGAAGTGGCCAGCAATATGGCTCGTTATGACGGAAGCGAACCACTGTATGTCAAAACACGAGCCGAGGGCTTCAACGGAGTTGTTAAAAATCGCATCTTGGGCAGAAACTTTTTTTTATTGCACAAAAACTAATTCCATGAAATATTTCCGAAAAGCCCTTCAAATCCGACGATTGCTTGCTGAAGATTTAATGGAGTAATAATTATCGAGACCAGTGCGCTGTGCAGGATTTTTGTATCCAACCGGCCAATATGGGTGGCATTCCAGTACTGTCCCTACCGATTCGGCTTTCGAAACGAGGTCTCTCAATAAGTTTGCAACTAATGGGACCCAGTTTTTCGGAGCAGCAACTATTTCAGTCAGCACGTTGGATAGAAAAAAGTTGAAGATTTTTTAGAAAAGTATGATTTTAATAGAAATATAATAAATAAATAAAGTTGAATTTTAGTTGAACTGTTTAGTTTGTTGAATTTTGTTTTTCGGGTCCATGTGTTAGGAAATATAAGTGCCCGGCGTTTTGAAAGCAAAATCGAGCTTAATTCGAAAATACATTCTTAGCTGAACTTATTTTAATCGATCAAGTCGTCCTACAATTCTATAAGTTTTTAATCACAATCCAGCAAACGGGTGACACGGAATTGGAAACACCGTGAGGGAAACTCAACGCTTTGCCGAAAGGATCAAAGTTGAATCGGTCGCCGAAAACAACCACCACCGGTTGAAAGCGGTGTCCTATAGATATGATGACGAGGCCAAGCGAAGCAAACATCCTGCTAACTGCTAAGAAGTTCTTGCTGCATCCGTCATCGGACCCGATTGCTGGTCGTCTAAGCTGCTTGGCCTTAAGGCAATTGCTGCTGCTGTACGGTATGTTCAACCAGGATGTAGAGTTTGACGTCACGTTACGGATAGCAGCTAACCCGTCGAATAACTGCCAACAACCCCCAGGCCCTTTTAAGACCAACATTAATCGAAATTTTAGCAAAAAAACTGACGACTCCGAAAATTTACTCGGTCCGTATTAATTTAAGATTAAGATTTTCTTCAAAAGTTTTCCCAGTGCAATGCTTAATTTGAAAATATAATTATGCTACCGCCCGGTGCGCGAAAGAGTGTGTATCCTAAAACCGGTCCGCTGAAATGAGCAAAACCGGGCCGCGTATACTCACTTATTGGTGCGTTTGCTCTAATAAATAGTTATTGATAATAATAATTCATTCTTATTAATTTGACTTTAAAGTCTATTGTTCCTTGTTGAAATTGGAATGTAATGCTAATTTTTCATAAAAAAAACTATAGTTTTTATTATAAAAACAAATGAGTAAATTACTTGCAAAATAACTTTAAAGACGCTTTTAAAAATGTATGTTTCAAGAACAACATGTAGAGAATATAGATTGTTATAATATAGAAAAAAAAAAGAATTAAAAAAATATTCAAAGATAATTAATTGAAAGAAATATTTAATAAATTTGTGCAGTACTTGTGAATATACCCTATTACGAATAGGAGACACATCGAAGAACGACTGAGTATGTGTGAGAGTATGAAGAGCGAAAGCATATTCACCCTGAACGTGTAGTCGTACGTGGTGAATATAAGAGCTTTTACGAGAGGAATGAAACCCAGGCGAACTTGGTTGTAGCGTCAGTTTGTAGAGTGATGTTATCGAGTGTAGTTATTTTTAGCGATCTGTCCGGTTCAAAATAATGCGAGATTTTGAAAAAGGTGATGGTAGTGGAATAATAAAAGAATAATTTGGAAAGAATTTAGCATCGGTTACGACAATGGCGTGGTCGCGTCTCCCAAAGGTATGTTGTGAATGAATATTTCATGTTGGTAAGTTATGCTGTGCTTCGACCCAAGCCGTTTCTAGTGGATACCAAGCCAGTGAAGGAAAAGCGACGCATTAACGCTTGAAAATGGCGGATCCCAGTTGAAAAATATTTATTCTGATGGATTTGTGGTTTAATAAAAAAAAATCAATATAAAATGGTTTGATAAGTTTAGTAAAGGTTTTTTATTATAATTGTCTATGGTGCGGAAGAATTGAACAATGATTTTCAAGATTGATGCTTTGCATTGTACGTGTGTCATCGAAAAGATTATTTAAAGGTATTTTGAATCACAGATTCAAAATGATAAGGTATTATTCATTTATTGGTTGAACAATTGAAGAAAGTGTTTTTAGTGAGTTAAAATAAATTAAGGAAGAATTTGGATTTTTTAATAATAAAGCTTCAATGCAATGCAGAAATGCGATATTCTCATATAAAGTTAACATATTCAATGATAATGAAGTCCTGTTTAGGGTGAAAACATTCCCTAACAGGTTAATTGAAAAAATAGCGAAGTCTTGATTAGGGTGGATAACAGTCCCTAACAGGCTAAATAAAGAAAATAAAGTCCTGTACAGGGTGAATAACAGTCCCTAACAGGCTACGTAAAAATAGTAAAGTCTTGATAAGGGTGAATAACAGTCCCTAACAGGCTAAGTAAAGAAAATAAAGTCCTGTTCAGGGTGAATTAAAGTCCCTAACAGGTTGAGCAAAGACATGAAGTTCTGTTCAGGGTGAATTACAGTCCCTAACAGACTAAATAAGTAAAAAAAAGTCCTGTTCAGGGTGAATTACAGTCCCTAACAGGTTGAGTGAAGAAAATAAAGTCCTGTTCAGGGTGAATTACAGTCCCTAACAGGTTATCAGAATGAATAACAGTTCCTAATGGGATAAGTTAAGATAAAAAAGTTCTGTCCAGGGCGAATTAAAGTCACTAACAGGTTGAGTGAAGAAAAAGAAGTCCTGTTCAGGGTGAATAACAGTCCCTAACAGGCTATGTAAAAATAGTGAAGTCATAAAGAGGGTGAATAACAGTCCCTAACAGGCTAAGTAAAGAAAATGAAGTCCTGTTCAGGATGAATTACAGTCCCTAACAGGTTAAGTAAAACTAGCGAATTCTTGATTAGCCTAACAGGCTAAGTAAAGAAAATAAAGTCTTGTTCAGGGTGAATAACAGTCCCTAACAGGTTTAATAAAATAAAAGGCATGATCAGGATGAATAACAGTTCCTAATGGGATAAGTTAAGAAAATAAAGTTCTGTCCAGGGCGAATAACAGTCTTTAACAGATTAAGCAAAACAAAAATAATAATAATAATGCTACATAAACAAGTAAAAAAGAGTTGATGCAGAAAATGTCTATCTACCCGAATGAAATCAATCAAATGAGTTTTAGTGAATTGATGAGCTATCGCAAAGACTGATTCAGAGGAATTAAAAAATATTGATTGGCCACGACAATAAGAAACTAGGTGATGAAACTTCGAAAAGATGATTGGATTTTGAAAACGAGAAAATTAAGATTTTTTTAAAGGATAACTTGGGAAAATTTGTGAATCAAATATTTGGTGACGAGAAGATGAGAGGCTGGAGAAAAATAATTCAAGATGTGAAGTGAATGTGAAGTTTATCTGATAAGAAGAAAAAAAAACAAGTAGTAGTTAAAAATATGAGAAGATAATAGATGAAATCCTGAAAAATGAAATAGAAAGCTGGAGATATAAGCAAGAAGAACAAGTAAGATGTGGAATGTAATAATAATGTATATATTTGCCACAAGTTTGTTGAAGTCATGGACAAATAAAACGATTTAAAATAAATAAGAAGACAAAAAAGATGAATAGAGGAAGGGTTAAAAGATAAGAAGAAAAAAAGTTGGAAAAAAATGATTGGATTTTTAGGACGAATAAAAAATGAAGCTAGATGTTAAGACACTGAAAAGATAAATGGAAGAAAAGATGATGAGATGAGAAAAAAATAGAGAGGTTGTGACAAAAAAAAACAAGAAAATGAAAAGATTAGAAATAAGATGGAAAAGCTGAAGCATAAACATTATAAAAAAAAAAGAAGAGAGGCAAATAAATAAATGAAAAAGTTAAGATTATCAGTTGAGAAAATGGAAGAAAAGTGGAAGATAAATAGATAAGAAGTTGATAGATGAAATCCTGAAATTAGAGACGTTTTGAGTTGAGAAACTGAAGAGATGAGACAAAAAAAATCTAAATGGTATTGTATGTTTAAGTCTTGAAATGGGGTATAAATGTTTTTGTTTGAGCTAATAAAATGATTCGAAGTAATAAGAAAGGGACTGATAGAAATTTAAGAAATAAAATGATAAACAGCAAAGAAAAGACTAAAAATACACAAAAGATCAGTTTAAAAAAATAAATTTAAAAAAAAACAATGTGAAAACTAAAAAGTGCTATTGATGATGGATTTTTTTAGTTTTTAAATGTATAGTAAAGTATAGTTCAGAGTAGAAAACAAATAATAACAAATGTCTAAAGTTTAGTATTATGTAAAAAAAAGAGTTGTGGTGAAACAAGTCATTTCCGAGAAATAAAAAAAAAACTGGCGAAATAAAAGAGCTACTGAAAAAAAGGTTTAAAAATAAGCCCGAGGAAAGAGCGGTCAGCTACTATGTTGGTGATGAGACATCAAAGTGATAAAATAAGGAACTTTTTATTAAATAAATTCTTTATTAGGCAATTGTAATAAGAAAATGAAATAATAAAATAAAGAATATAGGAACATGATTAAATAATGAAATTATTATAAAATGAGAGGCTGGAGAACTAAGACAAAGGAAAGCTCTTGAGATTATAAGATGAGAAAATAAACAGAAGAGAAAATGAGATGTGACAGAGGAAACGATGATAATTTGAAAGCATGAAAAATCGATGAGACTAGAAGAGCTTACACGCATACGTTTGTATAAGATAAGATGTTGAGCAAATCAAATACAAGAGATAATAAAAAAAAAGAAAAAGGTAAAAAGGCTATAGATAATCTCCTGAAACATTACAGAAGATGAGAGGGCGGGAAGATAAGACAAAAGAATGAGATCTTATGAATTGCGTAATTAGGTAACGTACTCAAGAAAAAAGTTAAGTAAGACAAAAAATGACTTAGAGTAAAAGAGTTGAAAATCTTAAAATATGAGCAAAGACACTCTCACAACTATAATAACAAGATCAATAATCAAAATATAAAGAGTCAAAAAAAAAAAAAAAGATTACCAAGCTTTATTATAGTCACGTAGCAAGTATTGAAAATCACGAATTTCAAGAAACCAAATACAGAAAAAATCATACGATCAGAGTCAAGGTAAAAAAAAAAGTCATATGTAAGTGTCGAATGAAATTTCAAAACAATTCAGCAAGGGGTAAAAGAAAAAAATCGGAAAATTTAAAAGTTGATAGAGTTAACGACGGAGGTTAAAAGTGAGAATTAGAAAAAAATATCAGATATAAAATGAAAAAAAAAAAGAATTAAAAAAGAAAACGTTGTCTACGTTGACCAAAGAAAAAACAATAAATAAAAAATAATGTTGACAAAGTTTGAGAATACAATTTTATATATATGTATAAAAGATGATTTCATGTGAAAATAAATATTTAAATAGTTAATTTTGTTTTGAAATTTTTGTCGTTGGCAAATCCCACAGTACGAGTGGAGGCGAATGTAGAGAATATAGATTGTTATAATATAGAAAAAAAAAGAATTAAAAAAATATTCAAAGATAATTAATTGAAAGAAATATTTAATAAATTTGTGCAGTACTTGTGAATATACCCTATTACGAATAGGAGACACATCGAAGAACGACTGAGTATGTGTGAGAGTATGAAGAGCGAAAGCATATTCACCCTGAACGTGTAGTCGTACGTGGTGAATATAAGAGCTTTTACGAGAGGAATGAAACCCAGGCGAACTTGGTTGTAGCGTCAGTTTGTAGAGTGATGTTATCGAGTGTAGTTATTTTTAGCGATCTGTCCGGTTCAAAATAATGCGAGATTTTGAAAAAGGTGATGGTAGTGGAATAATAAAAGAATAATTTGGAAAGAATTTAGCATCGGTTACGACACAACATTGAACGATTCTTTTATATGGAAACATGGATTGCACTTTTTGGCGAAGAGCATTATACTCTATATCATCAGAGCATTATACTCAATATCATCAACGCCAATCAATGTTTTAGATTTTCAGATTTTTGAAAACGAATGTTCAAATGATCAGTACAGTGCGCAATGAAACGATTCAGCATTCCACTGTTGCTACGCGACAGCAAGGGTGCGGCATGAGAGAACTCACACGCTCTCTTTTGGTTTCGCAAAACTGTTCTGACGTTGGGAAAGTGTGCGTGAATTTTGACCGATCACAGACAAGCGGCCATTAATTTTAAGGCTGGTTGGAACATGAATAGTTACAATATTTGTTTGATACATTTAGTTACAATTTAGTAAGCTATGTTGAAAACACCAGTTTTCGTCAGATATACACTTCATTCGCGTTTGTTCTATTTTAATCGGTTTGGAAAACCGTTAAAATGTTTTTCTAAATTTATACTATTGTAATAAGAAACCGTTTAAATGTATTCCGGAATTCGTAGATGCTATTTTGAGGAAATGTTAAGCTTCTTTCTCAAAATTTCACGTTACAGTCTTCAGTGGAGTGAACTTAAAAAACCCTAAAATCTGAAATTTAAATTTGATTCCGAATTCTGAGTTCTTATAATCAAAACTCAAAGAAGAACTCCTCAAGCAACCAGAATTTCCTTGAAAAGGTTACATAGAAGATTAATCAGCTCTCGTTTCTGTCTGAAGTGAATGCTAATCGGACCAAAATTTAAGTTCTTAATGCTACTTTAAAGTTCGTTTAGGTGACTGAAGAGAATGCTATTCAGCTTCTAAGAGATCGTCAACAACTTCTACGCGCCGAAAAAAAACCCCGTTGACAGATTCCTTTGACAACCAGATGACAGATTTCTAGGTTGCCGGTCTATCATGGTCTATCTATTTAATAACATTGTTTTGATTACAAAAGCTACTTACGCCTAGAGAGTTGAACCGCTGCTCTCGAGGTTGCAATGAAACTTAAAAGCCTCTCGACCAATCCAGCAATATATTAGTTCTAGTTCTATTCATTGCCACTGTAATCATAAGTATTTCAATTTGATGTCATTTGAAGTTATTGAATGGGTTGGTCAATAGATTGTACCTTATTTCGTTTAAAGGACTTTCAGTACACTTAACACTAAACGTACCGGAGGCGGTCAAATGACGGTTTTTGAACTTTAAACGATGATTACGCCTTATATAATTGTTTTCTTCGCAAATTTAACGACAGGACTATTTTTGTTTTTGAAATGCAAGTATTTTTGCGTTTTTAAATTTTTTTTAAGTGTTACGGTTTTCGAATAACGTATGTGGTATACCTATTCATACCGCGAGCGGTCAAATGACGGCAAACACCGTTTTCGCTAAAACTCCCTTGTTTCTCAACCGATTTCAACCAAATTTATAGTTTTGAAAAGCTTATAACTCGACTCAAATATGTTTTTCAGACAATTTTCAGTTATAATCAATAACTTTAAGGTTATTTACAGTACAAGAAAAATTTTATGAAAAAACATGCTTCAGGAAAAAGGTTGTTAATCAGTTATTAAGAGCTTGAAAAAAATTTCACTTAGTGCCTGAGAAAGCTGAAGTTAGAAGCTATATGTTGCACATACGGAAAATTTTTTTAAAAATTTTCTAAGATCATGGCCACGAAAAATGTAAAAAAGTTGTGCAAAACCCGTACTTTTCAATCAATCAACCGCCAAAGCTGTTCCTGTTACAGTAGAAAATTTTGAAAAAGTGAATTGAAAAGTAGACGTAATTTGTCACATTTTGGCATTTTTAGATTTTTGAAATACGAAGTACGGGTTTTTTTACATTTTTTGTGGCCATGATCTTAGAAAATTTTTAAAAAAATTTTCCATATGTGCAACATATAGCTTCTAATTTCAGCTTTCTCAGGCACTAAGTGAAATTTTTTTCGAGCACTTAATAACTGATTAACAACCTTTTTCCTGAAGCATGTTTTTTCATAAAATTTTTCTTGTACTGTAAATAACTTAAAGTTATTGATTGTAGCTGAAAATTGTCTGAAAAACATATTTGAGTCGAATTATAAGCTTTTCAAAACTACAAGTTTGGTAGAAATCGGTTGAGAAACAAGGGAGTTTTAGCGAAAACGGTGTTTGCCGTCATTTGACCGCTCGCGGTATGAATAGGTATATACAAAGTGTCGGTATGTTTAGTGTTAATAAATATAATAACAAAAATTCTCAACATCAAAAAATTATTGATAAGATAAATTCGAAAAAATCTTGAATTTCATTTGTAAATATCAGTTCTCATATAAACAAAATAAATACCATGACAAGAAATTGACAGAAATTTTTGACATGTCGCTTAGAATTCCCATACAGGTTCTTTAGAACACTTATAGAAGTATCTTAACGGCGTGTTAGTGTCAAGCGAACATTATCGACCTTTTTGGAAGAAGTTGCATCAAAAGCGCTTAGAATTTCCGTTATCGATAATTGAACCTTTCAAAAGGCGATGGAAGTTCCTGAGTAACTTTTACGTGACAAGAGGCACCTGAAGTTCCCGTAAAACATTTTTTCAGCCAAATGTGAACTTCGGAGTTTCATCTTTAAGTAAAAACGCGACTTTTAGTTGCTTGGATCAGAGCCCAGACTCATATTCAGACAGAATCTAGAGGAGGCAAATAGAATTTCGCTGCAGCAATTTTGCAGTATTTTTTTTACTTTTAGACAAAACATTGAGCAGTTTTTGAAAAGAGTTGTGATCGCTTAAGATAAAAATTCATGCCGGACCAAGCAAAATCAACAAAACTATTGTTTTATGAGTCAGGCATGTTCAGTTTGATGTTCAAAGTTCAATGAATAAAGTCTTGAAAAAAAAATGTTTTTATCATAATCATTTTCATGGAAAAAAAATTGTTACTCATTTACTGGTCAGTGATTTCATCAGACATATTCGACATTTCTATAGTTTGTTTTGATTAGGTAATTTGAACCAATATGTATAAACAAAATTGAGTTATTGGCAGCAAACGATTCATAAAAATATCTTAAGCGGTTTTTTTTCTTAAAGTTTTTCTGTTTCCCAGCCCTGGGACAGAATTTATCATCGTTCAAATAAACCTTTCATAATACTGATAGGAGTTATGTGAGGAAATTTGTTTTGTTCTAAAGGAACCACCACTACATTGTAATTGTTCTTATCGCTTTCAACGTAAAATTTGAATAGGATCGCTCTTCGTAAATTGTTAATAAAATCAAGTGATCTTAATAGCAAATGAAGACGTTCCTTAGGCCCAATCAGGAGCGAAATCAAATTTGTACTCAAGGCTATCCCAAACATTGCTGGGGGAGGAAAGGCGGCCCAGATCAAATGTTACAGAGTAACACTTGCATCGGAGCACACATTCTTGTACCACGCTGCTGTATCTTTAATTTCTCGCAGCCAGTCAGCTAGCCAGCTCCAGACAATAAACTCATTCATTCAAATTAAAAATGCTATGGGCTTGACCGCAAATTCTATTAACTCGTTAATTGTGTGACACCATGATATCGTCCTATCGAGGGGTAGATGATTTCTATCACTATGATGGTCCGGTCTGGGCCAAGTTGTCCGATTGACTTTCAACGCGATCGTGACTTAGAGGGTTGGACTTGGTGCCCTATTAATGGACTTTGATTAGGTACCATTGAATCCTTCACCGTGATCGACGGAATCCAATTCCGAAACTAATCTTTGCTGCAAAGATGAACGGGAACCTGCATAAAAGTTCGGCATTTGATTAGATTGAAGGGGGTTTGGGTTAATCAAATCAACCAATTTATTGGTGAGATTTGATTGTGGAGAAGCTTCTATTGTTAGGATCAATATTTGATCACTGGAGCAGATTTGAGAGATGTCCGATGAGATGTGTAAAACTAATGGATTATTGATAAGAATATTTCATTGGACGAACACGCTAAATCCCCTACGATTCTGTCAACAAAAAAGTCGACCTTTCAAAAAGAGATCAAACGTCGATTAAATTTTATTCGTAATGAAAATTTGACAAAAGCAGTAGAGGACATAAAAACCTACTCAAAGCCATTTTGGAAATTACTAAAATTTTGAAAAAGCCCCAGAAGCCAATTCCTACTTTGAAAAGACTCAAAAATTATCTCAACAATTTGAGTCTGATAGAATTTGATGATATTCTTCTAAGCAAAATGTGTTTGTAAGTTCTTACGAGACAAATATTGATGAATCTAAACTGATTTTCAAAAAAATTAAAAATGTGAAAGCTCCGGGGGAAGATGGGATTTTCTATATTCTTATTAAAAAGTTGCCTGAAAGCACTTTAAACTTTTTAATTAAAATTTTCAAAAATGTTTTCTCTTAGCTTATTTTCCCAATAAATGGAAAAATACCAAAGTAACTCCGATTTTAAAACCTATATTTTAAATTATAATACTTATCTGTTAGTCAGTTAGGACTTGATAATGTAAGTTTCTCCTGAATTCGGATTTCGCGATTTCCATCCCGATTCTGGTCTTGTCCGGCTAAAGTCGTAGCCGCTTAAAGAATATTCTCGCTGTGTCCAGTTAGCATTTATACCATTAGAAATCCACTGATTCAAAATACTTAACTTGGATGGATTTCTTCACGAAAAATGTTCCTGTCAAAAAAAACTACGCCCCCTTCTATGAGCACCGCCTACTCTTCTCCATTTTTGTCATTTTTATCATTTTATCATTTTTGTCATTTTTGTAATTTTTATCATTTTTATCATTTTGTCATTTTATCATTTTTGTCATTTTTGTCATTTTTGTCCTTTTGTGTCATTTTTGTCATTTTGCCATTTTTGTCATTTTTGTCATTTTTGTCATTTTTGTCATTTTTGTCATTTTTGTCATTTTTGTCATTTTTGTCATTTTTGTCATTTTTGTCATTTTTTTCATTTTTGTCAATTTTGGTTTTTTGTCATTTTTGTCATTTTTGTCATTTTTGTCATTTTTGTCATTTTTGTCATTTTTGTCATTTTTGTCATTTTTGTCATTTTTGTCATTTTTGTCATTTTTGTCATTTTTGTCATTTTTGTCATTTTTGTCATTTTTGTCATTTTTGTCATTTTTGTCATTTTTGTCATTTTTGTCATTTTTGTCATTTTTGTCATTTTTGTCATTTTTGTCATTTTTGTCATTTTTGTCATTTTTGTCATTTTTGTCATTTTTGTCATTTTTTGTCATTTTTATCGTTTTTGTAATTTTTTTTCCATTTTTGTTATTTTGTCATAAGATATTGAATAACAATTGCCTGTAATAGTCGTTTTGTTTAATCTATCTGAAATCAAAATCCTAAAACAACGATTTCGGAATGTCACAAAAAGGCCCTCGGTCAGCAACTGATTGGCATTCACTGTTAGTCAGTATTTACATAATATGATTTACATACAAAAAACTGATGATCGCACCCTCACCATCGACTGTAAAAGGTATGAACGTACTACCTACTTGGGGATTGAGAATAAATAAATCTCTCCTTGAGGTCTGATACTGATCGATCTCTTAGTACCTACGTAAGTACCTATACTCAAGATCAATTGTTGATCGATTGCGAATAAATAAGCACTAAGCATTCGCCGAGAAGGAAATGCCTCTTTGGCTGACTACGAAATCGGCTTCAGTCGTCGCTGGAATGTCGGAAATATTCTTGATGAGTTTGGAATGCATATTTTTCCCTCGCCGTGCTCCTTCTTCGTCCGCTATGAGACGCTTGATGACTTTCCGCAGGAAGGGATCAACAGGAAGGGAAAGGTATCGAAGATATAGGATAGGACACGGTGGTGGCCTGCAGATGATTGTCGCGCCGACCGACGACTAATGAATAGTTAAGTACCCCCACTCATCCACCTATCCATTATTATCAGTCCAGCCGGTCGTCTTACGTCGCAAAATTAGTTACATTCCTTTGCGGCATATTTGTTTTGTATGTATTGCGGAAATTGCACCTATTTAGACTTCTGTGCAAATAATTTCCACGCAGAAATATTTTCGCACTGACGCACACATAGACAATCCGTGTCAGTTTTTCAAATCAGCCGTTGCTCGCTACTGATTTTCGAATCACATTTCCAAACGGTATAACGGTTATTGTTTTGGCGAAGATTATTATGAAATGCGAGCCAAGGAATTTAATAACGAAGATTGGCCGATCAACAAATGAAAAGATACGAACAGAAAACAGAATGCATTCTGTACATTTCGGTACCAGAATGTGAGTGAAACAAATAAATTATGCATTTTTCGGGCGTTTTTCGAATAACTGAAAAATTATCCGAAAAATGAAGGATTCACTGACTATTTTTACTGACACACCAGTCGCAATATTTTTTAATTCAATTTCATCCAATGATGTAAAGCACATTGATATGTGTCATTGTCTATGTATAGGTCTGTGAGCAGATTTTACTGCGCGCAAATTAATTGCACGGGGGTCTAAATAGGTGCAATCTGCGCAGTTTGCTGAAGACGGTAATGGTGCGTATGAATGTTGATTTTTTGTAGAAATAATTTGAAGTAACTGAACTCTTATGCTGCATGGTCCTTTTTTCTTATGCTCCCTTTTCAACTTTTACCACTTGATTGTTTATATGAAGAATGTTATGGTATTAGTGAGTGCGAGATTTTTATCTGTCAAATCAGATGTTCGCAGAAGTCTAAAAATTCATGCAATTTACAATAAGCATGTTAAAATTTATTGTCATTTGAATGTCCTCAGTCAACGGGAGGGCGTTAACAATTGAACGATAATATGCGCAGTGTTGATTTGATTGGCCATTCCTTTCTGAATGGAATATCGGTTGCAAAGCAAAAAGCTACGAAGTAATTTCCACACAATTTATTTGTCGATTCTAATCGTTCGAGATAGTTTGAGTAGGATTGTTCGATCTTCGGGAAAAGATCGATCTCCAAGATCGATTCAGATGAACGGTTCTGGGATCGATCCATCGAAAAAACCGGAGCTTGAAGATCGATCTCCGATTAATCGATCTTTTCTATTTGTTACAAGAAGGAACTGCATTTTATCAAAAATTTGCAAAAAAGACACAAAATTTCAAATTTGTATAGTCTTTCTACATATGGAAAGAAAAAAAAAAAATTAAACACTATTTTGTAAGGTGAACCAAAGTTGATGCTTCAAAACAACACTAATCAAAATCTAAATATCTCGGAAACGCTTTGATACATTATGTAATGTACTGACAAGAAATATTTTAGAAATTAAAAGAAATTATTTCAAGGTATTTTTATTTAGATTTTTGAATGAATGTAAGAGGTTTCGAAAAAAATATGCGGAAAAAAAATCATTTTTTTTAACAAAGGAATTTTTGGAAAATTGCTATTATTTCTTAAGATTAGCAAATTCTAGCAAACTTTTTATTCTTAATCAATCACAAACACCTTTCACCCAATTCACAAGGTTCGGAAATAGTTTTCGAAATTCAATTGAAATAAATAAAAAAAAAAATTATTTATCAACTGATCATGAATGCTAAATCAAAAAAAAATCGGCTTGACCAGTAATCGAACTCTAGTTTTCTGATTCTCTCTCCGACACCTTACCAATAGGTAAATCGTCAGATGTAAACTAGTCAAGCTGTAGCTCTATAATTAAGTTGACTTCATCAAATATTAGCTGCTAGATTCTACGGCAGAAAACGCTCATCGTGCCCCGATTGATGGTGCTTACACTGCCCCTACAGTGACTGGTTTTCAGATTTCGGCACATAATTTAAAATGCATTTTTAAACGTTTATAACAATGATGTAACTCACATATTATTGCTGTTTCATATGGTTAAATAAGCGTCCTCCTTAAGGTGGCCATTATAACCCTATTTTCCCTAAATGAGAAAAAAAAGATCGAAAGATCGGATCGAAAATTAACCGATCTAATCGATTTTTTCCTGGCCAAAGAATCGATCCAAAAAATCGAAAATCGAAGTTGAAAAGATCGATCTTCCAAGGATCGATCCAAGATCGACCAATCCTAAGTTTGAGCTTTCTGATTCTAAATTCAATTTTTTTTGTTAAATTTAATCTTTAAACTGAATCTTGAACCTGTATCTTGAATCTGAATCTTGAATCTGTATCTTGAATCTTGGATCTGAATCTTGAATCTGAATCTTGAATCTGAATCTTGAATCTGAATCTTGAATCTGAATCTTGAGTCTGAATCTTGAATCTGAATCTTGAATCTGAATCTTGAATCTGAATCTTGAATCTGAATCTTGAATCTGAATCTTGAATCTGAATCTTGAATCTGAATCTTGAATCTGAATCTTGAATCTGAATCTTGAATCTGAATCTTGAATCTGAATCTTGAATCTGAATCTTGAATCTGAATCTTGAATCTGAATCTTGAATCTGAATCTTGAATCTGAATCTTGAATCTGAATCTTGAATCTGAATCTTGAATCTGAATCTTGAATCTGAATCTTGAATCTGAATCTTGAATCTGAATCTTGAATCTGAATCTTGAATCTGAATCTTGAATCTGAATCTTGAATCTGAATCTTGAATCTGAATCTTGAATCTGAATCTTGAATCTGAATCTTGGATCTGAATCTTGAATCTGAATCTTGAATCTGAATCTTGAATCTAAATCTTGAATCTTGAATCTGAATCTTGAATCTGAATCTTGAATCTTGAATCTGAATCTTGAATTTGATCTTAATTTTGAATTTTGAATCTAATGGCGTATTTTTTTTTGATTCCGGATTTGGCTCTGGAACCGTCAGAATAAAAAAACGAAATTCGGGTTTCGAGTTATTCCATACGTAGGTGTGCGTGAGAACGAGCGCAATGTTTACATGCAGCTGTCATTGTGTTCTCCCTTCTGGATTTCTTCATTCGGTTCTTCACATCCGGATTGCCGTTTTTCGTGTCCGGATTGCACTGGACTGCAGATAGTACGATTTTGCTTGGCTGAGAGGTTCAGTCGGGCAATAATCATTTGCCCGTTCATTATTTCAACTGTTTTGTTTTCAGCCAAAAACAGCTGTTTAATGTTTTGACAACAACGTTGAGAGTATTGGTGAACTTCTCGCAAAACTGACTTTTTTCTCAGGGCGACTCCGTCCCTTTTTCGAGCGAACCTAGGTTGCCTCTCGAGCAATAAATGAGCACGATGACAGCAGTTAGAGCGAACCTAGGTTGCCTCTAGTTTGCCTCCAGGTGAAAAAAAATACGGTATAAGAAGAATCTTATAGGTCATGAGAGTAAAGCTAAAGCTCTGTTCATCAGTAATATTTATTCTTTATGAAACCAAATTCATTGAGGTGAGAATGAATAGTTAGAATTGTACCAAATTTACCACTGATGAATAAGGAAACAATTTGGGAAAATTTAAATAGCAAATTAACAGCAGTCAAGATGGATCGTTATTTTTTATATCAGTGAATGATTTGTTGCAAAACAAAGAAAAATTTAATTAGGAAATATTAAGAATTAAACAGCCATTGCGAAGTTTGCTCCGAGCCGGATATGAATCTACATCGCATCAAACAATGCACAAATGCAAGCCTATATGGAAGTGAATAGAAAAAAAACCATTAAAAAAATTCTAAATTATCAGTAAATACAATCTCTTGAAGATATTCTTTCGTAAACAATACAGCCCAAAATCAATGTCAGGTCAGAATATTGCGCCTTGATGGGTAGAATTCAGTAAAACACGGGTTTTATGTAAGAAAGTTTCAAAATATTTAATATGTACATGTTCTTTGTGAAACGAAGAAGGCTGTTGAGTAAGTTATGTGGTTTAATTCACTTCAGATGCATAATGGATGACAAACTGTAGAAATCATATAACTAATTAACATTAATCAACGAGCCAAGATGTGCTGTTACAGGAAACATGATGCGAAAATTTTTCTCCGGGCGAGGCATGCATGCTTAGTGCACTATTAGATTTCGCAAAGCACTGTTTGCATCAAGGAAAGCTGATTAAATAACTCCACGTGGAGTCTATGCTTACAAATGTACAAAACAATCCAAAACAGTTGCATACATTCAGGGGTAAAATGTCGCGATGCATATTAGAAAATTTCAATACTATTGTAGGTATATGGAATCCGAGGTCTAATGAAAGTCATTATATCCTGGAATTCAAGTGAGGGAACATTTGTCCTACACCATTTTGTAATGATTATTAATGAAAACTTTGAAGAATGTGAAACCACTTAAATCATGTTTGGATTTTGACTTCAAATTAACTTTAAGTTTAATTTTAAGAGGAGCAATCACCGTGAATTTGTTTTATGAAATGAATTTGCGGCTTTATCGGTGAGGGTTAAAGAGTTGAAATGAAAGACGGATAGAAGATCAGAAGAAAATTCTAAGGTGGTGAAAAGAGCGAAAAGCATTTGAAATAGAAGCTTGACCACATGCTAAATTCTTTGTCCCGCATCAATTAACTGTATTGAAGAAGTAGTACCCAATAGAGAAGGCACTACATTTTTCGATTCAGTTAATTATGGATGGTTCGACCGCCATGTGAGTGTGCACATGTGCCGAAGTAACATAATGCCGAAGTGCCGAAGTAAGTTTAATTTGATAAAAAGCTGTACATCTGAATACTATAGGGGAGAATGAGGATACTTGATCCCTGGGGATACTTGATTCCTTAGCTTTATCTCGAAACTGGAATGACTAACAAGGATCAAATGTAGTTATTGAACTTTGATTGAAAAATTTCACAAAATGCGACCAGAAGATCTTTTTTTATCACTTTGAAAAGTTCTGACATGAAAAAATCAAATCAAAAATATATATTCCAATACATAAATCGTTAGAGTGTTATATGAACTTCATAATACCACAAAGTTTTCTAAAATTTTTATTATGGGTTCATTGATCCCTAGAGTTCAAAAAGGTATTTTTTCGTCTTAATAGATCGTGATCATTGCTGATTAGAAGATTACGATTATTTATCCAATAATTAATATTTATACAATATTTGTCTGGCTAAAAAAGTTGATTTTCTCTTAAATTCAGAAAATAGCGCCTTAAAGTATGCAATAAAACTAGGGTTTAAATATAGTTTTTGAATTTTCTTCTTCCGACATTTATAAATTGTGAAATGAGAAAATACATGACCAAATTAATCCATTGACATTCTTTTTCGAAATTTTGTTTGATTTTTTCCAAGGACTAGGGTTTCCGGAATGAAGGATCAAGGCTCCTTCAATAAAGGATCAAGTCTCCTTAACATAAAAAATATCGCTATATTTTTACTTCCACGAAAATGCTTCTAGTTCATCTACTGGTTCATGTATCGTTTCAACATTTGGAGCATATAAACTTGAAATTACACGCTGCCTGTCAGAAAATGCTAAAAGCGGCGAGTTGCTATATTCTTCCAAAAATATATGATAAAAATAAGAAAAGGGGATCAAGTATCCTCATTCTCCCCTATGGTTAGGGTTAGACTGCCTTAAACAGTTTGAAGTCGCTTGAGGTTTATAACTCTGAACTAGAGACGAAATTTCTATAATAAATGAATAATAAAAATATATTTAAAGTTAAGAAAATAAATAATGCTGTTTAAGGTCTCACAAAAGGTTTCAAAAGATACACTTTTTTTTAAGCTTTTCTTAATTTATTATTTCAGATCTGAAAACTTGTTTCTTATTGAATTTATTCCACACTAACATGTTCAATTTTGTTTTTTGAACTTTTGATTGTTTTTCTTAAGTCAATCGAATTGGATTGGTTGAAGCCTGACCAGTTGACCATTTATGATGTGTCAAAGAAAAGTTGGTTGTGGATGGTGAATTTAGGAAAAGCTCACAAATTATAATTTCCAAAGAAATTTTATTCAAAATGATTTAAATTAATAAGCATTTACTTGAACGTATCATCTCAGGTAAATTATATTCGAATCACATTTTTTCCTCATTTTTAATTATACAATGGGATATGTTAATATCTAGCCATAATTGTTTCGGCAAGTGTCAAAATATTCAAATATAGAACATGTGTTTGTATGTAAAACTGCGTTTTTAAAAGACATCCTACCCGTTTTGAATAAATGACGTGCATAACTTAATATTAACAATTAACACCCAGTACAGAGATGGGAATCGAACCCATTTAAATTTACATTTCATAAAAAAAAAGAACTTAACGAAAAACCTTATGCAGTTATAAATGTTCGATGAATTAAAGTTTTAAATCTTGGATTTTAAAATTGCGAAATTTAAAAACAAGAAATATTCAACGCGTAGAACACACTCAGATTTTGAAATGCAAGAGACAGTGATTCTTACCGTTAGAGACGTTCGTTAAAGATATGTATAAATATGTCGTATGTATAAAATAAACATAAAGTAACAGATCACTCACGTTTACTGTTTTGCAAAATAAAGTTTCATTCTGATTAAGGGAAGAGGCCCGAGTTTTTCTTACAATATACAAAATTCTCAATTTTCAATAAAAAAATATGTGGCAATACACACAGGGTTAGGTTAGGTTAGCACCTAGTGGAGTTTGTATATCCGTTAATTCATCAGAAATCTCGTGAGAAAATCAATTTGTCTACAAAAAAGTAGATAACAAATTAGCGATTGGCGATATAACGCCAGACACTAGAAAAAACATGTACCGTAAACCGGGGTAACATTGATCACCGGGGTAACTTTGACCAACTATAAATTTCTCCATATAATCATCAATAACTCAGTCTATAGTTTGAATTATTGAAATCTGTTTTCAACGTTCGAAAGCCTATAAATTGAGTATCAAATAGGAAAAATTTGGTTTGCATTTGAAATTTTTTTCTGTTTTAAAAATGTAATTTCAAAATCCTAAAATATCTATTTTTCCAGGGCTCGAAAAACAGCTCTCCTGATAATACAAAAAAGCATTGAGAAGCAAACGTGTTGTTGAATGTGATAGAACAACATTTTTAGTTTGTATATGTATGATTAAAGTGCTATTTTTATAGTCATTTAATGATAAATTTTTGATATTTAATAAATAATAGGACATTTTCATAGAGTAAGCCCGTATTGGACAAATGGATAGGAACCCTATCAAATGGTTAACTTTGAATAAAAAACAAAAATGGAAATAATGGGATAGCCCAGGAAAATGTGTGAAGTGAAATTTCATTTGTATTTTGAAGCTAAAACTATTCAGCAATTGTTATAATAAGGGATGAATCATCCGCGAGGATCAAAATCCCGGAAAAAAGAAAACAACAATTATAATTTTTGCCCCTAAAGGTATGGAGCATCATTGTTCGTTTTTCGATATTAAATGTTTTTTTACGTGAAACGTTAAAACGTTAATAAGCAAGGTAAAATTGATAAACTAGCATTTGCAAATATTATGAAGGTGTTTTGTATCCTTTATGATCAATAAAACTCGTTAAAACCGTCCAAATAGAGACTGATCAATATTACCCCAAAGCACCAAATTCTGAACAGAGATGAAATCGATTTTTAAATCAAATTTAAAATAGTCTAATAATGTTTTACGTTCATAGGAGTGCAGTACTGGTTTTAAAAATATGAAACATGCCACATTCCCCTTAACAGAAAAAATAATAGAAAAATATTGAAAAAAGTGATAAATATTACCCCGGATTACAGTATCATATTTTTTTCTTGACTGATTGCTTTTGGTGGAGTTTGATTATCCGCTAGTACAATTGTTTGGTGAAAAAAATAAGTGAAAACGAAAAAATAACAAAAAGGGAGCAGACAAAATAGCTTTTAGCATTTTAATGACGGAAAATGCGTGTCCTTAATTCTTCCGATTCCATAAATAAATAAAATTATAAAAAAAATCCGTATTCGTCCTCCCTTATTTCAAACTTTTTTTTTGTCCTCGCATCAAAAATTCATAAACGTTTTTTCCACATTTATTTCTCATTTGAAGAGAAACAGCCTTTTCTTCATCGTTATTTTTTTTGTCATCTTATTCAAATGTTTTAAGTTTTTTTAGTGTTTTACACTAATTTTTAAATTTTTTATCTCACTTTTTATTTTTTTATTTTTAACCTTTTTTTAATTTATTATTTTAGATCTAAAAACTTATTTCCTATTGAATTTATTCCACACTAACATGTTCAATTGTGTCTTTTGAACTTTTGAGATTTTTTTCAAACGTTTTGACATTTTTATCGTAGGTATAAACTTGTAAAACAATATAAAACGCTAAAATATCTCCTAATGTTTGCATGTTTTTAAGTTTTTTGACTTATTTTCTTAATCATTCTTTACAGAGATTTTTTCTCCTAAGTAATACACATCTTTTTCTTATTGCTATCATTAGGTATAAGATTGTATTATAATAATACTTACCTAATGTTCACGCGCCGATCCTCCGGTGCATAGGGCATATAATAATGACAATGCATTTTTAAATCGCAGCAACAAACCAATTTGAGTACTCAGCTTTTGTGATTGCAAACGCATTTGAAAAATTTCGTTTCCAGTTGCCGCTCGCTCGATCGACTAAACTGAAGTAGCCTATATGGTAGTCGAAAACTAACGAACATCAGTGTTCTAAAAACGCCTAAATCGCTGCGCCATTATTATTGGTAGCCCCCGATAAACATAACGAATAACAGTATGTTTGGAAACGCCTAGAACTCTCCTCGAATCATGTCGGTCTCGTAGATTCGTGTCTTGAAGAGACTCGCCAGCTTTGCTATAAAAAAGTAAAATTCATGACAAAATGAGAAAATGCTAAACTGAACTAAGTATGTATAAGATTCGTATCCTTATTTGTTATTGAATCTTTAATCTGATTTGTGATAAGTTTATGTGTGATAGCTCACATCAATTTTAGACAACATTATTTTATAATGTGTAATAAAGTTTTTGTTTCTATTCGGCTAATTGCTGTTGTTATGAGAGAGGTTATTTCCGACCCTGTGTTGATGGCGTTACTTCCCATAAGAGGAAGAAAAAAGGTTGATTTTACGGTGAAGTTATTGTTTTTCGTTGAGTTTTATTTGTTGGAGCTATTTTTGAAGATACTGTGTTCAGAAGAGTTGTGAAGTTCCAGTGAAAAGTGTTATCTGTGAAGCGCAATTTATGATTTAATATTTGTATGATTTGTTTTCTTTGTGAGAAGCGAAAATGGCCGAAGTTCGAAAAGCCTTTAGAAAAGTAGCTAGTAATTTTTTGATGTAAGATGGCGCTGTTAGGCCTTTTTTCTCAAGAGATTTTCTTCCCGAGATGGCGCTGTTATGGGTTTCCGAAAACTCATCAATTTCAAATGGAGATGGCGCATCTACAGCGCTCAATACTTTTGTGCTGCCAGTTCATGAAAATTTGATTATCCTTATGGCTTTTTGATGACGACGAGTGGCGTATTTTCACCCGATACCGTTGCCCACAGAAGTTAAGGAAAGTCTTACAACTGGATACTAAGATAAGTATTTTTTATTTTTTATTTTTTTTATTTTCATTTCAATTCAAACTCGAACCATATTAATTAATTGCTTAAAATATGTGAATCTGACAGATTAAATTTTCTTGCTACGATTTTGAGAGATATTAAGTTCGGCAGTTAGTTGTTAGAAGTGAATTGTTAGGTACGTAGGACGCCTACTCGCCGTGAAATCGAAGGCTTGTACAGCGTTCGATGATGGATAATTTTTCCGCGTTTTATTTCGTACGTACATTGCAAAGCCGCGTTTGGACATGTTTTCTCGTGGTTTACAGCGCGCGATAAAAGTGTTTTGTACGTGTATGATGATTTCAATATAAAAAATTTCCAATGCGGTTGAATTCCGTTCTTCTTCTCTCCGTTTGCATAATGCGTTAGAAAGTTTTTACTCGTGATAAAATTCGGTGAATTGCACCGGTGCTAAATGTGTATGCCAATGCCACGTTAGGATGTTTTGCTCTTCTCGTTATAAGCGCGCGGTAAAATTCGGTGAGTTGCACCGGTGCTAAGTACATTGTACGGGTATGACATTGCCACGTTAGGACGTATTTGCTCTAAAAAACGCGATGTACTCGTGCGCCGCGACGATTTTTAACTTTGCTTTGATCACATCCCTTCCCAAAGGGAATCCAGATCTTATTTACCTTCCCCACTAACAAACCACCCTTCCTGTGACGACCGTGGAGATTTAGAGGTGTATTCGGTCTCTAGTAGCAACGGAAGTCGAACTAACAATCCTTCCCTTTCCCCGATGAACCGTAAGGACGTGGCCGGCGCCGTTATTGACCATATAAGATAAGGAACATTCGAAACGTGCACACAGAAAATGGTAAGCTAATCCCAAGCCCCGTTTATTTGGATCTACGTGCAATTTTGATGGTTCTTGTCAATCACGGAGTAGCAACTACTGAAATGTACGGTTTATCTAAGCTCAAGCTCAAGCTATTCGGCTAATTGCTGTTGTTATGAGTAAAATGAAATTTGCAAATTAATGGTTAGCCAGTGGAAACATGTATCTTAAACCGGTTCAGTTGAAGTTTGTTTAGTAAAACTTTTCGGGACTGAGACAATTATGTATTGTTATTTGTCTCAATTCAAAATAATTGATCAGTTTCAGCATCCATCAACAGCAACATCTTCAATCCAGACGTTATGCAATAATTCAAATGTGTGTATGAAAAACTGACGAATACAATATACAACCAAAAAAAATGTATTTAATAAGAGACATTTTTTTCGGAAACAAGAAAACAAAACAACAACTCCATATCAGACTTTTCAAAAGGCATATCAATTCTCCACACTACTGGGAGTGGACTTTCGATTTTGTTTTGACTGGTCGCACGAATTGACTTTCAAAAGTATACGTAGCCGAAATCATCCACCTTGCGCATCGAAGACCTGATACCGGATATGCTGGGGGATATTTTTATCTATTTTCATATTTATTCGAACATGAACCGAAATCTTAGCTGCTCCCAAACACGCGGGAAGAAGTTATCGCTTGATTGATCATCCTTAAATTATGAGGCCTTTCGGTTCGATGTTGAATGACGATTGTATTGTATTGTTATGTGCTGAAAAGAAGCCTCAGGGTGTGTCATTTTTGCCAAGTTTCGTCATTCGCGTTATGCTTTCGAAAGTTGTTCCTCTTATGGTTAGTGCATTCCAACGAGTATAGAGCTGATTTCTTATGATTTTTTTAATTCAAAGTATAGATGTTGAAATTTTAGATTTATCTATCCCACCAATTTTATAATGATTTTTGTGACTTTTCTGATAGATTTTCAATTTCAAGATATTTAAATTTAAGAAGTTTTACTTGAAATATATCAAGTCTTACCTTTTCGGATTTCACACTTTCATGTTTCCGTTAACTGTTGAATAGGAATCTTCAAGGGAATGGAAAGTGAGCCATCGATCGTTTATGTAATAATTTCGGACTCCGTGTATGATTGTGGCCAGGCAGCAGCACCGGATCGTTCGATTCCTTTTGTGTCAATCAATACGCCAAATATTTGCCTCCCTAGAAAGGTGTAGCCCGTTTCGAATTTTTCGTGAATGGCTTTGTCGGTCGAAGGAATACCTACCCACTTACTTAAACTAAACAGTCGTTGCGGTGTCCAAATTGAAGTGCAGGTGCTGCTCCTCCACTCTCGGCTCGGTATGTGGCGGCCAAGGGAACGGGTTATCGATTGTCGACAATGAAATGTTTCTGCAAGGTGTGAAAGGAATCAAAACAGCAAAATCACTGCATATGGGTCATTGAAAGAAAATAAAAAGCTGCCGGGCAGGAGAAAGAAAGCAGAACCTGTTTTAGCAGCACCGGAATCTATGTCCTATGTTCAAAAGACAATGTCGTTGGCCCCTAATATGGTAAAAAATCTGCGAAGCTTTCCAGACGAATTTCCTTATCTCAATCAAAAAATTGTCAATGGTTTTGAAATCATACTAATTGAAATCAAAATTAAGAAATCAGAATTCTGATTTTCTAAATCTGAGTTATTTTTTGGGCGATTGTTTAGTTTGCTTCAAATGAGTTTATTCCCGATTTTCATTCTCAGGTTTAAAAAACACGACTTTATTTTTACATATCCAACGATTCGATTTTTATAGGATCTTTATCAGGAACTAAAAAGTATTACAAAATAAAGTTTACATCGACTGAATCTAAGTGATTTTTTCCGAAAAAAGTTTTAAAAAAATAAAGATTTAATAAAGTTTTTGATATATTTGTAATATCATAACGCATAAAGCACCAATTGCAGTTGTTTTTGATTTTGTTCGGATTAATAATTGCATTTTTTTCTGTCAAAAATATTTTTAAAGAAAAAGAATAAGAATGCTGCATACATTTAGGGGTAAAAAAAAAACTATAAAAAATTCTACTAGCTAAAATCATAAAAAATAATGTTTGGATGTATGAAATTTTGAAATTAACAAACGCGTGATGTAAAACAATCATATTCCAGCATAAAGAAACGAGATTTAAAAGATGAATCTTTGATTTGCATTTTAGCCCAGACTGGTAATGTAGGAAAAAGATAGCAGAAATATCGACAATTTAAAATCATTAAAAAATGCTTGAACACCCCCAGCAAAAAACATCGCACGGCTTGACAGTTCTGCCGTTGCGTCGGTGTTAGTGCGTGACTGCCGAAACAGCTGATTGAAACAGCAGCAGCAGCACAGTCCAAACTAAACCACCGTCGAAGTGAAATCACCCCGCATAATAAACCGTCGCGAATTTGACCGAAAGGTTTAAGTGGCCCTTTTTTTTACTTATCCGCGAATTCCGCAAAGTGTCCGAACCGGTCGTGTAATTGGGTAAGCGCTTTGCCCCAACATTTTGGTCCTTCGAGCCGGATTCAGGACATTTGTGGAAGCCCCGTGGACCGCGGAATACCGAAGCTGTTCGAGCTATTGTTCCTGCCTGCTAGCTGAACCATTTTGGACGCAGGATTCGCCATCGCTATTGCTGAGACGACGCCGCGACGCCATCGCAGATTTCGGTGCAATTGAAAATTGCAATCAATCAGCTGGGAGCAGTTTTTTGGAAGCAGATCCAGGAGGAACTGAAAGTTTTTTTGGTTTTTTAACGAGAACGGTAAAGTGAACGATTGGTGGCTTGATGCATGTGGCCTACCTGAGAGAAATAATAAAGATTTTGCATGTGAGTAAGTCTTGGTTTGTTGCATGTGGTGTGAGCCTTGTACGCTGTAATTTGGTCTCGGATTCTGCCGCTACATTTTCACTTTGCTGTTTTTTATTGGTTGCCTCCCCCTCGCTGCTGTCAATAGGGTTGCCAGTTGTCGGTTTCGTCGCGGTACTGTGGAACGTCGAGTTGATTATTCGGTCAGTGAATTATTAATTGCAGTGTAACATATTTGGTGCAGTGTCAGATTTTTTAAAGTGTAGCAATGTCTAAAAGTACGCTGAAGGCTTTGCTTAAACGTGAACGGCAGTTATATGTTATTTTTGATGGTACGGATAGATTCATCCAAACCTATCAGATTGATAGTGATCGGTGTCAATTAAGTTCGAGATTGCATGTGATTGATACTGTGTACAGTGAGTTTTTTGAAATACGGAGCAAAATTGAACTTTTGCTGGATGAAGCGGATGAAAAAGAGCAGAAAGATGCTGACAGTGTAGTCAAAGGAGAGATTGCCAAGCAACGTGAAGAGGAAAACGACAAGGTTCTACAGCAATTCGATGACCGATACTTCGCCATCCGAGGTGACCTCCTTAGACTCCAAGGTGATAAGGATGCCTTAGGTGTGAACGCAACCAGCAACAGTCAGAGTCAGTCTGCGTCAGGAAATACTTCGAGAGTAAAGCTACCAGAGATACGTTTGCCGTCCTTTAGTGGAAAAATAAGAGAGTGGATTACATTCCGGGATTCCTTCCGAAGCCTTATCCATGACAACGAGCATCTGACGTCTATGGATAAGTTTACATACCTTCGTTCTTCTCTACAGGGTGATGCACTGAAGGAAATCAACAACATCGAGCTTTCAGAGGCAAACTACGACGTCGCCTGGAAAACTTTGCAAGTTCGTTATGAAAATAAGAAGCTGATTGTGAAGGCTCATCTCGACGCTCTTTTCGCCCTCGAACCGCTTAAAAAGGAGAATTATGACGGTCTGAACTTCCTCATCAGCGAGTTTGAGAAAAACTTGATGATGTTACAGAAAATCGGAGAGCCAACGGAGTCTTGGAGCACAATATTAGTCTACATGTTGTGTTCTAGACTAGATTCTGCAACATTGCGCCAATGGGAGACGCATTACGGGTCTAAGGAGGTCCCAACGTACGATGAGCTGCTTCTGTTCTTGCAAGGTCACTGCTCTGTTCTCCAATCAATCACCTCTGCAAGAAATCCACCATCCGAAGCCCGTCAGACGAGATCAACAGTTTGTAATACAACCATCAGATCAGTTTCACGTTGTCCGTTCTGTGCAGATCCATGGCACTCACCGTTCCAGTGTGGCAAATTTCAACGGATGAAGGTTCCCGAGCGAATGGATGCTGCCATTCGCAACAAGTTGTGTCGGAATTGTTTGATGCCAGGCCACTTCTACCGAAATTGTGAACGAGGTTCTTGCCATCATTGTCAGCAGAAGCACCACAGTATGTTACATTCTAGATCCTCCGTTCCACAGCCGCAGTTTTCGGCACAATACCGACAGCAGAGTCAAACGCGTTCGGCGCAACAAATACCGTTTCAACCGCAACCGCAGCCAATGAATCAACAGCAACAACACAACTCAAGACCAATACAGCATGCGCACACCACTACACAGCATGCACAAACCCACTCACACAACACAAACACAAATCCAGACAACGCACAAGCCACCACAAGTCAGAATTACGTAGCACTTCCGTTTACACCGTCTCGTAATATTTTACTGTCCACGGCGATGATCCGAGTCAAGGATCGTTTTGGAAATACACTTCTGGCACGTGCGCTGCTAGATTCGTGTTCTCAGCATTGTTTAATGACACGTGAATTCTCTCGACGGCTGAAGTTCCATGAAACCCCTACGTTTTTGTCGGTGCAAGGCATTGGCTCCTCTCAAATGGTTTCAACGAAGTTAGTTTCCGCAGAAGTTGGTTCTAGATCCCCCAGAATTTCTCAGTTTAAAGAATGGATGCAATTTTTTGTACTGCCAAGGTTAACAGTTGATCTGCCTACTGCTGCTTTTGATCCTTCGATCCTTACGCTGCCGAGTTCGGCCTGTTTAGCAGATCCTGGGTTTTATGAGTCTGGTCCAATTGATGTTATTATTGGAGCCGAATTTTATATGGATTTATTGTCGGATGGAAGAATAAAGCCGTTAGAGAACGGCCCCACATTACAGAATACAGTTTTTGGTTGGATTGTGTCTGGTAGATTGCCCAATAATCAAAATTCAGTTTCTCAGTCAGAAGTTTATGTCTGTTCAGTCGGTGATATTCAAGATCAGCTCACACGTTTTTGGGAGCTCGAAACATGTCATGTTCGCAGCGTTCAGTCGATTGAAGAGTCAGCTTGTGAAGAGATTTTTAAGAATACTACTGTCAGAGATGAGTCAGGAAGGTTTGTTGTAACTTTGCCTAAAAAAGAAGGTTTTTTGAATCGGATTGGAGATTCCAGAGTTATCGCCACGAAACGGTTTTTGAGTTTGGAGAAACGATTATCAATGGATTCTGAATTGAAAAGGTCGTATTCTGAATTTATTCATGAGTATCAGAGTCTTGGTCATATGTCAGAAGTTATCGACAGCTCAAGTCAGTTGAATGAAGTTTGCTACTATCGCATCACGCAGTTCTTAAGCCCGAAAGTACCACGACAAAGTTACGGGTGGTTTTCGACGCTTCCTGTAAGTCGTCGACAGGAGTCTCGTTGAATGATGCGCTTATGGTTGGCCCGGTTGTACAAGATGAGCTGATCGATATTGTTTTGCGATTCAGATTGTGTCAGTTTGCGATTGTGGCAGATATTGCCAAAATGTACCGTATGATCCAAGTTCAGAAATCAGACCAAAAATTGCAGAAAGTTCTTTGGCGAGACTCCACCGATCAACCCCTTCGCACTTACGAGTTGTTAACAGTAACTTACGGAACAGCGTCAGCGCCTTACTTGGCAACAAAGTGTTTGCAAGTCCTAGCCGATCAGGGTTCTAAAACTCATCCCTTAGCGTCGAAGATTTTGGATCGTTGTTTCTACGTCGATGATATGCTTGCTGGAGTTGACAGTATTGAAGAAGGTGTACAGTTAGTCAAAGAAATGTCAGAATTAATGGACTCAGCAGGTATGTCTTTGCGAAAATACGTTTCGAACAGCTCAGAAATACTCTTAGAAATCCCTGAAAATCTTCGAGATGAACGTTCGGTTTTGGAGCTTGATTCATCAAGCTCGATGGTGAAAACTTTGGGATTGTTATGGGAACCTGAGTCAGATGTTTTTCGGTTTAGTACTCCAAGTTGGAAGAGTTCAGCACCCATTACGAAAAGGTCAATTTTGTCAGATGTTTCTAAGTTATTTGATCCATTGGGATTAGTCGGTCCTGTGATTATTCAGGCAAAAATTTTCGTTCAAGAACTTTGGAAACTACAATGCGGATGGGATGACGAGCTTACCGAAGATTTAAAGAGCGCTTGGGATGAATACAGAAGAAATTTGATTGGGTTAGATAATGTGTCAGTACCACGATGGGTGGGTGTCAGTAAAAGAGTCAGTTCATTACAAATCCATGGATTTTGTGATGCGTCAGAGAAGGCCTATGGGGCCTGTATTTATGTCAGAACTGTGTCAGAATCGGGAGAAACTGTTGTTCAATTGATGACCTCAAAATCACGAGTTGCCCCTTTAGAGAATCTCCAGAAAAAGAAGAAACGTCAGTCAATTCCAAGGTTAGAGTTGTCGTCGGCATTACTGCTTGCTCACCTGTTCGAGAAGCTCGTGAAAGGTACGGAGCTATCTTCATTCAAATCGTTTTTCTGGACAGATTCGATGATAGTCAAATGTTGGCTTGCGTCTTCACCGTCAAGATGGACTAATTTTGTGGCAAATCGTGTGTCTGAAATCCAGCACATTACACGGTCGGGCGTGTGGAGTCATGTCGCAGGCACAGAAAACCCAGCAGATATCATATCGCGAGGAATGACCCCCGCTCAGTTACAGTATCAGTCTCTTTGGTTTCATGGTCCCAGTTGGTTACGATTGGAGGAATCGCATTGGCCTCAACCTCAACAAGTTTGCCCAGAAATACCCAGTTCCATGCTCGAAGAGAGAGGAGCTGTCACTGCCGTCGCTGATTCTTTGACAACCAATGAGATATTTGAATTGAGAGCCTCACTTGTAGATTCAATTCGGTTGACCGCGTACTTTTTGCGATTTCGCTTCAATGCGCAAAAGTGTAACAACAGTAACAGAAAAGTCGGATATTTGTCAGCTTCAGAGTTAGAAGAAGCCCTTCAGTGCTTAGTCAGATTGTCCCAAAAAGAAAGTTTTCCGAAAGAATATACAGATTTGTCGAATAACCGTCAGATTTCAGTCAGTTCAAAGTTGCTGTCTCTCAATCCACGCATGATAAATGGACTAATTTGTGTCGGTGGTCGATTAGAGAATGCAGCAATCTCTGAAACGAGGAAACATCCGTTTATATTGGACTATAAACATCCGCTTACCAGATCAGTCATGTCGTATTACCATGAGAAGTTGTTTCACGCTGGACAGCAGCTGTTGATCGCAACAGTTCGTCAAAAGTTCTGGCCAATTCATGCAGGCAGTTTGGCTCGGTCAGTAATCCATAATTGCGTACGTTGTTTTCGTGCTAGACCCAAAATTCAAGAACAGCTTATGGCTGATTTACCCCCGGAAAGAGTGACACAAAACCCAGTATTTCAACGTGTGGGAGTAGATTACTGCGGCCCATTCCTTGTCACTTACCCCCAACGTCGATGTCGCCCGGTGAAGGTATTTGTAGCCATTTATGTGTGTCTGGTTACGAAAGCTGTGCATCTTGAAGTTGCGTCAGACTTGTCAACAGATGGGTTTCTTGCCACTTTCAAACGGTTTTGTGGCCGAAGAAGCACGCCAAGTTTGATTATGTGTGATAACGGCAGAAATTTTGTTGGAGCCAAACGGAAACTCGACGAACTTTCCAAGTTATTCAGCGAGAATAGTTTCCAAGAATCGGTTGTAAAGCATTCAGCAAACCAGGGGATAGAATTTAAGTTTATCCCAGTTCGATCACCCAATTTTGGTGGACTTTGGGAGTCAGCAGTGAAGTCGTTCAAATCACTCTTGAAGCGCACTATTGGTACACGCACGTTGGGTCTAGAAGAACTGCAGACTGTCGTTGTACAAATTGAAGCAATTCTAAATTCACGTCCGCTCACTCCGTGTAGTAACGATCCAAACGATTTTGAAGTGCTTACTCCTGGTCATTTCTTGGTTCAAAAATCGCTCACTGCACCCCCAGAACAGAACTGGGAAGATATACCAGAAAATCGTTTAAACGTATTTCACAGAATGGAAAAAACTGCTCAAAAAATTTGGAAAAGATGGTCAATTCAATATTTGTCTGATCTGCATAATAGAACGAAATGGTCGAAACAGCGAGATAACATCAAGGTCGGAACGATGGTAGTTCTTAAAGAGGACAATTTACCGCCATTACAATGGGCAATCGGAAGAGTTTCAGAAATTCACCCTGGGTCAGATGGTAATGTCAGAGTTGTAACTGTTCGAACGCAATCTGGAAGTTATCAAAGAGGCATTTCGAAGATATGCATCTTACCAATTCGTGACAATAATGTCACATCGGAGAAAGAACAACAGAGTTAGATTTTGTCAGTTTTTGAGTTTGTATTTTGAAGTCTTCAAAGTACCTATACAGTTTACCAATCAAAATTCAATTAAGACTTGATTAAGTACAATAATTATGCCCGATTTAAAAGCATGAAGCATGCGATTGTGTCAGATATATGTCGTTTGAGTACTGTGTCAGAAAATTTGCGTCAGAATGAAACACAAGGTTTCACTAACAGAGGCGTTAAGCGCCAGCACAACAAGGTGCACGTTTCACGTGAAGGCTGTGTCAGAATGAAACATAAGGTTTCACCTACAGAGGCGTTAAGCGCCAGCACAATATTGTGCACGTTCCGCATAAGGGTTATCCTCGGGCAGATGCAGTGCGCCTATCGCAAAATAAGGTTGACAGGTACCAATCAACCTTCTCGTCCAAGCAGAGCAGCGTTCGGCAGGCTTGGCCAGCATTGCCACGCGCAGCTCGGGCTGAAGACCTCGCACATCGACACCAAACCGTTGAACACACCAACAAGGCAGGAAACGAAGCGTCTGAGGAGTCCGCGGAGGCCCACTGGCCTCCGCACCAGGCAAGTCATCCTGTTACCGATCTTCACGTCATCGAGTCGTATCACACATGGCATTGCATCGCAGACCAGCATAAACATCAACGCAGTTCCATGTTCAGTCCAACGAGGTTCATCGGGCTTGAATCCATCGTTAAATCCATCAGCAACAGAGCAACAACAGTCGTGGTCATCCTTCGCAACCTAAAACAGAAGAACTTTCAACAATCAGTATCATCATTTACTCGAGTGAATTCAGTTTCACACCTCTGGTAACCGTATCGGCAATGCAGGTTGCAGTACACATCTTTCCCATCAGCTGATCCTGAATATGCAGCAGCTAACGGGAATCATCACACACCACTGGACATCTCATTCACGTAAAAGAACACTCTGTAGAATTGTATCACACACCAGATTGGAAAAAACAGTTCAGAAGAAAACTTTAGTTTGTATAAGTTCAGTCTAGTTTAGAAGTACCGTTTTCACGAAGAAACAGTTATCAAAACAAACCAAATTAGTTTTATATACCGTTAGAGTAAGCGAGATGCATTGAAATGAGATTTCAAGGCGGGCGGCATATGTAGGAAAAAGATAGCAGAAATATCGACAATTTAAAATCATTAAAAAATGCTTGAACACCCCCAGCAAAAAACATCGCACGGCTTGACAGTTCTGCCGTTGCGTCGGTGTTAGTGCGTGACTGCCGAAACAGCTGATTGAAACAGCAGCAGCAGCACAGTCCAAACTAAACCACCGTCGAAGTGAAATCACCCCGCATAATAAACCGTCGCGAATTTGACCGAAAAGTTTAAGTGGCCCTTTTTTTTACTTATCCGCGAATTCCGCAAAGTGTCCGAACCGGTCGTGTAATTGGGTAAGCGCTTTGCCCCAACAGGTAACTAAACTATAAAAATATTTACTAAAAAAAAATAGTGATTTTCCAGAAAACTATTTTTACACCAACAGTGTTGGTATAGGATAATAAAAGAAATATAAAGTTCGTAGGTGATATCATTAAGCCAATCCGTTATACTTGGTAAAGTTTTTTACGGCATCGAAAAATGTTAAAATTTGTATATTTATTGCTCGTTTTTTTTTTTAATTTTTCTATGAGAATCAAAAACTTTAGAAAACTCTCCCACGATGTGAGGAACTATGCCATCATCATTTTGTCATTATTAAATGATAACTTAATAACATTATTTTAAAATAAAAATTGAAAAAGAGTTGTGGTATACAAATGTTGCATCTAACCTTATTGTTGCATGAGGACCTGTTTGAGGGTATTGTGAGGTTGGACGCAGCCACAGTAGGGTGTCCCAAAATTGCATAACTTCTGGGAATCTGGGGGCTCACCCTCAAAATGGTAGATTAGGATGTGCAGAACAAACTTTTGTATGGGGCCGACTGAAAAAAGTTATGTTTGGAGGTTCCGCAAGCGCGATCTTTGAAAAAAGTCCACTTTCAAAAGATTTGATTTTAAATAAATTCTGGGTCCAAAAATTTTCAAAAAATGTATATATTTTATATTTTTTTAATTTTGTCCGAGTTGAATACTACACGTAAAAAATGAAAAATGAACCAAATTTGTAACAAAATGTAAAACAAGCAAGCTATTCCCAAGAAAAAAAATTTTTTTGGTCCAAAAATTTTGAACTCAACTGACCAAAATGTGTACCAAGCGTAAAATATTTTTGATACCAATGCCATCTAAAGATGCGGATTTTTGTGCACTTAAACTTTGCTGAACAAAGCATGTGGTTTGTATCAACGTGTGAAGAGCTATTTACGGTTCAATGCTTAATAAAAATCACAATTTAGGATATTTTTTATTTAATTTATCAAATTTGTCTTAATAAATACCTACTTTAAAATCAAAATACTTGCAAAAAAAGACTTGGATGGTTTAAGGAAGTCATCAGAAGGCCATATGCCAAATTTGAGCGGAATCGGACAACAGGAAAGGGTTGCACTGAATCTCAAGTGTGAAAGGGATTCTGAGACATAGTGTTCAGAAGAAGCATAAAAAACTGGTTTTTCATCATACATTTTTGTCTTTACCAATCGATTGCTTGATTATGTAGATTTTATTAAAATTTCAACTAAGACTAACATTTCACCTGAAAACTGCAACTTGGACTTGATTGGACTTAAAACAAAAACGTTATGGCTGTTCAAAGATTGTATTTTGGTAACAAATTGTCCTGTAAAACGCAATGAGTAAAATGTACTCATTGTGTGTTAAACGACAATTTGCCACAAAAATACAATCTTGGAACAGTCATAACTTTTTTATTTTAAGTCCAATCGAGTTGCAGTCTTCAGGTGAAATGTTAGTCTTAATTGAAATTTTAATAGAATCTACATAATCAAGCAATCGATTGGTAAAGACAAAAATGTATGATGAAAAACCAGTTTTTTATGCTTCTTCTGAACACTATGTCTCAGAATCCCTTTCACACTTGAGATTCAGTGCAACCCTTTCCTGTTGTCCGATTCCGCTCAAATTTGGCATATGGCCTTCTGATGACTTCCTTAAACCATCCGAGTCTTTTTTTGCAAGTATTTTGATTTTAAAGTAGGTTTTTATTAAGACAAAATTGATAAATTAAATAAAAAATATCCTAAATTGTGATTTTTATTAAGCATTGAACCGTAAATGTGGCTTGTGATATAGCTCAGTTGGCAAGACAGTTGCTTCCTGAGCCGATGTCCACGAGTTCGAGCCCAAGAGAAAACATCGAACACAGTTGTACCGGATAAGTTTTTCAATAACTGTCCGCCAACTGCAACGTTGATATAAAGTCGCGAATGCCATAAAGATGGTAAAACGACTATAATCGAAACAAAAAAAAAAAAAAAAAATTGAACCGTAAATAGCTCTTCACACGTTGATACAAACAACATGCTTTGTTCAGCAAAGTTTAAGTGCACAAAAATCCGCATCTTTAGATGGCATTGGTATCAAAAATATTTTACGCTTGGTACACATTTTGGTCAGTTGAGTTCAAAATTTTTGGACCAAAAAAACTATTATTCTTGGAAATAGCTTGCTTGTTTTACATTTTGTTACAAATTTGGTTCATTTTTTATTTTTTACGTGTAGTATTCAATTCGGACAAAATTAAAAAAAATATAAAATATATATATTTTTTGAAAATTTTTGGACCCAGAATTTATTTAAAATCAAATCTTTTGTAAGTGGACTTTTTTCAAAGATCGCGCTTGCGGAACCTCCAAACATAATTTTTTTCAGTCGGCCCCATACAAAAGTTTGTTTTGCACATCCTAATCTACCATTTTGAGGGTGAGCCCCCAGATTCCCAGAAGCTACGCAATTTTGGGACACCCTAAGCCACAGTCGACACAACTACACATCGGGCCACACTTCCAGCTAATGAGAGTCGACATAGCCGACATAGTCACTCGTATCCAGCGTTGCCAACCTTCCAGATTTTCTGGAATCTTCCAGACTTTTGGACTGTTGGCAGACTTTTTTTAAGTTTCCAAACTTCCAGAATTTGGTCATTTCTTCCAGACATTTCCAGACTTTTGAGTTTCGACATGAAAATTCAAAATTTTCGTTGCAAAATTCCACGAAGATGATAGTAAAACAGGAAGTAACGCATAAACGTAGCACCGCCGATATCCACATATTAATCTCAGGCATTGATAGTATATAGAATGTATGATTGCTATGAAGTAATACACTGCCGGCCAAAAGTTTGGGATCACCCGCTAAAATACATGCAAATTTTGATCGTTCATATTTCAGCAGCAGGAAATATTGGAAATCTTCCGATCTCATTTGAAAGATAATATGCAATAGCTATTTCGGAGGTATTTTGCCAATAATGTTTTATTTTTGCACCTAAAACTTAACCTGAAGTTATAACATTTTCAAAAAATCGCACTCAATATTAAAAGCCGATCATCTCGCAATAGGGTGGACAAAATTTCAAAATTTGAGTTGCATTAGAATCCTTATTCTATACTTCTCAAAACACAATCAAAAACCTTGTGATAAAATTTATAAATGTACTTTTAAATAATAAAATAGACAATTAAGTTATCGTCCAAAAGTTTGGGATCACCCCTAGTATGGTGTATCGGCCAAAACTTTGGGCCGTTTGGGGCGTTCATATCTTTCTCATCTAACATCGTATTGCAGATCTGAAGGATACATTTGAAAGCTTAAGAATTGTCGTTTTTTTATAAATTCATACAAAAATTATACTTTAAAGTGATAACCATTAAAGATTTAACTGAAATTAATTGTTTTTTTTTTAAATCCACACATATGATTCTGAATTTTTTATGGTTATGGATTTGAAATATAATTTTTTAATGAATTTATGGAAAAACAACAATTCTTAAGCTTTCAAATGCACCCTTCAGATCTGCAATACGATGTAAATGAGAAAGATATGAATGAGTTAAATTTGCATGTTTTTAAAAGAATTATCCCAAACTTTTGGCCGATACACCATACTAGCGGTGATCCCAAACTTTTGGACGATAACTTAAGTGTCTATTTTATTAATTACAAGTACATTCTTAAGTTTTTGCACAAAATTTTTTGATTGTGTTTTGAGAAGTATAGAATAAGGATTCTAATGCAACTCAAATTTTGAAATTTGGTCCACTCTATCCCGAGATGATCGGCTTTTAATATTGAGTGCGATTTTTTGAAAATGTTATAACTTCAGGTTAAATTTTAGGTGCAAAACTAAAACAGTATTTCTGGGCAAAATACCTCCGAAATAGTTATTGCTCATTATCTTTCAAATAAGATCTGAAGATTTGCAATATGTCCTAAGACGGCTGAGATATGAAATGAAATTGTTTTTACTAAAAAAAACGGAAAACTAATCCAATTCAAGAGTTCTAAATTCGGATTTCTGATATCTTATTTTGATTCTGAATCCTTTTTTTTTTTTTAAAGAGTTAGAATTCGGAAATCAAACTGGAAAGTTGAAGTTATAAATTTTGAACACGGAATTACAATTCTTGATTTTTGATTCTGAAATATGGTTGTACTCCATTTTCCCGAAAACCATTGCCCAGAATGAAAAATCACAAGAATTTCAATCACCAGAAATCCACTTCTCCAGAATTTTTTTTCCCAGAATGCACCATTTACCAGATTTTTTTTCCCAGAATGAACAATTTCCTAGAACAAAAAATTACCAGAATGAACAATTTCCCTGAAAATTTGCCATTTCCCAAAAAATTTAATATATTTATCCAACCTGAAAATCAAAAAATTCAAATAGATTGGGTTCCCATAATACTATTTTTTTGCGGCAAAGCCGCAACCAACGAGGATGAAGGCCGAGGTGGCCGCCGACCCGCTGTCGGAAGCGGCGGCCCTAATACATTGGTCTAGGTCTGCCGGGGCTTCCTAGGTCTGCGTGAAATGAAAGCTAGGGGTGATCTCTTAGCCCCGTTCGCCACGCGACAGCGTGAAGGACGAAACGTCTTTCAAGTTCGAACTCGCAGCGTGAGGAGTCGGATACCAAAACGGTTTTTAAAGGATCATGGTTAGCATTGAACCAATTAAAGTACCAAAACCATAAACAAAGCACAATATTGGTTCTAAAATAAATTTTGTTGTAAAATTTCAAACCTGTAGTTTAATTTAAAAAATCTCTTTGAAAAATAAATTTCGAATCATATGAAATTTACAAGAATTCATTAGAAAAAAACAAATAAAAATCCTAGACGAAAAATTCTGGGATATTTGTCATTCTGGGAAAAGTTCCAATCTGGGAAAAAAATCATTCAGGACAATGGTTTTCGGGTAAATGGGATACAATCCTGAAATATAGTTTTAAATTTTTAATTCGGAATTTCAATAAAATTCTAAAAAAAATGTGTTTTTATATGGGATTCTGATTCAGAGCATAGATTCTGAATATTGACCCTGAATTTATTTAGCTACTTAATTTTATGAAGACATTAATCACCAATGTAGGGCCCTATTACATGAAACGAGTCGAGTAGCTCGACTCGACTCCAGTTACTTTCGAGTCGAGTGAAATGTCGTATTACAGTATAGTCGAGTGAAACTGATCGAATTAATTGGAGTGCTCGAATGGCGGCTGTCATGTTGGAATTTTTCAAACCGTCTTTGAAATGCTTCTTAACTTCTGGACCATCGATTCGGCACATTCGAATTCTTCAGAAGCTTCCACGTTTGGACATTTGATGGGATTTTTTGTTTCAAGTGGAAGCGCTGTCCCAGAATATTCAATGCAAAGTGGGTTGATCCAGAAGAAAAGAGTTAAAAAAGGGGTTTTGAAAACATGTTGAAACATTTAAATAAACGAACCTTCTTTTCAAAATTCTTAAGATTTTTCAACTTTCTGTTCATTCCCGGAGAGACAGCCGTTGAAAAAGCTAAAAATGCGCTAAAATGGTTGTGCTAAATGCGCGTTCACAAAATGGGACTTGGTTTTTTGCTATCCTCAAACTGAGTTTGAGACTTAAATTTCTTGACCTTGCAGCTACACGAAAAATTCGCCGCACTGTATTTCTCGTTCGTGAAATTTTGTACACAGGACGTGCGAGCTGTCACCACAAAATGGAACATACGTCATCGTGGATCGACCCATAAATTATGTTTATCAACGAAGTGATCATCAAGATACCAGTGAGTAAAATGCGGCTAGTGTAGATATATATTATGAATATGCAGGTGATGAAGGCGTGGACGAGCGACTAAACATTTCCGTAACGCGTAGAAACATACGGGATGCTTCTAACCCATTATCACCATCAGATGAGGAGTAAGTATTTATTTGCCTTCATAAAATCTATTTTACACAGGGTAAACAAAAAGTGCAAAATTGCCATGATTGGCTTATGTACTCTATTAGATAAAAGTAATCAGTAATTTGAATCTCTTTGCAGCTGTGTTAAATATATTAGGTTAAACAAGGCGGCAATACTGTATCTATAAAATTTAACTAAAGAAGATTATCGATTGACGTACAGGAATACAGCAGTTTTACCCATACTGAAAATATGTGGTGCGCTTCCCGATAGGAAATTTGACAGATGAAAAATTTCGCCGTTCACATATTTAGTTGGGTGCCGATTTTGTCTGACTACGAATCACCCTACTAAATCAATGACCCTATTTAGTATGCCGATTAATCGGGCTACGCTTGAATATGAAATAGGTGCCATACTAAATCGGCTGATGAGTAGGCTCACACAATTACGTATGACTTAGTAGCACAATAAGTTGATCTACGTTATCGGGGAGGATTGGTCAATTTAGTAGGTTTTCGTAGGACTTTAGTTGGCATACTTTAAGCCTATTTAGTCTGGAATGGTCATAACTAAATTAGTATTTGACATCTGTGTGTGATGGAGTTCATCGATGGGAAAACTTGGCCCACGTCAGCACGGAAGGTCTCGTAGGTCATCAGTGGTTCGTTGGAGTGGCTAGCGCATTTCTATCGGTTCCATCATGACGACGTTCTACCTGACCAAGTTCCCGGACGTTTGCCGGATATGCCTGAAGCCGTAATAGAAGGTGTTTCTGACTCCGATGGAGGTATCGTTTATGAATTCCGCCGCCCTCACCGTGGGCCAGTTTCTAGATGCAGTGCTTGGATTGCAAGCTTTCAGGGCTAGAAGTTGGTCACTTTTTAGTAACTTTGTCACTTTTTTCAAGCTGGTCACTCACCAGTTACTTTTTTTGAAATTTGGTCACTAAAGTTACTATTTTCAACAATTTTCATACAAATCAGGTAATTCAATTATCTCAATTTTGTTTTGTGTGTGTGTTTTTTTTTAATTTTATTCTACAGGTCGGACTTGATTATCCGTTGACTCGATTATTCATATTTTTAGGACTCAATTTCTTTCATAAAAACGTGTTTTAATCAACGTTTATTTTTCGTCCTTCTATTACTGTTTGCTTCGGTTTTTTTGAAATTATCTTGAAGTGGTATAACTGAAATAAAGTAAAGTTTAGCCTTTTTAACTTCTTTGTGTTTAAATAGCTAACGTTTTCTCGGATTTGAAATGAAAGAATACGAGCTTACAAATTGAAATATGGAATTTAATGTTCAAGAGAATGAATTGGTACATCATTTTTTAAGATACAAAATTTTTAATTTTCAAAAGTTTTTCCCAAAAGTCTCATATGAAGCCCTTGGCAAAAAAAGCATAAAAGCTTATTTCGAGAAATCACGCTTTTAAATTATTAGTTGGCCATTTTTATACAAATATTTTTCGAAAATTTGTGTTTTTCTTTTGAACGTAACAGTACTTAAATAAAATTAAAAAAATTTGAAAAATTCACCGAATATAGAAATATAAAGAATCGTTTGAGATTATTAACTTCGAACATTTTTGAACTTTTACCTTTTTAACTCTGAGGGCCTCACACATTTTTGCTTCGTAAATTCCACTCGAGCATGGACGTTTCCACACACAAAAAGGGGTTTCAAAACAGATTTTGAATCTATTATTCTCAATTAAATTTTAAAAAAATCTTAAATGTTTCGAAAATTTTTCATAAATTTCACAGGTCCTCATGCACAGCATTTTTTGTTTTGGTTTTTGTAACTAGAAGATACTGAGTTAAGTTCTTCGTCAAAGTTGTTCAACAGAAAATTACATCACAAGAATTGAAAATTGGCACAAGAACGGTTAGATAGCTCAGGTTCCAGAATAGAAAGAACTATTATGGTCTTTTTCAGATATTAAAAAAATCCCGCAATAACCCAAATGATAAGATTTACTCATGGAAACGTTACTTCAGAATTTGCCAAAAATATGGATAAGTTTTGAAATTAAACCAAAAATAATTAAAATCTCAGGACTTGATAAATAAAATAATGACTCAAATTAGGTCAGTCTGATGCTATGTGTCATGCAAAAACTATATTTTTTCGTTTGCCTGGGCCCAGGATCTTATGAATTCTTATTGAAAAAAAAAACTGTTTTTAGATGAACTGAGCTGACATATTCAATCCTCTGGTTGTTATTTTTGAAGTCTCTATTGATGTAATTTTTGACTTGATGTGGTCGCTCATTTTGCCCTAATTTTATTTAAAAGTAACTATTTTGCCCTACTTTTTTGCTTCATGGTCGCTTCTAGCCCTGGCTTCTTCGCAGGACATGTCGTTTCCAGATTGGCTAAGTTAAAAGATTTCGGCATTCTCATAAGAAAAATCTCCACTGGACTTGCTCTAGCCAAGTCCATACTGCTATTAAATTTGGCTTCGCAGGTTTACTTTACTAAATCATGTGACTAATAAACCTTTTTGGTCGGGTGGTTCTATTTTGCGGTAAATCAATCCGACTATTTAATACGATTGAGTAGGGTGGAAGGAAAAGGAATCGATTTTGAGACCAATCAATTCAGCTATTTAGTCGGATTGAGTTGGGTGGTGCGAAGAAAAATCAATTTTTGCTGTCAATCAATCCGACTATTTAGTACGATTGGGTAAGAATATCTCATCAATTTTATCGCCCTACTAATCAGGCAATTTAGTCGGTTCCTACACAATCATGCTACTCATCACCCTATTTGATAGGCCTACGAAATCGGCTTATTAATCGGCTGATGCCCAGCAAAAACTCCCATAAGCGACGTCGCAACAATAGGCCGATTAGTATGAACTGAAATCGGCCGACGCACCCTTCGCGAGCCGACTAAATATGTTGGATAGTAGGGTATATTTCCTATCGGGTTAGGTTCTTTGCCACTGGAAGTGGCACAATGTGTTTGTAATGATATGAACCTAGGCTTGAGTCATCCAATGGTGTAAAACATATTAACGAAATTCCTAGACGTGATGAAACGTCGGATCTTAGATCCAATTTGGATCAATGCTGAAATGACTAAAGACGAGAAAAGGAACGCGAAAAGAACTTTTCATCAATAATGCAGAGATCCCGGTGTCATTATGGTTATTGACGGAACTCACATTAGGATTATAGCCCCTGGGAAAAATATGCGTCACGCGTTTCAGGGTTTCTACAGAATAAATGCTTTGATTGTAAGTTTAAATAGACCTCAAAGACCTATTTCAACGTTTTACTGATTTTCTACATTTGTTTTCAGGTTTGTGACCACAACTACGTGATTCGTTTCGTTGAGGCCAGATATTCTTGATCTTACCACGACGCCTTTATTTGGAACATTTGCTCACTGAGGCAACAGATGCTTGCTTATAAACGAGGAGAGAGGCAAACGTGGATCCTTGGTAATTATTATAATTTTCTAATAAACCTTCTTTCTTTGTAATCAAATTATCAGCTCACCAACCTTTTTTTCATTTCTTCCTCCGCAATTTATTTACTAGTTGTAGTTAGCGTTACTGACTGCAATTTGTAATTTCAGGTGATGCTAGATTTCCACAGGAGGGTGTATTATTAACGCTGTGCAGGAATACTCGAGCAGATAGTCGCGAACAACACTTCAACCAAAGGCACAGCCAAGAAAGGACTATCATTGAGAGATGTATTGGCGTACTTAAAGCTCGTTTTCGGTGCTTACTTGGTGCTAGAGAATTGCACTGATCAAACGCAAAAGAGCAACTAAGATGTTTAACATTGGGCGTGCGCTTTACAATATATGTCGCGCTTATAGAGTTGAAGATCCATCGAATGAAGACATACATTTGGACATTGAGTACTTTTAGAATGGTTTTGAAGAAACCAATGCAGTGGATGTCCGTGATATTACACTCTAGGCAGCTACAACCCAAAATCAAGTTGTAATGCCGCAAATCGGATGAACTGGCACTTGACGAAAATAAGTTCGGAGGGGTTTTCCTAAAATTGAGAATAAAGCCCTATTCTTACACCCCAAAATCGAGAATGCCATTTGATCGAAAAACGATATATTTATTTTTGACTGGACAAGCATACGAAAACGACATATCAGAATTTAAAATAAAAAGAATTTAGTTTCAATAAGTTCTATATAGATATGTACATTTTTTCTCTTGCGATTTCTTAATATATTCTTTTTTGCTTTAACTTTTGATTAAATATACCGTAAAAATTTTCGGTTTTCACGAGGCACACTCTTCCGCATCGTGTCCAGACGTCGCTGAATTAAGCCTGTGTGATTACCTTCGAAATTGTCATCATTTTTCCAGAAGAAGAATGATTCTTTTGGCGCATCTTCTCTGACCCTTGTCTGTTCCAGATAAGGGAAGTCTTCTTGAACGGCGTTCGCCAGCGACATCTTGTCTTTTATGTTGGGATAGCTGAAACGATAGTTTATAAAAAGGGTAAATTAATATCATTTAGGTACATTATCGTTAATCACTTATTCGTTATTCAGCATCCTTTCTTTAAAAAAATGGTTGCGTAATACCCTGACCATTTCCAAAGCTGTGTTGTGATCGAGGGTTAATTCGTTCAGCAGGACAGCGTAAAATTTGTTGTTAAAATTGCTGTCCGCTTCCAGTACCTCTCGAACAACGGTGGCCTATCATAATTGAAGTAAATAATTAGAAAACATTCCGAAAGTTTTTTTTTTACGAAAGAGATTTCCTTAACCTGAATTAACTGATTGGAATTGTAACTGATAGGCTACGTTCCGGCATCGGTGATGCCTGGTTAGACAAAAAGTTTTGTATAAGCAGCCGTGGCCCCTTCAACACACCAATATCTTCCAAATCATTTTCGGATGTGATTTGGAGAGAGACCAACGTGAATCCGTTGTCTGAAAAAAAAAATAATTCAATAATAGGTTTAAGATTTTTTTTTCAATCTATCACTTACCTATTAAAATTCGCCATGTCTCGCCATCCACAATGTTCGACAAGTCCTCCATTTTTTTTAATTTTCAATTATTGAAAAAGAAAATTTCACATTTATGTTGCATAATGTTAAAGTCCACACAAATAATTTTGATACTTACGATTTTACGACAATTATTAAAATCCGTTTCGTTCAAATTCTTTAAAAAAAGTGTTTCTGCTCGGACGAAAGTGAAACCACCGAACGATAAAATTTTTGGGGTATTAAGTTGAAGCTTCGAACTTTTTTGTTGGGGTATTGACAGCAACCCAAAATTAAGAACGCTAGCCGAACTTTGTTTTGATGTGTTGGCGTTCTCAATGTTGGGTTATTTATGTTCTGAGTATATCAGAGATAATTTGCCATGATTGCAGTATATAATAGCGCCAGCACTAAATTTTACTTCGGAAGTCCGGACTTCCGACTTCCGAAAGACTTCCGACAAAGAAAAGTGAAGTACTAGATTGTCGGAAGTCCGTGTTTTGTTGCCAGTTCACCAGCGACGTTTCTAAAAATTTAATTTAAATTCACAATACTTTTTCACTTACGACGTAAATGAAAAAATAAATAAATAAAATACTTTTAGACACATTTAAACTTTTTTAGTTAACTTCCACCGACAACCAAACCAACCGTCACCCTTTCATACAAACTCACACAAACACACGACACGACAAAGAACCCTCCTTCAGATCAAGCTATTTAGCGACGTTTAAAAAATTTTTTTCTTCAGCTCCAACTCTTGAACCTTCAGCTTTCTTTTTTCGAGATTGTCCAGTGCCCTTTGTTTGGTATCAGCTCTCGTGATTGCGTTTTGCTTCTATTGCGCCTCAACCAATTTTTGAAGATCTGTGTGAATTTTATGCGTGTTGTTTTCAATTTTCCTGAACGTCCTCAGTGTTTTTTTTACTACTTTTCAATCTGTTATATAAGAAGTTCTGTTCTTTTCTCTATTGCTGTGACTGCGGCGACTCGGCGACGTTTTGGTCGACGTGGAGTGGAGCGGGTACCATGAATTTGCGGTCCCGTTTCAACCTCCATATTTTCTCCAATACCCTTGACTGCTGGGGATCCGTATATGGGGAGTGTCTCCAAGGTCTATGTAGTTGTCCACAACGTGAGACGGGGCCATTTCATTATTATTTGAATCGGACCCAAACGATTTTCCTGCCGGGTTCACAGTTTCAGAAATATTAAGTAGTGTATCTATGTCTTGCTGCAGTTGGGTGAGCTGCTTTATTTTATTTCGGCCACCTCCTGTGGCTCGAAGCTCCTTTCGGTTTTCCGCGAGAACCTTCTTGACCCTTCCTTTTGTGTCGATCCACACCTGTAAAATAAAACAAAGGTAAGACATAGGGGATTCTAATAGCAAATACACAAAAACACAATCAGGATAATATGGAGACTACAATTCAGTGGAAAGCTTAGGTAACTCTAGAATGAAGGCAATAAATATTGCAATCCTTACCTTCTGCCGCCGGTGCGCATTGGTGGTCCTAATGCGTCTAGTTCGCCGCTAATATCGTCCTGTTTTCTTTTAACTTCTGCCTTAGGCACATAGACCGGACAGAATCCTTTCGTCAGATCTAGATTTTCCTTCATAAGGACCACCAGTTTTTCGAATTGGTAGTGGTTTGTTTTTTGTGGCTGGTCATTTCTCTCTGTTTGAAAGGGATGAATATTAAACACTGCAAAACTGCAAAGGATAACTTACCCTTTTAAAACAACTAAAACAAACTTGGCAAAGTTTTTTTTTGTTTTTTTTAGCAGCTCTGCTTAGATTGCATAAATAAAGGTGCTGTAAACTCCTTGGTTTATGCAACAGCAGTACGCAGCTTCTTGACTGACCTGCAGTTGATATCGCAAAACACCATTCAAATATCATCTGAAGTCTGTGTTTTGTTGCCAGTTCATCAGCGATGTTTCTAAATTTGTTTATTTAAATTCACACAATAACAAAATGGCTCACTCGAGTAAAATGAATCGTGATTTGTCTTATGTAATTATGTTTGATACGTAATTTATCGGCCTTATCGGTGAAAAGTGATGTCCTTTTCTTCTAACTTTCTATCCATATATAAAATTTCATAATCTTAAGATGTCCATTAGACTGCCCCAAATGACCCGACTTTTGGAAAAGTTATACGTTGCAGGCGAAAATTGATCCTAGGCCTAGTACAAGATCTCATGCCAAATTTGGGCCAGATCGGATCAAGGGAAGGGGTCGCTCAACGAGGCTGAAGTTTGTATGGGATTTTAAGACATTTTGTTCGAGAGGAACATGAAAAACCAGTTTTTCGCCAATAGCTTTTGTCTACTTCGACCGATTTCTTTCAAAAACGGGTTTTCTTGAAGCCTAAATTAAGACAAATATTTCATCAGAAGGTTGCATTTCAATTAAAGTTAAGATAAAGTTATTAAGCTTCAAAAAATAGCTAACTTTTTTAAGGGTGACATTCATCACTGTTTTAATGAGGGGACTAAATGTCCGACCAGGACACTCAATAAGAAATGCATGCCGTTTCGTCAAATAATGACCGATTTTAACCATTGTTGTTGCGCTCGATTGCAATTTTGAATGTTTTTCTAATATTTGAGTTTGGATGATATTCACTTGATAGTTCGGAAAAAATAAGGGCGGAAAAATGCTTGACCATTTAAAAAAAATTGCATAACCACAGGGGCTTAGGAACATGACTGGACGATTTGTGATGCCAATAAAACAGTTTTTTATCAAAAGCTTTGGTTCCCGCCAGCAGACTTCTTTCAAACACAATTTTTCTAAAAGCTTAAATTATGAAAAATATTTCATCCGAAGACTGCATTTGCATAAGAATTAAGATAAAAAAAAAGTTATTAGGCTTCAAAAATGGGCTAAATCTTTTACGGTGGTATTCATTACATATTATTACAGCGACCAAAGTTTTTGAAGAAAAACTAGGTCTTCATGTTTCTTCCGAGCAAAATGTCTCAAAATCCCATACAAACTTCAGGCTCGTTGAGCGACCCCTTCCCGATCTGGCCCAAATTTGGCATGAGATCTTGTACTAGGACTTGAATCAATTTTAGCCTGCAGCGCATTACATTTCACAGGTTTTAAATCTCCCATACAAATTTGGGGCAGTCTTTTGTACATATTTCCGCCTTTGGGTGGGATTTATGTTTCATCTTTTCAACCTAACTCAGGATCATTTTTTTTTTCAAAAATTCAATTCAGAATGGTTGTTACTCTTAGACCCAACCGTCAACATTTTTTTTAGATCGGAAAACACATGGACCTACGCTTTATGATGCCAAAAAAATGATAATTTTTCGAAAAAAGGTACTTTTACATTTTTCTCACGTTTTTATTACATTAGCTGTAGCTTTCTTTTGATAGAGAATGCAGGTGATTCTTTTTATTGGCATCACAAACCGTCCAGTCATGTTCCCAAGCCCCTGTGGTTATGCAATTTTTTTTAAATGGTCAAGCATTTTTCCGCCCTTATTTTTTCCGAACTTTCAAGTGAATATCATCCAAACTCAAATATTAGAAAAACATTAAAAATTGCAATCGAGCTCAACAACAATGGTTAAAATCGGTCATTATTTGACGAAACGGCATGCATTTCTTATTGAGTGTCCTGGTCGGACATTTAGTCGCCTCATTAGAACAGTGATGAATATCACCCTTAAAAAAGTTAGCCATTTTTTGAAGCTTAATAACTTTTTTATCTTAACTTTAATTGAAATGCAACCTTCTGATGAAATATTTGTCTTAGTTTAGGCTTCAAGAAAACCCGTTTTTGAAAGAAATCGGTCGAAGTAGACAAAAGTTATTGACGAAAAACTGGTTTTTCATGTTCCTCTCGAACAAAATGTCTCAAAATCTCATACAAACTTCAGGCTCGTTGAGCGACCCCTTCCCGTGATCCGATCTGGCCCAAATTTGGCATGAGATCTTGTACTAGGCCCAGGATCAATTTTAGCCTGCAGCGTATAACATTTCACAAGTTTTAAATTTCCCATACAAATTTGGGGCAGTCTATACTAAATGGCCATACTAAAAAGGACATCACTTCTCAGCAATAATATCAATAAATTAAGAAACGAATTTAGCATCCAAATTTTTATTTTAATAATTCATATTTAGATCTCAGGTTATGTTTTTTCATTTATAATATTAATTTTGAATTTGAGTCTTAGAATTTTGTTTTATGTTTTGATTGTGAATATTTGAAATTTGAGAATGAATATTTCCTTTTTTTTTATTTATTCTGTAATGCCGTAATCGTACGGCGAAACGAAGAAAACGTTGAAGAAAATCCAGGAGCAATATTGTTGGCTTTAAATGATGGTTCACGTAAAACGGTATTGTAACGGGTGTGATACTTGTAAAAGCGCGAAGAATCCAAGCCCCAAGTACTGCTAGATCTGTCTAGGTCAGCAGAAACTTGCCGTAATGCCAGGCAGGTTATTTTGATGGATTTTGTAGGACCTTTTCGCGATCTCGAGATGGTAATACGGTTCTGCTGGTAATTACCGATCAATTCTCCAAATTCGTGATCATTCAACCGATGCAGGCGCGTTCCTATGGGGGGGGGTGATCGGGGTGATCACCCCCCCCAAGCGGCAAAAAACCGTTACAAAATACTCGCAAACGCTAGAATTTCTACGAAAAGTTCGAACATTTCCTAGTGGATGTTCTATGGAATTTTCAAAATTTTCCACTCCGTGGGGGTGATTATTAAATAAAAGAATTTATTAATTTCTTAACTTCTTAAAATTGAAAAAAAAAACCGGTCCGTCAAACTAAAACCGCTGTAACTTGCAATCTCATAGACCAATTTTCACCAAATTACTTTTGTTATGGGACCTACAGTGTTGAATTCGAAATTGCTGACCATATATGAAACTTTTATAGATTTTTATACAATCATATCTATTCAATTTTCTAAAAATACCAAAAATACTACTTCTTAAATTAGAGGTGATGAAAAAAACCTGATAAAAATTGAGTTCAGGAATATACCTCCAAAAACAGGTTTTAAAACAAATGCTCCAAAAACTTGCCTATGTATTAATTTTTTCCAGAAGAGATAAAACCAGTGATAATAATATCCCGTCATAACTCGACTATTTTCTCGAGAACAAGGACTTTTCATTGAAAAATAGTATAAGCTATAAGAAATGAACCCTTTGTTATTTTTTTTTCATTTCAAATTATACATTATGTTTGAAAATATTAAATGCATGAAGCAAAAATACTATTTTTCACTTTTTTACCAAATCATTCGTTTCAAATTTGTAACTGTATCTTTCGATTCAATTACAATAAATTTTAAAATCTACACAGAAAAAAATAATGACTATTACGTGTCACTGAAAATGGTTTCCTGTAAAATAAAACAACCTGTAAATAAAAAAGCATTCATTTTTAAATGCTTTTGTTCGAAAGTAAAGGAAATCCATTTATTATTAAAGCAAATTTCCTGTAACAAAAAGGAGCATGTCATTAGCCGTAATTTCACAGGACGAAAAAAAAATTACGTGTCGTGATTTCGTGCCGTCCAATAATTTTCAGTCGCACATTACAAAAATCAAGTGCAACTGGCATCCCAATTCGGCATGAAAAAGCAAAACGTCAAAAATACGTTTTTCTTTTGTTTTACCTCGGTTCGGTTCTCGTTTTGTGTTGAAGCAACTCCGGCAGTTCCCCGCTGAAAGAAAATCCATCGTCGTGGCAACCGGCTCTATCGGCGATATTTGTGAAAGTGAGCAATGAATATGGCTCGGAAACAGCACCGGTCAAATTACCGTTACTTTGTTCCGACGGAAAGCGCGAAATCTGAAAGCAACGATGTAATCGATCTTCCGGATGTGCAGCAGCGGCTATGTTTCATAGATCTGCATCCGATAGAAAACGCTGTTCTTGCGTGAAACTTATCGAGATGTTTATTCGCAATTTGTCGGTTTGTAAAGTTTAGGAAGATTGGGGCAGTTCTTGTGTGCTTCTGTGCAGGCTCTCAGGTAAGATTCTTCCTTAGCAGTGGAAATAGCAATTGTGTATGAATATTTTTGTTTGCAGAAAAACCTACGAATATTTATTAAAGTCACCACCGCAAAAAGTAGGAATGCTTCGGATTTCATTGTTCTGAGTATATTCGCACTGCATATTGACTGACCAACAAACTCGGACAGCTGCTTCTAAGAGGAGAAAACCATTTGATTTCCTGCTGGATTCAACGTTGGCGGTGTCTTTTTGCCTTAATCCGGGAATACTGGCTGGCTATTTCCACTAAGTGACGGTATCACAATCTCTCCAGGAATAACAGTCGTACTGCAGGTGACCATTTGCCCTATTATGCATTTCTAAATCTTTCACAATTAGAAGCCTAGTCTAGTCTACGATTTCTGAAACTTTTTTCAAGGCCTTATGAATAGCATTACGCATTACGTTCTGAAAAAGGTGATCCAATTCCCATTCCTGAAGCCAACATTCTGGAATAATCAATTCTAAAAAATGATTCGAACCTTTAGGTTTAATCTAAGATGATCCTTGTTATGAATTTAATCAGTTCGTGATTAGCCATCTTCAAAATAGTGTAAAAATTCTTCGTTTTTATCAGCATTAACTTTAAGGAATTTTAATAGTGTTGTGATAAACTACTTTGTCAAAGATGTCACTACACGATTCACCGAAGAAAGTTGTCCCTCGAAGAACGATGAAATTGACTTCGAATAGTAATCAAATTATGAATAGCCTCCTACAGAGAAACAGGACATGTCGTATGCAAGTGCTAGATAAATGGTACATAAAATATCCTGCCCTGACATATCTGTCGTCCGATCACTACTTTAAGTCGATTTCTAGTAAATTCTAGTCAACTTGACGATAAGAGCACTACTAAAATTCGCTTACAACTGTTAAAGATATATTCGTCAAATGGTGAGTTAAAACTCGGAATCTGAATACGCCCAAGGGTAGACCTTCTCAAAAGGGAAACACCAACATATTGGCTTCACTTTCGGTTAAGGAAAACGCCATAATCCAGAGTGTGATACAATAATTTGTAAAGTTGTCCTCAAGAAAATTTAGTTTATCATCAACGATTGAAAATAATAATTACTGTTTCATACGTTACAGGTTGATGCGAATTTGGCCAAAGATGAATACTCTTTTTCGTATTTTCCGAATTTATACTACGATGTATGTGGCAAACAACTTTGTGAAAGTATAGCAACGATTACCGATATGCTTGTGTTCAATCAGCCTCTGCCAAGATTTTTTTCGAACGCTGCTGATATGTATATAACACATCCTATTATACCCACAAGTTCTATTTTAGGCAAGGCGTTATTTTTTTTTAAATTTTTATTTGATTGTAAAATAAATTATTTGAACCATATTTTTTGACCATTTTTTTCCTCCGAAAACAATTCTTTATCTATTTAATATTTTTCAAAACAACATTAAAAATTCTAGCCTAACCAATTAAATGAACTAACATTTTACAGTACTGTAATTTAAAACCAGACTGTAAAATAATTGGTTCCTTGAAAATTGATCGACCTGTAATTTTTTTACGACCTGTAAAATTATGGTAAATGTCCTGCTCCTTTTTGTTACAGGATATTTGCCGTAATTTTACAGTAAATAATTTTTGCTGTGTATGAGAGCTGCATTAAGAGAAAACAAATAAAAATAAAGTTCCGAAAGTTGCATACCTAAGAATTTGATTTTAATGATTTTGTTTTAGAATTAAATTTATATTTAGAAATTAAAGAATCGAAACAAGAGTTTATACACAGAAAAAAATAATGACTATTACGTGTCACTGAAAATGGTTTCCTGTAAAATAAAACAACCTGTAAATAAAAAAGCATTCATTTTTAAATGCTTTTGTTCGAAAGTAAAGGAAATCCATTTATTATTAAAGCAAATTTCCTGTAACAAAAAGGAGCATGTCATTAGCCGTAATTTCACAGGACGAAAAAAAAATTACGTGTCGTGATTTCGTGCACTCAACGAAATCGACATATTAGCCGTATGTGTGCGCCTATATAGATTTTTGCAATTTGATTAACATATGAAGATTATGTGTCATGGAAGATATATTAAAAATCGACTGTGGTGATTCATAGAAAGTATGTGTGACATTCATATGATTTTTATAACAAAATGACACGTAGAGGCTATAGGTTTGGAAGATAACATTAAAAATCCCAAATAATAATTTAATTATTAAATTTAAGCTTTCAATAATTAAAAGTAAATTTCAATTCAAATAAAAGTTTATTTTCGTTTTAAAAGCTTTAGTATCTTAATATATGTATAATTCATTCTAAAAAACACTTTGTTCCCTGATATTATACCTACTATATTAAATCTTGGTCGCCTTTTCAAAATAATTACTTGTTTTAAAAATATATTAAAAGAACTCTCTAAACAAATTCGGCATAAGTTTCTGGGCCAGTAGAAGCAGCAGCTAGCGCATAAGTTTGATTTTGCGGAGAATGTCCCCCTGTTAGTGCACCCGTTGAAGTTCGGTATTGCTCCATAATATTCTTTTGAACTTGGGCGAATTCACAACCCTCGCAACAATTTGAAGTTTGAAGCATTTTTTTCTTCGGAACAAGGCAACGAATTCACAGCTTCAAGTTTCGATGGCTTTAAATACATCGCGATTTCCGGGAATTTGACCGGTGACGACAGTGTTTATACTTCAGTAGCTTTAGACTGCTGCTGTTGCTTTCTTTTCTCATTCGGTTCATTCTCCTCCTCGAATCGTTTTAACTCGTCCAGGCACTAGCAACGGCAGCTGGTTGGTAATAATCTGCAGATTCGGCTTTCAATCAAACTCGAACTAAAAATAAAATTGAGTAATAATTCTTATGATTTTTCGTAGCTCTAATGTTGCAAAAATTCTTACCTCTTAGTGTACCATTGGAATTGCGTCAGAGTGGCCTAAGCAAATCGGCAGTAGAAGGCCTCATAGGATTGAACTTAGGGCCGAGTTACAATCTTCGATTATATACAAAACTCTGAAGTTCTATTGGTCATTTTAACATCGGCTCCGTTGACCACTGCGTTTAGCATGCAAATTGGTTCGCCGGAAATCGCAACTGTAGGGTGAAGTCCGGCGGAGTTTTTACCCATTCGGGGAATTCCAGCTCTAGCTGCAATGGGTTCGTTCCAGTTAAAAAAAAGTCATCACGACTTTTAACCTACACAAAACGAAAAGAAAACATAGAATGCTGAATGATTGTTCCGGTTGATTTTGGAAAACAGATTCCCGGACGGATTTTCAAATCAAATTTTTAAACAACCACTAGCACTGCACTGAATTTTAAAAATTTTACCTAAGAACAACATCCAAGCACTAAGATAGCCGGTTAGGGAACTGCAGAACACAGAAGGAAACGGATTGCCGAGCTCGGGAAACGAACGGAACTGTAAACAATGCATTTCTTGAGACTATAATCCGGTTTACCTGGTTACATCAGGATTCCAAACTGGAATCAAAAGAGGAACATGAAAGTAGGAGCGTTGCTTAACAGTTTAAAATTAAATAAACTCACCAAATTATTCGTATTGAGGGCAATTAAGTATTCACTGCTAAGCGGCCACAGTTGTTTTTTCCGTTTCGCACCGCCATTTTGGAAGAAAATTTTCAATGATGCCAAGTCATAACAATCATTTTTCTGCACACATATTTTGAATAAGTCGGAAATACATGTTATATGTCACACATAAAACTTATTTTTTAACAAATGAGAGAGCAGTTTTAGAGATTTATGTGTGGAAAAACATACGGCTTAAATGTGTATTTTTTGCAGTGTGCCGTCCAATAATTTTCAGTCGCACATTACAAAAATCAAGTGCAACTGGCATCCCAATTCGGCATGAAAAAGCAAAACGTCAAAAATACGTTTTTCTTTTGTTTTACCTCGGTTCGGTTCTCGTTTTGTGTTGAAGCAACTCCGGCAGTTCCCCGCTGAAAGAAAATCCATCGTCGTGGCAACCGGCTCTATCGGCGATATTTGTGAAAGTGAGCAATGAATATGGCTCGGAAACAGCACCGGTCAAATTACCGTTACTTTGTTCCGACGGAAAGCGCGAAATCTGAAAGCAACGATGTAATCGATCTTCCGGATGTGCAGCAGCGGCTATGTTTCATAGATCTGCATCCGATAGAAAACGCTGTTCTTGCGTGAAACTTATCGAGATGTTTATTCGCAATTTGTCGGTTTGTAAAGTTTAGGAAGATTGGGGCAGTTCTTGTGTGCTTCTGTGCAGGCTCTCAGGTAAGATTCTTCCTTAGCAGTGGAAATAGCAATTGTGTATGAATATTTTTGTTTGCAGAAAAACCTACGAATATTTATTAAAGTCACCACCGCAAAAAGTAGGAATGCTTCGGATTTCATTGTTCTGAGTATATTCGCACTGCATATTGACTGACCAACAAACTCGGACAGCTGCTTCTAAGAGGAGAAAACCATTTGATTTCCTGCTGGATTCAACGTTGGCGGTGTCTTTTTGCCTTAATCCGGGAATACTGGCTGGCTATTTCCACTAAGTGACGGTATCACAATCTCTCCAGGAATAACAGTCGTACTGCAGGTGACCATTTGCCCTATTATGCATTTCTAAATCTTTCACAATTAGAAGCCTAGTCTAGTCTACGATTTCTGAAACTTTTTTCAAGGCCTTATGAATAGCATTACGCATTACGTTCTGAAAAAGGTGATCCAATTCCCATTCCTGAAGCCAACATTCTGGAATAATCAATTCTAAAAAATGATTCGAACCTTTAGGTTTAATCTAAGATGATCCTTGTTATGAATTTAATCAGTTCGTGATTAGCCATCTTCAAAATAGTGTAAAAATTCTTCGTTTTTATCAGCATTAACTTTAAGGAATTTTAATAGTGTTGTGATAAACTACTTTGTCAAAGATGTCACTACACGATTCACCGAAGAAAGTTGTCCCTCGAAGAACGATGAAATTGACTTCGAATAGTAATCAAATTATGAATAGCCTCCTACAGAGAAACAGGACATGTCGTATGCAAGTGCTAGATAAATGGTACATAAAATATCCTGCCCTGACATATCTGTCGTCCGATCACTACTTTAAGTCGATTTCTAGTAAATTCTAGTCAACTTGACGATAAGAGCACTACTAAAATTCGCTTACAACTGTTAAAGATATATTCGTCAAATGGTGAGTTAAAACTCGGAATCTGAATACGCCCAAGGGTAGACCTTCTCAAAAGGGAAACACCAACATATTGGCTTCACTTTCGGTTAAGGAAAACGCCATAATCCAGAGTGTGATACAATAATTTGTAAAGTTGTCCTCAAGAAAATTTAGTTTATCATCAACGATTGAAAATAATAATTACTGTTTCATACGTTACAGGTTGATGCGAATTTGGCCAAAGATGAATACTCTTTTTCGTATTTTCCGAATTTATACTACGATGTATGTGGCAAACAACTTTGTGAAAGTATAGCAACGATTACCGATATGCTTGTGTTCAATCAGCCTCTGCCAAGATTTTTTTCGAACGCTGCTGATATGTATATAACACATCCTATTATACCCACAAGTTCTATTTTAGGCAAGGCGTTATTTTTTTTTAAATTTTTATTTGATTGTAAAATAAATTATTTGAACCATATTTTTTGACCATTTTTTTCCTCCGAAAACAATTCTTTATCTATTTAATATTTTTCAAAACAACATTAAAAATTCTAGCCTAACCAATTAAATGAACTAACATTTTACAGTACTGTAATTTAAAACCAGACTGTAAAATAATTGGTTCCTTGAAAATTGATCGACCTGTAATTTTTTTACGACCTGTAAAATTATGGTAAATGTCCTGCTCCTTTTTGTTACAGGATATTTGCCGTAATTTTACAGTAAATAATTTTTGCTGTGTATTAATTAGTTTTTTCGAATCACGATTCAGCAATATACTTCTGAAAAATAATAAAACATTCAGTTTTAAATTCATAGCAATTGTTAACACATTCTCAAATAAATGTTTGGATTTCAAAAGGTATTGATGGAAAACGAAAATCACTAAAATTTTGGTGAGAGTTTTACGGTGATAATAAAATATTGTAGATAACTTGAGATTTTTTCACATGTGTGTATTTTTTCTTTTGTAAAATTACATTTATCAAGGTTTTTTAAAGAGTTCTTAAATTGATAATTTTTAAACTGCTCAATATACAAATGACGAAAATTATCTTTTTGTGAACAATTGATCGCAGTAAATATTAAAGATTCGCAGATTGTTTTATAAAAGGGTGTATATGCTATTTAAAAGGATATCAAAATAAGTATGTAAGAAAGTTTGTTAAACTTCTCTAATTTCTAACTTTTTTTAAAAAATAAACCTCTAATTATTTAAATGAAATTTATAAGGGAAGAGAAAAAGCAGTGTGCATCATGGTCGTGAAATATTGTTTTTTTTTAAGAAGTATATCTAATCAAATTCATGCATTACTTTGATGGTTCATCACATAAATCCAATAAAATGATTGAATCAATACAAATTTTATGCTGGTATGAAATATTTTTTCAAGAACCCAATTTCAGCCTCTGTTTTTATCTAAATGTTCAATTCCACATTCAAAAGGGTTTTTTTATAAATTCACATAGCCACAGAATTAAAACTTTTTTAAATGAAAATAATTTATGAGCTAATTTTGATTTATGTTGGTGCCCTAAATTATTTTCAAATAGGTTAAACATTATTCAAGAAAATTCTGCACTTTTCTGACAAAACTTTTAAACATTACAATAAAAATTTGAAATATGGGTTCATATCACATTTCTTTCCTCAAGCAGAGGTGCAAATGAACGTTCAGCGCAAACGTCGTCGAGAAAAAGTCGCAAGCTGATTATTTCTTGAAAAGGTTAAGATCAGCTACGACGCCTAACTTGTGGTTGAAAAAAATGAACGCATCGCAACGACGCTGTGGCACGATTGGTTCAAATGACTGCATCTCTTAAGTTCATTCCGATGCTTTGCGAACAGTTCGCCTACTGATTTTAAGGCGACGTCAACCGAAGGATCCGTTCGTTTGAATTTATCGGGGATAAGTACAAACGACCTTATCGAGATAGGGTCGTTTGAACATTCAATTGAATGTTCACTTTTGAACGTTCAATTGTATGTTCGTCTGATGCGTTCGGCAGCCTAAGGCAAGACGCCGAGCCGTGTTAAGATGGGATGGATTATCGATATGGTGCATTGCTTGCGTGTGGTGTTCGGACGTCGCTCGACGATTGAGGGTGTCGGGTGTCTTGTAGCGCGCGGATGACTAGGTAAAGAGAATGAGGCGCAGTTACAGTTTACTTTAAAAGTCCAATTTTACTGAATAAAATGCAAACCGCCCAACTACGGTTGGGCTTGTAAGAGATTGTTTATTCTTTTTCAATCCAATTTGCGGATATTGGCTGTTTGCTTTAGTTCTGAACCTTAAACTAAAGCAAACCATCAATATCCGCGAAATTTAATTTCAGGTTCAGTATGCATGAAAATCTGTTTTCAGATTTCAGATTCCCATTTCAGATTCCCATTTCAGATTCAGATTTCAGATTCAAATTTCAGATTCAGATTTCAGATTCAGATTTCAGATTCAGATTTCAGATTCAGATTCAGATTTCAAATTTGAGATTCAGATTTCAGATTCAGATTTCAGATTCAGATTTCAGATTTCAGATTCCAGATTCAGATTTCAGATTCAGATTTCAGATTCAGATTTCAGATTCAGATTTCAGATTCAGATTTCAGATTCAGATTTCAGATTCAGATTTCAGATTTCAGATTCAGATTTCAGATTTCTGATTCAGATTTCAGATTCAGATTTCAGATTCAGATTTCAGATTCAGATTCAGATTTCAGATTCAGGTTTCAGATTCAGATTTCAGATTCAGATTTCAGATTCAGATTTCAGATTCAGATTTCAGATTCAGATTTCAGATTCAGATTTCAGATTCAGATTTCAGATTTCAGATTCAGATTTCAGATTCAGATTTCAGATTCAGATTTCAGATTCAGATTTCAGATTCAGATTTCAGATTCAGATTTCAGATTCAGATTTCAGATTCAGATTTCAGATTCAGATTTCAGATTCAGATTTCAGATTCAGATTTCAGATTCAGATTTCAGATTCAGATTTCAGATTCAGATTTCAGATTCAGATTTCAGATTCAGATTTCAGATTCAGATTTCAGATTCAGATTTCAGATTCAGATTTCAGATTCAGATTTCAGATTCAGATTTCAGATTCAGATTTCAGATTCAGATTTCAGATTCAGATTTCAGATTCAGATTTCAGATTCAGATTTCAGATTCAGATTTCAGATTCAGATTTCAGATTCAGATTTCAGATTCAGATTTCAGATTCAGATTTCAGATTCAGATTTCAGATTCAGATTTCAGATTCAGATTTCAGATTCAGATTTCAGATTCAGATTTCAGATTCAGATTTCAGATTCAGATTTCAGATTCAGATTTCAGATTCAGATTTCAGATTCAGATTTCAGATTCAGATTTCAGATTCAGATTTCAGATTCAGATTTCAGATTCAGATTTCAGATTCAGATTTCAGATTCAGATTTCAGATTCAGATTTCAGATTTCAGATTCAGATTTCAGAATCAGATTTCAGATTCAGATTTCAGATTCAGATTTCAGATTCAGATTTCAGATTCAGATTTCAGATTCAGATTTCAGATTCAGATTTCAGATTCAGATTTCAGATTCAGATTTCAGATTCAGATTTCAGATTCAGATTTCAGATTCAGATTTCAGATTCAGATTTCAGATTCAGATTTCAGATTCAGATTTCAGATTCAGATTTCAGATTCAGATTTCAGATTCAGATTTCAGATTCAGATTTCAGATTCAGATTTCAGATTCAGATTTCAGATTCAGATTTCAGATTCAGATTTCAGATTCAGATTTCAGATTCAGATTTCAGATTCAGATTTCAGATTCAGATTTCAGATTTCAGATTCAGATTTCAGATTCAGATTTCAGATTCAGATTTCAGATTCAGATTTCAGATTCAGATTTCAGATTGAGATTTTACATTCAGATTTCAGAATCATATTTTGATTTAGATTTCAAATTTCAGATCCTGATTCAGATATCGGATTCAGGTTTCATATTAAGTATTCAGTTTTAGAATTAAGGTTAAGATTTTGGGTTTAGATTTCAGATTCATATTTGAGGTCCTGCTTACTGAAAATTACTTTTTGTTTGGAGCCGAAGGGGTATAAGTGCAGACCCCTTTGCCACCAACCCAAACGTCATTTCCTGTACGAAGTGTTCATTCCATCGGGACGGAATAAAAAGGAATTTAATTGGCATTTGAAAAGTAAATCATGTTTGAAATATACTACCAACAGTTAATCATTTCATTGCATTTCCTGATAGTTCTTGTGAACAAAATATTATCATATTTTTCATTAATATTAATATTGTATTAATATTATTCTTAATCATATTGTGTACGCCACGAATTTGGGACTCAATATAATTAAGCTCAATGTGTATAAGTATTAGATGATTGGGTTAACGTTGAAGCGCTAGTCGTAAATGTACTGTTAAACATCAACTCATAATGAGCGGAAGGCCATTTCCAATCTGAAATCTGAATCTGAAATCTGAATCTGAAATCTGAATCTGAAATCTGAATCTGAAATCTGAATCTGAAATCTGAATCTGAAATCTGAATCTGAAATCTGAATCTGAAATCTGAATCTGAAATCTGAATCTGAAATCTGAATCTGAAATCTGAATCTGAAATCTGAATCTGAAATCTGAATCTGAAATCTGAATCTGAAATCTGAATCTGAAATCTGAATCTGAAATCTGAATCTGAAATCTGAATCTGAAATCTGAATCTGAAATCTGAATCTGAAATCTGAATCTGAAATCTGAATCTGAAATCTGAATCTCAATCTGAAATCTGAATCTGAAATCTGAATCTGAAATCTGAATCTGAAATCTGAATCTGAAATCTGAAATCTGAATCTGAAATCTGAATCTGAAATCTGAATCTGAAATCTGAATCTAAAATCTGAATATGAAATCTGAATCTGAAATTTGAATCTGAAATCTGAATCTGAAATCTGAATCTGAAATCTGAATCTGAAATCTGAATCTGAAATCTGAATCTGAAATCTGAATCTGAAATCTGAATCTGAAATCTGAATCTGAAATCTGAATCTGAAATCTGAATCTGAAATCTGAATCTGAAATCTGAATCTGAAACCTGAATCTGAAATCTGAATCTGAAATCTGAATCTGAAATCTGAATCTGAAATCTGAATCTGAAATCTGAATCTGAAATCTGAATCTGAAATCTGAATCTGAAATCTGAATCTGAAATCTGAATCTGAAATCTGAATCTGAAATCTGAATCTGAAATCTGAATCTGAAATCTGAATCTGAAATCTGAATCTGAAATCTGAATCTGAAATCTGAATCAGAAATCTGAATCTGAAATCTGAATCTGAAATCTGAATCTGAAATCTGAATCTGAAATCTGAATCTGAAATCTGAATCTGAAATCTGAATCTGAAATCTGAATCTGAAATCTGAATCTGAAATCTGAATCTGAAATCTGAATCTGAAATCTGAATCTGAAATCTGAATCTGAAATCTGAATCTGAAATCTGAATCTGAAATCTGAATCTGAAATCTGAATCTGAAATCTGAATCTGAAATCTGAATCTGAAATCTGAATCTGAAATCTGAATCTGAAATCTGAATCTGAAATCTGAATCTGAAATCTGAATCTGAAATCTGAATCTGAAATCTGAATCTGAAATCTGAATCTGAAATCTGAATCTGAAATCTGAATCTGAAATCTGAATCTGAAATCTGAATCTCAATCTGAAATCTGAATCTGAAATCTGAATCTGAAATCTGAATCTGAAATCTGAATCTGAAATCTGAAATCTGAATCTGAAATCTGAATCTGAAATCTGAATCTGAAATCTGAATCTAAAATCTGAATATGAAATCTGAATCTGAAATTTGAATCTGAAATCTGAATCTGAAATCTGAATCTGAAATCTGAATCTGAAATCTGAATCTGAAATCTGAATCTGAAATCTAAATCTGAAATCTGAATCTGAAATCTGAATCTGAAATCTGAATCTGAAATCTGAATCTGAAATCTGAATCTGAAATCTGAATCTGAAATCTGAATCTGAAACCTGAATCTGAAATCTGAATCTGAAATCTGAATCTGAAATCTGAATCTGAAATCTGAATCTGAAATCTGAATCTGAAATCTGAATCTGAAATCTGAATCTGAAATCTGAATCTGAAATCTGAATCTGAAATCTGAATCTGAAATCTGAATCTGAAATCTGAATCTGAAATCTGAATCTGAAACCTGAATCTGAAATCTGAATCTGAAATCTGAATCTGAATCTGAAATCTGAATCTGAAATCTGAATCTGAAATCTGAATCTGAAATCTGAATCTGAAATCTGAATCTGAAATCTGAATCTGAAATCTGAATCTGAAATCTGAATCTGAAATCTGAATCTGAAATCTGAATCTGGAATCTGAAATCTGAAATCTGAATCTGAAATCTGAATCTGAAATCTGAATCTGAAACCTGAATCTGAAATCTGAATCTGAATCTGAAATCTGAATCTGAAATCTGAATCTGAAATCTGAATCTGAAATCTGAATCTGAAATCTGAATCTGAATCTGAAATCTGAATCTGAAATCTGAATCTGAAATCTGAATCTGAAATCTGAATCTGAAATCTGAATCTGAAATCTGAATCTGAAATCTGAATCTGAAATCTGAATCTGAAATCTGAATCTGAAATCTGAATCTGAAATCTGAATCTGAAATCTGAATCTGAAATCTGAATCTGAAACCTGAATCTGAAATCTGAATCTGAAATCTGAATCTGAATCTGAAATCTGAATCTGAAATCTGAATCTGAAATCTGAATCTGAAATCTGAATCTGAAATCTGAATCTGAAATCTGAATCTGAAATCTGAATCTGAAATCTGAATCTGAAATCTGAATCTGAAATCTGAATCTGAAATCTGAATCTGAAATCTGAATCTGAAACCTGAATCTGAAATCTGAATCTGAAATCTGAATCTGAAATCTGAATCTGAAATCTGAATCTGAATCTGAAATCTGAATCTGAAATCTGAATCTGAAATCTGAATCTGAAATCTGAATCTGAAATCTGAATCTGAAATCTGAATCTGAAATCTGAATCTGAAATCTGAATCTGAAATCTGAATCTGAAATCTGAATCTGAAATCTGAATCTGAAATCTGAATCTGAAATCTGAATCTGAAATCTGAATCTGAAACCTGAATCTGAAATCTGAATCTGAAATCTGAATCTGAATCTGAAATCTGAATCTGAAATCTGAATCTGAAATCTGAATCTGAAATCTGAATCTGAAATCTGAATCTGAAATCTGAATCTGAAATCTGAATCTGAAATCTGAATCTGAAATCTGAATCTGAAATCTGAATCTGAAATCTGAATCTGAAATCTGAATCTGAAACCTGAATCTGAAATCTGAATCTGAAATCTGAATCTGAAATCTGAATCTGAAATCTGAATCTGAAATCTGAATCTGAAATCTGAATCTGAAATCTGAATCTGAAATCTGAATCTGAAATCTGAATCTGAAATCTGAATCTGAAATCTGAATCTGAAATCTGAATCTGAAATCTGAATCTGAAATCTGAATCTGAAATCTGAATCTGAAACCTGAATCTGAAATCTGAATCTGAAATCTGAATCTGAATCTGAAATCTGAATCTGAAATCTGAATCTGAAATCTGAATCTGAAATCTGAATCTGAAATCTGAATCTGAAATCTGAATCTGAAATCTGAATCTGAAATCTGAATCTGAAATCTGAATCTGAAACCTGAATCTGAAATCTGAATCTGAAATCTGAATCTAAAATCTGAATATGAAATCTGAATCTGAAATTTGAATCTGAAATCTGAATCTGAAATCTGAATCTGAAATCTGAATCTGAAATCTGAATCTGAAATCTGAATCTGAAATCTGAATCTGAAATCTGAATCTGAAATCTGAATCTGAAATCTGAATCTAAAATCTGAATATGAAATCTGAATCTGAAATTTGAATCTGAAATCTGAATCTGAAATCTGAATCTGAAATCTGAATCTGAAATCTGAATCTGAAATCTGAATCTGAAATCTGAATCTGAAATCTGAATCTGAAATCTGAATCTGAAATCTGAATCTGAAATCTGAATCTGAAATCTGAATCTGAAATCTGAATCTGAAATCTGAATCTGAAATCTGAATCTGAAATCTGAATCTGAAATCTGAATCTGAAATCTGAATCTGAAATCTGAATCTGAAATCTGAATCTGAAATCTGAATCTGAAATCTGAATCTGAAATCTGAATCTGAAATCTGAATCTGAAATCTGAATCTGAAATCTGAATCTGAAATCTGAATCTCAATCTGAAATCTGAATCTGAAATCTGAATCTGAAATCTGAATCTGAAATCTGAATCTGAAATCTGAATCTGAAATCTGAAATCTGAATCTGAAATCTGAATCTGAAATCTGAATCTGAAATCTGAATCTAAAATCTGAATATGAAATCTGAATCTGAAATTTGAATCTGAAATCTGAATCTGAAATCTGAATCTGAAATCTGAATCTGAAATCTGAATCTGAAATCTGAATCTGAAATCTGAATCTGAAATCTGAATCTGAAATCTGAATCTGAAATCTGAATCTGAAATCTGAATCTGAAATCTGAATCTGAAATCTGAATCTGAAACCTGAATCTGAAATCTGAATCTGAAATCTGAATCTGAAATCTGAATCTGAAATCTGAATCTGAAATCTGAATCTGAAATCTGAATCTGAAATCTGAATCTGAAATCTGAATCTGAAATCTGAATCTGAAATCTGAATCTGAAATCTGAATCTGAAATCTGAATCTGAAATCTGAATCTGAAACCTGAATCTGAAATCTGAATCTGAAATCTGAATCTGAATCTGAAATCTGAATCTGAAATCTGAATCTGAAATCTGAATCTGAAATCTGAATCTGAAATCTGAATCTGAAATCTGAATCTGAAATCTGAATCTGAAATCTGAATCTGGAATCTGAAATCTGAAATCTGAATCTGAAATCTGAATCTGAAATCTGAATCTCAAATTTGAAATCTGAATCTGAATCTGAAATCTGAATCTGAAATCTGAATCTGAAATTTGAATCTGAAATCTGAATCTGAAATGGGAATCTGAAATGGGAATCTGAAATCTGAAAACAGATTTTCATGCATACTGAACCTGAAATTAAATTTCGCGGATATTGATGGTTTGCTTTAGTTTAAGGTTCAGAACTAAAGCAAACAGCCAATATCCGCAAATTGGATTGAAAAAGAATAAACAATCTCTTACAAGCCCAACCGTAGTTGGGCGGTTTGCATTTTATTCAGTAAAATTGGACTTTTAAAGTAAACTGTAACTGCGCCTCATTCTCTTTACCTAGTCATCCGCGCGCTACAAGACACCCGACACCCTCAATCGTCGAGCGACGTCCGAACACCACACGCAAGCAATGCACCATATCGATAATCCATCCCATCTTAACACGGCTCGGCGTCTTGCCTTAGGCTGCCGAACGCATCAGACGAACATACAATTGAACGTTCAAAAGTGAACATTCAATTGAATGTTCAAACGACCCTATCTCGATAAGGTCGTTTGTACTTATCCCCGATAAATTCAAACGAACGGATCCTTCGGTTGACGTCGCCTTAAAATCAGTAGGCGAACTGTTCGCAAAGCATCGGAATGAACTTAAGAGATGCAGTCATTTGAACCAATCGTGCCACAGCGTCGTTGCGATGCGTTCATTTACAATCAAAAGTCGGCGTGCTATGTTCGCAAGCCGACGCTTCCGAAGATGAAGTTAGTTTGATGTGGTCGGGAAAAAATTAGGGTGGTCGGATTTACCGGTTTTATTCAAATCCGGTATTTCGGTATTTGGAATTTTCAAAACCGATAAAACCGGTAGAACCGGTATTTTTCAAAGTATATCGAATTCATGAAAAGGTTTCGTCTAATTGCAGTAGTAATGGCATAAAATGCGCAGAATTTATAACGCAATAGATTTTGCAACATTTTCAATTAAAAAATATTGCATTAAGCCTTTAAATTATCACTTTGTAATTAATCTATCATCACCCTCATGATAATCATGATATTTATCATCGTCATTTTATTATTATTTTAATTTCACATTGAGGATGCATAAATAATATAAGTATCATATATTTTGCGACAAATTTTTGTCCTAAACTCTGTAGAACAGTATTGAAGAATAGATTTTACAGATATAGTAAAAGTTTTTATAGTCTTTCATGAAAATGATACGAAATTTGATATACAAAAAGATTTTCCGTTAAAAAATGACTAAATCAATTACCAAACAAAACTCAAACACTGTCACAAAGTTTTTGGTTGACTCACAAAATTATAGATTATTGTTGTCTTAAATACGGATGTTTTCCTCGCAACCTAGGTCGTGATAGCATTATGTTTGCCTTCCCTAAATTAAAACAAACAAATAGAAAAGAAAATCTTTTAAAAAATCAGTCAAAATTCAGCTAAAAATATAGTTGTTTGGATCTGATCCATACGCTATTTGTTGCTATAATACTGTTGCAAATTTATAACATTTTTTTTACTGCTTTGTCGGAAGAAGAATGCATTAAAAATAAAAACAACGGAGTTTCATCAATTAACTTGAAAATATTGATAGAGAAATTTCATACAAATATTTCAACATGTGTTTAAATGCTGGCCCTATTGAAACATTTTAATTTTTAAAACAAAGTAGAATTTTCTAATCAACATTTCTGGTTTTTAATTTTTGAAAGCCCTTCACCGTTTAAAACGATTTTGAAAAACTTGGCCTGTTTATAGATAAAACATGTTCGCATCTTTTGACCAAATTCCAGTTATTCAATGAAATCTACTGTGATATAATAATCAAGCAATCTTAAATTTCTTGTAGCTGTTTCTTTTTTCAGTCATTGTTCACTTGTACAGTCTTGAAATGTTGTGAAGCGTTAGTTCGATAGCTGAAATGAAATGTGTAAAGTTTCATAAAAATATTTCATCTGAGTGAGAGATGGCAGCTTGTCAATGCTTTTTTAAACACCACTCTAGCTTTAATTCAAAAAGCACATCGGCAAGTTTTAGCAACAATCATATCTCACATACTTAAACCTTGTAGCAAGGTTTATTGAGCTTAGAGTTTGAAACTGATTGAACAAAATATAAGTATTTGTACTCATACATATTTGGTAAAAAAACATTTAGCTGTGTCAATTTTATTACAGTGCCGTTGATGAAAAGATGATGAAAAGTTGATGAAAAATTTACCGGAAATCCCGGTTTTTTACCGTCCCAAAAGTCGGTATTTCCGGTATTGGAAAATGGACGGTTTTACCGGTTTTACCGGTTTCGGTAAAACCGGTTAGACCACCCTAGAAAAAATCAAACGTTGCTTACAAAATGATGCGATGCTTTGCACCTCTCAAGAACGCAAGTAATGTTGACTTCTGTGATTTTTTTTAAATTTAAGTTTTCTGTTTATTTACTGTTCCCAATTTTGTAAATTAATAGACTTTTAACGAATGTTTAAAGAAGTAACGACTGACTACATAGGATGAATTAAAAGAACATTTCAACATTATGAAAATTCTTGTCAAATAGAAAGTTAGAAATGTATGGATATTGAAAATGAGAAAGTGAAATTTTATAAGAAGCATTTTAATCACATGTCATCAATTCATTTCTCATGGATAAAAAATAAACAAATGTATAAATAAAAGGGATCAGTTTCGTGTTTGATCATTCAAGAACTCTTCCATTTCCCGAATTGTACTTTGTCAGCGATGATGAATTGTTGTTCTATTTTAAACACATAAAGTTATAAACTTGATAACTTGATAGAATTAATTATTTTTATTTTTAAATTAATCATCTACTAATTTCGAATACATTCTCTGAAGTTCAAAATGGATATAATTTCCTCGTCGATAATTCACATTTCAAATTGTGATTGAATAGTATTTCAAATGGATGACATTACAGAGGAATTTTTCAACCGAAACTAAAATTGAAATTGAAGAAAAGAAATGTAAATTAATATGGTTCATAATTTACATTATTATCAATTAAATATTCTAACCTGAACTGATTTTTTGTAAGAATTCGAGTTTGATTTCTTATCAAATCTGGTGTTATATTTGTTCTATTCTTCTTCTGTGCACTGATTGTTATACCCGAAGCTTCAAATTCTGGCTTTATTCCAATTTTTAATTCGCATTCCGTTTTTGATGTTTTGAAAATACTTGATTTTTTTTTGTTCAGAATAAGTATCAACATTTCGAATGAATTATTATTGACTAACCGGAAATAAAATTGATTTGAAATTTTGATTCTGATTTATTTTGATTCGTATAAGTATCTTTTTTTCGAGTTTGTGTGATGATTATGGGTTTCAATATGGTTTTAGAAATCAATTTGCTTATTATTGTCCTTTTTTTTTGGTATTTTATAATTTCTAACAAAATTTGAAATTCAAAATCCCTCAGCAAATATTAAAGTCTCATTTGAAACTGCACACAAACCCCCCTCCTCCCATCCCCCCACTCGCACTCTCGAAATGAACGTTTTTTTCGCAATATATTTACGTTATTGACTGATTTTTGAAAATTTGGAAAATCACCCCCCCCCCCAAGGGCCAGCTCTAGGACCGCCCCTGAACCGATGCGAGATGCAAAAACAACAGTAGTCGTTAAGCTCGTTGAAAGTATGATCTTTCTGCTTTTCCTGGAAATACTCATTTCGATCCACAGTTTAAATCCGCGTTATTTGCCTAGTTACTAGAAAAATATAAAGTTACTTATTGGAAAAATGCCGCAAACCATCCAGCAAATAATGCAAGTGAGCGTGTAATAACCGAGTCATTGTTGCAGCTATTCGTGCGTATCTAAAAGGTTCAAATCTAAAATCCTGGGATGAGAACATAAGCAAGATAGGGATGGAGATCAGGACAGCAGTACACGATTCAGATTTTACGCCATACTTTATCAATCATGGAAGAAGCTCTATCAGTTCATGCGAGGAATACGGAAGAATTCGCGAGAGAGGTAAAAATAGAGAAGTAAAACCAGAAGAGCTTAATGATAATAGAAAAATATTTGAACAAGTAAGACTCAATTTAAACAAGCATACGAACGATATGGAAAATATTACAACTTAAGATCTAAAGGAAGAGAAATCGTTATGGTAATGAATCATTTTTTGTCGAGCAAAGCGAAGAATTTTAATGCTAAACTGGACGAAACATATTCACCAGCCAAAATAATAGCAAAGAGGGGTTCAAATTGTTATGAATTAGAAGATTTGAATGGAAAGCATTTGGGAGTATTCAGATCAGCTGATTTACATCGTGAATAAATTGTGTACGATGAATGGGAAAAAGTCCTACCGTGGATGTGGGAAAAAGAGGAAATTTTTTATGCGAGATATGATTGCATAAAACAGTAACAAAAGTGAAGAAAGTGCGAGTTTGCAAGAGGCAGTAAACGTTGGCCAGATTGAACAGGAAAGGATCATATCTTAGCATGGGAAAAAGTACAACAATTTCACCCTTAAAGTTGAATTTGTAATTAAAAAGTTGTAGTGATTTCGATATCGAATTAAAATTTGAAAGGAATCGTTCAAAGATTAAACCAGTAAAGAATGCCCAAAAAAATTCTTATCGAACAGCTGATCGAAATCATCGGGTCAATGACCCGATTCCATATCAAGAATCATTCCACATCAGGAACAACAACATTATCATGATCATCAGCTGTTCCATCTTAGACCGTGAACTTGAAATAACCCAAACAAACCTCGTAGGATAACGGATCAATTTTGGACCAGAGGACCAATTTTGGACCACCTTATCTAGCTCTCTTATAAAACAAAAAATCATTAAATTTTAAAGCAAATATTGTTGAAGCCTGGTTACTTGATGTAATGCACTAATTTTTTTCATTATTAATTGCTTTATAAGAGAGCTAGACAAGATGGTCTAAAATTGGTCCCCTGGTAAAAAATAAGTCCGTTACCCAATACGTACCTACACATTAGAAATCCAGCAATAACCCGAAATTCTGAAAATAAAGTAGAAAACATACTTGTGCCCAACATAATTTTACAATCACTTGTTTATCTCATGACCTGTGATTTAAACTTCGGTTGTTCGTTCGATCAGCAACTTCGAAGGAGAAAAATCGGCACAATTTTTCACAATTTTTAATGCTTTAACACTTAAATATTTGAAACTTCAACTAAGTTTTCGACCGAACACTTCTCGAGACAAAACCGCGCTAGACTGATGATGTCGGTGCCGTTGATTCTCTTTCGAAAATTGGTTCGTGTCGCGGAGCAATAGTGATACTGAGATGAAGTATTCGACCAGGCAGATTTCAAGGCCATCCGACGATCAAATCAATAAAATTTTGTCGTTTGTTTTGACTCAGCAGTTTAGCCTTGGTCGCGGTGAAGCAATAGATGTTAGAACGTTTTGGAAGGAATTGGGGCGTACCAAGGGTTGTACCACTTTTCGATATGGTAGGATGAGAAATTGGAGAAGTAGTTTATGAAAATAGTTATTAGCGCTTTTTTCGGGTGGTGATCTGAACGAGAAACGGTATTGGTTTCAGTTTGATTCGGTTAGCGGAGGTAAAACCTCACAGATTGTTTTTTTATAGCCAAGTAGTGACTAGGCAAGATTTTTTTCGTTGCGTTCGCCGGATTGTGGTCTGGAATTGCTTTGAAAGCAGTGGGTGGGTTGTTTTTCTTGGGGTGCCAAAAATAGAAATGCCGATCTGCAGATCGATGAAAAAGCACGTTATGTGTATGCCACAGTATTCGAATGGATAAATGTTTTGTCCTGAAATTGAAAAAGGGGTCTTTGCATATGTAAGTCATTTTAAATTTTTAGTAGGTATTTTAGTATAAAAAAATCATTTCATTTTTTTACGTTAGTAGGGATGTAATGTAACGTTGTTACAAAATGTTTAAAAGGTTTAATAGATCGTTGTAAATTTTTATAGCAACCGTTTAATCTTTTTATACGACTGATTGGCAAACTTCCTTACGTTAATCGAGTCGAGGCATAGTTGCTCAATTCATAAGTAGTAATTTCAGTTCCGTTTAAGATTAGTTTGGGCCCCTAGTGGTGGGAGTTAGAACCACAATTTGCTATCCGATCGCCGTCCAATCATCCATCTCTCCGGGTTAACGGAATTTCTGATCAATTCCGAGAGATTTTAAACGGATAATACATTTATTTTATTAGTGGGATTTAATCTCGTTTTTAGAATTTGCGGGGGTCAATACCCTCGTTTGCCAATAATCATTCTTTCCTTGATTTGTGCGGCAATCAGTTGATACGTTTGCCAAGTTGAAAAGATTTAGTGGTTTGTGATTTGGGTTGTCAGAATAAGTCACTGTGAATTGATAATATTATTACAGTTACAGTTTCGAGAAAAAAATACCGCGACGTTGATAGATCGTCACTATTTTCAATTCAAGTGATCTGCCTTGACGCTCCACGTGAGTAATCAAAAATTAGATGCTTTGAACAAGATTTTAAAACACCCCCTTTTAGGCAGGAACCAAATTCGGTTGTCTCGATCGACGACCAGGTTAGCATAGGAGTTGTTTAAAACCCGAAAGTTTGATCAGATACCAGGATCGAACCCAGGTCCTCCAGCAGGGTGGAGATCCAAGCTTTGCCATCCTAAAAGGTAATAAGCTATATCCAAGAAACATTGTAAAGATCACAATTTAATAATAAATTTGTAATTTGTGTGTTTCTCGTCTCGCTTGAAAGATTTTCCTTCAAGCGAAGGTGTTACTTGTGGGTGCAGGAAGTGCCGATAAGCCAGATCGACGCTCTCCAGGGGTTGGTCCCGTTACCCTAGGGTCAGCGTCCAACCTCCCGCGCATTCACGAACCCAGTTGGAAACGTCTGTCTATCAGAGATCACTGGTAGTCGTCAATTGCCCCTTGGTCTCCCGGATTCCGAAATCCAGTGGTACGACACGCAGGCAAACAACAGCATCGCTCGATTAGCAGGAACGGAAATTGCTGCTTCACATACGTGCGCGATTGTCACGTGCTCGTTTGGCGCTAAGTGAAGGTAGTTAATCAATCTCTCGAACAGCAAAATTCGAGACCCGTTACATTTGTACCGTAGAATCAAGTAAAAGTTTGACCAGCTTTTTGTGATTCAATACTCCAAAATTTTAATATATCTCAATATATATTTCAATATATCTCCATAAGAGCGCTCTTGTTTATTGAAAAGTAAACATTCATCTTGAATTTGAACTTTTTTTCTGGGATTTTTATTCCGAAGGATGATTAATCCCTTGGTTGAATTTGAACTTAAATTTTCGGATTCGATTAAACCCCTTAATTTATGCAACCTTGAACTGTGACATGGGTAAAGTGTTAAATCTGGAAAGCCATATTGTAAAGTGAATATTGAACAAACATGAAACTGTACAACAAACTTTTTTGAATTCAGATTGAATTTTACTGAATTATTTGCCTAGTGTCTCAACATCAAAAGACACAACTTAAATAAAAATGAATTTAAATCTCACTAAACTCCTACTTTGAATTAAGATGCAAATTAAAGATTGAATAATTCTATTGATTTAGCCAAATTTTAGGTTCACTATTTAAAAATATATTTTACAGCAGCAGAAAATCAAATTTAGCTTTATGCTTCAATCGTCAGTCGTCACATGTTGTACTCTACATATGTGGTGAACTTTCGATTGCCGTTTTGCACGACACTCAACAACGCTCAAGAACAGGCAGTAAGATAACCAGCAGGAAAACACTGCCTACACATTCTTCGATAAACCTGAGGGTGGGAATCTTAAATCCACTACCAGGTACACAAACATAGAATTGAATCAAATTTCGCATCAAGTGTCATAGGGTGGCTGGACATATTTCCACCTTTTGTGATGATGTTGCTAATTTTAATGCGCTCATGAACCATGAGGATGGCAAAATTTATTAACTACAGAAAAACTTTCAATTCAAACATTCAATTAATGTATCAATTTGAGTAAGAATCGTGAATCGTAAAGCATATTTTTTTATTTTAGTTTATCGTCCCAGAATGACTTCCACCTTCCTACACACATAAGTGAGTACGTACTCCAACTTCGCGATATGAAAGTTTCTCGCGCTCTCGAAACACGTCGACACTTTACAACTTCGGTGAGCCAATCTACTATTACTTACTGCTCAGAAACAGCATGCACGAGGGAGCGCCCATTCATACAAACGAAGGAACGAACGACCGCTGAGAAAAATGTTCGCCAGCCAGCACTCTCGCTGGGTTGGGGTGACTTCAAACGATTCGACAACAGCTCCCTCCGATTGAATCGTTCCGACTCAACCTCAACACTAGGGTACCTAAGCAGGGACCTACCTACCGATTGGCGTAAACGGCGAATGAAATCTCGTAGCCCATGCGACGCGATGAGGTAAGAAGTTGGCCTGAAGATTTTCGCACACTCGAACTTTTGAAGTTTTTTTTAATTAAAAAAGCGATATTTTGAATGATTTCGTGCTACTACATGATTTTTTTTTAATATTTGCGGCCCATAATTTTATGTATGTATTAGAAGAATAAGTTTTGTTAAGACACATTAAAAAATCGTTTAAAATACAGCTCTATTTTTAAACACATCTTTTGAGGTAACTGGGTAAACTGGGGGAACTTTCATCACTTTTTTTATTCATATTTGAATATTTTGGAAAGGGTTACTTTTTAGTTACACCTAATAAAAAACACTTACTGAGGAAAGAAGTATAAACATGCCACCATTAAATGTTTATCACAAAACGAAATTTCACGATTCGGTGTAACTTTAATCAGCCTGGTTTTAACGTATCCTTCATAAGATTCATAATCGATAGGTGGACAATGATGCTGCATACATTTAGGGGTAAAAATTATTGACATTGGTAAATATTATTTGGGTACAAGCAAACAAATGAAAATGAACCTTCATACAACTGTTCAATTTTGTTGTTTTTCTTCAAACTTTTCCATTTTATAGGATTACTTGCTTTTTTGTCTTATATACGCTTGCTCTAGAAAATTGTCCCAATTTTTTTTTAATATCAAAAATGACTATAAAAATAGCACTAAATCTAAACTTACAGCAAAAATTTCCAAAAACAAATCAAATTCTGCATCTTTGGTACTCCATTTTTGTGGCTGGGGCTTAGATTACCACGACATCGAGCATATCATTTGGTCATGTGAAGCCCACCTGGCCGCTAGAGCGAATTTAATAGATGTACTAGCTGCGATAGACACTGATTGCATGTTCGAAATATACTTTTTCCTAAAAGCTATTGATCTTCATCTATAATTCTTTTTATTTTCATCTTTCCCTATCTATTTCCTGTTCTTTTCAATAAGTGAAAAAGTGATGATCTAGACCTAAATAAACAATTGTAAACATACAAAACGAGTTTGGATCCTTAAAGCCTGAAGGTATGACGAGTCGTTTCAAATAAAAAATTACAAAAAAAAGATACCGTAATCCGGGGTAATATTGATCACTTTTTTCAATATTTTTCGATTTTTTTTTCTGTTAAGGAGAATGAGTCATGTTTCATATTTTTAAAACCAGTACTGGACTCTTTTAAACGAAAAACATGGTTGCAGAATTTTTTTGGACTCCTTTGAATTTGATTTAAAAATCGATTTCGTCGCTGTTCAGGAATTGATGCTTTGGGGTTACATTGATCAGTCTTCATTTTGACGGTTTTAACAAGTTTTCTTGATCGTAAAAGATACGAAACACCATCATAATTGTTTACATATTCTAATTTATCAAATTTACCTTGCTTTTTAACGTTTTCTGTTAAAATTATTTATAGTTGAAACAAAAAACAATGATGCTGCATACATCTAGGGGCAAAGATTATAATAATTGCTAAATAGTTTAAGCTTCAAAATACTAATGGAATTTTACCTTCACACATTCCCCTAGGTCCATTCGATCTGGTGCGGACGTGTTTTTCGAAGTGTTTTTACTCCGCTTTGCAATAGTTAAAAAAATTGCAGTTTTTTCCACTAGGAGTGGTTTTTACTGGTTCGGTCGTCAATTGCCGAGCAGCACCAATTGGCCCATTTTAAGTTTTGCCACCATCATTAGCATCAAGACCATCGTCTTTAAGAACGTGCTCTTTGTTCGCTCCACACATTCGGGCTGCGTACCGCCGGGGCACCCGATCCATCCGGATCTGAACAACGTCAACATCGGGTAACGGAGGCACTGGTAACCACGACACTACTGGCGCAACACTACCAAAGTGTCAAGAGGAAGTCGTCATCGTTTGGAGGTCCACTTCAGCGGAGCCATAGAAGGAACCCCACGAAGGAAACGAGGAATTCAATTCAAGATTCATTATTTATTGTCTCCCTTTCATTTCTCTTTTACTATCATTCTATCATTTTATCTACTTCGAAATTATTATAGATTCGTTGATATTTTATTACGACAGTCTTTTTAGTCTCCGTAGTAAAATATGAGCGAAGGCGGAAGGTCAAACCCCACAGTTTTGATGGATGTTTCGGAGAACTCTGTCAAAACTGCTGGGAAGTCCTCCCGACTCAGGGTCTACCCAGAGGACCCAAATTTTTCTGGTCTGTGGGTGGTCTATTTCCGGCCCAAATTGAAACCCTTAAATGTCATTCAGATAATGAAAGATCTGGCAAGATGGCTTTCCGTAACCGAAGTGTCTCGGGTCAGGCCAAATAAATTGCGTGTCGTTGTGGCAAATCGTAAGGCCACAAATGAAATTGAGCGATTTTTTCCGATTAGAGTACCACGTTTTTGTTCCCTCTCGAAACGTAGAGATAGAGGGCGTGATCTCAGAAATGAGCCTGACGGCTGAATACATAATGTCTAAAGGGGTAGGCAAATTCAGAGGCCTTGGTTCGACTTCGGTCAAAATCCTGGATTGCCGCCAACTCTCGTTTGCCACCACTGAAAACGGAAATAAAAAGTATTCAGCATCAGGCTCATTTCGGGTGACCTTCGAGGGTACCGCCCTCCCTCACTATGGTTTGTTAGACGGAATGTTAAGGCTTCCCGTGCGTCTCTTTGTGCCTCGCCCAATGAGCTGCAAAAAGTGCATCAAAATGGGACACACGGAGTCCCATTGCTGCAACAAGGCACGCTGCGCTCGTTGCGGGGAAACTCATGAGGAAGGAGCGTGCTCAGCAATAGAACAGAAATGTGTTTATTGCGGGGGCTCACCTCATGATATCTCTGTGTGCGAGGCATTTAAGAGTCACTGGGATAAGGAGAGGCGCTCTTTAAAAGAACGATCCAATCGTTCATACGCTGCCAGTTTAGAGAACGCTTCTCCCCCGATCCATCCTCAATCCAGTAATGTTTTTGCTGCTCTGCCAGTTGACGAAGTGGATACGGATTCATCTAATGAAGGGACTCCATTCGTCGTTCTAGAAAATTCCAGGAAGCGTTCCAAAGGGCCTTCTGCCAAGATTAGAAGGAAAGTCTCCCCAGTTTGTTCTGCATTCAACTTTAGTAATAAATCAGCTGCTATAGATAAAGAAGTCCCTCCAGGTTTCCGTATGAAAATAACATCTCTCAATGACACATCAGCTGCAGGAACATCTGTTTCTTGTAACATAACAAATTCAGAATCAACAAATTCTTCAGGTTTTTTTTTTAATTTTTGACATTATTTACAGTATTTTAACTGAATCAAAGCAATCGAAAGATTCCTTTTAATTCAACCACGGTAAATGAAATATTCATATACCAGTATTTCGATAGCAACTTACTACCTTCTTCAGTGAACGTTTTCGATTGATCGAAAGGCAGATCGAGGCAAGATAGCGCCACTCCTTTTATAAAATTCACCTTCCATTATCAGGCGGAATTGAAGCTGTTGCATGTCATACAACTATAAGAGGTAAGGACTTATGTGTTGTCAGTTTGTACTGGCCTCCGAGAGTTGCAGTCGATCGAAATCACCTGGAGGACCTGTGTTCAGTTTTGCCTGAGCCAAGGTTGATCCTGGGTGACTTCAATTCACATGGAACTGTCTGGGGAGAACAAGTTGGCCAAGTTGTGGCCAAGGTTACCATGACATCGAGCATATTGTATGGTCTGTATGGGCGAATTTGATAGACTCCCTTCGGGCCCGGAATAGACCACCCAACGTTCCAGTGAGAGATGTGTTGGCTGCGGTAGACCTTGACTATATGATCGAAACTGAAAATGTATGAAAATCATACTTTAGGAAGCCTTTGAAAATTTAACAATAAAGACGTATATAATTGGTAAAAATGTTCCTGTTTATGTATTTCTGGTGAAGAACAGTCCCCTTTTCAAAACTATTGTCAAATTTACTGGATTGCTTTCTTCATTTACGAATCATAAAAGATTCTCCTTAAGGGGGGGGGGGGGGGGGGGGGTAGGGTCTAACACTTTCAAAAAATCGATTTTTTTATTTTTTTATTTTCTTATTGTAAAACATTTCAAGAATGATGTGTCAAATTTTCAAGTCAATTGAAGCAAAACTGTAGAAGTTATAGGCCTTTATCTCCTCCTATCTAATACTGCAAGAAAGCAAGAGCAAAAACTTCAAACGCGTTTTTCTCGAAAGCACATTTTTAAAGTCCGTGGACATCGTCATTTGAAAACTACTTATCCGATTCTTTTCAAATTTGGAACATATTTTCTACATATAAAATACCAGACCCCAACGTTTTTCTTTTTTGATTTTTTTACTTTGGGGAGATTTTAGAGGTGAAAAATGGCGGATTTTTAAGTGAAAAATCGTAGTTTTTACTTCACAAAAATTTCATAAAAATATTTTTTAGTTAAATAAAAACGTTGGGGTCCAGAAAAACATCTATTAAAAATATTTCGCTCTGATTTTTTGACTTCAGATGATTCTGTGCTGAGATACAGTGTCCACCGCAAATCCTGATTTATAAAAGGCATCCTCGAAAATGCTCCGTCACCGGCTCATTTTTCAATATTTTTCTACGAAAAAATTACTAAATGTTCTTTTAACAATGCTTTGTATAATGCAAAAAATTTGAATACATTTATTTGAACGATAGCTCTAGAAAAAAATCGTGAAAATGGTGTTTTTTTTTTATACCCGTTAGACCCTACCCCCCCCCCCCCTTAACGTGGGCGTTAGACTTCCCCAAATGACCCGACTTTTGAAAAAGTTATGCGCTGCAGGCTAATATTGATCCTAGGCCTAGTACAAGATTCCATGCCAAATTTGGGCCAGATCGGACCACGGGAAGGGGTCGCTCAACGAGCCTGAAGTTTGTATGGGATTTTGAGATATTTTGTTCGGGAGGAACATAAAAAACCCAGTTTTTTTTAAAATTCTTTTGAAAACGGGTTTTCTTAAAGCCTAAATAATGACAAATATTTCATCCGAAAACTGCATTTCGATTAAAGTTAACATGAAAAAGTTATTAGCCTTCAAAAATGGGCTGATATTATTAAGGATGATATTCACCACTATTAATGAGGCGTAAAAATGTTCGACCACCCCGACCGAAACACTCAATTTGAAATGTATGCCATTTCGTCAAATCATGACCGATTTAGATTGTGTTTGTTGCGTAAGATTGTTAAATCTCAGATTTTTCAAATATCTGGTTGTGGATGTGGATAATTTTCACGTGACGATTCGGGGAGTAGTCCAGGCGAAACTTTAGGGGAGGATTAAATTATTTGATGCCCATTTACGGTTTTCATCATATTTTCAAGTGAAAATTACACCCCAGAACCCCGTTTTCGCTGAAAAATGCGCATAAGCTAAATGTGATAATTATAAACAATTTTGCTAAACGAAAGACTTCATTGTTGAGGATAAATTTTTGACCGTTTGTTCTTCTTCTTAAATTGCATAATCACAGGGGTTAAGGAACATGACTTTTCCAGCTGTAATGCATGTCACACTTCAACCATTTATTCCTTAATTTGGAAACATTTTAGACAGACTCAAGGCTACATTTCTTTATAATTCTTTTTAAACATCCGAAAAAGTACTGAAAGTCATGTTCCTTAGCCCCTGTGGTTATGCAATTTAAGAAAAAACGGTCAAAAATTTGTCCTCAACGATGAAGTTTTTTGCTTACCAAAAGTTGTTAATAATCATCACACTTAGCTTATGCGCATTTTTCAGCGAAAACGCGGTTCTGGGGTGTAATTTTCACTTGAAAATATGATGAAAACTAGAAATGGGCATCAAGTAATTTAATTCTCCCCTAAAGTTTCGCCTGGACTTCTCCCCGAACTATCACTTCATCTGTGCTACCATGTGAATTTTATCCACAACCACAACCAGATATTTGAAAAATCTGAGATTTTACAATCTTACGCATAAAACACAATCTAAATCGGTCATGACTTGACGAAATGGCATGCATTTAAAATTGAGTGTTCCGGTCGGGGTGTTCGAACATTTTGACGCCTCATTAACATTGGTGAATGTCATCCTTAAAAATGTCATAATTTAGGCTTTAAGAAAACCCGTTTTTAAAAGAAATCGGCCGAAGGGAACCAGAGTTAATAAAAAAACTGGGTTTTCATGTTCCTCCCGAACAAAATGTCTCAAAATCCCATACAAACTTCAGGCTCGTTGAGCGACCCCTTCCCGTGGTCCGATCTGGCCCAAATTTTGCATGGAATCTTGTACTAGGCCTAGGATCAATATTAGCCTGCAGCGCATAAAATTCCACAGGTTTTAAATTTCCCATTCAAATTTGGGGCACTCTAGTGGGCGCCTTACTCCCAGCCCCTCAGCAGTCCAATGAACTTGAAAAGGAGAGTGATCGCTTCCGTGAAGATCTTATTCAACATTTTACTTGTAGGTAATTGTTCTGAAAACCAGAGATATTATGTAAGGTGTACAATCAGATTAACATTCATTCAATTTGAAGAATATTCGTAATTGTGTTTATAAATCCATTGTGTTCAAATTACATAACGAAGGAAATTCAAACATAAACGAAGAAAATTCAAAAAAAAGAAAACGACACAAAATGACGTAAATGTCAAAAAAGTCGGTTGTCGTTTTGTGCAATATTTTGAAATTACTCATTTATAGTTTTTGTATTTGTATTTGTGGTTTTGTAATTTTTGTTATCTTTGTATTTTTTTTCCAATTCACATAGTCACTTTGATATTTTTTTGTTATCTTTGCTGTTATTGTCATTTTTTCGGTTCAATTTCAAATCATTTTTTATTTTTATTATTCTGCTATTTCCCGTGAAGCCTTAAATGATTTTTGAGAGAAAAAAAAATCAAAATTTTGACCACAAAATATTTGGGTATTAAAGTATTAAGAATTAAAAACTGGTGTTTTTTCTTAATTCTTAATACTTTAATACCCAAATACTTATTGATCTTAATCTTAATCAAATTCGATTGATTTGAAATTTTCCGAATGTCGATTTTTAGGCCAATCAATAAATTGGCCGAAAACGAATTAAGTTTTCGTTCGCTTGTTTCGGAAAACGAATATATTCCTCCTGTTCGTCTAAGTAGAAACTATTTTCACACGCGAAAATCTCCACCATGGTCTCACTATCCACCGAGTTGGTTGTTGATATTCCATTCTGCAACTTCGGGGGGCCACCACACTGCCAACACGTTGGCTTTTTTCGTCGATTCGCTCCAAGTCCCGCTGCTGCTGCTTGGCGCATGGCGATCCAACTTTGCGCAACCAGTTGGCTGAGAGCGCTCGAGTCGGACGAGTCAGACGCAGACGAATTCCGTACGGGTCTCTGTCTTTTTTCGCGGTTGTTGGGTTTGTTGTTGGTAAACGTCCCGTGGCCTCTTTTCATCAACCTGCCTCGCTGCCCCTTTAATATCCATCTATAAGTCCATCGTTGGAGCAAAAGTAATCTGAAAAGTGATTCTTTGGAGTTGAATCGAGGTCTCCGGCAGCAGGAGGGGGCCTTGGCAGCATTTCCTTCCAAATGTTTGTGTGTGGATGTGAGTGGAAGAATTACCTACGTTTTTGACCACATTCCACAATCCGTTCGGTGAATTCTTGGCGGTTCTTGCTCGGTACCTACCTCGGTTTTCATCTCTTCGAGTGGTTGCGCAAAAGAGAACCAAACTTGCGGATCTTTTTACGGTGAAATCGATAGCTGCCTTTGGAAATTTAACGGATAATTTACACCGAGCGCTGCCGATCGTCTACGTGTGGCTCGAATTGGGTTAAGCTGTCCGTCTTGATGCACGAAAGATTCCGGGAAAAGTGACGAACCTGCTTCTTCGCATGGAAATCTGCCTTAACAGTTAATGGGGATACATATTGATTAATGTGACAACAACATTGTCGACAGGCATTATAGGGGATATTTATGCACATAGAAAAGTGTCTTCAGACTAAGTTACTAATTTGTTTGGTGATATCGGAAAGTGATTTACGATCTACGGAATACGCACGACCATATCAGTTCTTAAAGTCCGGTTTGATGAAAAAGGTGAATTACGTTCAGTGCTTGTGCAAAATTAATCGGTCATAAAATCCCTCAAAGTCATTGACAGGTTGAATAATCCTGCTATAAATTACGGTATTTCAATTACGAAAGGTCGATTCCCATTATTACTCGAACTGGTGAAGTCTCGTTACCAAAACCGAAAGGAAAAAAGAAACAAAAAAAGATCATCATCGGAATTGTTTTTTTTTTTCATCTGAAGCTGAGAAGCAGCATCAACGAAGGTTGCGGCCCAGGTTTCTTTTGTAACATTGAATTTTAGATGAAATTGAAAGCTTACGACTTCTGGTGGCGGTTAGTGGCCGTGTGATAGCTCCAAAGCCAGTCGGTGAAGACCAGTGTCTAGTATCTCAATTTTGGAAATTTTAGAGGTCCAACTGGGTGTGGTGAAATATGTGAAACGGTCTTGTTTATTGTTGCATCAAGGTGTCGGAAAAGAGGAAAATACACAGTTAACGTTATAAAAGATCGCTTCATTACAAGGAGTTTGGAGCTAAGAAGAAGAAGAAACCTTTTTGTGAATTTACCGCCCACTGTTTGTTGAGGTTATCATCGTACATTGGATACAGTACAGTCTAATCAGCTTCCATAGGAGTACCTTTGTCACTGAAATTGGTAAGTCGCAAACTAATAGAAAAATTTGAAGGTATTCACATTGGCCACCGTTTTTTAAATTAATAGCTGATCCCGTACGAACTTCATTTCGCTTTTCACTTTTAAACTAAGGAGTTTGTCTGTGAATGGTAGGCAATTGGGAAGCATTTTCACGACAACATTGCTTAAAATATGAAACAGTATTTATAAGCGCTTGTCTACCAAACTGAAATTCGAAATAAAAAATTGATTGACCATCGAAAAGAACACCCGTGTAGTAATTTTCGTCTTGTTCGGATGCATAATAACGAAATTATTTCTAAAATATAAAAGGTTATATGAATCCTTTTTCTGTCGTCTGATAAAAAAAAAATTACATTTGCAAAAGATCTTTCGACCTGCAAAATTCCCGTGTATGGATTTTCGTCTCGATCCAAAGCATAGTAACATAATCCCAAGTATCCAAAAGTTCCATAGAATGGTCTCTTAGAAGCTTACTCAGCCCTGATTGAAGGCTTTATAGCGTTCTACTCAGCTGAAATTTTAAGTTCTTATTGATACTTTCAAGTTTCAGAAACAAAGCTGAGTAGAAGGCTATTTAGCTTCAAATGAAACTTTGAAAAAAAAAAAAATCTTGCAAAAATAAAGCGTTCTGAAGTCGTTTTTTACTTTGAATTCTAGTTTGTTTCAATCTTTATAATTATTTAAATTTGTTTCTATTTTTAACAATCTTAAACTTACTTTAAAAATTTTCCTGCATGGAGATTTGAACCTGAACTTGTAGGATGAAAGCTGAGCACGTTAGCTTTGAACCATTGCTGTTTTGTGATTAAATGGTTTTTAAACATCTATTTGAAATAATTTACGGGTTATCCTTTTAAAAGTAGGCGGGATGAAAAATAGTAAACAATCAGCTTCAAAAAGTATTGGCGATTTGCAGCTCAAAACGACGTGCAGAGGGCGCTGCGATCAAAATGATGATGTTAGGGATTCAAGTGTCAAAACAAGGTGTATTTTTGAAAAACATTAAAGAAAATTTAGAAATTTCGGTGTTCAATGAGATATTATTAGGAAAGAAATCAGTGAATCTGGTAAGAAAATGTGTTTCACGTAACTATTCATTATTTTTTAAACCACCTATCGGTTCTTATTCCGATAATTTTAGTTCCTCGGAAAAAGTTCCTCTGCCGTTCAACAACAGCTTTGCCGTCTACAATGCGTGGCTTCTAACAAACAGAACCGTGTCAGAAAATACCATAACTAAATCTACTTGCCATTTCACTGGAATCCAAGCGTTTGGCTAACTACTTTGGAACATTTGGAGTAGAACCCGGAAGCAATTCAATTTCGGCAGCAGTTAAACACGAACAAGCTGGGAAATTTAACAGAAAATTTGTAGAACAACTGGTTTTCAAAATCCAGCAGATGACCCGTATAAACCTTACCACTCATTAAGGAACAGAAAAACCCCGGTGCAATTTGAGCCTTATCAGATGCAATTAACGAAAGAGGTGTTGCACGGACCCTACGGCTGAACCAATTGAATTAACTGATGTCTCATCGTCTGACTGCTGTTTTCCAGCCGTATTTAAGTGAATACATGTCAAAACACATTACATTCCATTTCTTGCCTGTTAGTTTACGTGTTTGAAAGTATATCGATTAGAAATAAGAAGTAAGAAGTTGCTAAAAGTAACTGTTTTATAGATTACTAGCTGACCCGATGTGCTTCGCTACACCTTCCAGAAGTTATTGAAATTTTTTGTACTTAGTTATTAACTTTTCATTTATTTGCACAAAATTGTTGAAATGTTTTTTTCTAAAAGAAAATGCATTTTTTTTTATTTTTAAATCTTTATTAATTTTTTTAATCCGTGTTTTAATCCTTTTTATGACTCTGGATTTCTTTGCTTCATAAGTTTATAGCTTATGCCAAAATATTTTTTTTGTATGTGAAATCTTCGTTGTCCCTTTACTATGTGCAGAGGGTTTCAAACTATCATAGAAACATTTTTTGTAACAAAATAACGTCACGGGACACTTATTTTACCTATTCGTTCTCGAATTGTTATACAAATTGTTGGAGTGACCATTTCCCCCATTCCTTTATCTCTAATGAAAGGAAGGGAAGTCTTATATCATCCGAAAATCACTTCTTGTATACAAACACAATCTCATGTAATATACGGCTCCATTTTCGATAAGTTCTCGAGTTATTCAAAAAATGGGTGAGCCTTTCCCCACTTTATATCTCCCCTTTGGCAAGAGAAGGGTTCTCAACCCATCGAAGAAACATTTCCCGTACACAAATATGCTCCATACATACAAATTTGATTCCATTTTTACGATTAGTTATCGAAATATTAAAAAAAGGTGTATGAGAGACCCTCCTCCCACCTTTTGTCGTTCCACTGAATGGAGGGAAAGGTTGCTTAACCACAGGAAAAAACATTTCTTGTGCTCGGATACTTTCTCATTCGAAAATTGGTTTCTTTGCTTTATTAGTTGTCGAGTAATGCTATAAAATTTGTATCAAAGCCCCTTTTCCTACCTATCCCCTACCTGGAAGCAGTGGATCGTTCCATTTGTAAGAAATATTCTTGGTTTATGCAAAACAATCGTATGTGAGTTCCCGTCTTTCCTAACTGTATCCCCAATTGAAGGAGAAAGAAGTCTGAAATAAGCTAAACTATTTTACGTATCCAAATGCTTACCTATGCAAAAATTATTTCCATAAGCTCTATTGGTTCTCGAATTATGCGAAAAACTATAAAGGGGCCACCCTCTCTCCTTCCTATCACTCCACTGGAAGGAGGCAGTAGTACCAAATATTCACAAAAACATTCCTTGTGTTCAAATATCCTCCCAAGCCAAATTTCGTTCTATTTGCTGGGTAAGTTCCCGAGTGGCATAAAAATTGTAAGGAAGCACCCTCCTCCCTTAAGATTTTCCCACTGGAAGAACGGAGGGCTCTCAAAATATCATAGAAACTTTCATTGTAATCAAATACCTTCCAATGCCAAATTTGGTTTAATTTGCTTGATTAGTTTTCCAGTAGTTCTGAAAATTGTAACGAAGCCCCCTCCCCACTTTCTATCTCCTCACTGGATGGTGGGAGGGGTACCAAATATTCATAGAACTATTTATCGTTCCCAAATACCCTTCCAAGTCAAATTTGGATTCATTTGCTCGAATAGTTTTCAAGTTATGCAATAAAAAAGGATTTAGCCCCCCCCCCTTCTTCATGTATCTCCACTGGAAGGAAGGAGGGGTCTGAAATAATCATAGAACCATTTCTCGTATTCCATTCCCCTTCGATGCCAAATTTGGTTCCATTAGCTTGATTATTTCTCCCGTTATTTGAAAATTTTATAAGTAGGCCCCCTCCCCCCTTTATATCACCCCACTGAGAGGAGGGAGGGGTACCTTACACTCATGGAAATATTCCTAGTTCCCAAATACCCCCCCCCATGCCAAATTTGATACCATTTGCTTGATTGGTTTTCGAAATATGCAAAAAATTGTCTTTTATTCGGGAGGCCCCCCCCCCTTCATGAGAGAGGGAGGGGTCTCAGACTATAATAGGAACCTTCCCCTGCCTCCAATACCCCACCCTGGCAAGTTTCACTCAAATCGGTTCAGTAGTTTCCGAGTCTATAGGGAACAGACAGACAGACAGACAGACAGACAGACAGACAGACAGACAGAAATTCATTTTTATATATATAGATTGTTGAAGTTCTCAAATCAATAAAGTTATCCTAAAACAAGTTCTTAGATATTCAGCCGACATCGATACAGAATTTCGATCAAGAAAAAAATTCATCAAAAACATAGATTTTGATCGAATATCAGTTATAAAATACGTTAGAATTAATTTTTTCAAACATCCGATTTCTTTCAAATTTAAATTTTATCCTCCATGGATCCGTTTTTCGACCGTTAGAAATAAATGTCAGTTAAGTCAAGCAATACTGTTTTTCCATTTATCTGTCTCGACTTTGCAAGTATATACATGCCATCTTATGAGCAAACGTAGTTATACCGTTCATCATGCCAATCTTCCTTAAAATAGTTCCTATTTTGCCAAATAAGATTTATCGAAAAAAAATAGGGAAAATTTTTTTTTTCTTATTAAAATCGTTGGAACAAGTAAATTACAGGTTTTCTTACATCATTCAACTTTTGGTATTGTCCGGGATACAGTAGTTTGTGTAAAAAGTATAATTTTGAATGCAATTTGTATTCACTGCCATATTGAAAAACTGCTATCATCACCCTTTTGTCAGTTCCATTTGTGACAACCAGTTGGCGTTGCATGAGAAATAGCTTTGCTGCAAATCGCCAATAAACAGAAGTTGTGAAACGAGGGCTGCCGTGCGAAATAAATTATCCTTGCCTTCAATTTTGAACACCATGAATGGGTAATCTCCGTGTGAGTCGTATCCGCAACATTTAAATTTGAATGTAAGTGCACAAACTGAATTCTTATTTGTGACATTTGTATCTCATTGTATAATGTTTAAAGGGTGATACGGTCAAAATTTGGTCAAGGAAAAACGCGTGTAAATCGGTGAAATCGTTAATTTAAAAAATCAAATTATATTTATTTTTCAAGTTTAATTAGTATAAAATTCAGAAAAATATTCAGTTGGGCTTCCGCTTTTCCAAATCCGAATTGCCGGGCCTTACGCTTAACCCCTGCCATCAGATTTTGTACAGCCACCTTGTCCACCTTCTTCGCCGCAGAAAGCCAGTTTGCCTTTAACTGCTGCTCGTCCTTAGCAGTTTTTTTTTGTCTTGTTTAGGTTCCGCTTGACAATAGCCCAGTATTTCTCAATTGGGCGGAGCTCTGGCTTGTTGGGAGGGTTCTTGTCCTTGGGAACCACCTGCACGTTGTTGGTGGTGTACCACTCCATGGCCTTTTTACCGTAATGGCAAGATGCCAAATCCGGCCTAAACAGTACGGATCAACCGTGTTTCTTCAGGAAAGGCAGCAGACGTTTATTCAAACACTCTTTCACGTAAATTTCTTGGTTGACAGTCCCGGAAGCTATGGAAATGCTGCTTTTCAAGCCACAGGTACAGATGGCTTGCCAAACCACATATTTCTTCGCGAACTTTGACAGTTTTATGTGCTTGAAAATATCTGCTACCTTTCCCCTTCCTTTTGCCGTATAAAACTCTTGTCTCGGAAGCTGTTTGTAGTCGGCTTTGACGTAGGTTTCGTCGTCCATTACCACGCAGTCAAACTTCGTCAGCATCGTCGTGTACAGCCTCCGGGATCGCGCTTTGGTCGTCGTATTTTGTTAATCATCGCGATTTGGAGTCACTACCTTCTTGTAAGTCGATAGTCCGGCTCGTTTTTTGGCTCGATGCACGGTTGTTGACAATACAGCCAGCTTATTTGCGGCATCTCGGGGAGAGAGATTTGAGTTTCACTTGAAACTACCGTCAACTTTCTTTGTCGTCTCAGCGGCTTCCGGTTTTCGATTTCCTCCCGATCCAGACTTCCTGGCTGTCGACAAACGTTCCCCAAACACTTTAATTACATTTGTAACGGTTGATTTTGCAACTTTTAGCGATTTTGCCAGCTTTGCGTGCGAGTAGCTCGGAATTTCGCGATGGGCGAGCAAAATTTTCATACGCTGCTCTTTTTCCTCGGACAGCATTTTGACAATTGAAGAGTGAGTTCCAAAATCAAAATAGGAGCAACACTCTACACACACACACACACACACACACACACACACACACACACACACACACACACACACACACACACACACACACACACACACACACACACACACACACACACACACACACACACACACACACCTTCAAAATGAGGGGTGTTCAGGGTTTTTTTTAAATGCAAAATTGAAAGAAATACGTCAAGTTGATATTGACCAAACTTTGACCGTATTACCCTTCATTTGCAGTTAAAAAAAGGAATATACCTAAATATGTGGGCCGTGAACAAGCCGCTGCAATTTCTGTTACAATAAAACAATTTTACAATTACAATTTAAAAAAAACTGCAGAAACAGTTTTTACAGGAGGAAGTTGTAATTTGTTTCTAGTAACCAGAAAACAAAATTTAAGAAAATCAAAATCAAATTTCCAAAGTGTTCATCGATGAACTTCCTTTCGAAATAATCTGCTTTTGATGTTTGTTCGAATTTACTAGGTGCTGGATATGTCGTTAATGTTGCTGTGAGAGTTACTTCCATTGAAAAGGAAAATAAGAAGAATCGGAATTACTATGTTTCTACTTATGCGGAAAACGTAAAAATTATGAAATGTAGTCTGTTAGTGAATAGTTATATGTAATTTAAATTTATAACCTAATAATATACAATCGATATTTCAATATGCATTTCTCAAAAAATTTTAACTTTATTTGAGTTTCTCCCTCTACCCGTTTTTGTCCAATTCACCATCGACGTAGGGATAAAGCAACTTTTTTTTGGAAAAACTTCTGAATGTACATGATAGATCGAACTGTTACCAATTAGGAAAGGTTCTTTGATGTTTCAAAACTAAAGGGTTTGTGTTTGACAACTCTGGTTTAAATAAAGCTGGTGCTGAAATTTAACTTTTAATTAGTAAAATATTCTCCAAATATTATTTTCTTATATATTTACTCATGTAATGTTCTTTCCTCATCCCATTTTTTTCCAATAGCCGGTGACGGTAATGAAACGACCCATTTTTTCTTATTTTTTGTAAATAATCCATTTTTGTTTACAAATTGAGAACACCTTCGAAAATTTTTCCGAGATAATGTAAACAAACCATTTGAAAATTTTGACAGAACTCGCATTGAAGTTCCATAAAAGTTCCGCATGGAATCAAATAGTTCGCAAGAATTTCGTAACGAAGCGAAATAAGCCGGGTTGATATCCGGTCTTTTTAAGGTACTTAGAACGCACAAATATGTTTAATGCTACTTGTTTAAACTTTTTATGTTCGTTCAGAAGTCCAAATGAAGCACTTAAGGAAACCGGATTTTATTTCTCTCGAGTACCTTTTACCTCTGTGCTTAATATTACATCGTCCTGATGTAAGCGTCTGTTTGGAAATGTAAGAATATGTTTTGTACCGCTGAAGCATATGGGCCAAACTTCTTAAAACATGAAAAATAAAGAAATTATATTTGAAGCTGTGGATTTACTAATATTTTAATTTTATTTTGGTAGCACTCACAAGCCAAACAAATATAGCTGAGGTCCGTAATCCGTTTATTACTTTTTGAAATGAATACAACTTGAACGTCAATTGAGGAAAACATTGACTACTTGATGCGATATCACATAGAAGGTTGTGATATTACACCACACGACGTATTCGCAATGTGTACCGTAAACTGGGGGAACTTTGATCAACTTGAAATTTTTGCAGATTATCATCATTAAATAAGTCTAAAGTTAAAATATCTCAAAACTGTTTACTAAGTTTGAAAGCCTAAAAATTGAGTTACAAATAAGCTAAATTTTTATATTATTGAAAATGAAATTTTAAAATCCTATAATATCTGGTTTTTTGAAGGCTCACAAACAAACATCTCTCCTAATCAAATTTAAGCATTTAGGAGCAAATAAGTTATTTAATGTGAAAATTCAACTTCTTTCTTGGTTTAGGTTTAGTTTAAGTGTTATTTTTATGGTTTTTTGATGATAATTTTTGGATATTGAAAATAAACGGTCATTTTCTACGAAAAAGCCCAGATAGAAAAATGGCTAAAAACCCTATCAAATGGTTAAGTTTGAAGAAAAAAAGAAAATGGGAACAGTGCTAGAACTTAGGGAATTGCATGAAGGTAAAATTTCATTTGTTTTTGAGGCCAAAAAATATTAAGAAATGTTTATAATTTTTGCCCCTAAATGTATGCAGCAATATTGTCCATCTTTTGAGTAAATTTGTTTTTGAAAGAAAACGTTAAAACATTCAATTGAGTCCAAACAAAAAATTACTGTTATCGATGTTTTAAGCCTTCTGAGCTAAATGGCATCAAAACAATAGATTTGAAGATGTTGAATTACGTAAAAATCATAGTGATTAACATTACCCCGAAACTCGAAATCTGGTTTTTAACAAACATTTAATTATATACTAGCAATGTCGTTTGAATTTACTGCAATCAATAATCATGTTTAATACTCCTCAGCTCAGTAAGTGTTTTAAAGCTTTTAGGTATTACGAAAGAGCAACCCTTTCCAAAATATTCAAAAATAAATGAAAAAAAGTGATCAAAGTTCCCCCAGTTTACGGTACATCGATAAGATCAGGGATGAGCAACCAGCGGCTCTCGAGACATGTTTGTGCGGCTCGCGAAGCTTATCTCAAATTAAATTTAATTCACTACTAAACCAATAAAATAAAAAATAAATCAATAAATTGATATGCACGTCACTGATTTGCATTTATGCATTTGTCCCATAATCATCCAGATTGTTGACTTTTTTGTAGGATTTAAGCTTCGTATTGGGTTCTTTTGATGGCATAGATGCAATATTATTTATTGAAAAAGTAATATTTAGTTAGTTAAGTCATTATTTTTCATTTTAAGGAAAATTAAAATTGTATGATGAGGTTAAGTTATTTTGTTCCTATTTTCACGTTTATTACTTAAGTGTAAAATATTCTATTGTTCTTCAATTTTTACAGGAATTTTTGAACATGATTCTACAGCTAATAACAGCAGTTGTTCAACTGTCCATGGCATTGTGGGCTAATCTAATCAACTTGAAGCGGTTTAACGCTCTAGACAACTGTAATGAAGTTAGCTTGATCGGAAAAGAGCCCTAGAATTAGAAGAAAATTTTTCATTTCGATCTATGTAGCTCTTCGCTAGGGAAAGAATGAAATAGAGAAAAAGTCCCTACATGTGCTGAATAGTAATCAAGTGCAAAGAATACCATTTACCGCAGTTTCGTACAGCTCTAGACCGCAACCTCAAAGCGGCGCATCACAGAAACAGTTATGCTGCTACTGCGCGGCTTTTCCCACCTTCCGACCCCAAACGTTTTTCCAACCACGAACCACAATACCTATCTCTGTACATAACTTCCCTGCCTGGTCTGGCAGTCTGCACCGACTAACCATTAAGTAGTCTCATATCGTGGAGATTTTTAATAACAAAATAAAAAAGAAAAAAAAAGGAAACAACATGAATGTGGAGACACAGAAAACGCGAAACGAAGCATCTGCCTATGTTTGTGTTTTCTTTGATCATTTTCTTTTGACTGGTGGTTTAGTGGTGTTTTGTTTTTGTAACTTCTTCTCTCAAAATCAAAAGACTGTCTTATTATAATTTGAATCACACACAAAAAAACACACAAGACTTTAATTCAATCGAAATTCGGAAGGCTTCAAGTGGCGTAGGATTGAGCAAATAATTTCCACACGTTAAGTGGAAAGAAAGCGTTTGCTATCGTGACTTTTTGATCATCCCACTTCCAACCGTTCCTCATCCAGCAGTTTGCTCCAGCCCATAATGTACCCATCGTAATGCGTACATGGGCTGGTAACCAGTGCTCGTTTCATAGATATACTAGTACCCAACTAAGCTAGGTACCCACCTAGATATGCTAGCAGAAATGAAAATCAGATCATCTTTCAAGTATAAGCTTAATTCGCTACCTTCGATAGACGGACTAAGCAGTTTAGCTAATCTGGCTTGAGATAATTATTTCTCCAGATATGATTGTGGTGCACTTTCTGTTTTGGATTAATTAAAGCAATAAAAGCGACGCTCGATGCTGCCAATTAAGCTGGTCGGGTAATGTTATAATTCTATTTTGACGCCTCCACTGGGCCTCAAATTTCTCTCAATAAAAACCTGCTAGACGATCCTGAAAGTTCCATATTATTTTATAGTCAAACCCATGTTCATATTTATGTAGGAGAACCATATTTCGAAAAACGTTGTCGAATGTTTAATTTACTCGTAATCTATCAAATTACTGTAAAAGAGGTACGATTAAAAATAACGAATGTTTACAGCGAGTTTTTGTAAATTTTCCATTTTTATCTACGATGTCGAGTTGATGTGCATCTTTTTCAATTGCAAATTTCTCGTAAACTAGCTGGTTATTGACGACAAACTGAAACGCCAAATTAACAATTATTTGAACGCAACGAATCTACTTAACTGCAATCAATCGGGATTTAGATCCGGTCATAGTACGACTACAGCACTACTAAAAGTACACGACGATATTCATGCTACTGTTGACAAGAAAGGTACTGCATTTCTAATGATGATCGATTTTTCCAAAGCTTTCGACCGGGTTTCACATGTCAAACTACTGCGGAAACTATCTTCGAAGTTTAACTTTTCTGGCATGGCTGTGAATTTGATTCAGTCCTATTTGTCTGGCAGAACACAAGTTGTGTGTATTGATGGAATTTTTTCAGATCCTGTTCCGGTTATCTCGGGAGTACCGCAGGGTTCAGTTTTGGGCCCTTTGCTGTTTTGCTTGTTTATCAACGATTTGCCAGAAATCATTAAACACTGTCAAATACACATGTTCGCTGATGATGTCCAACTTTACCTCTGCTCCTCTACCAGCTCACTTGAAGAAATGGCCCGACAGCTGAATGACGATTTGATGTGCATACAAGTTTGGTCTGATAGAAATATGCTTCCAATCAATGCTTCGAAATCTAACGTTATGGTCATCACTCGTAACAGAACGATTTCTGACCTACCGGTCATTACTCTAGGATCAGCTAATGTTTTGTATGTCGATAAAGTATGCAATCTTGGAATCATTTTCCAAAGTAACCTGGAGTGGGACCACCAAGTCAACGCACAATGTGGAAAAATTTATGCAATCCTACGCCAATTGAAATTATCGGCAAGCATGCTTCCACCGCATTTGAAATTAAAAATAGCTAAAACTCTAATTTTACCACACCTAACCTTTGGATCTGAGTTTTTGTTAAATGCGTCAGCTATGGCGATGGATCGATTACGTATCGCAATCAATCATTGTATCAGATGGATTTTCAAGCTAGATCGTTACGCCAGGATGAGCCGCCATCATAAGAGTTTCATAGGCTGCTCGTTTTACGAATTCTTCAAACACCGTACAAACATAATGATTCAAAAGATATATACAACAGCGACACCTGATTATCTCTACCAGAAACTTATTCCCTTCCGAAGTAATCGTGTAAGAAAGTTGGTAATTCCAAGAAACTTTACTTCCCACTACAATGGCACACTGTTTGTACGAGGCATTGTCTACTGGAACCAGTTACCTGATGAAATCAAAATGGTTATCAACATTGGTATGTTTAAGAGAGAGTGTTTAGCCAGGTTAGATTAGGAAAAGATGAAAGTAGGTACCTAGTTTAGTTCGAGAGTTTGTGAATTAAAAATCCCAGTTATAACCAATTGCAGTGTTTTATAAGATTGTATCTTAAATTGCAATGATAAATAAAAACAACAAACAAACAAACAAACAAACTAAAAGATAAAATTAAAAAAAATAAAATGGAATGGTTTTCTACATTTCTAACGTATCATTAGGAATTTGTTTTAAAATTTCTTATAAGTTATTTTCCTCGAATTCTGACCGTTTTACAAAAGTAAGTTTTTTTTGGTTTTTCAAAAGTTGTGGGGAATTGTGGGCCACCAAATCCAAATTGACTAGATAACGTGCACAGTTTAGGAATTGACGCGAAACTGAAATTTCATAATTCATTTAGTTATTTAAAAGTAATTTCAGATGAGAAAATAAAAAAGAGAGTTGTGTATGATCGAATAATTCCTAAAACCTAAACGCGAACGTTTCGGCAAATATAATTTATATAATATTTTTCATAACTCTCATTTGGCATAAAAAAAACTTTACAGATAGGAAAAACGTATGTTAAGTTCTGAATGTGTATAAAAACATAAAAATATAAAAACATAAAAACATAAAACATAAATAGGACCCCACTAAATGTGGCCCACGATTCCCCACAAACTATGATTTTCAAATTGGTTGCGTTTGTGTGACTTATTTATGTTTCATCAAAAATTTCTTTTCCACGTGAAAGAACATGACAAAACTAAGAGCATAAGCGTATGAGCATGTTTTTGTTATGGTTATGATCTTTAGGTTCTCTATCGAAGCAACTAGCGGGTGCCCGTTTAATTATGTAAGTAATTTTGTTTTCAAATAAAAGAAACATATGATGAGTATTTAAGTTAACAAAATATAGAAAAATATACTTACGCAAAGCGACGGCGATGACACTTGGATTCAGATTTTTATCTCAACACACATCTGAGATATGCAGAGTGGCCCACGTTTCCCCATGGCCTATGTTATCCTATTCCCCCCTATATATTTTCGATCAATCAATTCTAGTATGTTTTGTTGCTAAATATAAAATTCACACAATGATATTGAAAGATGCCTTACTAATTGTACCTTACTATTGTACTGTACCTTACTATTGTATTGTACTTAAATTTTCAGTATCTTTTTGAAACTTTTTCCTTATTTGACTTGCTCTTACTACAGTTTCTCACAATCCATATTTAAATATTAATCAAAAATATATTTTTCTCAATAACATTGATTTGTTTTAAAATTTGGGCCCATTTGGGTCCTTCCTCCACCCCATACGCATCTTTTTAAGAAGGAGGGACAGTTTATCCTTTGGATAATATGTATTGTTTACTTATGTAGTCAATTTCTGTACGACTTGTTCGTCTTACCCTCGCGTATGTCCATCACCGTACAAATTTCTATCTGATGTTCCGTCAGATCTTCATCACTATTGTATGATCCTTTTTAGGATTAGTCCTTGTTTCAAATTGTATGTTTTATGTAATTTATTGTCAGCTTCTCAAAAATATTCAAGTTTGAACTGTCTTTGATGCTCCGTGGTAGGCTGTTATACATTTTCAGTCCATTGTAGAACACAGATCTTTTGGTCATCCCTTTTTTTTTATTTGGTAGTCTGAAATCTCGGGCTCTCCTTGTATTGTATCCGTGTATGTCAACTCCGTACTGCAGACCGTCCAATAAATAGAATGGTAACATTCCTTTTTTCATTTTGTAGATAAAAATCATACTGTTGTAAGCAATCCCCTGCTTTACTGACATCCATTGCAACATATCAAGCATAAGAGCACTACGAGTATATCGGTTGCATCGTATTACCACTCGCATTATATTGATTTTCGTTACTCGCGGATCGCTGGTAACAGAGAAAGATTTGGTTCCGAATTCGTAAACGCTCCTTTAATCCGTTCGAAGTTTGTGGTACGTTTTAAAATCCTACGATAACAATTCTAATGAAAGTAATTTGAACATATTAGGATATCTCTTTCAGCTTACGTTTAGTGACCTTTCTCTTTCTTTCCTCCTGTCTAGATTCCAGCCTTTGCACTCGCTATGACGCTTCACCTTTAATTAATTGTACAATTTCACAATAAATTCTAAAGGTTCTCAACTACTTTCTCACCTGCTCGATGATGCTTACTCCAAATTGTACAGTTGCGCACTTCCGGATAACTTAGTACTTAGCTTGGATAAGCAACTCCACCGGCACTAGCGTACTAATTAGGTTAAGTTAAATTTCAAACTAAATTGCTTCTCACACTCAAGTCTCACCTAAGCACGTAAATTTGAAGTAGATCTTTTCTAATATAGCCTCAATTAGAATCAAGCTATGATTCGAACACCACTAGAACTCAACTTTTAAGAATGATTCTTGTTTGTTTACTTTTGTCTACGTTATTGCTTCTAGCCTTCCCGCTTAATTTGCAGCTTTCTTTTCTCCCTCTCTCATCGTCCCAATTTGAGAACTGTCATCTCTATGAGTGCGTTCAATGCTGTCGGCACGTTAGGCCCGTTCAGTGACACTCCCCCCCAGTTTGCTGACTCCGTCTCTGAGTCTGCAAACTCTTTCTTAGTTCGCATGTCTAGCGCTGGAACCTTAACAGCTGATCTCTTGTACACGCCTTTCGCCGTCTTAATTCTCACGATACGCGCCCACCCGTCTTGGTTTGCCATTCGAATGATAGCGATAGCGCATACGTCGGCTCATAGCTTGATCACGTGGAAACTGCCGACCAACCAGTGGTTTCGTGTAAGCGCAGGAACGGCTTCATCCTCGATCGGTACATAGGTGAGCGGCCTGCCGTTGAAGATGCTTTCGACCCCGACTGAGGCACTCTTAAGTTCCTCCTCCTTAGAGCGATATGGTGATTGTAACTCCGCTAAGGTCTGCTTGACGGACTGTACAAATTGTCCCCAGCTCCCCCCCATATGGGGAGCTGCCGGTAGATTGAAACAGTAGGTGGTGGACACCAAACATAACTCCTGGATCATCTTGTGCTGGTATACAGCTTGCAACGCCTCCTTCAACGCCCGATCGATGCCAACGAAATTGGTTTCCCAATTGCTGTCGCTGCACAAGTTTGAGGTTAAAGAGCTAGCTAATAGTAAGTACACCCCGAGGATAGAAAGACAAAACAGAGGACCCCCCAATCTCTTCTCTACTCTACTCCCTTTAGCCACTTCCCTTTTTTCCAAAAGGTCGATATTAACGTGTGCGAACGGTCGAGTCGATGATGTGACTGATGAATCCACAGGTGGGCCATCGACCGCAGGAGAACGCGTACAGGCAGTTGCCTTCGATTCGCCATTCGGGTAATGCACGTCGCGTTCATGCTCCTCTGCAGCGTTCGATTCTGTCTTGTGGTCACAAGAGGTAATGTGATAAGTGTAGTGTACCATGCTAAGCGCTTCTCCATTCGACGCTCCACTGTAGATCGTCCATCCTTAATCGGTCTTAACAGCAATCGGCTGACCAGGCTTGCCTTCTCGACTCTCCCTGACAAGTGTCATGTTTGCATGTTGCACACCGATGAGTAGACGAGGCTGGATACTATGATACGACTCCAGGGGAATCCCTCGCAGATAAGTGTTTTCAGCCTGAAGTTGTTTCGCGTCGAGTGTCTGAGGCGGTAGTTGCAGTCCGCTCACTGTTCGTACGTCTCCCATGTGAAAGCGCTCTCCCGTTAGGCCGGACACTTCTAAGCTGACAATCTGGCTATTATCTTCAATACGGCGTGTGTCTCCGGTCCATTTGAGACTCAATGGACAAGATTTTCCAGCCAGGTTTAGTTCGTCCGCAAGATCTTGGTCCATAAGTGTCAGCGAGGATCCGTCATCCAAGAAAGCGTAGCAATGGATCACAATCCCGTTCCCATACACCACGACTGGAACATAGCGAAACAGGACAGCGCTGGACCCGGACAGGTGAGTGTGGCAGGACCGCTCTTCCCGTTGCACGTTGTCTCCGGTCTGGATGGGCGTGAACTCTGCGTTTGGTTGCATGGGCGCGGATTCTGGATTGAGTTGCTTGTGCAGCAATGGGTGATGTTTGCATGTGCATCCGTTGACTCCGCAGTTCCTGGACACACATCCCCCTCTGTGGCGCTTCAGGCATTTCCGGCACATCTTGGCTTCACGTGTGATTGCCCACCGTCCATCGTACGACAGTTCCCGAAATCCTTGGCAGTTCGCGAGAGATGAACAAGATCCCCTGCAGACAATGCACGCTGTGGGGCAGGTTCTTCTTGCGCCGGCTGATGATGTGCTACCTCCTGGGAAATGAGCACGGTACTCTTCCTGGTGCTCAACGTGAGCATTCACGTATGCCTGAGCTCTCCTGCGTGGCTCCTGGTTGTGTGACGGTACTTTGGGCTGACGCGGCTTCGAAACCAGACAGGCGTCTTCGCCTATCTCGTAGATCCACTTTCCGAAAGTCTTCAGGTTGACCTTCCGAATACTTCTAGAGTGTTTCGCCCACTGTAATTGCATTGGTCCCGGAAGTTTGGAAACCAGTGAGTTCAGCAATGAAGCATCCTGCTTGAGCTCCTTCCGACCACAGGCGTCGATCATCACCGTCAGGTTTTGGACGTCCAGCGCAAAATCGACCATCGCGTTCATAGACTCAGAGTCGACCGGTGGAATGGCAAGAACCTTGTCTTTCAGGGATTCGATAATGAACCTCGGCTGCCCAAATTTTAACTTGAGCGCATCCATCGCCCTGTTCACTGTCTTCGGATGGAGCAGAAAACTTCGAACGGCAGCAAATGCATCTCCCTTCAAGCAGTTCCTCAGTCGTATCATGTTTTCGTCGTCAGTGTAGCCGCACATCCGGGTCGTGCTTTCAAAAGTGGAAAAAAACATCGGCCATTCCTCGGGATTCCCTGAAAACAAAGGCAAGTCCTTTGCGACAACATGGCGAGCGGCGAGCTGATTGCGCGTCAGGTTCCAGGTTAAACGGTTACTGCTTGCGTCTTTTCGCTTGCATTCGCCTTTCTTCGCTGGCGTAGAACGACCCTTCGGATTGAAGCTGAAATCGTTAGATCCTCCCTTTTCGTCCTCACTAGAGTCATCGCTGCTGTCTGTCTCCGTTTCCTCCTTGGAATCATCGCTGGAATCCTTTTCTCCACCTTCTTCCTCTTCTTCGTCGTCGGAACACCCTTCTTCTTCACTTGTAGAATTTGGTTCCTCTTCTTGGCGCTTGGCTCCAGCGGCGCCCAACCAGTTCTCTACCTTCGCATTAGCGTCGTTTTCTTCTTCCGCTGCTTCTTCGTCTTCGAGATCGACCAACTCTTCGAGAATGCTGAAGTGTTTCTCCATCAACTTCTTCTTTTCCTCTAACAGCGTCTGTTCCGCCACAAGTCTCTGTAACTGTAGCTCTAGATGTGCTTTCGCAGACTTCCTCGATCCTGCTGACGTCACTGAGGCAGCTTTCGACGGTTCTCGTATGGGTTTCTTCAGCTGAGAATTTTCCTTCTTCGTTGCGATGTTATTCTTCTCTGGCTTCGGTTTATCGACCTTCTTCCGTAACGCAGCGTTCTTGGGATCCTTGATATCACCTGCCTTCTTCTTTTTTGCTTTGCACTTCTCACAGTTCCACTTTTTACTCTCCACACTTTGGTTCACACCCACACAACTAAAGTGATTCCATCCATCACAATCGTCGCACTGCACCATTCGGCTATAGTCCACCGCTTTACACGTCCGACAGCTGTGACCGACATTTACGACCGTTTTCGCGGAGGAAGTATGGCTAATATCTTTGGGAGGAGTTTTGCTGGTTATGGGGTTAACTTTTTCAGAAGAGGGCCTTTTCTTAGTCGTGCCTGGTTTCGTATTGCTGTTCTGAGAAATTGGGCCAAGAGCAACGGACTTGAGTTGAAGGGGGGTATCACTCTTGGCCTTAGGGGACCTACTAGCTACGCTCTTACCTTGTTGGGCAGCAGTGGCTGCGGTGCTGGCTGAATCAGACATCCTTCCGTAAACGATTTTAAAATATTGATTTTCGTTACTCGCGGATCGCTGGTAACAGAGAAAGATTTGGTTCCGAATTCGTAAACGCTCCTTTAATCCGTTCGAAGTTTGTGGTACGTTTTAAAATCCTACGATAACAATTCTAATGAAAGTAATTTGAACATATTAGGATATCTCTTTCAGCTTACGTTTAGTGACCTTTCTCTTTCTTTCCTCCTGTCTAGATTCCAGCCTTTGCACTCGCTATGACGCTTCACCTTTAATTAATTGTACAATTTCACAATAAATTCTAAAGGTTCTCAACTACTTTCTCACCTGCTCGATGATGCTTACTCCAAATTGTACAGTTGCGCACTTCCGGATAACTTAGTACTTAGCTTGGATAAGCAACTCCACCAGCACTAGCGTACTAATTAGGTTAAGTTAAATTTCAAACTAAATTGCTTCTCACACTCAAGTCTCACCTAAGCACGTAAATTTGAAGTAGATCTTTTCTAATATAGCCTCAATTAGAATCAAGCTATGATTCGAACACCACTAGAACTCAACTTTTAAGAATGATTCTTGTTTGTTTACTTTTGTCTACGTTATTGCTTCTAGCCTTCCCGCTTAATTTGCAGCTTTCTTTTCTCCCTCTCTCATCGTCCCAATTTGAGAACTGTCATCTCTATGAGTGCGTTCAATGCTGTCGGCACGTTAGGCCCGTTCAGTGACACATTATCTTGTTTTGTATTCTTTGCAGCCGCTTTGTCTGCGTGTCTGATGCATGAAGCAATATTGTAGCGCAATAATCAAAGTGTGGCATAATAACAGATTTCACGTAGATAATTTTTGACCAGAAAGTCATATATCTGCTTATCCGACAAAGAATTCATATTTCATGGCAATCTTCTTAATAGTGTAGTCAATGTGGGCTATAAAATTTAACTTTTCATCTATCTGTACTCCTAAGTATTTAACTTGATGTACTCTTTCGATTGCACAACCATCAATCAACAAGTTTGAACACTCTCCAGTTTTGCGGTTGCCAATGATCATCCAGTTGGTTTTATTGAGATTAAGACACAACACAACTGAATAACAAGCTCTAAGTCATTTCCACTCCAGTAGGAGACTTAATCATCCGCAAATAGCTTAAGACGACCGTACTGTAGGCATTGTTTCATGTCGTTGATGTACAGTATAAATAACAATGGGCCCAAGACACTTCCTTGTGGGACACCTAAGTTATTTTCTCTGTATCGCGAGTAAGATGAACCAAATTTTGTTCTTTGCATTCTGTTATCTAAATAATTCTTAAACCAGTTAAGAACCGTATCATTGATACCAACTCTCACTAGTACATCTATCAGCAATAACCGATCAATCGTTTCAAATGCTCTCTTAAAATCTAGAAACACAGCAATTGTGTAGCTACCATTTTCAATATTGATCTTCCAGTTTCGAAGTATCAAATTCACAGCAGCTTCTGTTGAATGTTGTTTCCTAAATCCAGATTGCTCTGCAACAAGTATTTCTTGGGACTCAATAAAGTTTAAAAACTGTTTTTTTACTGCTAATTCTAGCACTTTTTCTTGGATTTCCAACATATTTATAGGACGGAATAACGTTTCCTCTCGTGCATTTTTCTGTTTTTCTATAGGCACTACAGTTGAACACTTCCACGTATCAGGTACTATCCCTGTTTGAAGACTTGTGTTTATAGCATCTCGTAACGGACTCGCTAGTACGGATAAAGAATCTTTAAAAACTCTTTGAGACACATTTTCGATACCCGCCGTTGGTTTCATATTATTCACTATTTCAAAAAACTCTTGGCTATTTAATGGTTCAAAAGTGCGAAAATCTCCGCCATTGTAGGTTAGCTGATTCAAGCAGCCATTAGAGCTTGCTGGAATACTGCTGTTGTAACTCAGCTGGATTTTAACCGATTTCTATAAATTTGTTTCAGAATCGTCTCATAGTATTCAAAGAAGACCCGTATTCGTTTGTTAAAAAATGTTAAAGTTTTCGAAAATTCAAATATGTTTTTAATGACTTGAATTCACTTAATTGCGGCTGTTTCGGTCGCTTTTTAAGGGGGAGTAGGGTCTAACACTTTCAAAAAATCGATTTTCTTTTTTTTTTATTTTCTTATTGTAAAACATTTCAAGAATGTTGTGTCAAATTTTCAAGTCAATTGAAGCAAAACTGTAGAAATTATAGGCCTTTATCTCCTCTTATCTAATACTGCAAGAATTCGGCGGCAGAAACTTCAAACGCGTTTTTCTCGAAAGCACATTTTTAAAGTCCGCAGACATCGTCATTTGAAAACTACTTCACCGATTCTTATCAAATTATTTTCTACATATGTATAAAATACCAAACCCCAACGATTTTCTTTTTTTTTTACTTTGGGGAGATTTTACAGATAAAAATGGCTGATTTTTTCGTGAAAAATCGTAGTTTTTGCTTCAAACAGCCACAAAAATTTCATAATTTTTTTATTAAAGTTAAATCAAATCGTTGGGGTCCAGAAAAACATCTATTAAAAATATTTTGCTCTGACTTTTTGACTTCAGATGATTCTGTGCTGAAATACAGTGTCCACCGCAAATCCTGTTTTCTAAAAGGCATCCTCGAAAGTGCTCCGTCACCGGCTCATTTTTCAACAGTTTTCTACGAAAAAATTACTAAATGTTCTTTTACAATGCTTTGTATAATGCAAAAAATTTGAATACATTTGTTTGAAAGATAGCTCTAAAAAAAATCGTGAAAATGGTGTTTTGTTTCACCCGTTAGACCCTACACCCCCTTAAAACAATACCATTGAATATAAACTAAATCTGGGCATTTGATTTCAAAATGGTTAACTTAAAATTCGGCAATATCCGGGCAAATTTGGCCAAAACTCAAGAATTACTCCACAAAAATCTAGAAGAAAAACACTTCTTTTTATCGAAACATATAAGCGAATTTTAAACCATTTTTTATTTCAAAAATCCGTTCTTGATTATTTTGACAAAACTTATTCAAAAACATTTCCTTTTTTGACGCAAAAATAAAAAATTAAGAATTTAATGTTTTGTCCGATTTTTAAAATAAAGTGAATAATGCCCGGCTTTATGGAATTTTTCCAACGAAAACCAGGGAACCAAGTCGGGTCGATTTTTTCTCAAATCTCTCTCTCTGTGTTTAATATCCTGATAAGTCCGAGACCGGACAATCTGGCAACTTAGTAAAACACATTATTCCAAACGAACAACACTGTTTTCTCTTCCAACAGAATCGAAAAAAATGTAAATTTCGCCCAAATAATTGAACTCACATTTACAATATGACCCATAAAATGCGATAATCTGTCATCAACTTCAAAAACAATTTTCTTGATATTAACATGATATTGAAACTTTTTTTATGAAATCAGGCTTGTTGTTAAATTTATTAAAAACACAAGAATGACACAAAGTGTTCAATTTCCATAAAAAAGCCCACGCTTCAGATAGTGAAGCCTTTGGAGAATCGACACTTCTCTTTCTAATCAAAATAGGATACATTTTTTCAGTGTGCTCCTGTTAGTATAAAATTAATGATTCTTCATTTATTCTTATTTGATTGTGAACTCGGAATTTTACTAGACTTCGATCGTTTTACGAAAAAAAAAAATTGGGGACCCATGAATTGGCGCAATGACGATTATCTACATTTCATTTTTGATTCATACCACTTTTTTTAAATACTTTTCGACTACCCGTATGTACTGATCAATTCAAATGAAAAATTCCCTTTGATTCAACCACGGTATAAGGAAAGTTCAGATTCCGGATAGCAACTTACTATCTTCTTCAGTGAGCGTTTTCAGCTACCAATACATTTTTTTAATCATAGATTTGTTTATTAAGGCATTTTACTCATAAAAGTTTGCCGAGTTGATCACTTTTTAATCTATGTTAGTAGAAAGGGGAGCCGTAATAGTCGTTGCTACCAATACATGAAACAGGTTAGATTTCTGGTTGATTTGGTTATGTCGTTGATGTTAGCTGAATAAAAAATCACATATGTAGGTACCTTCTGTTTATAATCGAAGTAAATTTAATAAAGTAGAGCAATTTAAATTAAAATTGTTAGACTCTCAAAGTTGGAATTTTTTAAATTTCGTGTATAGCAAATATAAAATCTTTATCCATTCAATATTATGGTGTTTTAAACCAACACTCAATAAATTCAAATGAACCGATTTGAGCCAAAGGGGTTAGTGCAAAGATGAACGATTTTGAGTTATTAATAGCAAACAATTTTTCAAATGTATAATCACTTTAACTATATCTTGTGCAATTTTTCAGAATTTTCATTTTTATCTTAATTCTTAGTTGCTCCAATTAAAAACTAAAACTTTGCGAAAAATGTATGAAAAATAGCATAATACGAAAACTTTGAAGCGTGTTTTAGAAAAAGGGTCTCTAAGATTATATTCACAGAAAATAATCTTAAGATTAATGAAATTAGCCATATTGAACAGATTACACGCGTGTTGGAAATTTTGGGATGATCGACCAAAAATTGGAAAAATAGAATTTGTTTTTTTTAAATAGGTTGTTTATCTTTCTTCAGCGCATGAGCAGCGTTTGGTAGGAACTTGTAAATTAAAAATTCAAAAACTTTTTTGAATATTGATACTTTCATGAAACCCACAATAACGTCTTCAGATCTGTTCAGTTCTGCCATTGTGAGACGAAAATTTCGTTGTATCAGCAAGGATGATGCCTTGAATGCATGGGTGGCCAACACTTTCAACAGACAGACCAAATTTTGGAGATGTAATAGACTTTTTATATTCAGAGAAAATAAATGAATAACTAATTTTCAATGACGCTATGATATTTTTTTTTCATTTGTTTTTCTTTTCAAAAATATATAGGTGTGTATGAAAGACAGAATCATGAGAATAGGTGCAGGTTACTACTGTTTCTACTTGGATTGATTAAAAAATAGTTTGGAAAATTATTGAGAGCTCGTTGCTAAGACCATATTATTATTATCATTACTAAATTAGAAAACATTTTACGACTAAATTAGCATCAATAGTTCCGTCTGCAAAAGCGAGCAAATTTTAAATTTTGTGATAATCTGAAGACACCCTGCGTTAATTTTCATATAATGTATCTATTTTCCCGTGATATTTACAGTAAAAGTTTCGTTAGTTTCAATGGAAGCTTACAAATGAAGTAAATTCTTCGCTCTAAAATACCTAAAATACTAAAATTTGACACAAAAATTGTTAAATTCGTAAATAAATATGTTTTGATATTTGCTATAATTTCGTGCTTATTTTACAGATGTTTTTTTCCTAAATATTATATTATTCTCTTCATGAAGCCTTAAAAACCATACAAAACTCAAACAAGTGCTATTATCCAATTAATGAGCTCTCATCGCTTTTTGAATAATGGTATAAGGTAATTAAATAAAGGAAATTTATCGCAATACACATATAGTGTTCGAAAGTACTGTTCATGTGTCAAATTAAATGGAAAATAAAAAAAAAACAGGTTTTCTTTGACTTTTGTTTCAAAACAGATTTTGATAAACTTAATCTTAAAATGGTACAGAAACCATCAAAAACTTCAACTCTTGAATAGAACTAAGATCGGAATGTGGACATTCTGGAAAAAGCTTCGCGGGCCACAAAAAGACAACCGTGGGCCATGGTTTGACCACCCATGCTTTAATCTACAGTTTTTTTTAAACTAAACTAAACTAGTACAGATTTAACAAAAACTTCAAGTGCAAAATTGCTGTTTTTTAATTCATATTTTTCACCTTTTCATCGCCAACGTTTGAATTCGAGAAAAGCTCCAAGTACTGTGCAAAAATTCAGGGATAACAACAACAACAACAACAACAACAACAACAACAACAACAACAACAACAACAACAACAACAACAACAACAACAACAACAACAAGGAAATCTAAACTAAGAGTTATAACATTTTGCTTATGAATATCAACTCTGTTTCGAAAACAACGTCTTTATTTAAAGATTTTAGCCGATTGTTGCAGTGCTTCGCATCAATTGAAATGAATGTTTATTCACATGTTTGTAACTAAGTAAAAACAGCAGAGAACTAAATTGAAACGTAATTCAATTAACCTGCTTGTGCGATTACACCGAGCACTAATGAAGACTCTGTTAATCGACCGGAGGAAATACCGAAGAATGAATCACGGTGAAGGCATTTCATGAATTACATCGCTGTTCTGGGAGAGGAGATAAATAAAAAGGTACCATTTACAGTTCCAATCCAATGTCGGTGCATTCCAGTACAATCAGAGTCATTATTCTTGTAACTTCTAATGTCTAAGGTAGTTGTTCTTCTGAAGTTTTTACAAGTGAAAGAACTGATCTCACCGTCACAAGTTAGCACGCTTATATTGGTCAGGCGTTTTTGCTTAAGAAATCTGAAGGTCATCCTCAGAATTGAAATTCCTCAAAAATTTGTTGTTTTCGGTTCATATAAATCTGAACTAGGAAATGAGCGATTATAGGAAAACCTACCCTAAGACATACCTACCATATATTTTACTATTAAGACTAGTAGATGAAGATGTAGTAAAAACTACTAAATAAGTAATGAGACATTTGTGCCGGTTGATGCAGCCCTGAAGTGAAAACTGGAAATTGATGTCAGATTTCAAGGTTGAGATGGCGAAGACGGCAAGTAGGGAATTGGATCTGTGCAACCGAAAGAGGCTTCCCAGTTTCACTTGAGACGATTTTCGCTCGACTCACCTCTCTGCTGTAGGTAGGTTGCAAGCTTAATTTCTAGCAACGCCAAAAGCGTCGTCTTAACGCTCAAAAATAAAAAAAAGAGGATAGAGTGGGGTTTGGGGTCATCAATTAACAAACGACATGTTCGATCGATGGATCGCGATAGCAGCTTTGGATCAGTCACACAAAACGGAAAAGACACGTTTTTGTGTGTCGAACATTTATGAATAAAAGATATTCCAAAATCGCGGTCAAATGGGTTGATGTGCTGCATGCATTCGTGTGGAGGAAATCTTCAGGCTGCAGCACACCTTCCTTCTTCGAGATCGGGTGACATTGAAGTTACGTTTTGATGAATGCGCGCGCACACCTGAAAACTGATCCGTTCGCTTTGCTTCTTTTTTTCTTTTTCTTTTCTTGGTTTGATGCGACGAGGCGTACCGAATTTCTACACCAGCTACCTACATCAACTAGGTAGGTAGTTCACGGTACGAACTTCTGCATTGAGTCACGTTACCGCCATTCCGTTGTCGAATTATGGGGGAGGGAAGCAACATTGGTTTATTATTTTTCTTCTTTTTTTTATAGGATAGGCTTTTGTCTTACAAGGTTAGGACTATTTTGAGTAGAACAATGACCAATTGTTCAAAAATGAACACAAGTCAACCGAGGAATTCGCGCATACCTTCGAGTGCGCAGTAATTTTGCCAATTCTCGACGCATTCCATTCGTAGCCGGATTTTTTGCTTCCTGCGCAACTTTAAACTTTCCAATGTTACCTGGTTCTATTAGCAAACATAAGATTTATGAATCGTCATAACAGGATGATACAATTATTCTTTTTTATCAAGGGGGTCATGAGAACTAAAGAATGTATTCTAAATTTTCAAATTCCCAATCAAATCATGATGAATGACTAACGTTATTCAAGAGTACTAATCTTGACTCAGAACTAAGGTCAAACCCTCGAAAACTGATCCCAGGTTCATGGTACTGCTACTGATTTCAGATTCTTTTATTCGTATTCAGATTTGAAATTCTTACCATTAATCAACTATTTAAAGCTTCATCAAAGCTTTTTCCAAACTTGAACTGTGTTCGTGTATCGTCGATAAAAAGCAAATAATTGAATCCATTCGGATTGAAAACCAAAAATTCTGAATTTTAATTAGAGTGTCTTAGTTTTGGTTTGGAAATTTGCAAATAAAACAATTTCTTTGAAGACTCTAAATGAATACATGAAATCTCTAATTTTGCATCATTACTTTTTTATGGACGCACCCTGAAAGCCCAGGAAAAAAAACTCCCTAATCAGACCTTGAGTGTCAATTTGACACTCCTCCCTCAACACCTCTATATCTCTCTTGTTTCTCAACCGATTTTTACTAAATTTATAGTTTTGGAGACCTCTTAATGTAACTCAGCCATCATTCAGCTACAACACTTCATTTTTTCCGTTATTCAAATAAAAAATCCGAAAAAACATGCTTCGAAAAAAGACTGTAGAAATTAACAAAAACAATTTTTTTTATTTATCATTTATTTTTCTGTCGAATGCTCAAAGAAAATTTATACATCAATATAAATGAAAGGTTAGAATAATCTCACTAAATTTTCTATTCGTTATGTCTCCGCGATATCTAAGTTACGTCATCAAAGTTACAAATTCTACTGCTTCCGACTGTTATCGAAGAAATGTGAGTCAAACTTTTTTTTTCTTGCTAGCACTCTTAAAATATTGTTTAACTAACTAATGTAAAAAAACCAAAAATATTGAAAATAACGAAAAAATACTTAGCTTCGTAGATAGATTCGGAATATCCCTTAACAAACAGACAGACGTCGTCGCTTATACTTAATGATCCCACGCCGATCCTCCGGTGCATAGGGCCGTGGTAAAAGATCTCCACTATTGACGATCCGGAGCCAGCGTCTTCACCTGGTCCCAGTCAAGATTCTCGTCGACAGTTCGGATTTCAGCGGCTAGGCTTCGCCGCCACGAATTTCTGGGTCTGCCTCTTCTTCGATGACCTTCTGGATTCCAATCTAGCGCCTCTCTGCAAATCTCGTTTTCATCTCTTCGCAGCGTGTGCCCAATCCATCTCCACTTACGTTCCCGAATCTCGATTTCTAGCGCCTTTTGATGACACCGGCGATGAAGTTCCTCATTCGAGATCCAGTTGCCAGGCCACCAAGCGCGGATGATATTCCGCAGGCAGCGATTTACAAATACTTGCAGTTTTCGCGTCGTTACCGCATATGTGCACCAAGTTTCGCACCCGTACAGCAATACGGATTTGACGTTTGAGTTGAAGATTCGGATTTTTGTTCGTAGAGAGATCTGGCGTGACCGCCAGATGTTTCGGAGACTCGCAAACGCAAATCGGGCCTTTCTGATCCGTGTTTCGATGTCTTTTCTGGTACCACCATCAGGCGTTATCTGGCTACCAAGATACTGGAAGCACTCCACTTTCTCAACTTGTTGCCCAGCTACCATGAAACTGGAGGGATTTCCTGTGTTGATCTCCATCGACTTGGTCTTTCCGACATTGACTTATGCATTGACGTTGACATTGACGTCGCTTATGCATTCTGTTAAATCGCAGTACCTAATCGAGAAGGCTCATAATCAATTCGACCGCAGCCTACTATGTTACTTTGTCTTAGCTTATTAAAAGTGAAATTGTATATATTTAATCGAAATAAGTTTGAACTCGCAATTAAGCTAAAAATTACGAATGTTTAAAAAAATTTAGAACATTTTTGTAATTTTTTTAAAATAATAAACCTTAAAATTTTTATCTTAATTATCATTTATACGATTAAGGAAAGTGAGCCTCAACTTGGCATGCTCCTTATCTTGACATAGCAAAATGCTAAAGCTAAAAAATATTAAAAAAAATCAAACATCGAAGAAAATGGCATATGTGAACATTCTGCATACCAGTTATGCATAATTGAATCCTAATGAACGCGCAGTAATTTTTTTCACGTGACAAAACTGCCAATGAAATTCTGATCAGCGGAAAAACATCATCTCTCAACTTTCGGATCGATTTTCAACACACACTTTCTTATGGGAAAATCACTATAAAAACCATTGATTACAGGAAAACAAAGCAAAAATTATAAACCTACGCCAATTATAACCTACGCCAAACAACGAACATTTATTTTACAAGATTTAAGAAGATATAAACATTTTATTTGCTTATCTTGGCATACAGTTTCACTAATTGAACGCATTAGTGGCATTCCAACAAAAATCATTTGAATAAATTGTAAAATTTTATGCTTCTGTATGCTTCAGATTCCAGGCTTAAATAAGCTAGAATGTTTGAAAAATGATTGACTTGATCAACAGATTATTTTTTATTCACTCTAGTTTTGATACAACTTTGTGAAAGATTATTAAACAAGCTCAAAATCAATGGTCAGGAAACTAAAATATCGATCGAAAGTGAAATAAATGGATCGATTGAAATAACTTCAAAATACCATGGATGTATTTTTGGTTGAAATCAATTTTGTATATCTCTCAAGCGTATTTTGCATCATGCTTGGAACAATAATGCATTAATGAGATTGATATTAAACAATTCTACGAACATTTACTGTTGTGTGTTAACTTCAATAGAAACCGATCAATCATGGTTGCATTATGAAAAAATTGATGAACTATTTGTTTGCCTGTTAACATATGTACAATGTTAGGTACCCAATGGAACAGCTTGGAAACTAAAGGGTGATACGGTCAAAATTTGGTCAATATCAACTTGACGTATTTCTTTCAATTTTGCATTTAAAAAACCTGAACACCCCTCATTTTGAAGGTGTGTGTGTGTAGAATGTTGCTCCTATCTTGATTTTGGAATTCACTCGTCAGTTGTCAAAATGCCGTCCAAGGAAGAAGAGCAGCGTATCAAAATTTTGCTCGCGAAACGCGAAAATCCGAGCTACTCGCACGCAAAGCTGGCAAAATCGCTAAAAGCTGCCAAATCAACCGTTACAAATGTAATTAAAGTGTTTGGGGAACGTTTGTCGACAGCCAGGAAGTCTGGATCGGGGGGAAATCGAAAACCGGAAGCCACAGAGACGACAAAGAGAGTTGCCGGTAGTTTCAAGCGAAACCCTAACCTCTCTCTGAGATGCCGTAAATAAGCTGGGTGTATCGTCTACAATCGTGCATCGAGCCAAAAAACGAGGACTATCGACTTACAAGAAGGTAGTGACTCCAAATCGCGATGATAAACAAAATACGACGGCCAAAGCGCGATCCCGGAGGCTGTACACGACGATGCTGACGAAGTTTGACTGCGTGGTAATGGACGACGAAACCTACGTCAAAGCCGACTACAAGCAGCTTCCGGGACAGGAGTTTTATACGGCAAAAGGAAGGGGAAAGATAGCAGATATTTTCAAGCACATGAAACTGTCAAAGTTCGCGAAGAAATATCTGGATTGGCAAGCCATCTGTACCTGTGGCTTGAGAAGCAGCATTTTCATAGCTTCCGGGACTGTCTATCAAGAAATTTACGAGGAAGAGTGTTTGAATAAACGTCTGCTGCCTTTCCTGAAGAAACACGGTTGTTTTGGCCGGATTTGGCATCTTGCCATTACGGTAAAAAGGCCATGGAGTGGTACGCCGCCAACAACGTGCAGGTGGTTCCCAAGGACAAGAACCCTCCCAACACGCCAGAGCTCCGCCCAATTGAGAAATACTGGGCTATTGTCAAGCGGAACCTAAAGAAGACCAAAAAAACTGCTAAGGACGAGCAGCAGTTCAAGGCAAACTGGCTTTCTGCGGCGAAGAAGGTGGACAAGGTGGCTGTACAAAATCTAATGGCAGGGGTTAAGCGTAAGGCCCGATTTACACGCGTTTTCCCTTGACCAAATTTTGACCGTATCACCCCTTAAAACACGTAGATATTCAAAATGTAAGATTATAAGCTCTTAGCCATAGAAACACCACTAAAACTTTCTTCGGTATCCAGCAATCAGCGGAAATCCTTTTTCCTTTGCACGCTGACTTCAACTGCACAGCAAAAATTTAATCAGTTAATTTTACATCGAAAGCGATGCATTTGCACCATCGAAAACGATGCGAATTTATGTTTCGTTTCAAAATTACATCATAGCTTGTAAAATTAAAATCGATAGAAATATTCCCTAAACCTGAAAACACGTTGCTCGATGTAATATTTGAAGCATTAATTTTACAAAATGATTCTTCTTCGTCCACAAGCGCTTACAATTCAAAATGCTTCTTTACACTTTCTTATGTCTGCCTTCAAATTCAAGTTACATATTAAAAAATCCAGTCGAATCGTTTTCAAAATGCTTAGCTTTCTCAAAAAAATCCACTTTTTTCCATTATTTTAGAGCCCCGAAAGTTTGCTGCCAGTAAAAAACATGTCTGATCGGTTCGATCGCAGCCTACTCTTCTGTTATTTTGTCTAAGTTAATTAAAAGTGAAATTGTGAATATTTAATCGTAATCAGTTTGGACCCCCAATCAAGCTGAAAATTACAAATGTTTAACAAACATTTAGAACGTTTTTGAGACATTTTTTCTTATACAAATTTTCTACATTTTTATCTTAATTGTCATTTATAGGAATAATAATAATTGCCTCGGCTTTTTCTTCTTGGGATTCAACACCAGACCACTTGAGCTTTATGGAGACCCCAGAGCCCTTCGACTCAGTCGCGCTGTTTCCTGCCTGCGTCTTCAGTCGTCCTGGCCCTGAGTTCGTTGGAGGTGATGGGGTTCTCCAGGCCTCTTCTCCAGGCAAGTACCAGTTTATGTTAAGAACATGCCCCTCGCGTATCCTGTTTCCACTCTACCACAGATGCACACCGTCAAATCTTCCGGACCTCGTTAATCCTTCGACTTCTTCTGGGCCTCCAGCACCAGGACGCAACGAACTAGGAATTACGGAGACCCCTGAGCCCTTCGACTCAGTCGCGCTGATTCCAGCCAGCGTCAACAGTCGTCCCGGCCCTGAGTTCGTCTGTGGTGAAGGGGTTCTCCAGCCTGCGTTATCTGGCAAGTATTATATCACCGACATTCCTTCTCCGCCTGATGGAATTTGCCTTTCCAGTGATCGTCGTTCCTGTTCTGCTTCTGAATCAGCCGACTCGATTAACATATACTACCAGAATGTTGGTGGTATCAATTCTTGCTTGATTGACTATTTCCTCGCCACTTCGTGTTCCTGCTACGACATTATCGCTTTTACTGAAACATGGCTCAACGACCGCACTCTATCTAGTCAGGTTATCGGCTCTGATTACGCAGTGTTTCGTTGCGATCGAAGTCCACTCAACAGCAAAAAATCGACCGGAGGCGGTGTGTTACTGGCTGTTAAATCTAAACTCCCCGCCATGCTTATTGAAGACGAATCTTGGTTCAATCTGGAAATTCTTTGGACCCGCATCGATATTGGTGATCGGAAACTTTATGTGTGCGTAGTGTACGTGCCTCCTGATCGTTCCAGTGATCTCGTTGTAGCCGAATCTTTTTCACGTAGCCTCTCTAAAGTCAGTTCCATTTGCTCTCCTGAAGATGACATCCTCGTCATCGGCGACTTCAACATGCCTGGCTTGAAATGGTGCTTTTCACAAGGCGGATTTCTGTTTCCAGATCCTCCGCGTTCTTCTTTCACGGCACTTTGCAGCGTCTACTTAGATGCCTTAAGCACAGCGACTCTACGTCAGATAAATTACATTGAAAACGAGAACGGCAGGATGCTTGACCTCTGCTTTGGCTCCCGCTCCACTCGTCAAAGACGTCCTACATCACCCAGCTTTAGTGGTCTCACTCGGTGCCGCTAGGTTATATTCTCCCATTGAGAAAACGTCTTACTATAACGATTTCAAGAATATGGATTCCGAGGCTATATTGCGCGTTCTGGAATCCATAGAATGGGAAGTCGAGCTCGATCTTTCTGATCCCAACGCAGCTGCAGAGAAATTTACGAATATCGTTAATTACACCATCGATCGCCATGTGCCGAAACGTAGCGTAGGTGCTAATCTACGGACTCCGTGGGTCACTAAAGAACTGCGGGAACTGAAGACAGCTAAAAAACGTCCCCTTCGTAACTATAACAAGCAAAAGTCGCTCTACGCTCAGAATGAATACCGCAAACTGAACTCGACTTATAAAAAGACCAGTAAGCGCTGCTACCAGAATTATCTTAATCGGCTCCAGCGAAACTTCAAGACCAGTCCGAAAAAATTTTGGAAGCACGTAAAAAATCAGCGGAAAGAAACAGAGCTTCCGTCCCACATGTTTCTGGACAACAACACAGCCGCTTCCGACCCCGAAATTTGTGAGCTCTTCGCCGGGAAATTCTCAAGCGTTTTTACCACCGAGGGCATTTCTTCAGAGCAACTAGCCAGGGCTGTCCGGAATATTTTACCTCCGGGTTCATCTTTGAATGGATTCCTAATTGAAGATGCAGCCATCTTGAAAGCAACAGCAAAGTTGAAAAATTCTACCTCAACGGGCCCGGACGGTATGCCAGCAACTTTTACGAAGCGTTTTATGCCACTTTTGCTGACTCCCATCAAATATATTTTTCAATCATCGCTGGATAACGCAATTTTTCCCTCACTGTGGAAGGAAGCTCATATGTTTCCTGTCCATAAAAAAGGGGACAAGAGAGATGTTAGCAACTACCGTGGAATATCAGCTCTATGCGCTATATCCAAACTCTTTGAACTGGTCGTTATGGATCCTGTTTTCTCGTTTTGCAAACCTTACATTTCCAACGACCAGCATGGATTCATGCCTAAACGATCCACAACTACCAACTTACTGAGCTTCACATCTTTCGTTCAAGACTGCTTTGCCAGGAAGACTCAAACTGACGCCATTTACACTGATCTCTCAGCTGCGTTCGACAAGGTGAACCATGATATTGCTATCGCAAAGCTCGGACGCTTAGGATTCTGTGGATCTCTACTGGATTGGTTCCGGAGTTATCTAACGGGACGGAAATTATCCGTTCGAACTGGTGAATCCTTTTCCAGGCAATTCCCTGCCCCCTCAGGAGTACCCCAAGGAAGCCATTTAGGACCGATAATTTTCGTAATCTACTTCAATGACGCACTCTCGCTCCTTGAAGGCACAAAACTTGCTTATGCTGATGACCTGAAACTTTTTCACGCCATAAACAACCAAGACGATATCGACTTTTTACAGCAGCAATTTTCCGTATTTGCTCACTGGTGCGACATTAACTGCCTGCCGTTGAACCGCAGCAAATGCTCGGTTATATCATTTTCCCGTAAGCGGCACACTCTTCGTGCGGAGTACATCCTTGGAAGCGAAACCATCACCCGAGTAGAACACATCAACGATCCCTAGATCAACGGCTGGAGTTCAAGACTCACACTAACTATGTTGTTGACAAAGCTTCTAGAAACCTTGGATTACTGTTTCGCATGGCCAAAGACTTCAAAGACGTGTACTGCCTTAAAAGTCTTTATTGCTGCATAGTTCGTTCCATTCTCGAGTACGCATCTGCTGTTTGGTGCCCCGTCTATCAGAACGGAGCTGAACGAATCGAGGCTATCCAGCGGCGCTTCCTGCGGTTTGCCCTACGTCACTTGAATTGGTACGATCCGTTTCGTCTGCCAAGCTACGAAAATCGTTGCCGCCTTATAGACTTGGACACGCTTCAAGTTCGTAGGAACGCTACTCGAGCTATGGTTGTGGCTGACCTGCTGACATCGCGAATAGACTCACCCACGCTGCTGGAAGCTGTCCCTCTCAGTGTACGACCCCGAGGATTAAGAAACCAGCATTTGCAGCTCTACGTCCCCATTCGTCTGAACAACTATGGGGCCAACAGCGCTTTTGTCGGAATCTTAAAAACTTTTAATCGTTTTTCTGCGCATTTCGACTTTGACGTTTCGAGAAATGTGTTCCGAAGGAAAATATTAGACGTGTCCAGAACTGTGTCGAGTGGATTTTAATTTTGATAAGTTATTTAGGATTAAGTTATCATTTGGATCAACATATGATCCGTTGATTTTTTATACAAATAAACAAATAAACAAATAAACAAATAAAAACCTATTTAATGAAAAGTTTCTGTTGATAAAAAATGTATTCTTCAGGGAAAAATGTTCTTGGAAATAATATATTTTCTCGGTTTATTGTTGTACATTATTACTATCTACAAAAAACAAGCTAAAACTAGGATATAAAATAGGAATCATAAAAGTTCGCAAGAATTACAAGCAAACCAAATTTAATCCGGAATCTTTCAGATTTAATCCGGAATCTCTTATACTTTTACTTTTGAAAATACTGTACATTTCGCGTGAGCTTTTATAACGTCGAAACAAACAGTTTTATAACAGAAAATACCAAAACTGACATAAACAACTTTTTTTTCAATTTAGAATATTTGTAGTCTGAACAACATACTTTATATATGAGATACAAATTTAAATGTTGTTTTGATAACTTTTGCAGCAGTTTTCTGTGAATTCTCAAGATGTTTCATACGACGTAATGAAAGCTCACGCGAGATATGCTTCTTTACCGATGATTGAAATCATTAAATTGGCTCTAGAGTTTATTGGGTTTGGCTAATTACTTGCTAATTTAAATAAATCCGATTTCCCGTCCTAATAATGCCATCATATTCCCTAATTTGTGGATAAGGTTTTAATAATGGAAATTTAGCATACCATTTCAAAGATTCTACGACTTTTTTTTCGAAAGCTATGCTTTGTCCTACCATAATTTTATAGGTAAGAGTATAGAACCTGTATACAACGAAAGAAAAAAGTACTTTGAATAATTTAACATGAATAAAAAGGTTTTTTTTAACTTATTTTTTTAACTTTTTCTCAAAGCATTTTAAACATTTTTAGGAACAAAAATTGACAAAACATATTACCTAGTGGCAGCTTCGCAGATAAACTGGAGAACAACCGAACAAAGGAAAAGCTAGTGATTAAATAATTTTATAAAACAGTGTGAACTTTTTAATGTAATTTAAATTTTTCCTTGAGGGTGAAAACAACAGGTTAATACCTCGTTAAATAAATCTTACAAAAAAAAATTAATTGAATAAGATTTTAGCGATATTGTTCAATTCAATTTTACTCGAGCAATGAAATTTGTTGGGTACAGTTGACCAAACTTCAGAGCCGAATTGAACTGATCTTGAAACGATCCACCTACACTCTTGATTTGTCACACCAGACGCAGCGCTGTGTAAGAAAACTTCCACGAGAATTCAAATTCAAACAAGTTCTACCAGTTAGTTACCGGATTGTAGGTAGTGGTACATACCTAGAAATGTATGCATGGCGAGCGAAAAACTTGCTATTCTGCTGGCTGAAACAACCTTTAAGAATGCCAATTCCAGGCGTAGGATTATTATTCCGCTGCCAATTATAATGATGACTGCCTTTTTACTGCGATTTTTTTTCTTCCATTTGTGGGAGGCCCAATGGGTGGAGATATTTAGTCTACTAAACGAGAGGAGTTGTGAAATTATACGAAGAGCAACGATGCCCTGTGTGAAGTAATTAAAACATTGCGATCGCTGAGTTAATGAAATGTCGATTCAGGGCGATTAAAATTCGAAAGTTCAAAACGCAATGAAATGAAATTTAATGCTTAACAGGACATTTGAGAAAAGTTGTGATCTTGTTAAATAAAAAAAACTTTAAGCTTTTTACACAAGTTTCAATTATGAATCATCGGTTAGTGAAAAAACCGAAGAATTAGTAGAAAGAGTTTGAAATTTCTGTACTCTAACCGACTAGTTTTGCGGATTAATCTGCAAGGTGTGCTTAGCGTGTTGATTTTTATTAAGATCAAGTGAACAGCAAAGATAAACAGAAAAAGCGATTTGTTCACTTCACTGTAATTTTCCATTGGAAGAACTGAAATCATGGAAGAAAAACACCATCAACCGTGTGTCAAAACATCGCTCTGTCCAAGATCCCATCATGTGCCATTTCGCGACTTCAGTTGTGCTGCTGGAGCAATTAAAGCGCCACGACTATCTTCAAACGACATCTTTCTGGTATGCTTTGGATGTCTTATTTTAATTCGGTTGATGCGGCGCGGTTCGCTTATAGTTATGCAAAATTTTCAACCCGGAGTCATAAGATTTACTAGTGTGATTTTATCTGCCTAAGAGGTTTTATTCTCTGAGCTACCAGTGTTTCTTAAATTTCAATTAGTAAAAAGTTAGAGATGAAAAATCTCAGAAGGTTTCAAATGTTTACGACAGTTTACGCAAATCACTATCTTCATAGGGTAATATTTAAACTTTTACATCATTCTGGAACAATTGTGATCTAGTTTTGTTTTTCGAAACAGTTGAAGCCAATCGTTGGCCATGTATTTATAATTTTAAGTGTCCTGGTTTCGACTTTCAACACGAATTCAATTATTCCCTGAACCCATAAAAAAACTACCATGCTTGTGGGTGTGTTGCTCACCGAACATTGAACTTTTGCTGAAGCCGATATTCACATTGAACAAATCACAGCATGATTATTGCTGGAGGTCTTTTGCCAGTTTGATCATGGCAAAGGTGGGTAGAGTAGCAGCAATGCTGAAAGTTCTGTGATTTAAATACGAAATAGAAAAAAAAATCATCAGAACTCATGTAGGGGTAAGAATCACGGTGATGTCATTGGGCTGTTCAATTCCAGTTCTAAGAACACGCGTGAATAATAATGGCATAATTGGCAGTCGGCATGGGCTCAACTATCATTGAAGGATTGAAGGAAAGGTCTGTTAAATGTTGAGCAGACCATCGTCGTGAGGTAAAGCAAAGTAGAGGTTAAATTGTTCAAAATAGCTCGGTCATATAAGAAGCGACAATTACCACGCACTGGGTTTGTTAGAAAAAACAAATTGAAATTCCAATTATTTCGTCGTATTTCACATTAAGGTTTAACATAATCGCCTGTCAACATATCTAAAAATGCTAAAATCACTGTTTTTCAATTTTCTAACAAGCGAAATAGGTGAGATTTGAAACAAATGCTTAGTAGTACAAGGTCAAAGTTTTCGAATATCTACATTTACAGTCAAGGACACTCAAGAAAAATTTTCAAGAATTCATCATTGATTCGTATTTATATTTATTTGATATGAGCGCTCTGTCATGCTTGAGTGTCACTGAACAATTCTCAAGAATAAAATATTCAAGTCTACTAACATGTTTTTATAATCTATGTTTTTATAATCTATAGTATAGACACATTCCAAGCGCTTGTACCGCTCAAAAGTGATTTTTCTCCGTTCGCGTATCAAACAATTTCAAACTTGTCTATAAGTTTGATAATTCACAAATCACACAATCCATCCCAACGAAAAAAAAATAGAAAACACAATTTTGAACGTGCTTTACATGATTTTGAAAATTAAATTTTTTGTTGGAAAAAGTGGTTATTTTGACAACGTCTCCAAAATTTTATTTTATTTACATAGTATTCCGTCTTACGACATAACTTGACGAACATAATTCCTAAAATTCACTCGGTCCATGGCAACCGTTCTCCAATTTCTCGGGCACCCCACGTTCGCCAGATCACGCTCCACTTGGTCTAACCACCTCGCTCGTTGCGCCCCTGCTCGTCTTGTTCCTACCGGATTCGTGGCGAACACCTGTTTAGCAGGACAGTCATCCGGCATTCTCGCAACATGTCCCGCCCAGCGTATCCGGCCAGCCTTCACCACCTTCTGGATACTGGGTTCGCCGTAGAGTCGCGCGAGCTCGTGGTTCATCCTTCGCCTCCACATTCCGTTCTCCTGTACGCCGCCAAAGATGGTTCTTAACACTCGTCGCTCGAATACTCCGAGTGTACGCAGGTCCTCCTCGAGCAATATCCATGTCTCGTGCCCGTAGAGAACAACCGGTCTAATAAGCGTCGTATACAGGTTACACTTCGTGCGAGGGCTAAGTCTTCTCGACCGCAGTTGCTTGTGGAGTCCATAGTAGGCACGACTTCCGCTGATAATTCGCCTCCGGATCTCACGGCTGGTGTCATTGTCTGCGGTCACCAGTGAGCCGAGATAGACAAAGTCTTCGACTATCTCCAGCTCGTCGCCGTCGATCGTGACCTTGTTATTACTGGACAAGCGGGTTCGGTCGGTCTCGGATCCGCAGGCCAGCATGTACTTCGTCTTGGACGTATTAATCATCAACCCAATCCTTCCTGCTTCGCGTTTCAGTTTGCGGTAGATCTCCTCCACCGCCGCAGATGATCTGCCGACTATATCAATGTCATCGGCAAAGCAGATGAGTTGACTGGATCTGTTGAAAATCGTGCCCCGCATTTCGCCCATCGCTCGTCGAATAACACCTTCTAGCGCCACGTTGAACATCATGCAGGATAGACCATCACCTTGTCGAAGCCCCCTGCGCGATTCGAATGAACTCGACAATTCACCCGAAATCCGCACACAGCACTGCGTTCCTCCATCGTCGCCTTGATAAGTCTGATCAGCTTCCCGGAAAAGCCGTTCTCGTCCATGATTTTCCATAGCTCGTTACGGTCGATCGTGTCGTATGCGGCTTTGAAGTCGATGAATAGATGGTGCGTAGGGACTTGGTGTTCACGGCATTTTTGGAGGATTTGCCGTAATGTGAATATCTGGTCCGTCGTAGACCGTCCCTCCATAAAGCCGGCCTGATGACTTCCCACGAATCTGTTTGCTTGTGGCGTTAGGCGGCGGAGTAGGATTCGGGATAACACTTTGTAGGCGGCATTGAGGACAGTGATCGCTCGGTAGTTCTCACAGTCCAATTTGTCGCCCTTCTTGTAGATGGGGCATATTACCCCCTCCTTCCACTCCTCCGGTAGCTGTTCTATGTCCCAGATCCGGATTATCAACCGGTGTAGGCAATCGGCCAACCTGTCCGGGCCCATTTTGATGAGTTCAGCTGCGATGCCATCCTTCCCAGCCGACTTGTTTCTATTCAGCTGGCGAATGGCTTCCTTAACTTCACTCATCGTTGGGAGTGGCTCCTCTTCGTCGTTGGCTACGCCGGCGATGTACCTTCCCCCACCGTCTTGATCTCCTGCATGTGCGCCGTTCAGGTGTTCATCGAAGTGCTGCTTCCACCTTTTCATCACCTCACGATTGTCCGTCAGGATACCCCCGTCCTTATCCCGGCACATTTCGGCTTGCGGCACGAAGCCTTTGCGGTATGCGTTGAGTTTCTGATAGAACTTTCGTGTTTCTTGGGAACGATGCAGCTGCTCCAGCTCCTCGAGCTCCTCCTCCTCCAGGCGGCGCTTTTTCTCCTGGAAAAGTCGGACTCGCTGCCTCTTCCGCTGTCGGTGATTTTCCAAATTTCGACGGGTGCTTCTCTGCACTACTGCCGCCCGCGCGGCATTCTCTTCGTCCATCACCCTCCTACACTCCTCGTCGAACCAGTCGTTCCGTCGAGATCGCTCCTCATAACCGATGACGTTCTCCGCAGCACTGTTGATGGCTGTTTTGATGGTATCCCAACAGTCCTCGAGAGGGGCTTCGTCGAGCTCGCCCTCTGCCGGCAGCGCTGCTTCGACCGATTGCGCGTAGTCTGCCGCGACCTCAGGTTGCTTCAGTCACGCGATATTTAACCGAGGCGGGCGCCGGTTTCGCGTGTTGTTCACTACGGAGAGTTTTGGGCGCATCTTCACCATCACCAGATAATGGTCCGACTCGATATTGGCGCCCCGACAGGATCTGACGTCGATGATGTCCGAAAAGTGCCGGCTGTCGATCAAAACGTGGTCGATCTGTGATTGCGTTTGGTACGGTGATCTCCAGGTGTACTTGTGTGGGAGGCGGTGCTGAAAAAAGGTACTACGTACGGCCATTCGTTTGGAGGCGGCGAAATCAATAAGTCTAAGGCCGTTTTCGTTGGTCAGCTGGTGCGCGCTGAACCTTCCAATTGTCGGTTTAAATTCCTCCTCCTGGCCGACCTGAGCATTGAAATCCCCGATGACGATCTTGATATTATGTTTTGAGCAACGGTCGTATTCACGCTCCAGCTGCGCGTAGAATTCGTCTTTGTCGTCACCGGTACTTCCGAGGTGAGGGCTGTGCACGTTGATGATGCTGATGTTGAAGAACCGGCCCTTGATTCTCAACCGGCACATTCGTGAGTTGATCGGCCACCACCCGATCACGCGCTTTTGCATCTTTCCCATCACTATAAAAGCTGTTCCAAGCTCGTGTGTGTTGCCGCAGCTCTGGTAGATGGCACGACCATCTGGGTACGTTCGTACCGTGGAGCCCTTCCAGCATACCTCCTGCAGCGCTACGATGTCGAATTTGCGGCTCTTCAATTCGTTGGAGAGCACGTGGGTACTGCCCACAAAATTTAGAGATCGGCAGTTCCATGTTCCAAGTTTCCAATCGCTAGTCCCTTTTCGTCGCGTGGGTCTTTGCCGATTTCCATCCGAAATTTGTTGTTCGTTGTTCGTTGCTTATGTTTTTTGTAGTCACAGGCTCGCAAGGCCCGCAGCTAACCCCACTATCTCGCAGGAGGACCGTCGTGATGTTGCTGTTTTGGGTCCCGAACACCACCAGGACGCTGTTGCACTCCGCACGCCGCCCCTGACATGGAGAACAGACGCGTACGAAGCCCCCTAACTCAGTCTGCATGCGACCAAAGCATCCACCGGGGTTGGGTACCCGATCTCCGCTAAGGTTGCTCGCACCCCAGCTAGCACCACGGGGAGGTAGAGAATCGGAGTTGCAGACAAGAGGTGATATGACCACTACCCGAAGGTTGGGTGTATGGGGTCTCGAGTTGCACATTGTCTACTTCGCTAGCCACGTCTCCAAAATAATTTATTAAAATATATGGATTAATTCGTTTTAAACAAATTTTAATACGTTTTGAAGCCAAAAAAACACCGCTTCATTTTGTAGAAAAAAGAATTTGTTTGTATCCACTGTGATTGTTTTGAAAAGCGAACAAAAACAGTTATAAATTAGTGAATTTACGTCACAAAAAAGAGAACTTTTCAATTTTACGACAAAACTTTCACATTTTCTGACATAAAAAAGTTACGAGAAAACTTTGACATTTTCTGACATGAAAAAAATGAGATCTTCTTTGAAAATGATGAGACGATTCTAAAACACTGAATTTAATAGAAATCGATTGAAATTTAGCTGAGTTACAATAGCGCGAATGAGTGAATTCACGTCACAAAATTTGATTTTTAGTAAAAATTTCATAAGGGATATATGCTCTGAAAGCTGTTTTAACCCTCCAGATGGTCGGATTTTTATAAACCGAATCGAATGAAAATTTAGGATTGTAAAAGTCGGAACAACAATATATCCTTTTTTTCAAAATGAACATACAATTTGAAGGCTCTAAAACATGGTTCAAAATAACTTGATGTTTCGTGACGTGAATTAATTCAACTACCCTGTTCTGTTTAAAATGAGTGAATTCATGTCACAACTTCAAATAAGCATAACTTGGTTCGCTGTTGTTCAATCAACAAGCTACGCTAATATTCTATTTCCACAGAGAGAACAGGAAATCAAAGTTGTATGTACTGAATTCAAAAATGGTCAATTCTAGCGTGAATTGACGTCACAAAAGTAATCAATCACAACAAAAACAACTTAAATTTTGTAATGACCAAATTATATTCATTTTTTCATTTTTTTTTTCATTTTCGAGTAAATTGGTTTACTTCTAGAATGATAACAGTGCAGAAAAGTCCGGAAAAGCGATTTCACGTCACGTTGAAATGTGTCTATAGCTTCTTGTTTGTAAAAATGTAAGTATATACATATTTTCTATTTATTTTCAGATGTTCCTGGTATGTAGTCTGTCCTGTGTCAACATCTTCAGCAAGATCTTGAAATTGAATTTCCAAAATTAAGTAGCAAGTAAATTGTAAGTTAATCTTTAGATAAGGCGTATTTAAAAACTGGAAGAATTTCGTGATCATGAAGAGTGTACTACAAATTAAACAAGTAATTTCCGAATTTGAAGCTAACTAACTAAGGTATGTAAAAATTGTCACAATGTTTGATTACTGGTCTTCAAATCGAAAAATAATCTTTTACAAAACTTGCTGAATCCTTGCAAAAAAAATGAAAAAAATTTCAATTTCTTCTAAGAAACGATTCTGCATTCCTTGAACAAAAATCTGATTCTTTATTTAAGCATTCAAATTATTTTCATATGAACACATGGGAAGAATTCCAATTCTATAATAAAGGTTTGCTAAAAAATTCTGTGGTTTCGGTGAAAGAAATTATGACTTTCTGCGATTTGATGTGATGTGATTTGATTTGACCAAGTTTTTACATTTTATACGTTGATTTGTGATTCACAATCACAATATCATAACATTTTATCATGATCAGAGGTGATAATCCAATCTGAATAGTAAGAACAAAACTTTAAATTGAAAAATTATATGAAACTAAAAAAATCTGTGAAATCTGTGTAAATTTACAAAATTCTGTGATCATATTAGTATCATATATTATGTAAAGGAAATTAGCTAAAAATTCAGTGAAATTACAGATTTTTCAATGCAAATGCAACACTTTCTTTCGTAAATAACTTTTGAATGCATGGAAATTGATGAAATTTTCAGTGAAGCTACCTGGTAATTTAATGTGTACGTACACAAAATTTGTTGACAATCTGTCAAGTGGTTTTTTTGGGCGGATTCGAGAAAAATCCAGAAAAATTCCAGTGGGAGACCCAAAAACAGCAGGAAATCAACTATTCGATCAAAGTTCACATGGTAAACCGTTTAAGAAGTCCTATAGGGCCCAATAGTGAGCTAAAATTCGAATAAAAGTGAAGATTGTCGATTCCATGAAGTGAGAAGAACGTGAGAGTTTTTTTCAAGTTTAATCCGGAAATATAAATGAAGAAGTAATTGAAAAGAATTTTTTTCTGACTGGTTCGTCTAGCTGACTGATAAATTGGCTCGACTCCATTTCTACAAGGTAGAAAAGCTGCCCACCGGTAAAATAAACAAAATAAATAAATAAACAAAAATCGTACGCAAAATATTTGGACTGCTTGTGGAAAGATATTTTAAAAAATTTCGTAATGGACAGCAAAACGAACTCCTTAGCGGTCACCTGGTAGGTTTCCAACCAGAAACTATTCATTGACAAGTCTCGCCTGTATTTACTTACTTACTTACTTAATGATCCCGTGCCGATCTTCCGGTGCATAGGGCCGTGGTAAAAGACCTCCACTGTTGACGATCCGGAGCCAGCGTCTTCACCTGGTCCCAGTCAAGATTCTCGTCGACAGTCCGGATTTCAGCGGCTAGGCTTCGCCGCCACGAGTTTCTGGGTCTGCCTCTTCTTCGATGACCTTCTGGATTCCAAACTAGCGCATCTCTGCAAATCTAGTTTTCATCTCTTCGCAGCGTGTGCCCAATCCATCTCCACTTACGTTCCCGAATCTCGATTTCTAGCGCCCTTTGATGACACCTGCGATGAAATTCCTCGTTCGAGATCCAGTTGCCAGGCCACCAAGCGCGGATGATATTCCGCAGGTAGCGCCTGTATTTCCCAGAGATAAACAAGGATAAAAAAATTGAAAACGATTGATCACAACGATTGACACAATGAATGGCTAAAAATACAAAGAAGACTGCCTCCAAGTGCGACCGTTTTCTCTGAAAAGGTCCCACAAAGTTTATACTCTGTTTAAGTTGTATCTGGAATTGTGCCATTACGCAAAAACGATGGTGGAGTGATAAAAAGTCAAATATGTTGTTTTGGTGCCAAAGGAGGACAATCGCAAATTCGAAAAAATCAATTTGAGTTAGATTGAATGTCAAGCTTCAGGAAACAGCAAACGTAATCAATAATTGCTTTTATTTAAAAAAAAGGTGGTTCATAGTATGCATTATTGATGGCGCACGTGTTGCCCAAAAATTGAAGTCGAAAATTTCTTCATCAGACACTATCTCAGACACAACTTGACAAAATATCACAAAAATATGCATACGTAAACATCACGTTACCAGGTAACTTCACTGAAAATTTCATCAATTTCCATCCATGCATTCAAAAGTTATTCACAAAACAAAGTGTAGCATTTTTTTCGAATACACTCTTCATTCCATATCTCATAGTCTAAATTACCACAACAAAAATTGTGTGCCAAGTGAAGCAGAATAAGAAACCAGATTTGAAAGTTTTAATAAAATTGTTGATGTTAGTGAATTAATGATTTAAATTTCAATTGAAAACAAAGATTGTCAGTGGTTATTTATCAAAATCGGTTGAAAACTCAAGAAGTTATGGTTACTTTATCATAACAGTAATTTTTGCATTTTTGAATAATTTAACGAGCGGCAGTGTACTAATCTTCACTTTTTTCTTCACCGGCCGATTGCTTTTTCCTAATAATTTTATTAAAGTCTGAGTTGAGACGAATATTTCAACAAAGACTTGACCTTTAAATACAAATGTTATTGTGGTTCAAAGATTGTATTTTTGCCGCAAATTGTCGTCTAACATGCAATGAGTACAGTTTTCGGCCAAAATAGAATCTTTGAATAGAAATAACTTTTTTTTTGTATTCAGTCCAATCGTGTCACAGTCTTCCGATGAAATATTTGTCCCAATTTAAGAAAACTATTCATAAAAAGCAAACGGCCAGCGAAGACAAATGTTATTAATGAAAAACCAATAATGTTTTGTTCCTCCCGAGCAAAATATCTTAAAATCGCATTCACTCTCGAGATCCAAGCAACCCTTACCCATGGTCAGATCTTTCTGAAATTTGTCATGTCACCTTCTGGTAAACTAATGATTAATCCTATAACTTTTTCAATTTTCAACCAATTTTGTTAAATAACCTCTTCAAATCTTTGTTTTAAGTTGGTAATTAAGATCCATAGAAATTCTGATTTTTTAAAAGTCACCATCGAGTTCAAAACTGTCGATGAAACAAAACTTTCTCTTAAAAAATGCGTTTTTATCATTTTACTCAATCGTAAATTCACTAAAATCAACAATACTGTTGATCGTACTCAAAAGTGAAGTAGCAGCAAATTTATTCACCTTCAATTTGCAAAAAAAAAAAAATTAAATTATTGTTGTGCAGTCAGAGATAATAGAATGTAAATATAAGTTTTTTTTTGTTTATTTTTAATTTCATATTTGGAGCATAACTCTATAACTGTTCGATTGAGATTTTTTTATATTTTATTTTCTGATTCAGCACGCGATTTCACATTGAAAGTGATCTTCAGTTAATTTGATTCAAAAATGCTGTTAACTAGTGTTTTATGAACACATGTGAAATTATTAAACATCGAATAACCACTTGATTTAAAACTTGAAAAATTCCGCATTCCGCGCAGCTTTTGATTTACCGAGCAAAAACAAGTCAAACTTTGTACAATGCTTCTTCATGCCCACTTCGAATACGAGCTGTGCAAAGTTGTGAATCTCCGGTGTTGCCATGGGAAGGAATGTTTCCACTGAGAAAAAGAGGGCTTTTATGCTTCAGGGTGCGCATCTCGGATGATGTATGGATTAACTCCCAAATGTTCTAACAGAAGTTTTCCCGCTTCCATAAGACGTTTAAACTTAAGGTTTAAGAGATTACTCGAAATATTTACAGAAAATATTCAAATAAAAAATAGCACAAGCAGATGATATACGTACGGAGCAATGATAAGATTTAAAAATTGGGGAAAAGTTTCCTTTAACCCTTATCCGTCCCAGAAATTTTTACCTGTTACAGTAGACTGAGTCGATTTGGGATAATTTTTGAATTTCTAAAACCCTGAGGTCTAAACAGCTTTGTTTTGGTTCAAAACTCATCCATGATTTTTCGCAGAAATTTTAAATAACGTTTACGTGAGTAAATTTGAACTTTTAGGTTTGTATGAGAAAATTGAATATTGTGTACTAAAAATCAGCATCAATTTTGTTTTTTTTTCTGTGAATTCAAGCCTGCTTATGCTTTTTGTGCCAATTTATGAAATCTTCAAACGAAATTTGAAATCTCATTATGGCAAAAAAGTTATAAACTGTTCAAAAAGGGCATGTCTTTTGGCATTGATAATCAATAAATTCGAATGACATAACTGCTGGGTGCCTAGCGAGGAATTGCAAGACTACTTCTCATGCAATAAGTATTTACCCACTTGTCAGACGAACAGCTGATTTCACATGTTTACATTTTCTCGGCATATCGTGGTAGGGTAAACATAACAACAACATTACGCATGTTCAATGACCAGATAGTAACGAAACAAAATTGACAATGCAATTGTAGTGGTTTTACAAGCGCACCTTGGTGATGAGAACATAAATCCCTTATTTAATGATTTGTAAATTCATAACAAGTTAAGACATGAAGGTATGTTGATGCTTTTAATTAAAGAAGTTGTTAGAAGAAAGCATTGAACAGTGCTTACCATCAAAGATCAAAATGGCGACCAGTTGGTGTTTAAATTTTTCAAAACAAAAACAAAAAGCTACCCTACCACAATTTGTCTCAGAAAATACTCTATGGTTTGCGAGGCACAAGCAGTGATGTCGATTGAATTTATTATAAACTTTTTTGCCTAATAAGATACGAAGTTACGATCTTGGATAAAGTTGTTCAGCGGAAAATGGGAAATCCTTTGGAGAATTTATAAATTGGCACAAAAACCATTGGCTCCGTTCCACTGAAGAAACAAAAATGATGTTGATTTTTCAGTATGGGAGAGTGGGGAATCGTGGGCCACGTTTTTTCGATGTTCCATAACTTCTTTATTATAAAAGATAAAATGAAAATAAAAAATGGTATGGTTTTCTATAGAGATGTACCGAATAGTGGTATTCGGCGAACGGCCGAATACCGAATATTGACCTTTTCAACTATCCGGCCAAACGAATATTCGGCCGAATATTCGGTCGAATATTTTATTGAGTTTTTAATAGAAATACTTCTATTTCTACTGCTAATTCTAATAGAAATCTTCTATTTTTGCCATCTTAATGTCCCTCATGATTTAGGACGATTATTTTCAACCAGATGTTTCAGATCTTTTTAAAGTAGAGGTCTCTTTGATTTTGAAAATGTCACCATTAGCTGTAAGATCATCAGATGACTTGTCGCTTCTAGGACGTTTATCACGAAAGAAATTGGATTCCAGTGAAATCTGGGACAAAACGTGTCAAAACAGGTGTTAAGCTACTTGAAATTGCTTTTTTTATATGGATGTCTAAATTTTGCTAGATTTCATCTAAATAAATGAAACAGACACGTTCGAAATTGCTGCGGAAGTTTTGTAATTCCAGGTGCCCATTTACAAAAATCAAACTAAATGATGCTACAAAACGATATAGGATATACAATCGACTTTGCTATCGCCTTTATGTAAATCGCACACAGAGTAAACTTCGGCGTAATCCAAAACAGTTCTGGAAATTTGTGAACTCCAAACGGAAAGAATCCGGTCTTCCTGCGATACTCCAATTAAATAGTAGATTTGCTACGTCACCTGCTGAAAAATGCAACCTTTTTGCAACGCACTTCTCCAGTATCTTTTCAGTCGAATCGCCAACTGCCGATCAGCTAAACGCTGCCGTCACGCGATTACCCATTGATGTTCTGGATCTGGACGTTTTTGCTATTAGTGAGGAAATGGTCTCAGAGGCTATCATTAATTTGAAGTATTCCACTTCATTCGGACAAGATGGAATACCAGCGTGCGTATTGAAAAAATGTCGCAATTCACTGATAAAACCTCTTACCCACATCTTTAATCAGTCCCTAGTACAACAGAAATTCCCTTCCATCTGGAAAAAATCGCATATGAGTCCAGTCCACAAAAAAGGCGACAAACAAGATGTTCTTAATTACAGAGGTGTCACATCGCTAGCTGCATGCTCAAAGGTATTGGAGAGGATCGTCAACGATGTTATGTTCTCAGCTTGTCGGAACTGGATCTCTGAGAATCAGCATGGATTTTTCCCTAAACGATCGGTAACTTCAAATCTAACAGTTTTCACATCCTTCTGTATATCGAAAATGGATGGCGGCAAACAAATCGATGCTATTTACACAGATATATCAGCTGCATTCGATTCAGTGAATCATGAAATCCTCCTGAAAAAATTGCAACGCTTAGGATTTTCCGAAAGACTGTGTGCGTGGATAAAAAGCTACCTAACGAATCACCGATTAGCTGTTAAAATTGGTTCTGCTGAATCTTTTGATTTCATTCCAAACTCTGGCGTACCACAAGGCAGCAATCTGGGTCCATTATTGTTTACGCTGTTCTGTAATGATATAAATTTGCTACTCATGGGATGTGGCGTTCTCCAGTATGCAGATGATCTAAAAATATATTTAGTTATAAACAGTCTAGCTGATTGTTACGCGTTACAACGCTTCCTGGACATAGTAGTGAGCTGGTGTGCCTGTAATTTATTGGTTTTGAGCGTTTCGAAGTGCTGTATTATAACATTTGGGCGCAGGAAACATCCGTTCTTGTATAATTACAATATACTGGGTGAGCAGTTGGATCGTGTGGAGGAAATAAAGGATCTTGGCGTCTTATTGGACAGTCTTATGACTTTTAAACGTCATTACTCTGTGGTACTTGAAAAGGCAAACCGCATGCTGGGATTCATCATACGTTTGAGTAAAGAATTCACCGATCCGATCTGCTTGCGAGCTCTGTATTGCTGCCTGGTTCGATCAATACTGGAATCGGCGAACCTGGTATGGTGGCCTTTCGAAGCTGCTTGGATTACGCGTTTTGAGGCAATTCAACGACGATTTGTGCGTTATGCTCTTCGTGAACTACCCTGGGAGAATCCTTTAAACCTGCCACCTTATGCTCATCGTTGTGCCCTGCTTGGTCTCCAGACGCTATCGAATCGTCATTCCATCGGTCAATCTCTATTCGTGGCAAAGATTTTACGGAACGAAATCGATTGCGCATGGCTGCTTTCCCGATGTAACATCTATGCACCAGAACGAACTCTTCGCAATCGAAATTGGCTCTCTCTGGAATCAAGAAGTACACGCTATGGCAGCAACGACCCTCTACGTTCCGCAATAACATGCTTTTTACGTCATTTTACACACTTTGACTTTAATGTATCCATTTCAATTTTTAGACGTCGGATTGAATCTGATTTAAGCGTACAATTACGAAACTAAGAATGCCTATAATGTTATGTACAAATATTATTAAGTAGATCATTAAGACACCTATGTCAGATGATATTATTTTCAATAAACAATAAACAATAAACAATAAACAAAAAGAACGATGATCTTTTACCTTAAGCATACAATACTTTCTACGACACGTATCAACATGGCCGGGTGTGAACGAGTTTTTGACAAACTTGTAGAAAAGGGAAAATTTGAACAGAAACTAGGCATTATTCTCAAACATACAAGAGTTAAAAGAAATAAAATTACTTGAAATTTTAAGTTTTCATCGAATTGCAACATCAGTGTTCAAACCGTATCTAACGAATAAATTAACTTTAAAAAATAGGTTTGTAACAGAAAATTTAAAAAAAATCAAAAAGATATTTGTTTTTTTATTTGATTAAGCAACAAATCTGAATTATCCCAGGTAAAACCCGGAAAGTTTTAAAAAATATGCGGCCATCCCGGTTAGATTAAACGTTTCTCGAATTCTTTATTTGGTTTATGAGCAAGCCTGGATATATTAAGAAAATTTGGAATAAACGATAATCAAAGTATAAAGCTATCTACAGTGAAAAATACTCGGATAAATCTAATATGTTTAACTGAAACCATATTTTTTTATGAATTTGAAGGTTTTTCAACATTATCTTTGGATATTTAATGAATTATCCAACATCTGTTAAAAAGTTTGAGAAGTCTGTTTTTGTATAAATTTTAAATAATAAATATTCGGCCTATTCGGCCTATTCGGCCGAATACTTAGCTCAACTATTCGGTGAGCCGAATATTCGGCTTAACGGTTTTTTGGCGGTATTCGGCGCCGAATATTCGGCCGACCGAATATTCGGTACATCTCTAGTTTTCTACATTTTCAAGGTATCATAAGGTATTTTTTAATAATTTTTAATTAGTTATTTTCCTCAAATTCTGATTGTTTGAAAAAATCAATATTTTTTGGATTTAAAAAAATTGTGGGGAATCGTGGGCCACCAAATCCAAATTGACCAAATAACATGCAAAGTTTATGAGTTGACCCAAAACTGTGATTTCCTAATTCATTTCGTTATTTTAAAGCAATTTCAGATGATGAGATAAAAAAGAGAGCTGTGTATGATCGCATAGATTCCAAAACCTGGCTCGCGAATGTTTTGGCAAACATTTTATATAGGATGGACAAAATATTTTTCATAACTCTTCATTTGGCATAAAAAAAACTTTACAGATAGGGAAAACGTATTTTAAGTTCAGAATGTGTATAAAAACATAAAAATATGTGTGGCCCACGATTTCCCACAAGCTATGATTTGCAAATTGGTTGCGTTTGTGTGACTTATTGATGTTTCATCAAAAATTCTTTTTCCACGTGAAAGATCATAACAAAACTAAGATCATAAGCGTATGAGCATATTTTTGTTATGCACTTTAGGTTCCCCATCGATGAAATTTGCGGGTGTTTTTTTTAATTATGTAAGTAAATTTTTTTAACTTTTTTTAGCTTGATAAATAAAAGAAGCATATGATGCGTATTTCAGTCAACAACATATAGAAATATATGCTAACGCAAAGCGACGACGATGACAGTTGGTTTGAGATTTTTATCTCAACACACATCTGAGATATTAAAAGTGGCCCACGTTTCCCCATGGCTCACGATACCCCACCCTCCCCTACAAAAAAAAATCAATTTTCCCATACAAACCTAAAAGTTCAAATTTACTCATGCAAACGTTACTTAAAAATTTTGCAAAAAATCATGGATGAGTTTTAAACCAAAACGTAGGTTTTAAGACCCCAGGGTTTGAAAAATTCAACAATGACTCCAAATCGACTTAGTCTACTGTTACAGTCCCTGGAGTGTCAATTTGACACTCCTGACTCAAATGACTCTCTCTTGTCGCCCAACCGATTTTGACAAATATGTTCTTCAATATGTTATATGTTTTCAGACATTATTTTCTACAACACTTCAATTTTCCGTTATTCAAAGTCTAAAAAAAATTCTAAGAAAAACATACTCCGGAAAAACTCTGTAGATCAGCTACGGAATGCCTAAGAAAATATTTCACTTAGTTTCCAAGAAAGCTTACGTTAGAAGCTATACGTTGCACATAAGAGTTTTTTTTTTTAAATTTAAAATCATGACCAATGTAAAAAAGTGGTGAAAAAACCGTAATTTTTGACGAATTTTCAAAAGTAGCAGTTTTTCGAACTTTTTGTCAATATGCAATTTCTCAGATTTTCTTGCACTTAAATTCATCTTTGCACTGAATGTTGAGTATATTAACGTAGGATTTTCGCAAAAAAACTAATATTTACTGAAAAGGCAATTTTATACCGATTGTAGTGGTGTAATTACATTAACGCTGCAAAACCTTACAAAAATATGATAAAAATTAAACTAAAGGATAGAATTAGAAAATTTGGTTGAGAAAAAAGAGAGATTTATTGGTTTTAAGCGAGGAGCTAATTTGACAAGGTCTCATTAGGATGTTTTTTCCCTAGGTTTTCAGGGTGCGCCCATAAAAAAGTAATGATGCGAACTTAAAGGATTCGAGAATTCATTGAGGGTCCCAGAAGATTTTTTTTCTATTTGGATGGTCATACTGATACTCAAGAGCGAATAAGGGTTAAAAAGTGAAGTTTCTCTGTTATCCATTCGTCAGTTGAGTAGTGAAACAAGTCACTATATTACTTAAATATTTTGTTGATTCAATCAGTGCATTTGAAATGGTTATGGTTGTAAAATAAAGTAATTATAACTTCCATATTCTGATGTGAAAAAGTAACTTTGTTTCACGTATGATATTTTGAATTAAGTAAATTTCATGGTTAACCAAAGCTTTAAATTTTCCATAGGTAAGTTCTGATCTGAAAAAGAAAATCTGTTCTCCGTACTATTTAGTCTTGCATAACATGCAAACTCAGAGTCGCGCATTGTACAATTCTTCAATTATAAAGTGCCGCGACTGATAATGACGCTATTTACATACATTTCTGCACCATGAAGTTCGTCATCGACATGCTCGATCGATACGGCTCATGGACAGGGAGAGCGTGTTGTTTGGTTAATATCGGGGTAGGACCTAGCGGCTGCATATTATGCTTTTGCTAACAAGCGGCCCCCGAAAACTCTAGATTTCAACACAACGATGTCTCAATAAGCGACGAACTCGCTCAACAGCCATATCACATTTGTTGATATAAGGAATCGCTTTTTCAAACGTGCGACCCCTGTCGCTATTATGATGTGTCAATATCAACACTTTAAAAAATCTTTGTATATTATCATACCCTATGGAAAAGTGTGTTAATTAAACCTAATATTGTGACACTTTGAAAATAATCAGTTAAAGTAAATGTTTAATATTCACGAAAGCAATGTTTCTCATCTCACTAAGTGTGCTTTAAGCTTGGGTTAGGAGAGTAAGCCTATACGAGCCCTTAACCTTAATGACGCACCTTACTGCGCTTGGAGGGTAATTCCTTTCGCTGAATATTACAGTTTGTATTGGCCTAACGGTTGAATAACGTGCTGCGGCTCCATTATCGTGCCCGTTTCTTGCCTAGTTAGGTAGTTTGTTACTTTGCGTTTCTGCAGCACTCGATTGCAAACACCTGAGCGATTAACAATTAGTGTAACAATATCATCGAGTGATTGCAGCGTGAGTCGATGAAGGATATGTTGTCACTTTTTTATAATCTAGTGTAGTGCTCACTGTTTTAAGCTAGTCAGTCAGTAGTCTCTCACTGCACTTTTCAGCGGACAACAAGTGCTGGTGACTTAGTTATTTATGAGTCAGCAGCTTTTGATTTGTGTGCTTCACCATGTGCACAACTAACAGGCGATCATTAACATTTTTCAACATCACCACCATCGAGCGACGATATTGACGTCTGTCGTTTGAATCGACTCGATTCGGCGATGAAGCGTAGAAACAAGCCAAGAGAGGAAAAAAATCACGCGACCACTAACCCGCAAAAAGGAGGCGGCTCAGAAGGTTTGACCGCGCCGACAGAAATTGGCTGTCACGGCCTCGTTTTCGGTTATTCGAGGGGTCAAGTGGATCAAATTAATAAGTGACACCTGAAGATGAGGAGGCTCAAAACGTTGAAATTATCTAATAATTGCACTAATGACGAAGAAATTTGCCATAACTTTGGGCGGATTGTTGCAGAAAAAACCTTTAAAATATGCAGTGACAAAGACAATTTTAGACCAAGTTAGAGAAAATCTCAAAATTACTTGATATCTAGAAGGTCTGATTTTTCAATACTCGTCGGTTGCCTGATATTTTTGTTCTTTATTTTAAAAATTTGAAAACTTTTAGATAACACAAGATTTAATAAGACACGAATGCCACAAGGATGGTAAAGTGTCATTAATAAAACCTTGATTAATAACAACATTTAATGCAAAATTTAACTTTAAGGCTGTTTTCAGGCATCAGATTTCAGAAAAGGGGTAAGCTTGATAGAGGCACGTTATCCAAACATACGGGAAAATTGTATCTAGCCTATTTTTATATTAAAGATTTCATCATTAACTAATCTTTCAAGTTTAAATTGTCGCTTATAGCGAAAAACATTATCAAACAGTGGCTTGTGATATAGCTCAGTTGGCAAGTCTGTTGTCTCCTGATCCGATGTCCGCGAGTTCGAGCCCAAGAGTAAACATCGAACGCTGTTGTACCGGATAGTTTTTCAATAACGATCCGCCAACTGCAACGTTGATAAAGTCGCGAATGCCATAAAAATGGTAAAACGACTATAATCGAAACAAAAAAAAAAATTATCAAACAGTATCAAAAGCTATCTAGCAAAAATGTTTTTAACCAAATGAAGCATATTCAAAATAAATGATAGCAACGATAAAATCCACTTAATCCAAACCAAGGAAACCTGTATTTTTTGCTTATCCTTAGAACTCGTTTCATGCCATATATTATCTGTTTAAATGTATAGGGGAAACGGGCATTATCCGCCTATATATATGCACATGGCTATCAGAAAACAACTCACTATGAATTTTATTTTGTGGATTCTTGCTTCCTGGTTTAGGGATGTTCTTTTTTTATTGTTATTAATTCAACTTTGATGCTTGGACTTTTAAAATTTTCATTCGAGCTTTTTCTAGGACTGTGCGGTCTAAATGTACCGAAAGCTATCAGGCAACACTAAAAGGACCAACGTGTGTTTTGGTTACACAAAGGACCGTCGAGAAAAATAGTTGGATTGCCAGATCTTGAGTCTTAGAGTAAGGTGGTGTAAAAGTACGAGTCGGGTAAAAGTACGTTTTGGGGCTATCAAAAACCAAGAACAGTAAAATTCAAAATAATAATGATTTGGACTGTCCACATCGAATTTTTTTTTCGTTTACATTGAAAATACTTCTAAAAATAGTAAAAATAGTAAAAATAGTTATAGTTTTAAGGAATCTTTTGAATACAAACTTAGCAGCACTAAATGTAGTATGAAAAAAGGAATTTAATTACCTTACGCTACATGTTCAATTAATAAATAAAATAAATAAAAATAAGGTATAAAACTTTACCCTTGCATGAATGATGTAATATTTAAAATAACGGCAAATATTTGAATATTCTTGTTATCAATGAAATTGTTAATTACTTACTTACTAATGAAATTGTTAAGGTGTCTATTCAATTGTTTTCAACCACTATCGAATGCCGTAGAAAGGATTTCAATAATGTGTCTCTGTATTACACAATAAACTGTGAATCACAAAAAAAAATTGAAAGGGCAAAAGTACAAACCGCCAATGGGACAAAAGAACGAATGATATACAGGGTCCACTGAAATTAATCTTTTTTTATTTTTCTTTTAAATGTTTTTACTTTTCTTTTAAATGCATAGTAAACATCATTGCATATATACCTTTCTGCAAATACCTGCTCGCGCAAAAAATTGATCAATCACAAAGAGAACTGGATTTTGTAATCCTGTTGAATACGAACAATTAGTGAAGAGCTCTGAATTCGCGCAGGTTGTTCGCCCATGCACAGCTAAGTACTGGAAACAAAGATTTATCTAATTTAATTTTCCACTTAACTTCATGGAGAAATATGTTTTTTTTTATGGCCGTGATCATTAAAACTTTTGCCCCACCTACGTTTCGATATCAGTTTTGCATTTTCACTACTGGAATCCAATCCGTCATTCGATTATCTTTTTAACTTTTAAAGAAGAGAGAATCAAGGAATCAAGCGCTCTTCTAGGGTTTTTTTTCAAAAATCACTGGAAATTTTTCTAAAAATAGAATACCACTAAGGTCGTACCTTTACTCCACCCTACTCTATATCTCATCGAACTGAACCGATTTCTACCAACTTAACACCATTGAATTACTTGAAGTCTCAAGAATTTGCATGTCATAAAAAAACTTTTTTGTTAGGTTAAAGTATTTTGAACTAGATATCAAAATGTAGTGGTATCAGAAACAAGGTAGGCTTAATTTTTAGGATGAGTTTATTGTTTTATTTGAATTAGAGTTTCGAAGCAAAAAGTATGTGCAAAAAATTCGAAAAACTGACAAATAACACGGTCATAAATTATACGAATTATCAGAAAACCCCTACCAAACGTATAAATACTGGAGTAAACTACAAATTTCAACAAATGCGATGATTTATGATTCATATCAGTTTACGAAAATTTGTAGCACCTTTGACAAAACAATTCAAAAAACGCACAAACAGCTTGCCTCTGTGGGATAGGTACTTGAGAGAAAAAAGCTAGATGCAAAGAATTTCCAACAAAAAAAGCATGATAGTTGAGCGAGCATACAGACACACTGCACAATGTGGAAAAAAGTGTATAAACCACGCGAAGAAATTCAATATCATCTCTTCTTCAAGAACCAAATCTTTGAAAATATACTTTCCTGTAGTGAAAATGTCCGGAAAATCGATTAGACATAGCTGTCGACGCCGCACGAGCTTAAGAACGAAGATATAGCGCTTTTTTAACCAGCTTCCCCTATATTTTGTAAAAAATCCAGAAAAAACTTTTTTTGACTACAAAATTTTGAAAAAAAACATACCAATCTTGTGTGATTTTTTTTTTGAGGAATCAAATGAAGGCTATTTGAGCCACCGAACGCATTGGAAAATGGAATGTATGTTCAGACTTGAAAATTTTGAATCAAATGAGACTTATATTGTGGAGTGTTTTCCGAGGAATCTTTTGAAGGTTATCCAAGCTACCACACGCATCGGAGATTGGCTGTTTTTACTCTCGATTCCCCTACATTTATCAATTAATTCAGAAAAAAAGCATGTTCGAATTTGCAAATTTGGAACCGAATGAGGCCTATACTGAGTGTTTTTTTTTCGAGAAATCTTACGGCGGCTATTTGAGCCACCGCACGCATAGGAAAATTGAGTTATGGCCGTTTTACCCTAAATTTTCCAACATTTTTCAAATAGTTCAGAAAAAGCTTGTCCGGACTGGAAAATTTTTAAGCAAATAAGACCTTTGTTGAGTTATTTTTTTTCCGAAGAATCGAATGAAAGTCACCGCACGCATCGGAAATGAAGTTATGACCATTTTAACCTATATTTCTCCTATATTTCACAAAAAAAAACATGTTCGGCCCTTAAAGTTTTTAATCAAATGAGTTTGTTTTTTTCTGGATCACACAAGATAGGTCTCATTCGGTATAAAATTTTCCAGTCCGGACAAGCTTTTTATAAATTAATTGAAAATGTTGGAAATTGAGGGTAAGTAACTCCTTTTTCCAATGCGTACTTTGGCTCAAATAGCCTTCGTTCAATTTCTCGGAGAAGAAAAATCTAGGTCTCATTTAGCTCCAAATTTTCAAATTCGAACATGTTTGTTTTTGAATTAATTGAAAAATGTAGGAGAACTGAGGGTAAAAACAGCCATAACTCTACTTTCCGATGCGTGCGGTGACCCAAATAGCCTTCATTCGATTTTTCGGAAACATCACAAAAGATAAGGTCTCATTCGGTTCAAAATTTTTCAAGAATGAACAATCCTTTACATAATTAATTGAAAAAAATAGAGAAATCGAGGCTAGAATCACCCATAACTCAATTGTTCGATGTGTGCGGTGACTGAAACAGCCTTTATTCGATTCGATTTTTTTTTAAATCTCAATAGTCCTAATTTTACAAACATAGGGAAATTAGGGATTAAAAGGCACTATATCTCCGTTCATAACCTCGTGCGGAGTCTAAAACCAGGTCCAATCGATTTTCCGGACATTTTCGCTATTGGAATGTATATTTTTAAAGATTTGGTTCGTGTAGGAGGGAGTGAGTTTCTTCGTGTTTTATAAATTTTTTCTCCATTGTGCACTGGCTCTCTGGAATGATGATGTTACTCAACTGCTAGCCGATTAGGTGGTGCCTTTTTTTCTTGTGCGTTTTGATATTTTTCTTTTTTATCTAAAAACATGTTAAAAAATATTAAAAATACAGCAAATTATATACCATGAGATTTCTCGGATTCTGAAGATTGGCAGTATGGTTTTTTTTTCTTGTATCTCAATAAATAAAAGATAGATATATTGTATGGTAAATACGACGTACATCAGCGGGTAGCGATAAAAATTGATAAGAGTTTTTGGCTTCAAAACTACTATGTTTGCACCATTTTTTTTAAATGATGTACTATTTAAAAATCAAAATTAATGACACAATCGTAAAGTTGAAAACTCAAGGCAGATCCAGCATTGTTAATCGAATTTTAACGATGAGTTAAACCATTAAAAAACATGGGCGCGCAGTAGAGGTAAGTTTAAAAAAAAAGTTACCACTACATTTCGATATAAATTTGAAAATTCTTTGATTTTGGAGGAAAATACAGTTCTAATAAATAAAACTAGACACTTGCCAGTAATTTAACAAGACCAAGTTTGTGAAATTCGGATTAGGTATTCGCAAGTTCCAGCTGTTTAAATTTTTAGTACCGTCGATTTCTGGAGGTTGGGACTTTGATTCTTTAATTCACTACTGATGAAATTATCCGTGAGAAAAAAAAGTCAATCGAATTAACTTTATTGTTCTCTAACTAAGAAATTGAGGCTTGTTGTTGTTTTTTTAAGTTTAAATTGTTTAAATAGTGTAAGTTATGGAACAGGATTTAAAATTGCTAAATGTATATTTATTACCGTCACCCAAACGATCTCGAAAAAAAATTTCACTAAATTCACTTTCATGGACTTGGAAAAACAGCTTTTGGTCAACAAATTCTACATTAATTCTTCAAAATGTATAAGGTCGATTTTCAAAATTCGATCCTGAAATATTAACCATAAAACCATAAAACTTACCGATTGCCACCCTAATGTCCTCATTAGCATGACCTCATTCTATTCATTGGTACATTTTTGGAGTAAATAAGCCCCTATTTTTTAAATCCCTTTTAAAATTACCAAAAGTAATTTTTTAACGTACCTATCTCCAAAGCTAAGGCCCATTACACTTAACGTGACAATCAACGTGAAAAATCGTATTGCGCCAATGCTCAACAACGTGATGAAACTAGGTTTTGTAATATAGTGAAATCGTTGGTGAATGATTGAAAGATGAAATCCCAGCCTGAATCGTCCCTTAAAACCTAATAGAACTGTTTTTATTCGAATTCCCCCGCCATGATGAAATTCCCGCGGTGAAAATAGAAGGAATCGAAATAAAAACAGTTCTAAAATGCTTTAATGGACAAGTCCGGCTGGAATTTCATATTTCAACCATTCCCCATCGATTCCACCATGTTAGACATGCTTGTTGTGTCGCGTTTTTAAGTTATTGATAAAATAAGATTTATTCACGTTCATCTTCACTCGAACTGTGAACTGGGCTTTAGATAATATTCTGTGGTAATGAGGATAATTTTTCTGTTTTCTATTCCCGCAAAATATGACTCATTTATCATGTCATCGCTGACTTTCTCAAAAATTGCATCTTTGCACCAAGGATTGGAAGTAAATAAAAGCTGTAAGTATTCATGAATCAGTTTAATGATAGGTAGCGAATTTTGAAGTACATTTTTTTAACTCATTTTTGTATACCTTTCACAAAACCCTACCATTTTCGACGATTACGATTAACTTCGGTTGACGATAATAAATATCCCTGACGAGCGTTGCCGCCCAGCTCTTTAATTACATGCCCATTTTGGAATATCAATTTCGGCATTCGTGAAGAAAAAAAAACTTACTTACGGCAGTCGTAATCAAAAACTCATTAACACACGCATATTCGAAGTCTTTAGAATTCGAAATTTTCAAGATCGATCTTCTAGAAGGGCGACAGTTCTTTTACAATTCACAGCAAAAGGCAATTTCTTTTATTTTTTTATTGTAAATCAGCCATAATTCATATTTTAATTAAATTGAAGTTTCGTTCATTGTTTTATGTAGCTCAAGTAGCTCAAGTTACTCATGTTTGTGTTCGCTTTTACGTCCTCAAGGGAAGTGTAACTGGAAATGTAATTTTCTTTTGCCAATTTAGCCTTCGGGGCATATCCGAATGTCCATAAAAAAGCAGGACAAACCTTCCAAAAGCATTTTTCAACCTCGAATTCGCCTTCGGGCAATTTTTGTCACAGACCAGCCGATGGCAACGGCGACGACGCAACAAATGAATGTAAAATATTCGATAGCGTGAATTCTCTAGACCTCAGGAGTACCTATCATTCGAACGGATTGAAGCTCTACTACCATGGCCATAAAAATAGCACACTTTTTAAACCTCCCGTGTGTTGTGACAGCTTGCTTCCGAAGGCAGTGTGTTTCGTGTTTTTGGGCAGGGGATGTGGAAATGGGAATCTGATGTGTTTGGGGCTAGACAGGAATGAATGGTGGTCAATGGTTGATTAGGCACGCCAACTTTCAGTCATTTCACACAGAAAGATGTTCGAAAAATACCAACCAGAAAGAAAAACAACTTTCTCTTTCCGATGATGACAAAAGTTTACTATCATGATGCGTTAATGAGTTGTATATGACACAACAGGGTAAAACAAACGGAAGAAAATGAAGCATATTTTAAATATTTTTCAAGAAGTATGGTTTAACAACTCAATAAATTTTAAGCGAATCACTAAGTTCAAAGATATAATATTTGAAACAAGTTGATTCGGGGAATGGTCAAGCACACTTAATTTTGTAGTGAAAATGCCTTAAAATGTACTGGGTTCGATTCCCGGTATCAGCAAGAAAACTTTCGGGTTCGAATCCCATAAGTGGCCGACAAGTAAGATGTGTTTCCTTCTATATCTGACTATATAATAAGAATGTTCAATCAGTTGCCAGCTGGCCAGGTATATACACGGATGCCGGAATACCTGTTAGAAAACTAGCCCACCTGATTGACTCGTTCATCCAAAATATACCTTACATCAACACACAATACATTCTCTCCATAACAGTTCATACGAAGCCCTGGGGTCCGGATATGGTGTACGCGTTGTATTGGAGATTTGTCGAACTTAATAATCTAAAGAATGCTCGTTAACACATACATACTTAGGCAGAAACTGCGGTGAATCCGTGCACTCATGGTGGATTACCAACATACATACATACATACATACATATATACATACAAAATGCCTTAAGGGGGGGGGGGGGGGTAGGTCTAACACTTTCAAAAAATCGATTTTTTTTTATTTTTTTATTTTCTTATTGTAAAACATTTCAAGAATGTTGTGTCAAATTTTCAAGTCAATTGAATTAAAACTGTAGAAATTATAGGCCTTTATCTCCTCCTATCTAATACTGCAAGAAAGCAAGAGCAGAAACTTCAAACGCGTTTTTCTCGAAAGCACATTTTTAAAGTCCGTGGACATCGTCATTTGAAAACTACTTATCCGATTCTTTTCAAATTTGGAACATATTTTCTACATATAAAATACCAGACCCCAACGTTTTTATTTTTTGTTTTTTTACTTTGGGGAGATTTTACAGGTGAAAATTGGCGGATTTTTTCGTGAAAAATCGTAGTTTTTACTTCAAACAGCCACAAAAATTTCTAAAAAAAAAATTTAAGTTAAATAAAAACGTTGGGGTCCAGAAAAACATCTATTAAAAATATTTTGCTCTGATTTTCTGACTTCGGATGATTCTGTGCTGAGATGCAGTGTCCACCGCAAATCCTGTTTTCTAAAAGGCATCCTCGAAAGTGCTCCGTCACCGGCTCATTTTTCAATATTTTTCTACGAAAAAATTACTAAATGTTCTTTTAACAATGCTTTGTATAATGCAAAAAATTTTAATACATTTGTTTGAACGACAGCTCTAGAAAAAAATCGTGAAAATGGTGTTTTTTTTACCCGTTAGACCCTACCCCCCCCCCCCCCCCCCCCTTAAAATGTTCTCCAAGCTGCTTCTACTAAATATCAATACACAGGAATTTTGCATTACAAATTAGGCCGGAAAAAATTTGAAATCCTTCTTTTGTCACATGGAGTTGAAACATTACGAGAAGGGGGATCATAAAAATATTCCTTCAATAAATTGGAACAAACAAACAAAAAATACAAACTTGCGAACAATTTACATTGCAAAAAATTGAAAAATAGAGTATTTTAGATGGCAAATTTGAATAAACCTCAAATACAAAAAGTGATACAAATCCCAACTTCTACAGTTTGACTTTCGCTGTTTTATCTGTTTGAACTTCAGCACCGAAGATCTTCATAGGATTGCGGTCATTGAATCTATCGAAGAGATGGCCAACAAAATCATCTCCAACTTCAGAGGCAAATCGATGCAGTCTTCCATCTCAGAGATTCGTTCTCTCTATAATTAGTTTAATTTTAGGATAGTTTTTAGTTGTAAGTTTTAAAAAATTTTTGACACTACAGGATGTTCTCCTACATAAAAATACTTGATTGTGCTCAGCAAATCTAAGTCGAATAAATAAATTTTAGTGATTAGTAAACTATAGGGCTCGGGACAGTTCATTATTGAACTGAACACCTAATTTAATGTAGTAGTGTAATATAATTGTAATGATGAATTGGTACGAATAAAGACAAATTAAAAAAAAATCTGTTTGAACTTTCGAAGAATTTTTAAAATGTTTCAATAAAATACATTAAACTTAATTTATTTACCTCTTCGGAATTTTTGTAAATTTTTTGTAATTATTTCAAAATTCGAAAACATTTGTAGACCATTATTAAAATTGACTCAGATCTTAAATTTTTCTTTCAATTTTATTGTTTTAATTTTTTTTATCGATCTTGATTTCAAATTAATCTAAGTAAAGTTCGAAAATTAATTCAAAGCTGCAACACTAAAGCAATGTTTTATTGCACATTATTAACTAAACTAGTATTTGTTTTGTATTTTCAGCATTTAAAACAAGGATTTACTGAAAATTCCATACTTTTGTTTGTATCAGTTCCCAATGATTGTTTAAGAAATCAATTCCCAACCTAGACTTTGTCAGTACATATAAGTTTTGAATGATCAATTGAACATGTTTGATTATAAATATATCAAGTCAATATTGTAAACTGCAAATATACTATTTTTTTATTTTGATAACTGGAAGAATCAAATATCTATAAGAAATGATCAAAGTCAGAGATTTGAGGACTGCCACTCTTAAAACAAAATTTAAATAATATATTCATCGTTTTATCAAAATAAATTAAATTAGCTACTAGGTATGTTTTGAATAAATTCTCTTAAATTCAAAATGGATACTTTTTTCCCTGATCGAGAATTTTTTTTCATAAAGCGGTCCACCACACCCACCACCACCGTTGAGCTCCTGACAGCAGCGTTAAGCGCTTTCTGTTCTCAGCTTGCCTGATAGCAAAAAAGAATTATCAACAACAACTAAATGCAAGCAAAATTTACTAATGCTGAGAACTTTACAACAAAAACAACAAAAAAGACGAAATTTTAACTAGAATTTATTAAACTAAAAAAAGGTTCTACTATTAAATTGAAATTAACAGATTGAAAGTAAAATGATTGATAAAAACGCAAATAAAAAACACTGGCAAGGAATTTTGGATTAAGACTAGTCTTTGAGGTGACGAGTGAGTTGGGATTTGAAAGAGTTGCGGTTGATAGTGCTTTTTAGAATCTGGAAGACTGTTGTAAGATAATGGCAAATATAGTAAAACAAATATACCCAACTGTCAGCCTTCTCCCTACATCTTATCAAGGACACGTATGTCAGCACCACCTAATGACGAAAGTTCCTACTAAAGTCATTAATAGTACCACCATAACTATCACCAGCGGCAACAGCACCTACAAGTCAGAAATCCATCACAAGAAGCTCAGATCATCGATGATTATCTATACATGATAGTTAGAACTTTCTCCACATGATGGCGTGCTTGATGTGTCGCCTTGTTTTTGAAGAGAGGTATATTGGTTTTATTACTATATTTAATAATGGTTCAATGTGGGAGATTCTGCGTTGATCGAAAGATGTTGAAAAGCGACTTTGTAGTAAATGATGTGACTGACGAGTAATTTGAGGACGAGTACCTGAGCTAAACAATAAATGACGGTTATTATCTGTGGAGTTTAAAGATAGTTTTCATACAACGATTCTTTAACGCCATGTAATCACATGACGCGGTACAAAGTTCCTAACTCTCCAAAGAATGCCACTCTAGGACGATGTTTTTTTTATTATGCTGTTTATATGAAAACTCCAGGAAAGTGTCAACCCCAAGTATTTAAAGTTGTCAATTGAAGAATTTGCGAAAAGGTGACTACTGCTGGTGATAACTCTTCTGAACGAGCGAAAGACCATGTTCTTAGTTTTCGATAAGTTTAAAGTTAAAAGGTTACTATTGAAATATTTGTGAAGAATCTCCTTTTTCCATTTGTTGAACTATAATCTTCGGCCAATTTTCAGGATAAAACCAAAATTCAATGGAGTCTAAAATTTGTTTCTTGAAGAATATTTCATATTAGCATAAAATTTGTTATGACATGAAGGATTTTTTAATAATCAAAAGGATTAGTTATAAAGAATTAGATACTAGGTTTTGGATTTTTTTTGCTAATTCTATTGACTATTGTAAGTATTGAACACCTATCATATGGCTTATAACTTATTGATGTGTAAAATTAGTATTCGATGCATGATTCTAAACTTAGAACTAGAGATGTACCGAATATTCGGTTGGCCGAATATTCGGCGCCGAATACCGCCAAAAAACCGTTAAGCCGAATATTCGGCTCACCGAATAGTTGAGCTAAGTATTCGGCCGAATAGGCCGAATATCTACTACAGACTTGTAAATTATTCAAATTTTTTTGGATAATTTGTAAAATATCCAAAAGTAATGTTGTAAAAGCCACACAATCATTGAAAACTTATGGTTTCAGCAGTTATTTACGAGGAAAAATGGCCTTAATGGGTTAAATTCCTATAAAATAGGAAAAACATGGTTTCAGTAAAACATATAAGGTGTATCCGCATATCTTTCTCTGAAGATCCTGCAGGAGAACGCTGAACGGTATCGTTTTATACTTTGATTATAGTTTATTGGAGAGGGATATATTCCGGCTTGCCCGAAAATCCAGATCAGTCAAATCTGGCCGGGATGTCCGGATATTGAATAAAACTTCCCGAGTTTTGCTCGGGTTTATTCAGATTATTTGCTAAATCAAATAATAAACTCAAATTACTCTTCAAAATGGTTTAAATTTTGTGTTCTATAAGGATTTTTAAAAATTTCAAAATATACATAAATTTTGGCCTTTTTAATATTTTTTTTTTTCAAAAATCGTTTTAAATGCCTGACCGTGTGGATACGTGTGGAGTATGGTATGCTTAAAGTTAAATTTCATCTAATTCTTAACAACTATTTTGAAGATACCTTGCTCAAATCCCAGTTTTTTTTTTATTAAAAACTCAATAGAATATTCGACCGAATATTCGGCCGAATATTCGTTTGGCCGAATAGTTGAAAAGGTCAATATTCGGTATTCGGCCGTTCGCCGAATACCACTATTCGGTACATCTCTACTTAGAACGGTTGATTCCAAATTCTGAACTTATTTAGTTTCATTTGTTAATAAAAACCCATTCTTAAGGTAGTGTTTTAAATGTCAAGATTAGCGTCTTAGTACAAAAGGTTTATTGAATTGCAATTCTAAATTTACAATAAAACAATAAGTTTCAATTCGTGAAGGTTATAGGGTAACGGACCTATTTTGGACCGCTTTGGTAAGTGGCTATGCAATTTTCTGGAATAAATAAGCATATGTTACAATTTTCGCCTGCTTTATCCGTTCATAACGAAGATCAAGGCTTTTTCTATCGAAACATATCGTCGTTTATTGCAATGTAACAAAATTTAAGCCTAAAAATACGTTTCTTCAATCATTACTGTGGTCAGTATTTTGGACCACCAGGTTTCTATTTTGGACCACCCTTAAACTAAATAAGTTTTTTTTTTCTAAATTTTGCTATATTTCGACAGCGATTGATGCGCAATTATGCGAATTATTCAGATAATTTTGTCTTATCTTATTGTTATAGACTAGTCAAGTTTTGTTGGTTCGATAAGAATGAAAACAGTAAAATTCCTGTTATATAGAACACACTAAATGTTATGAAAATTCTGACAGCACACTGAAATCTTGACGAAATTTGTTCTGCAGTGTTCAATACTGGCCAGTTGGCTTATCTTTAAGCTCAATTTTCAGAACGCAAATCTCCTTCAGGCGACCCAATGATAAGTTGAGAAAGTCTGACATCATGAACTTCGCGACATCAATTGATGCATTTTGACTTCCAAAACCTTAGTGGACTTGGTTTGGCTTCAGTTCTGTAGATAGATTCAAAAAGATAAAAATGTGCGAAATTTATGCTATCTTTTTAGCCATCTAAAAGCCAGATTTTTTTCACAAAAATTCAGTTTTAAGTTTGATACTAACTTTGTTCTAGGATAAAATTTATCGTTGGAATAATTCCAACAGTTTTTTTCAATTGCATAACTACAGGGGCTGAAAAACTAGATTTTTAGTACTTTATCGCTTCTAAAAATTGCACATTCCAACCACCTTTTCCCAAGTTTTGAAACATGTATAGCTATAATTGAATATATTATTTGATAAAATTATTCTAATATTAACTGAGATATTTCAATTTTACAAAAATTAAACTCGTTGCATCTTTGCCGATTTGTTGTCGTTTTTTTTCCAAACCCCTCCTTTAGACGAGTTTTATTTTTCGTTTCTTCTACCTAGGGGAGATGGGGGCATAATGGCCACCTTAAGGAAAACGGTTATTTAACCATAGAAAATAGCTATAATATGGAGGTTACATTATTGTTTCGTGTTCAGACACTTGAAAAGCCTATTCCCTAACGGGCTGAAACGTGAAAAACTAGATGAAAACGTTAAAAAATGCATTTTAAAAAATTTTGCCAAAAGCTGAAAACCAGCCACTATGGAGGCATAATGAGAACCCCCCCTGAGGCAGTATGAGCACCATTAATCAGGGCAAAATGTGTGTTTTCTGCCGGGGAATCTAGCAGCGAATTCAATTCGATGAAGTCAGGTGAGTCGTAGATTCATCAAACAAAGCAATAACAAAATAATCTAGGTCTGTTTTTAGAATACAAACAATTCACGCACGCTCATACATTAAGTGCTTTGTTCGGAGGATGATGCTACTAGCCGTATAATGTAACAATAAAAAAAAACGATCATGAGATGTGAATGGAAAAAAAATCACCTTGAACAGAAATCTAACTCTAGTCTTTTGATTACCTCTCCGACACCTTACCAATAGGCTAAATTGTCGAAAAAACTAGTCAAGGTGTGGCGCTATAAATCAATTTTAATTCGCTGCTAGATTCTACGGCAGAAAATGCTCATTATGCCTCGATAATATGGTGCTCTATATGCCCCTAGTCAATAAATTTAAGTAAAAACGTGTTTTAAAATTGATAAAAGTGAAAAATCAAAAATTTTATGATGGTAAAAATTGAGAAACAATGTGTACATCATGTTGCAGTGCGTACATTATAGATCAAGGTTATTTTAAGATCATAAGAGCTTATTTCGTGGTGCTCAAAAATTATAATATTTTCGTAACTTGAGAACCAAGCTAGTTTTTTTTAAATATCTCTGTAAAGATGATAAGGAGATTCCTGTTTTTGTGAAAATTTAATACTATAGGAAGTACGAAACAAATCCTCGTGAAAATTTATTGAGGAAAATACGCACTTTCGTAGAAAAGCGTAGTTCTCATTATGCCTCGGGTGCTCGTTATGCCTCGGGTGCTCGTTATGCCCTCATCTCCCCTACCCAAGTTTTTTTCCTCGAAAATCATTCCTGAATGCACTCAGTTTACTGGCAATACTAAATGGTCGAAACTTTTAGACCAAACTTTCAATAATTTTTCATGAAGCATAAAAAACAATGACTTAATAAAAAATTGGTGCAAGTGCAAGTTTTCATGTTTTGAGGCTTCTTTAAGCTGTAGCTTTTCACAACTGCTTATCAAACATTGATTGGCATTGATGTAGATTGTTAGATTCACGTGATTCAAAGCATAGTGCACAAAAAGTAAGTTAAAACTATGATTGGCTTGGTTTTGTGCCGATTAAAGTGAACCTCGTCTAATGGCGAGTTTGGGCTTTGGCGAACTGATTGAATAAAATCATGCTTGAATTTCAATTTTTATTCATAATGAGTGATTGAAATAGAGTGCATAATTCTTTCATATCGTCGTACAACGTCTTATTACGTTCATGAACATTTAACATCAAGTTAAATGCCCAGGTTATGGTGAGTGGTCCAATATAAGTAACTAAGGAATAAAGTAGGACCTATTTTCGACATGGGTCAAATTACTATTAATACCAGTTATTTTGCTTTTTCGAGCTTGCAAAATAGTTTTCACGTGTTTTATCATAGCTGTGAACATGTTTGTATTTGTAAAATTCATCACAGCTATGCAGCAAACCTTTTGAAAGTTGGCTCCAATAATGGCACGTCCTCATGAAATCGCCCTGATTCGGTCCAACTGTGAAAAATCAAAACTTAATTTTCAACAGCTTTTAACAGCTTACTTAAATAAAATTTTAGATGTGATTAGAATCATAAGAAGAAGCTTTAACTATATTTGTTCAAAATTTTTATGAATAATATAATTTATGAGAGAAATATTGGCAAAAAGCTACAAGGTGGTCCAAAATATGTACCTGGTCCAAAATAAGTCCGTTACCCTATAGTGTCGTAAAATGAAATGTCTTTAGCCCAATCACGGCTAAAGATAAAATTCCGGCGGAGGCGAGCAAATTTTCTCACATGTTTGTTACTTGTTTTTGAACACCTTTTGGAATCAATAAATTTCCGGGATACTATAGCAAATTCATTTCTTGATCTGAAAATTTTACCTGGAAAAAATCTCCATGGGTGGGGAGGTGGTGGGGAGTGAGATTAGGGATTTACAAGCTCGGCCTTGCTTCGACATATCACGGCAGTAAGTATAGTTTCATAGGTTCTGTCCCCAAACAACTTTCAAGATATTCAACTCTAATTCAACCCTAATGATAATGAACTTATCAGCACATATGCACATCATGATCAAGTATGAGCCATTTTTCCAGTTTTTGCTCGTGATTCGCTGAAAAAAAATCCCAAGAGAAAAGGCGGTCAGTAGTCTGTCTTCCGTACAAGCATCACACTTTCTTCTTCGTTCGTCAAAGTGACACACATTTTATGCAGCTAGGGAAGCGTACTCTCACTCATAGCATAATCTGTTCGCGCATAAAGGCATATGAAGCTCTGCTAAACTCGTTCGTTCGACTTGGCCAACCACATGATGAGACTCATCAACGGGAGAAGTCATTTGCGATTTTAAACGAAGACGTCTCTCTTGGCAGCGCGCTCTATATGGCTGACTGGAAGTGAATCCAAGTCTGTGTGGAATGGATGGGAGCAACTAGGCCTAATGGCATGGCGTGGTGACTCTGGCGCAACTTCTGATGGGAGATTGGATCTGGTCGTCTGACTCGCAGGTAAATCGAGCAAACCATGATGTCAGTCGGCTGTGCCCTCTGAGAGTCCCTTTTTGCTCCTCTGGAGTTACCTGGACTAGTTTGTTTGGGCCCAATCGGGTCTGGTCCGGGGTAATTATGTCGTATCCGACCGTCCGGAGCCGTGCTGAGATATCGTATCCGGTCATCGGATGGAAGAAATATATATGTTTGAATTAATATAGCTCTATAGGAAAGTGGTTCGAGATATTTTCACTAGAAGCCGAATGTGGCTGTGAGATTGAGAGATATCTGCGAACATTAACGGTGGCTTTCATTTCAGTCCACTGACTGGAGGCTACTAATTCGATTAATTATAGTAATCAGCAAACATATCTAAACCACCAATTCGTAGCTGAAAAGTTATGATCTCAAACGAAGGCATTTTTCGGCAGGATGAACACCAGACAAAATGTCGGAAGCAGATTAGCGCATAGATTATGGCGGATACATGTTCTCTCTGATGCAATAAGACAAGTTGAGATAGACCAGAGCCAGAGCTAATCATTTTTGATTTTTGTGAGAAAATCCAAATAAGTATGGTATAATGAGAATGGAATTAAAAACATTTTCGAAAAAAAAATACCAGCACACCATTGGAAGTGAACGAATGTTGTAGACAATTTTGACGATTTTCAATCATTCATATTTTTACAAGCAAAACACAAAGCAGTACTATTCAAATTTCGCTCACTGTACTTATCGAACGAATCGAAGAAATTTTCGAATACAAATTTAAAAAAAAAATCTTAGCTCTTGGCTTATAGGGGAATATAATTAGTTGAGTTTTGGAAGCAATACGACAGAATTTCCACATTCTAAAAAATAGAATTATGTTGCAATCTAATGAGTACCATTTGTTAATTTCGAACTTTGATGGAAAGCTAAGTGTTGTTAGCAAATAATCTTCTGCCTTTTACTTCTCGATCATCAGCAGGGCCGCCATCGGGAGCCTGGGATCGGGATCGGAATCGGGATCGGGAAGCCCACTAATCGAAAATGAAAACTTATAACAGCTTTTAATTTCAAAATTCGATTCGTAATTAGCAACTAAAATTTTCTAGTTAACCCTCATCCGCATTAGAGTGTCATTTTGACACTACTGCAAGTTTGAAGGCTTGTAACTTTTTTCAGAAGCTTCAAAAAAGAAAAAATCTTCGGGGACGCTAAATGAATTCAAAAGTTCTTTAATACATATTGCATCTTTACTTTATTTATGGAGGAACCCTGGAAGCCTGGACAAAAAAACTCCCTTTTCCGAGTGAAGGGTAAAATCTATTAATTCGTTTGAATTATTTTAAACTTCATACAAAACTTATATCAATAGAAACCTTGTAATGTCAGTAAAATATGTTTAGAACATTATATATAGCTAAAGCTTTTAGTTTTCTCGTTATTCAGCATGAAAGAAAAAAAAATCCGAAAAAACATGCCTCAGGAAAAGTGCTGTAGTTCATATATTACATGTCCAAAAAATATTTGCTGTATGCATATGAAAGCTGAAGTTAATGTATACATCATGAAGCCAAGAAATATTTTTTACAATTTTTTTTAATGAAATGGTCACAGAAAGTTCAAAAAAGTGGTCTGAAAAACCTACTTTTCATTAGATTGCTAGTAAAAACTGTTTGAGCGGTGGTAGAGCTTTTGAAAAAAATATCATTACAAATTTTATTCTAATTCTGACATTTTGTTGTCTTTAGATTTTTGATGCAACATAAACTGAATTAACGGGAATTTTTCATCGAATCGCTTAGATATAAAAAGAGTTATGACGATTTTAGCTTGGAGTGTCAAATTGACACTCCTAGTGCTGATTAGGCTAATGAAATCTAATGCGGATGAGGGTTAAGAAAAAATAGAAGATAAAATATTTTTATTACATCGTATATAGCTTGGTATGTGCTTCATCGAAAGTAGGAGAAATATTTCCCTCATAACAATTAGGAAGTAATATAAAAATATCAGACTTAGAATCCAAAATTTGAAAAAAAAAACCCAAAAGAAGTAAATTTAAATTCTATGGAGATATAAATGTAAGAGATCGAGAGTATAATTCGAACCATGAAATCAGATTTTATTCAGAACCACAATTCAGTGTCTCAAATTAAAAAAAAATCTTCAAATCAAAATTTGAGAAATAAATTACACATGCAATTCATATACAAACTTGAGAAACAAAGTTACAATCAGAGCCAAAACAGAATGACTTAATTTTTAGTTCAAAATATAAATTTGATTTCAATTTCATATTCAAAAACACAAAAAATCGTTTTTTGTAATGTGTTGAAACTGATTTTTAATTTCTTTTCAAATTTTGGAAACAGAAAAAATAGTTCAATAGTTGTTCTAAATGTGACAAAAAATAAAATTGAAAACATAAAAACAGTATGTAGATTATATGTTCAGAACACAAAATCAGTAATTATTATAAATATCAAATGAGTTTTGAAATTGCAACAATGATCTCGAGTTTCCAAAATTTAGAAAACCTTGAAACGTTAGTTTCAAAATTGTCAATAAATTGAATCTCTTTTTATATTGAAAACAATTTGAGAGTTGGGATTTTTTTTTTATTATCTGGCAATTAGCGCCGGAAGTCTTCGAATTTTCTCCAAAATTTAAAATTTTGTGCGTTTCAGCATCATAAGAAAACATGTGTTTTTGCAGATTTCTAAGACTTTTATTTTTCGAGATAAATAACGTTTTTTTGGAAAAAAATTACCCTCTTTTCAAATGCCCATAACTTTGTCAATTTTCAACGTAGAATATAAAAATAGCACATCAAAACGCATTAAAATTTACCCAGCTGTCAACATAAAATATTAATAAAAAAATATATATTGATTCTCGGTATAAAATAAAGTAAATATGTTAAAAACAACGTCCAAAAGTACCGTCTGCACCACCAACATTTTCGAAACATATTTCATTTTATAGTCCATCACAACTTTTATCTGAAGGCACCAAAGTAGGCCAAAAACTTCTTCAAGAGTTATTAAAGAAACAGTGACAATAAATCTCTTTTTAAACTTCAAAAACTAACAATTTTCGAACAACTGCACTCACATGTAGAGACTTCTTCTCTTATCGTACGCAAGTGCACCGGGGGTTAAAAATCTGCAAAAAATACCAATTTACAGTCAAATTAGTTTTACAACTTTCACCTCAAGCCTCAAGACACCAAAATGAGCCAATCACTCCTTCAAGAGTTATAGAAGAAATAAGGACCATATGTCAGGGTACGGTCCTAAAATAATTGAAATTTGGTATCGTAGGGGTTTTCGGGTCAGAGATGGTTTGAATAATAGTTTCAGGATTCTCAATTTTAGTAGAAGGGAGGCTCTCATTTAAAACAGATTTAAAATGAGCCGCCGACCGTGGCATAGAGGATAGCGTTCAAGTCTTCTAAGCCAGAGGTTATGAGATCGAGTCTCGATCACGGCACACATAGTACTCTTTCTGTGGGCTGGTGGTGTTAGCATCAGCACAATACTAGCCATTAAACCCTTGAAAGATATACGCTTTAGTCTTAAGTAGAATTCAGATCTCTTCAAAGAAACATGAAGTTTCACTGAGATCCTATATGTGTGTGTTCGTTTTTTTAAATGGGACACATTTCGAATAATTTTAAGGCGATTTTCGTATAAATTAATTCACTAGAATAGAAAAAACTTGCGAAAGAGCTAAGGACGCGTAGATGATGTTAAACATTTGTAATGATTTATTAAGTTAAAGGTAGAACGAAGTTTACCGGGTCAGCTAGTTTTAAATTACTAAAAAATTCAAAGTGCTTTCAGGATTTTTTTTAATACTAATAAATACATAGGGGATACTTGATCCCATTTTCATGATTTCATCATATCTTTTTAGATAAATTTTGCAACTCGTTGTCTTTTGCTTTTTTTCTGACAGCATTTCATTCCAAGTTTATGTGCTCCAAAAATTAGAACGATACATTACTCTACAAAATGAGATTTTTGGGGAGCGAAAATATATTGATATTTTTAAAGTTGAAGGAGATTTGATTCTTTATTCTGGTGACCCTAATCTTTGACAAGATCAAAGAAAATTGAAGATCTCATTTATCAATTTATAAGTATTAAGAAAAGAAAACTCTAAAAGTTTGCCTGCAATCCAGCATACTTTAAGGCGAATACAATCTTTTGAATCCTATTTACAAGGAAATTATGTATAATATAGATATGAGTAGGTAATTGGATAAATATTGGTAATCTCATGCTTAGCTATGATCATGATCATTGATGATCAATTGTACCATAACATACAATTTAGAAAACATTTTAAAACAGCCATAACTCATTTTCCGAAGTTTGCGGTGGCTTTAATAGCCTTCATTAGATTCTTCAGCGAAAAACACACCAGATAGGTCTCGTATGCTCCAAAATCTTTCAGTCCGAACAAGCCTTTTCTGAACCATATTAGAAAATTGGGAAATTGAGGATAAACCGGCCATAACTTCATTATAGAAAGCGTGCGGGAGCTCAAACAGTCTTCATTCGACTCGTCGCACAGTACGGTGATCCCATAGAGTCGATGGACAAAAGTCGTAAAAAGATTTAATTCGATAAAATATGTGTTTAAATGTTCACTCAGAGGAAATCTTATTATAAATTTCATAAGATATATCTTATGAACCACTTTTTTGCGTCCAAACTAATTTTTCATAAGAGTCTTATGAAATTCTTTCAGTTTTCATACGATGTTCTTATGAAAAATAGAAGAAACGGCATTGTGAAAAAATGATGAACACATTCATTCATAGCATCAGTTTTTTTTCATTATCTAACAGTACGAAGCAATCGCCAGTTCATAGTTATTATAGTTTTCCTTCAATGTTAAATGTTATTGTTATCTCCGGAATGGTAAGTTCGATTTGATGTTTTTGGTGTGAACGTTGAATATATTAGTAAACTAAAATACATTATTTGTTTACTTTTCAGCAAGCTGATCGGCAAAAAACGAAAGGTCGAAGATTGAAATGCGGCGAAAAAAAACTTTGATGGAGCTATCTGTTGATGCGCTGCTGATGGTGACCATGAAGGATTTAATTTTAAACAAATTTGGCAAACAATAAAGTGAATGTTTTCAGCATGAAATATCGAGAATTTTTCTTATTAGAAAGTGATTTACTGTTTTCATAAGAATCTCTTATGAAAAGCAACAACCTCTCATTGAAGTAGGCGTTCATCTTCAGAATTCATTCGCGTCATAAGACAATCTTATGAATTTCATTAATTTTTCTTATGGCGCCACTTCATAAGAGAATCTTATGGCATACATAATAGTATTTTTCTGAGTGTTCAATTATTGAAAATACGTCAAAAAAATTGTGTTTTGAAGGTTTTTTCTCAATTTTTATTTTTTGAGCCTTAAAATCCATGTCTCAAAGAAGATTTTCAATCTTTCTTATAAAAGATCCTTTGGATCTGTCAAATATTTACTTCCATGAACGATTTAGTTTGGTACTGATAATGTTACACATAGAAACTAACTGAATACAACGATTTCCTTTTCAAGCGAATATGGAACTCACGGGAACTTGGCCGATGTATGCTTTATCTTAGGTCAAAATATTTCAAAATTCAAACCACAAAGCTTCTTATAATTTTTCAATGAGATTTGAAGCCACAACCGCATATAAAAAATCCATTTTTTCAACATATATTTTTTTAAATATAATAGTGATAAGTTCAAGAAGAAAAATTCACTTGATTTCGGTTTTCGTTTTACCACAGCGGTTCTTTTTCGAAAAAAAAAATCATTTCTGTGGCGTAAAAATTACCCTCCGTGAGTTGCTCATATCTCTGTTAGCGCAGAAAAACGCAATTCAGCAAGCATAGTGGGTGTTCAGGATGAAATTCCCTAGCATTTGAGTGTAAAATGGTAGTGACGTCTCGTGACGCGAATTTGTTCTGTCTAGCTGAAGTTTAGAAATTTTTGTTGATGAAATTTACAAAAATAATGGTAGATTCAGAGGTAGCTGTAAAGATCAAAAACGATTTTTTCTCTCTCAAAAAACACAATACGACATGCGATGAGTTTAAATCTTCAACTTGTAGAACGAAGAATTTGAATTTGCTGCGAAACTTGTCAACGGTAAACAAAAGTTTCAAAAAAATGTGTATGTTTCGAAAAAAAAATTGTTTCTTGCCTTCTTAATGCATTGACTTTAAACCAATGCTGCGCGTGTAGGAAGCAAAATTTGGTCAAAAGCAAGTACGTTCATTAAACTCCAACCTCTTTCCAATCAATTGGTAAAGTTGAATTCAATGTTTGATTAACTAAAATTTTTGACTTTTGTCCACTGGTTACCGCACTGTGCGTCGGAAGAAATCACACGAAACTCATTTGATTCAAAATGTTCAAGAGCGAACTTGTTTTTTTTCTCTATTAATTGAAAAAAATAAGGGGAATTGAGGGTAAAAATAGTCATAACGCCAATCAACAATGCTTGCGGTGGCTTAAATCTTAAATAACCTTCATTCGATTCCTTGGGAAAAACGCATAGGATGAGTATCATTTGGTTAAACAATTTCAAATCCGAACATGGTTTTCTTGAATTATATTAAAAATGTTGGGAAATTGATTGTAAAACGGCCATTTTAAGATGCGTGCGGTGTCTCAAAAGCCTTCATTCGACTCCTCAGAAGAAATTTTCTTCTACAATTCGTTTTAAATTGTTCAACGGCTAAATCTAGCAAAATATGAAAAAAGTGCAAAATATGAATAGACCTTAAATAGACAAACTGCATTTTTTGTGTTTTCTAGTATTCTCCATTAGAAATAATCTTCAGTATTGTTAGTTAAATTGCGGCAACTAGTGTACTTTAACTTTCAAAATCTTTTCTTCAACTTTCCAATAGAGGCTCCATTGATAGAATATGAGGCTCAATATTCAAAACTAATTAAGCTCTAGCATTGTGCCAAGACCAGCCTGTGGCAGCGAGTTACCAATTCAAGGCATAGACGAAACAAAAATCGCCGCTGACGCCAATTGTGCTGTCTTGGTTTTGCGCGTCGAATGGCAAATCGAGTTCAATTTATGAAAGGAAAAAAATCACATAATAATGATTGGGGCCAAACCTGTTTTAAAGCTTTCTTCTATTTACGGTGTCATGCAAAACTAAACGCGGTGGCTACTCACTAAGGGGCTGCCTATCGATCGATCCAATCATCTCTGCATGGATCCTTTTTTTCTACCGTGGACATGAAGTGAAAATAAATGCCAAACCAATATGCACAGTCAGATGCCTGCTAATGCCCAATTTGCATGACTATCGGAAAGGGGCATGAACAATATTCCGCAAACTTTAAGTCTAAAATAGGATTACTCGAACCGGCCCATATCTGGGACCCCCTATTCCTCAGTCGTGATGTTTTGTGTTGTCTGGTGTGAAGTGTCTGCCATAAACGAAAGTAAATTACGACCTTGCTGTGGCAGTTTTAAATCGTTTAGCGGAGAACTTTGTATCTATGGCGGCGCGACTCGATCAGAAGTTTTCCACCAGCAAAAACCGGTCTTTCTACTGGAACGAGAAAACACCCCCGCATTCTCAGCGATATACCTCAAATCCTGATCATAGAAATTTCAGCGACTAAAGGGTGATACGGTCAAAATTTGGTCAAGGGAAAACGCGTGTAAATCGGTGAAATCGTTTATTTGAAATATCATATTAAATTTCTTTTTCAAGTTTAATTAGTATAAAATTCAGGAAAAATATTCAGTTAGGCTTCCGCTTTTCGAAATCCGAATTGCCGGGCCTTACGCTTAACCCCTGCCATTAGATTTTGTACTGCCATCTTGTCCACCTTCTTCGCCGCAGAAAGCCAGTTTGCCTTGAACTGCTGCTCATCCTTAGCAGTTTTTTGGTCTTCTTTAGGTTCCGCTTGACAATAGCCCGGTATTTCTCAATTGTGCGGAGCTCTGGCGTGTTGAGAGGGTTCTTGTCCTTGGGAACCACCTGCATGTTGTTGGCGGCGTACCACTCCATGGCCTTTTTACCGTAATGGCAAGATGCCAAATCCGGCCAAAACAGTACGGAACAACCGTGTTTCTTCAGGAAAGGCAGCAGACGTTTATTCGAACACTCTTTCAGGTAAATTTCTTGGTTGACAGTCCCGGAAGCTATGAAAATGCTGCTTTTCAAGCCACAGGTACAGATAGCTTGCCAAACCAGATATTTCTTCGCGAACTTTGACAGTTTCATGTGCTTGAAAATATCTGCTACATTTCCCCTTCCTTTTGCCGTATGAAACTCCTGTCCCGGAAGCTGCTTGTAGTCGGCTTTGATGTCCATTACCACGCAGTCAAACTTCGTCAGCATCATCGTGTGCAGCCTCCGGGATCGGCAACTTTTAGCGATTTTGCCAGCTTTGCGTGCGAGTAGCTCGGATTTTCGCGATGCGCGAGCAAAATTTTGATACGCTTTTCCTTGGACGGCATTTTGACAACTGAAGAGTGAATTCCAAAATCAAAATAGGAGCAACATTCTACACACACACACCTTCAAAATGAGGAGTGTTCAGGTTTTTCAAATGCAAAATTGAAAGAAATACATCAAATTGATATTGACCAAATTTTGACCGTATCACCCTTTATATCAAATTAATCTGAATAAGCACTCTTGGCATAACAACAAAATGTGAATTTTTTAAACCTGTATTTTAGAATTTTATTTTTATAAGTATTCAGACAGAAACCAAATATTGATATTAAAATGAAAATTGGTTTTTGGTTTTGGAATATTATTTGTACATAAATTATTTTCTCTTTAATTCAAATTCTACATAAACAATTTTCACTAAAATTCAATTTATATAGTAGAGATAGAAAAGTTATATTTTATTTCGGATATCTATGTGTTGCAATATTTTCCTTTGATACACTTAAAGGCCTTAAAAATCTTACTCATGAAACAGTTTGAGCTTTTTATGATTACTCCACTAAGTATTAAGTGTCTTTTTTGCACCTAACAACCTGCTTGGAACATTGTATCAAACAAAACAAGATCTCCTCCATCCAGATCAGCGCCATTGAATATTATTATCTCAACAGTTTGGTTCCATTTACGATCGGGTGGTTAAATGACCTAACCGCACCGTGATATTTGGTATGGCACTCAAATTACCCGAAGTGGATAAAGGAAACTCGTTCGGAACAGCATAAATGGTTGGCACATAATCAGCGGGCCCTGGCTGGCTGATGATTGAGGTTTTACTCTATGGCCGATCGGAAAGATATCGGACAAAAAATATATACCCAGCCAGATCCAACTCGCCCCAACATTGCTGGAGTGAAAGTGAAAATTCAACGGTCTCTCCAAATCTGCCGTACGGATATTTCTTTATTTTTTCGTTTTCTTCTCATGGACATGATTTATTTAACTTGTTGGTTGTCGGTTCGGATAGATTGGAGATGACGAAATCGGTCGGCAAAACGCCAAAACCGGTCGATCGAGGAAAATGGTTAAACGGCGGGCGCGAACGAAAAGTTCAAGTGCCTTCCATCAACCCCGGGAGGAGAAGCAGGTTTTTGGCCCCCGGGGGACAATCCGAAACCGCTTTGCTTGAGAGTGAAGTAACATTGAGAAAGTTTCAGATTGATGAGATGGGATGGATGGGATATGTTGCTGCTGATGATGGCCGGATCATGCGAAATTATCGAGCTAATTTTTGTTTTTTACTTTTTTCCAGAAAATCTTCCCATAATCCTGGTGCTATCATGGAGTAAACTTGTGAAAAAGGTATGAAACTATTTCAATTTGTTTTCAGAAAATAACCTAGGGTAGAGGCGCCTAGGACAACGGCTTGAGGAAGTCGTTTTCATTATTTTAAACGAATTTCCTAGGTTCAAATACTGATTTTTGATTATTAAAATATTTCTCTTATACGGTTTAATGAAACTCTGTAGGAGACAGATCAATCCATTCCGTACTTTTGAATCTATTTAGAGCACCTGCAACGGTTCAGGCGTAAATATTGGTTTTAAGTATACCAGTTTAAGCAAAATTTGAAATTTTAGAATCGGCTAAAACACCCACTCCCCACCGGTGTAGGAGCAAATTTAAAACGGAAACACTTTCATTGCAGACACTCAATAATCGAGAAGAAAAAACCCATTTTATTGGAAAAATTGCATAAGTTTTGAGTTTCACGGTTAGTTGTCTTAAAATTAATTCTACGAATATTCTTTTTGACAGAACAATGATTTCAACTATTCTACCAGGATTTCATTAATTTAAAAGCAAAAATGACTACACAACGAGGAAAAAAGGTCAATTGAAACAATTCTTCAATTAATTCAATCAAATTGCTTTGAATCAATGGAATAAAGTTTTGTTGAAATGAAATGAAAAAGCAATTTTTTTTCAAGTTATTGCTGACATTGATAAAGGAAACGAGAAATGTTCATCCCAAAGTCAAAGGAAATTTTCCCTTGATTTGTCGACATTTTTGTTTGACAAAAACTTGTTTCACTATTTGTAAATTTATGTATGGATACAGAAAAATATGCTAATATTGACGAAAACTCCGAGCAATCCATACGAAACTAAAAATCTCTCAATATCTCAAATAAAACAAAAATTATAGAACAAACAATAAACATTTATTTTACCTCATCGAAAAAGTATTAAAATTTTCTTTTCGTTTATTTTTTTCAAATTTTAGAACGCTGACTGGATTCACTAATTCGTCGAGCCCAAATGAAAAGCTTTTTATTCAATTATATTAAATCGAGAATAATGTGACATCTATTATTTATACTTGATATGGTTTTTATTAACATCTATTCTCAATTTATGTTACGTATAGGGTGGTTGAAGCGAAAAAAAAACATTCAAATAATATCTCAAAAAGAAACTATTATCACACCCAATGTTACTCAAACATGTGTGAAAGAAATCATTGTTGGCTAAAATTTTCTCACCGTGAACTAAATCGGTCTGTCGTATATTTTGAAATCCTGTTCCAAATTTGGGAATTTTGAAATCGATAACTGTGCTAAAACAGCAATATACACCACCGGTGCCAGCCGAAATGTTTTAGCGTGGTCGAAAACCGTGTTTTGCATCTACCGTTGGGACAGCCCTTATAATTTATTTTTCTCATTCAAGTTACCTCATTGTCTTACGTCAGAGGTGCCAGGTGGACTGATTTATCAGGATTTGTCCTGATTTTCTAGAAACCGTCCTGATTTTTTGAAAACTCTCAAATTGTCCTAATTTTTGAAATTTGTCCTTAAAATGTCCTGAATTTTGAAAAAGCATCTCAATTATAATTAAACTATGAGAACTTTGAAACAATCTGTAATAAACTAATCAAGCTAGTTTAACCGATGGTAATCTTCGGTTCAGAAGATATTTAAATGGTGCTTTTCAGTATGAGCTGTAAGCCAGCCAAGAAGCTGCTCACGTCTGTTGCATAAATTAAGGCGTTTACAGTACCAGTACTTCGCCTTTATTTACGCAATCCATACAGAGCTGCATAGTATTTCCATAAAATCAGATGTGTCCTGAAAAATCCTGATTTTTTTCTTCGCGGTGTCCTGATTTATGACAAAACCACCTGGCACCCCTAACCAGGTTCCTACTTCCGTCGTAGGCCGATGACACAGTAAAAGCGATGGGATGCGATTTGGCGAACGCGGCCAATGCGAGCTCGAGCGGCGGAACAAATTGACAACGCAGCGCTTCGCAGCGTTGAGTATGTCAGGTTTGAGCGAATTACATACATTTTCATCAAATGTGGTTCGCCGCATTGAATCGCCGTTTCGCATCGCATCGCACTCACTATGTCATCGGCCGTACAAGAACACCGAAACTGTCTAACCTGGCCACGAACTGGCCGATGGCATGACGATCCGAGAGTGTGTGAAGTCCCAGTAAAGCACAACGCTGAGCATATGGTGGTAGGTTTAAAGGTTTCTCCCAAGGCAACAGCATATCATACAAATCTTCTTTTAATTGCTTCAAAACGCGCAATCTACACAGCTTCAAATGGCCACTGCACTAGTCTAGCAGATTCTAATGTTGAACGAACCAAACAGCTGTATAGAGCTCGCAGGCAGACAGGATGAGACTATTCTTTGCTTAAAGGTAAGCTAAATCCTAGTATCCGGTTAGCTTTCTCGACAGTTGCAGAGTAGTAATGCTTAAAAGTCATATGACTTTCTTTCTAGAATAACACCAAGATCTTTAATTTTGTCTGCACGATGCAATTGTTCGCCCAGAATATTACAATCGTTCAAGAAAGGTTGTTTCCCGCTTCCAAATGTTATGATACACAGCAAGAAAAAATCGTGTAAATTTAGATCGAAACCCATGCACGAAAACGGAACATCGATTTTCTTATAAAATTCTACCACGGTGTATTTTTCTCAACAATGTTATTTTTGAGGCGTGTAAATTTAGATCGAAAACAATGCACGAAAACGGATGACATAAACCGTCGTGTAAAAATACATAATGATGTAAATTTCAAAACATATTAACGTTAATATTACGAATCTTTCTTCAATAATCAGATTTTAGGTGTTGTTTATGAATAAATATGCCACATGGGTCATTTTATTTAACATATATTTTCGATACACAGCAAACTCAAAAAACACCCACCATCACTGGCACTGGAATTGTGGTTGTGTCCGATGAAACCCCAGCAGGGCGATGTTTTGCCGATCAGCGTCAGGCAGCATTCTTGAATCCTTCCGGAACAGCATAGTAATCGGAATCGCCTAAACATTAGAAACATTCAACATTGATTCGGCTTTTGATCCATTTATAAAACTGCAATTCCTGCAATCGAAAGAGAATTTGAAGTTCCATTTTTTTCATTTCGTCTATAACTATAACCTACCATTTTTTAATTCAATTTTGAAAGAATTTCGTTCGATTTTAATACAAAATTAACTGCGGAAGCGATTTTTTTTCTTTTCGCACAAAAAACAACTATCTCGGATAAAAACAGAACAATTTATGCCGCGAAAAAAAAAAAACAATGAATCTGTCGTGTTTTACATTGTTTTCGATGTAATTTTATATTGAGATATATTTGTTAGATCAGGGCGTGTAAACATACATCATACAAAATTGAGTTTATACCAACGATTCTAAAATAGATCAAAAAGAGTGTAAAATTACATCAGTTTTGAATTACACTGGTCAAAAAGTAGATCACTCGTATTTTAGATTGCGTATACTTTTAGAAATTTTTTGCTGTGTACAACACTTAGCAACACTCAAAACTAGAAGATTTACCGCACACCAGTTCACTACTGTATCTACACGGAAAAAAAATTGTGTGGCAATTTCAAAGACGTTGTCATGATAATTTTACCATTTCTGCGTTATAGTATTTTCAACCACGCAAAATATAACATCAATTTTGTAAAAGTGCGCTTGAAACATTATTGCAATTACTATGTACCTGGTAATTTTCGATAACTCTCAATGTTTGTTGGCGAAAATACTATGGTCGTGCATGATAATATCATCATAATTTCTATTACAAATAGCGTCCGCATAGTAATTCAGACGTTGTGGCACCAATTCATATCAACAAAATACCACGCACATGGTACTTTTGAGAACGAAACATATTTGACTCAAAAACATCAGTTTGATAATTTTACTATGGTAAACATTTTTGTTGTTTATACTAATTAATGATCATTAATTATCAAAACCGTGAGTAAACAAACAAATTTTTAGCTGCTTTCAAGTTTTATAACTTTCAAAATCTTTCCAGAGCATCGGGAGAACACACTAACATTGACCGACGTGTGTCGGAAGTGTGAATTTTAATGTTTAAAGTAATGTCATAATGCATGCGTGCAAATAAACAAACAAACATGCATAGTAATTTTACTATTTCAATCAAGCTCCTCGTGCATACTAATCTTATTATCATAACACATACTAGTTTCATCATGAAACATATCAATTTTACTAAGCAAGAAGTAAAACAATGCATCATTTCATTGACAATTTTACTAAAACGCAGTCGAATTCACTATGCGCAGCAAAATTGAGCACATGGTAAAATAGCTATGCTTAACGTATTTTAAACAACAAAACATAGGGGAGAATGAGGATACTTGATCCCTGGGGATACTTGATTCCTTAGCTATATCTCGAAAATGGAATATCTCACAAAGATCAAATGTTCTAGAAAAATGTGCCAAAATGAACAAAATAACAATGTTTGTAGTTTACAAAATTTTAACAAAATAATTGTTTGAGTAATTGAACTTTGTATTAAAAATTTCACAAAATATAACTTGAAGATCTTTTTTTATCACTTTAAAATGTTCCTTACATGGGAAAATTATGAAAAAAATATTTGTTCCAATGTATCAATCGTTCGAGCGTAAAATGAACTTCATTATGCCATATTTTTAAAGCAATGGAAAACTCTTAACTTTTTTCAGGAAAAGTTTTCTAAAATGTTGATTATGGGTACAATTGATCCCCTAGAGTTGGGTACAATTGATCCCCCTTCCAAACGGCATATTCTTCTTCTGAATTGATCGTTATGATTGTTGATTACGAAATTACTAATGTTTATCCGAAAACTAATATTTATCAAACAATTGTCTGAAGAATAGAGCAAAAATAATTAACTTTCTCTTAATTATAAAAAAATAGCGCCTTTAAGTATGCAATGTCATTAGCGTTGGTTGAGACAAAGTTGGAGAATTTTCTTCGTATGTCTGCTATAAATTGTCAAATGAGAAAAAACATGACCAAAATAGTCAATTAACATTCTATCTTGGGGTTTTGTTTGATTTTTATACAAGGATTAGGGCTTCCTGAATAAAAGATCAAGTCTCCTTCAATAGGGGATCAAGTCTCCCCTAACTTCAGAAAAATCGCAATTTTTTTACTCCCACGAAAATGCTTCTAGTTCATCAACGGATTCAAGTACCGTTCTAATATTTGGAGCATAGAAACTTGAAGTTACAAGTTGTCAGAAAATGTCAAAGACGGCGAATTGCTAAATTTTTCCAAAAAGATATGGTGAAAATAAGAAAAGGGGATCAAGTATCCCCACTCTCCCCTATTTGAAAAAATAAGGTTGCCTGTTGCCCGCATAAATAAGGATCGTAACCAAACGATTTCTTAAATAGTCAAACGATGATTTGATGAGGCGTAAAAAAACGCTTAGCAAACGATTATATGAACTGTGAAATAAATTGCTTGAATCGTGAATTCCGAATTGATTGTATTTTGAATATGTTGTTAGGTAATGTAATTGTTAAAAACTGTTAAAGCACTTATATGGAGGAACTGTTCATCAAACAGTTGAGATAACGGCCAAAAATCGCTCATGTAAACATATTTCGCACTTCAAACTGTAATTGTTAAAGTAATTCTTGAAGTACGCTGTTAAAGAGACATTCAAGGTTGAAGTCGTGAAAAGATTTGTCTTAACGTTCTACTACGCTATGCGTACGTTATTTGGAATCGTTCGTGAATACCAGGAATTTTCGGATTGAAAGTGAAAGAACCAATAATTCTAGATATTTATGATTTATTCATTAATTATCCATAAATCCATACCTTTAATGTTTAAATGTTTATAAAATTTAATCCTCCATCCAGTTCGAAGAACTCTTACGGCTTTCCGGCTACTCCGAATAATGTGGTAACAGCTGGAATCCATAACCTGGAATATGCGAAAAATGAAATAAGTTCTAATATTCTGTAAATTTTCTCTTTTCTGTTCTGCTAACTGGCCTAGTACTGTTGATTTTTTTTAAGAACTCAATCCACCTACCTGTTATTAACAGCAATCCGATGTTCCCACGGCGGCTTAGTGGTGAAATTTTCCCGGGCATCGTCGCTGCCCTTGCCGGAAGTTTCGATACTTTCATGAGCCTCATGGCTCCGTAGTTGAAGTGTTGAGCTGCTGAATGGCTGGAGGAAGGAAACTGGTGTTCCTTTTTAATCTTCGGAATGATGACCTTCGTAGTCCTCCGATCCATTTTTTTCGCAGGATCCCCGACGAGATGCAAAAAAAAAAAACAAAGCAACAATTGAAAAACAACACGCGCGCGAACGACATCAAACAGTGGTGCCAAGTATGAGGATTTTTCAAAATTTAGATTTTTTAATATTCCTATGTTAGTACAAATTTTAATATGATTTGAGAGAAAATAATTTCTGATATTAACAACCATAACTTATTTACCAACAATGTCAACTGCATCAATAAGAAAATTACAAATAAATTCGAATCAATATTTATATTTGTAATGAATTATTTATTATGATTTTTTTATGAATCATAGAACTATAGTAAAATATTTTTAGATTACATAAACAAATAGACTATCTGATTTCTCCCACAGTAATTCGTTAATACTGGGCTTCTTGTTTATAGTCTCTTCAGTAAAACGATAAAATTTGACTTAATTAACATTTAGTAGAACAAAATAGTCAAATACTAGTGACATTGAAATTTGGCAGCTCTGACTCTGCTTTTCGGTCATTTTTGACGTGGAGTTTGACGTAAAGATGAACGCTGCGGGTAACAGTTGCTGATCATTTTAACGATTAGTGATAAAATTGAAGTATCGTCCATACTATTGATTCACCTTTCCAGATTTCATCACTTTTTCACATGAACGTTCTTGTTTCGTTCTTATCATTATCGAAGTAAAGTTCAATATAACAGCTACATTAATAGAGACGATCACTTTTTCTGGAGCAGTAGATGTATTGTTTAGACTGTTGGAGATACAGTTTTTGAGTATGCGGGTGTTCATTTAAACCAGGAATTTAGTAGTTTTACTATGCTTTTTTTTGTGTGTAGGTATTGTTGTAATTCGTGGCTCCACATCCAACAAGAAGCATTATCACTGCAGAACAGCGTAAACAGTAATGGACCCAAATTACTGCCTTATGGTACCCTTAAAATTCGAATGAAGTCGGTTGATTCAGCGGAGCCAATTCTGACAGCTAAACGACGGTTTGTATAGGAATGGGGAGAATGATATTTTTTGATCAAATTTTCTGCGTTAGACAGATCAACTATCACACTATTATCGCACAAAATTTAAGCTTTCTGGAGTTTGTGTGGCCTGAGATACAGTAATTCTACGAAACTCAGAGTTTTTGGACTTTTACCATTCAAACTGCAATATTTCAGAAACTACGCAATATTTTTTATTGAAATGTTGCGGAGTGATTGTTGAAATATAAAGCTAGCATATCAAAAGTTACGTGAGGTACAATATTTTTTTAGGTTCATGCCTGAAATAGTGTACCTCGCGTAACTTTTGATTCCATCAATAGAACTTTTCAAAAACTTCAGACATGCTATTTTAATATTTCAACAATCACTCTGCAAAATTCTAGTAAAAAATATTGCGTAGTTTCCGAAATATTCCAGTTTGAATGGCAAAAGTCCAAAAAGTCTGATTTTCGTAGAATTACTGTATCTAAGGCCACAGAAACTCCAGACAGCTTAAATTTTGTGAGATAATAGTGTGATAGTTGCTCTATCTAACGCAGAAAATTTGATCAAAAAATATCATCAGTGCACGTGCTCCCCATTCCTATACAATTATGAACGGTACTGTACATATATACATACATTTATATTGATTTCTACATTCAATTTTGGAAGTCTGTAAAAACATTGTACTCTGACCAAAAATCAGGGCTAAGATACAGACAGCTTTTTTAAAACAAGGTTTTGTTCTGTTTGGTAAAGCTGGTAAACATTTTATGTATTTTGAAATGTATTCATTAAAATTACAAAGAAAAGTGACAAACATGTAAACGACTAAAAGGACTTTTTCGATTATTCCTTAAAAATAAAATGTTATATGGCTTTTTATCAGATTTACTGTGACGTTTGTAAGGTTAAATGTTGAATTGGAATCAAACAAATCCTTCACTATTGAACCATTATACAGAATTTTCGACCCAATCACAAGTTACACAACACAACAAGGCTTGCGTAACATTGAAAGAAAAAAAACCCGATAATTAATTGGATACTGATCGAATCTTTCAATTTCCAATTGGCGATAACTCTAAACCATTGTTCGGGCAGACACCATCTGCCGAGTTTACCGGAATGTTTGCATACAATTTTTCCTAATCTAACGGATACCTTGATGTAAGCACTGCACTGCCAGATCAATCGGCGGCTGTTTGGCGATGCTCGAGGCATCGGAAATTTATTTTCGAGCAAAAAGCAGTGAAAAACATATGTTCCGTTGCCCGGTGCCAAGTGATTAATCTTTCCGGTACTAATCGACCGCATGATTTGCTCATATGCGCTGCAAATGTGGTTTCTAAGTTTCCCATTTATGGATTGCCTTTTGATACGGTGATTATCTAAACTGTATTCGTAGTAAGCAGTCTAAAACTTATATCAAACGTTAAGGCGCTCTAAAATGTTTTTTTTTATCTTAAACTGCAAATTACCCAATGCGTAGTAGCTTTTTTTTTAACTAGGCTCAAATGAAATAAATAAAATAAAATAAATATTATGAAATAAAAAAAAGTATGACTTCACGTTTCTAAGCGAAAGAAGAACATCGGAAAGCACACCCTACTTATTAATCTATTTCCTCACTATCATTCATGTTGAATTTTCTCACTGAGGCGTCTTTGCCAGAAGAACACATTTCACATCTTCATCTGCACAGAATACATTTTATAATCTATTCTTTTATCACAGAAGAAAATGTAAAATAATTTCCCAAACTGCAATGGTCAATTTTATACACATTCACAGCACAGAGCCTCAGGTGTTTGGCCAACGCCTTACGTTTTGCTCTACTGTGTGATCGCATTTCTGCCAATGTTTCTCATATGTTTTACAAGTTATTCTTCTATGCTGAGCGGCATGTTTCGTCAATATTGTTTGTTGGGTGTTTTTCTTCAGTCATCCCCACTTAGTCACTCTAGCTCTCATATAGACACGATCCCTCGGCCTGGGTCCAATTTGGAGCCTCGGCTTCCAAATGACTTTCGTTGTTTTCTTCTGCCCACAGCCCACGACAAAGACCGCGACAATGCCGTTTGGAGGCCATTGTAAATATTTATCATAATTTTCGTCTTTGCCAGTGACGATGTTCACTGGCTTATTGTTTTGTTTCTGTTCTGTTTTTCAGTGCGATGAACTGCACCAACCGCGTTATCCAAGTTTTGGCGGCATTGTTACACAATTGACAGGCGCAGCGCATCGTAAACCGAGTTCGTTTTGAGCATAGTTATGAAATCTGAACACCACGTTTTTTATACGATTAGATCGTTAGAATGTGTCATGTGGTTCATATAGCGCTCTGGGTTTATTTGTTGTTTTTCATTTTACATGAACAACACCCATTTTTTAAGCACCCTCTAAACTTTGAAAATAATTATCATAATATTTTCAGTTTTAACCCAGTTTCGTATGCACCTATTCATCTCTTAATTTAACTTGAAAAAATAATTACATGGCGATGAACCTAAACATAATCCTGCGTGAAACATTTCTCAGCGATTAGTTTTCTGTGGGCCACACTAATCCTGCGCTTGTAGTTTGCACTAATTACGACCGATAAAAGACCGGCCGCCGACGCCCAAAAGAACCATGTGCTTAGCCAAGAGAGCAATTGAAACTTCAACGGCCGTTAAGTGGGTTAATGAAATGCTGTTACACTTATCACAACTTCCACCTAAGCCTCCTGAGGCTCCTCTCACTAAGCTGTGTGAGGCGAGCGATCCGAACAACTGCACCGGATAATGTTTACACATATCGAATCTGGCTGTCGATTAAGAAATCATAACGTTGCTATGTTTTGAGATTAAATAGGATTGGTATCTACCTCTACTAGCTAAAGTCTACGCGTCTCAATCGACAATGTTCAACAATGTAGCGGAAGATTATGAATCTCTCTACTCATGTATCGAATCGATTGTTTGTCGGCTTATAGGGCTATAATTGTAAAATCCGGAAAGCAATATTAAAAACAAATTTGATTTTTTTTTAAATAAAAGTTCATGAATAGAAATATAAACAAAAATTGAAATGAAAATTTAAAATTTTAATTCTGAAAATAAATAAATTTTATCGTTTTATTGATCAATTTAAAGGGTGATACGATCAAAAATTGGTTTACCGGAAAAATCAACTTGACGTATTTCTTTCAATTTTGCATTTAAAAAACCTGAACACCCCTCATTTTGAAGGTGTGTGTGTGTGTAGAATGTTGCTCCTATTCAGACTTGTAAACCATCGACATTTTCTCTGACAGTCGCACAGCCTGCTTTTATCAGTTTCATTGTTCGTGCCATCAAACGAATGCGACCGAAAACTTGCCGAACAGTCGACTACCATCAAACGAAACGACATTCATTCTTCTTTGTGTGATTGTCGAACGAAATGTCGTGTCTTTGGTACACGAGAGCGATAATTTGATGGTCAAACGACCATCATTCCCGACAGTTTACGACATCGCCTATCTTTTTCACGCAGCAGAACTTACAGACTTAATAAGCAAATGCAATCTTTTCTATTCACTCCCTGCTGTTGAAAAAAAATTCGCCACTCTGCAGCGCCGGGTTATGTTTGGATGTGTTGAAAGTCAAACGACTAACCACAAAAAAGATCAATATTTCATTTGACATTTTTTTGTTCTCCGATCAAACGATTGCGCTCTCCACGATTGTCACGAACGATGTGTGATGGTAGTCTCCGGAAAAATTCAAACGATGGTGACCACTTACAAGCCTGCTCCTATTTTGAGTTTGGAATTCACTCTTCAGTTGTCAAAATGCCGTCCAAGGAAGAAGAGCAGTGTATCAAAATTTTGCTCGCGCATCGCGAAAATCCGAGCTACTCGCACGCAAAGCTGGCAAATCGCTAAAAGTTGCCAAATCAACCGTTACAAATGTAATTAAAGGGTTTGGGGAACGTTTGTCGACAGCCAGGAAGTCTGGATCGGAAACGAAAACCGGAAGCCGCTGAGACGACAAAGAGAGTTATCGGTAGTTTCAAGCGAAACCCTAACCTCCCTCTCCGAGATGCCGCAAATAAGCTGGGTGTATCGTCTACAACCGTGCATCGAGCCAAAAAACAAGCCGGACTATCGACTTACAAGAAGGTAGTGAGTGACTCCAAATCGCGATGATAAACAAAATACGACGGCCAAAGCGCGATCCCGGAGACTGTACACGACGATGCTGACGAAGTTTGACTGCGTGGTAATGGATGACGAAACCTACGTCAAAGCCGACTACAAGCAGCTTCCGGGACAGGAGTTTATACGGCAAAAGGAAGGTGTTGGGGTCCGGAATGGGCCAATACCTGGGTTCCTTGCTCGTCTGGTCACCCCTTGCAGGTCGGTGTCAGGTCGTTGACCTCAAGCCAAACTCGTGATCGTCAACGGAATAAAGCTTAGTTCTTTTAGAAATGGGACAGTTACGAATGCCTGTATCTAAAAAACCATTCGTTTAAACGAAATACTTTCTTTGAAGAAAAATAAGGTAATGTTATGATCTTTTATGGAAAAATTTGAAAAAAAATATTTACCGTTTTTGGTTAAAGAAATTTCTACTTTATTCTTGGTATCTCCCATTGGCCGGCGCACACTTTTTTCAGTCATGGTATTGATCAGTTTCTCCAACTTATACTTCGTAAAATCTATATTTCAGGTGGCTTCACCCTCCTTCTTCAATTTTTGATACTTTTTGGTCCAATACTTCTCTGGAAACTGGAAACTGGAAGCATTTTAGTGGATACAGTTGTTCCGAAATGAACAAATTTGATTATTTTTGACCACATTTTTGTACGTTTTTTTTTCGGTACCGGTTTTACAGCTTAAGCGCTTTGGAACTATCAAAAAATATATGTTTGAGGTTGGATTTCAATGAGTCATCACTAGGCAACACTATCAGCTTATCGGAGAAAATTGTTTTGGACATTTCAGCGATCTACCCTTAGTTTTTCGTTTATTAAAAATTAAAAATGCTGGTATGAGACTTGACTTCCTTGATGACCCTTAACCGTTGTTGCCGATCATGTGCTTCACTCCAATGCTTGATTTGAACTTTGTGGACATTATTTACAGTGTTTGCATACTTATCCACCACAAAAACTCAGTAATTCTTTGAATAATCAACGGTTTTTTCAGCTATCAATTTGATAATGACGTATTTTAAAGGAAACTGTGCAAAATAATTTTTTTCTTTTTCTCTTGCATCGTACATATCTCAAAAAACGCGTAAAGTTTAAATTTTGAAAAAAATAGGTCGAATAGTATTTTTTACAGGCAACAAAATGCTGTCAAAGTTTTTAATATCCAATAACTAGTTAACGAGCTATTAGCAAATGAAAATGTCCCATTTCTAAAAGAACTAAGCTTTACCAAGTGTCGTTATTCAGACTCGGAGATGCCCTTTTGATTCGGATTTTTGCGGAACAGATAAAAAACACTCGCGGATTCAACTTACTGCACATATATTAGGATTTAGGCTTAAAAATACAATTTATACTTATAACTAATTGCAAGCAGTTTGGGTACGGTTCACAAGCGATCGCATCAACATGCGACTTAGGTATTCGGGAGTGGATGCTCAACTGGTCGGTGATGGCAAGATCAATTGTGTGCAGGTCTCCAGATTGAACTCGGATATTGCGATGTTTTTCAGACAATGGACCACTCTCTTATCAGCTGTTATCTCAGCCTTGGTGATCACCGATGATGACTTTTACTGACGATGATGGTGCCTATTGTCATAGGTAGAAAGAGATTCACATAGGACTCAAGATTAGATCATCCCCAGAGCGAGTTCTCCGTACGTGGTCACCAAGCAATTTTATTCATCTCCGGCTCAATGTTATGCTACCACAGTGGTTCCTAAACTAAACATCCTCACCCACCCAGAAATCAAACATGCATTTCTGAATTTATTTTATTCAAGAATAGTGAGGATCAGTTGGTGTACTTTGGTAACTTGTATTGCAAAATAACTCTGGATAAAATTGACATGATCTTCAGACACAAACCATTAATTCTGCCTTCGCAGACACATCCCTTAGGATAAACTGACATTGATCTGACTCCAAATTTTAAGTCTGATATGATTCTCTGAAAAATTCTCATAATGCTGACTGGTAATCTGACACAAACATTCCATCATACAGGTTTCTCTGACATAATCATTTCGCAAGAATTCAGACATAACTTCAATTATTCTCCATCTCAACTTCAGAACTCTGATTTGAATTTTCATTCGAATCTGGCATAGGTAATAAACACAATTTCTCAACAGGGCGCTTTTTCAGCCCTGATTCCGTTTTTAATGTGACTACTCGAACCACACCATCTTGTCCTGGATGAAGCTCTACAATTCTACCCATTTTCCATCGACATGGGGAAACATTTTCATCCTTAATGATAACCAAACGACCCAGGTCAACCGACACTGAAGGTTTCCACCGTTTTGTTCTGGCTTGTAGTTGGCACAGATATTCTCTACGCCACCGTTTCCATATTAATTGCAAATTTTTCTGCATCAACTGAACTTGATTAAGCCGGTTATCTGATATTTTCAAATAGTTTTCATCTGGCATGGACTGTAGGGATTCTCCAATAATAAAATGACCGGGTGTCAACGGATCCAAATCATTTGGATCGTTCGAAAGTGGTGTAATTGGTCGCGAATTTAAACACGCTTCGACCTGAACCAGAAGCGTCGCGAAATCTTCTGTGCTGACAGGGTTTTCGCCGATTACCCTTAGAATGTGCTTTTTTGCGGAACGCACCGCTGCCTCCCACAAACCTCCAAAATGTGGAGCGCCGGGTGGATTGAAATGCCACCTAATTCCTTCGCTGCCACATTCTTTGAACATTCGTTCCCGATGGGTCTGACACTTCAACAGACGAAACAATTCAACCATTTGGTTCCTTGCGCCCACAAAGTTCGTACCGTTGTCCGAAAATATCTCTGAGCACCTTCCTCTTCTTCCGACAAATCTACGTAATGCCTGTATGAACCGTTCTGTAGATAGGTCTGATACCAGCTCAAGATGCACCGCTTTAGTGGACATGCATACAAAAACAGCAACGTACGCCTTAACCACTGGGCGTCTGGGGGCCGGGCGAATGTATACTGGACCAAAATAGTCCACTCCTGTTCTAAGGAATGCACGCGAAACCGTTACGCGTGAAGCTGGTAGTTCTGACATAAACTGTTGAATCGGTGTGGGACGAGCCCTGAAGCAGGTGTGACATTTTTGTACAATCTGACGAGCCACGCTCCTGCCACCCAAGGGCCAAAATTTCAATCTAACAGTAGCTAAAAGCAGCTGAGGACCAGCGTGTAATAATCGACGATGGAAGTGCTCTAATATTAGCCGAGTAAAATTGTGACGAGCTGGCAAGACAACCGGGTGTTTTGCAGTTTCTGATTCAGACGAATTACTCAATCTACCACCAATTCTCAACAAACCATCGGAGAATATTTTGGGATTGAACCATCTTAGTTTAGATTGTCTTGAAACACATTCGCCCTTAGACAAAACTCTCAACTCATCAGCGAAACACTCTTTTTGGACACACTTGACTAAAGCTCTTTCTGCTTCTTCCATCTCAGCTGACTGTAGGAAAGCTTGAAATTTAGCTTGACGTTTGGATGTTAACAGCTTTTTCAACCTCAACAAATAGGCTGTACCTCTGACCATCTTAGTGTAATCGGAATACAAACTAAAATACCAACGATTGAAATCTGACTCATGCTCTGAATTGTTTGTTGCTAATGCTGTGACTGTAGTTCGACGCCTTTCTTCATCACCAATTTCCGCCAAGTGGTTAGTCGGTAGTTCTGGCCAGTTTTCCTTGTCTAGCGTCAACCAACAAGGACCTTCCCACCACAGGCGATTTTGACCAATCTCTGCCGGTGGAATACCCCGAGAAATAAGATCTGATGGATTGTCAACGCCTGGGACATGCCTCCATTCAAACCCTTCCGTGAGTTGTTGTATTTTGGCAACTCGATTTGCCACATAGGTAGTCCAAGTAGATGGAACAGCCTGTAACCATCGCCACACGCATGTTGAATCTGTCCAAAAGTAAACTGGGCAATCAAATTTCATAGAATCCTTTACGAAACTGAATAGTTCAGCCGTTAGCAGAGCACCACACAACTCTAGGCGGGGAATCGATTGACTTGCAAGCGGAGCTACCCTCGATTTTGCCGACAACAAACAAATTTTAACCTCTCCATCAGAGTTAATGCTTTTAAGGTAAACGCAACCACCATATGCTTTCTCCGAAGCATCTGAAAAACAGTGAATCTCCTTGTGAATGGCTCCTGGGATAATGTTGCACCGTTCAATACGAATTTCGTTTAGTGTACCTAGTTGTTCGTAGTACTTCAGCCAATCCTCACCCACCGTTGGAGGTAATGGCTTATCCCAGTCCAATCTTTGGTCATCATTATTCCGCAAGGTCCACAACTGCTGCATGAATATTTTTGCAGTTGTTATTGCAGCACCTAGGAGTCCCAACGGGTCGAAGAGCGTTGCAATTACCGACAGCACCTTCCGTTTAGTTAGAACCGTGGATTTTGGAATTTCGGAAATGTTAAAATGATACATGAAGACATCAGATTTCGGCAACCAAGTGAGTCCAAGGACCTTCATCGAGGGATCTATGTCCGACCCGTCTGAAGCTTCTTTAATGGCTACACTCTCTTGTGGTAGTCCTTGCAGGACCTCTAAACAATTTGATGCGAATTTTCGCAACCGAAACCCTCCAGCTCTTGCAGCTTTATCCAACTGAACTCGCAGTTCGAGGGCTGCATTTGCATCTTCTGCACCTGATACTACATCGTCCATGTACGTATCTTCCGAAAATACCTTTGATGCCAAGGGAAACCTCTCCCCTTCATCCAATGCTAACTGCTTCAAGGTGCGTGTTGCCAAAAACGGAGCAGGTTTGGTGCCGTATGTTACCGTCTTCAGCTCAAACGTCTTGACTGGCTCCGATGGGGACCTTCTCCATAAAATCGACTGTAGTGGACGATCTTCTCTTGTTATGTTGATTTGGCGAAACATTTTCTCAACATCTGCGACGACCATAATCTGACACATTCGACAGCGGAGTATAATTGCCCGAAGATCGTCCTGGATTACTGGACCTGTTAGTAATCCATCATTCAGTGAGACTCCAGTAGTTGTTTTGCACGAAGCATCGAATACAACACGCAATTTAGTAGTCGTACTATCCTCCTTTTCCACCGGGTGGTGTGGTAAAAAACAACGTTTGATATCAGAAGCTTCCTCAACTTCTTCCATGTGACCTAGCTGTATGTACTCGTCCATGAACTTAGTATACAGCTCCCGCAATTCCGCGTTTCGAGCTAGCCTACGCTCAGTTGCACCCAGACGCCGTAGTGCTATTTCCTGTGAGTCGCCCAATTTAGGAAAAACCTCCTCATTCCTAGGAAGAGAGACCGTGTACCTTCCATTACTGTCTCTCTGTACCGTTTTCTGGAAAATTTCCTCGCAATGCCTTTCCTCCCGTGAGTATAGGTTTTCCGAACCCAGCTCCTCACAAGCCCAAAACCGAGCGACAAGAGTTTCAAGAGACTCTGTTGATGAAACATTGCAAGCAATCCGTGCTGATGTACATTGCGATAAACCTCCAGAAACGACCCAACCAAAAACTGACTCCGTAAGTGTTGGTAATTGATCACCGATGGAAATCCGCTTTCCCGTTTCGAAGAAGTCGAAAAACGATTCAATTCCCAACACTAAATCCACCACCTTCGACTCGAAAAATGCTGGATCCGCCAATTCAATTCCATCTGGGAATGACCATTCATCCGTTGATACCGTAGCAGTGGGAAGATCAACAGTTACTCTGGGTAGGACCAGGAATTCCATTTCTTTACAGTAGCTGTTCACTCTCGAGCGCACCACCGCTTGAACCTTTTGCTTAACTCTTGTAGATGTCTGACCAATTCCAAGTATCGTAACATCTACCCTTTTCCGACTCATCGTCAAACGCTGACTCAATCGTTCCGATATGAAATTGCCTTCTGACCCCGAATCAAGCAGCGCTCGAGCTGGATATCTGTTTCCCAATTCATCTTCCAAGAGAACCACCGCAGTTGCTAAGAGAACCCGACCGTTAGCCATTTGTTCAACACCCGATGATAAGCATGTTGATGAAGCTGGGTTAGAAACCCGAAATGATGACTCTCCTCGCAATTGATCACTCTTAGAAGTGCCATTGGTTTCGCCTGACCTCGACGATTCCGGATTTTCTCCTGCCTTGCCCTTGAAACACACCAGTGTGTGATGGCGTCCTCCGCAATTCCGACACGAAAACTTAGACTGACATTCCCGAGCCATATGGGAAGTTCTAAAGCAGTTCCGACATAATGAATTTGTTTTCAAAACCGAATCTCTATCCGTAACCGACAATTTCAAAAACCTCGGACACTGATGCAAGGGATGCTGGGATTTACAAACAACACATTTATTCCCTGAATAATTAACATTGTTGTGGAATGCTCGAACGTTGAGCTTTGGCTTAGTTACCACCTGAGAGGGTATGGTTCTATTTTCATTTGACCTTTGCGGAAGCGATTCTAACACTTGAACTCGCCGATGAAGAAAACCAGTCAAATCAGCCAATACATCTTGTTCCTTTGAAGCTGATTCCTCCTCCCAACTTCTTCGCGTGATCGGATCCAAAAGAGAAACAAGATAATTCACAAGCAACAGATCCTTGTAATCAGTAGGTTCTAACACCTGATCTAACGTGTTAACGATTCGCTCAAACCCTTCCAATAACTGAAGCAATTCACATACCGACTCCTTTGTCAACGAAGGTAACTTAAACAGCGATTGAACTTGTCGCTTTTTTAATTGCTTGCTGTTATTGTAACGCTTTAACAGCATATCCCATGCAACGATGTAATTAGCCCTTGTTATTTGAAGAGGATCAATTAATGATTTCGGTTCACCCTGAAGACATCCCTTCAAATAGTGGAATTTCTCCACCTCCGGCAAATCCTGCTTGTTATGGATGAGCGAAATAAACAGATCGCGAAACCCGAGCCATTCATCTATGTTACCATTAAACGACTGCAGCTTAATTTGAGGAAGCCGAACATGATCAAAACCACCAGAATTACTATGATCATTAACATGAATGGATTGATTAAGCTCTGTACATTCTGAACGGCCCTTCGCCTTATCCATCAAGAATGATTTAGCGTAATAGTAGCGATCACTGAACTCCTTCCGTTCTCTTTCATAAACTTCAACATCAGATACGAAATCTTCGTGTGATTTGATATCAATAAGAACTTCACTAAATTTCTCCCACAAATCATCCACCGCTGTCAATCTCACCGAAACCTGTGCATATGTTGCATCTTCCTGGAAAGTTTCCACAAACTCCCAAACATCAGCAAAAGACAACTGAATTTCCTTCAACTTCACAGTTAAGAATTTTAACGATGGATTCTTCGGATCCTTAACAGCCTTGACTGTGGGCATTTTTACAACTTGTTAAACCGACTGATACAAATATCAATAGCTCAAACCGGACCAACTTAATCAGCAATCACCAACAAGTTTTGAATGGAGGGAGCAAGGTGAAGTTATTCAAGGTAAAAAATCCGAGAAAATGAGACAATTGTTCTAACGAACAGTTTTGTACTCAAGGAATTGCGCCGTTAATGATTATTTCCAAAAATTGTTCTTGTTTAAACCATGTATTAAAAACATCCACTCAATTTTAACCACTGATACAAAATAAATTGATGTGATCATAAAATCCAGAGTTCAAAAAAAGTTCACCAACTTAGACTAGGAACCACTGATTTATGTAGCTTACCGAATGTTGCTTTATCTTGTCGCTCAGCTGTTGCGATGCTCTCCTCTACAGCGCCAGACCAAACCATGCACATGCAAACCGACCAATCATGCACTTCACCGTTGAGCGACACCAAATCTAACCGAGCAGCAGTTGATGAACCCGATCTCGAGCCACAAGGGAGGGGGCGATCTGAACCACGATAGCCGCGCCTCAACTTCTTCTTGATCGCCTTCGTACCGCGTTGATGTTGAACCAAAGGGAGGGGGCGATCGGAACCAACCAAGACAGCCGCGCCTCACCTTTCCGAACAGCCTCCGTACTGCGTTGATTATGAGCTTGAAGGGAGGGGGCGATCAGAACCAACCGAGATAACCGCGCCTCACTTTCACGACGTCCGCCTTTTATGTAGAGTTGAGCTTTGCTATCGACTTAGCATGCACCGAAGCATACCCCAGAACCACCGAATCCGAGTTGAGCTCCGAAACCCAGTGAGATTTGTCCAAATCCCTGATTTAGACAATAGCAACTAAATGGTTTCGCTTTCGATGAATAGCTAATAGAGAACAAAACCGCTTTGTTCGACCACTATTAGCGATGGCGATGAGGAGTAAGCGCGTCTAGTTTTCTCGGCGCAAAATGGTGAATCCTTTGGCGTCCCCTATTGTATTCAATTCCTTTGTTGTATCCGGTCTACGGCCCTCATCCGGCTCGAAGGACCAATGTTGGGGTCCGGAATGGGCCAATACCTGGGTTCCTTGCTCGTCTGGTCACCCCTTGCAGGTCGGTGTCAGGTCGTTGACCTCAAGCCAAACTCGTGATCGTCAACGGAATACCAAGTGTCGTTATTCAGACTCGGAGATGCCCTTTTGATTCGGATTTTTGCGGAACAGATAAAAAACACTCGCGGATTCAACTTACTGCACATATATTAGGATTTAGGCTTAAAAATACAATTTATACTTATAACTAATTGCAAGCAGTTTGGGTACGGTTCACAAGCGATCGCATCAACATGCGACTTAGGTATTCGGGAGTGGATGCTCAACTGGTCGGTGATGGCAAGATCAATTGTGTGCAGGTCTCCAGATTGAACTCGGATATTGCGATGTTTTTCAGACAATGGACCACTCTCTTATCAGCTGTTATCTCAGCCTTGGTGATCACCGATGATGACTTTTACTGACGATGATGGTGCCTATTGTCATAGGTAGAAAGAGATTCACATAGGACTCAAGATTAGATCATCCCCAGAGCGAGTTCTCCGTACGTGGTCACCAAGCAATTTTATTCATCTCCGGCTCAATGTTATGCTACCACAGTGGTTCCTAAACTAAACAGAAGGGGAAAGGTGGCAGATATTTTCAAGCACATGAAACTGTCAAAGTTCGCGAAGAAATTAGTCTGGTTTGGCAAGCCATCTGTACCTGTGGCTTGAAAAGCAGCATTTTCATAGCTTCCGGACTGTCAACCAAGAAATTTACGTGAAAGAGTGTTCGAATAAACGTCTGCTGCCTTTCCTGAAGAAACACGGTTGTTCCGTACTGTTTTGGCCGGATTTGGCATCTTGCCATTACGGTAAAAAGGCCACCGCCAACAACGTGCAGGTGGTTCCCAAGGACAAGAACCCTCCCAACACGCCAGAGCTCCGCCCAATTGAGAAATACTGGGCTATTGTCAAGCGGAACCTAAAAAAGACAAAAAAAACTGCTAAGGACGAGCAGCAGTTCAAGACAAACTGGCTTTCTGCGGCGAAGAAGGTGGACAAGATGGCTGTACAAAAACTAATGGCAGGGGTTAAGCGTAAGGCCCGGCAATTCGGATTTGGAGAAGCGGAAGCCTAACTGAATATTTTTCCTGAATTTTATACTAATTAAACTTGAAAAAGAAATTTAATTTGATTTTTTAAATAAACGATTTCAACGATTTACACGCGTTTTCCCTTGACCAAATTTTGACCGTATCACCCTTTAGTTTGAAACTTGTTTTCATGAAAACAATCGTATGTATCATTTGTTAATAAAACCTATAAATAGTTCAGGTAGAAACACTTCAAAAAATACTTTTGTTTACGTTTGCGCTTATACTAAATAGTATTTACAGAGAAGTTACAATAAAATACTCATGTGACTCATATTCGAGTATTCTTTGCCTTTGAACGGAGATACATAATTCGCAAATGAGTCCCTGTGCTTAAGTTTTCAGCGCTTATGGCAAGAAGCAAGTACTTTTCTAGCAAACTATATCAATTTTTTATCATTCTATTTGATTATAGATAAGAAGTAAGTTTTCGAAAGATCCTAACTAAAAACTGATTTCAATTAATGTTTTTTTTCAGTCCAGTGGGATGTGTTTTCCGATGTTTTTCAAATATGTACGTTGTTTTCATTCGTGTAAAATTCCTGCAAATTAATCAGACTTCAATTTAAATCAATGTGTATTTCGGATATGTGGATATTTAGTTCCGACGAAGAGTTTGCTGGATTGAACATCTAGGTGACAAACAAAAAAAAGCGGTATTGATATTGCTGTAGATATAGAAAAAAGTAACTAACACAAATTTGTTGTTTTGTTTTCGAAACAATAGCTCAAGTAACACGCACCGATGCAACTAATCCATTGAGCGATGTTCTTCCACAGATCATTGTCGAAAAAAAAAATTTGGATACCTGTTAGGACTTTTGTTATGATTAAGTAACAGATTTTTTTTTCGGAATCATTTTGCTACTATACTTTAATTCTGTATGTATGTAATTAATGTTTTCAGCATTAAATTATTGATTTACTTAATTTTCTATCGACAGTTTCCGTCGATTGTAGCCTCTTTGCTGAATTTTGGTCATGGGACTCATATGCGAATATTTTTCACATGGGACAATCCAGGGGTTATATTTTTCTGGAGATTTTGGGAACAAACTTCGAACAAAAACTTGTTTGATAGGTAAATTGGACCACAGCGAAACGTTTTCCATCGATAATTATTGGCAATCGACTCCGCTTACAATAGTCTCTTCATCTTAAACCCAGATGCATTCCCTCTAAAATATTTATTATAAGGTACACCGGGGCAAGTGCAAACGGTTTTCACCATAGTTCAATTTTCACATGTCCTAGAAAAATATGTATATGTTCAAAAATTATCAATTATCGTTCGTTGTATCACTAAAATAGTTCTCAACAAATTCCCATTGGTAGTGAAAAATTAAAAAATGTTGGTAAAAAGTAACGGTGCTTTTGTGAAAAAATTTCAAAATTTGCACTTGCCCCGTTTATGGGGGCAAGTGCAAACGCAATACTTTTTCCAAACTAATTCACAGACGAGTCAGTGTATCGGTCTTAAAATGAATTGAATACATGTTCCGGTACGTTTTATCAACTTTGATTAATATGTTTGCTGTTTTCTCGCAATATTGATAACTTTTTGGAACTCCATTTTTGGTGACTGTTGTTTTAAGCAAAAGACCTTCATTTACTAATGCATTAAGGAATTTCGAACATCCGCTTCAGATACAACACTTTGGATACCCCTTCTGACCATTTTAATATAATGCTGAACCATTTTGGTGATGAATTTTCTGAAATGGCTGATGTTGCATGGCTTAAAGGTGCGTTTGCACTTACCCCGGTAGTGTCGTTTGCACTTGCCCCACAGTGTGGGTTGACAAGAGCGAATATTATTTTCACAAATTCGGGGTGTAATGAAAATTTATCAAAAATTTTCTGCTTTCACTTGAATATCAGTCTCAAACACTCACCTTTTAACGAAAATTCGGATTTGAATGCCTTTTTTTTGTAGCCAAAATATGCAAAACAAAAACACACTGTTCATGTCTAGTACGAACTTGAATTCGTGTGTGATCAAACAGTGCCAGTTTTAAGTGAAAAATTTAAAGAAAGTTTAGTTTATCTATGTCAGATTGTTTGTTTGGGGCTAAATAACAATTTCTAGAAGAAGAAATATTTTTTACTTTTTTTGTAACAGAGAAAAGACGAACGTTTGCACTTGCCCCGAGTTTGCACTTGCCCCGGTGTACCTTACATATATTGGTTACTTATAAAGAATGAAACACATCTTAGGGGCCGTTCAAATATTACTTTACACTATTTTCAATCATTTTCAACCCACTCTTCCTACGTAACACATTCGGATCAGATTTTATACCCAAAATCTACAAAGCATAACAAACTAATTTTGAAACATTGTATCTTTTTTTCATAGGCATAAATAACATCTTGCTTATCACGGCTTAGATATCCAACGTACGAAATGTAATATTCGCGAACGGAACGTTTCGACAAAAATTCGACAAAAATGACTTCTTCTTACGAGCGCATCAAAGCTGAATGCAAGCAGAAAAATGTCCTGTGGGAAGATGAAGATTTTCCGGCGACCCAATCGTCGGTGTTTTACCACCAGACTCCTCCCTTCACGTTCCAGTGGAAACGGCCGCAAGAGATCAGTCAAAATCCAGTATTCGTCAATGATTCAACGGCACAGTTCGACATTGTGCCAGGCAAAATGGGCGACCGATGGTTCGTCAGCTGTCTCGGGGTGCTGTATCTGTCCAAAGGGCTGTTCTATCGGGTCGTCCCGGCAGATCAGAACTTTGAAAAGCCATACTACGGAGTGTTCCGGTTTCGCCTTTGGTGGTGCGGAGAATGGTTAGAAGTCCTAGTCGATGACCGGTTACCAACCATCAACGGGAAATTGGCCTTTGTCCAGGCGCAGAACTCCAACTCATATTGGCCGGGGTTGCTGGAGAAGGCCTACGCAAAGTACTGTCGTGATTGCTTTATTTGTTGATTTTCTTTTGACGGTCTTCATACTTCTACAGGTTACATGGATCTTACGAAGCACTGAAATACGGTACACTATTGGACGGTTTAGCGGACCTAACTGGAGGAATCACCGAGTCGATATCGATAAAAACAGACAGCAATATCCTGATTCGACCTCCTCTACTATACTCTCTACTGGATACTACCAGTATTGTCACCTGCACTATAAATAATGGAACCACGACGCAAATCAGGAATCAAACAGAACCACTCCCTAATGGTATTCATGTGGGGATCAACTACCGACTTTGTTCACTCGATAAGGTATGGTATATAAAGTCAACATATGATAACAAAAAAATATATTTCATCTGATTTTTAGGCTGAAACCGTCATGGGTGACACGGTGCAATTGGTGCGGTTGCGAAATCCACTATCGCAAACCCTGAATAAATCCGCAACTTTCAACGGAGATTGGTCGTCGTTCTCCAACTCCTGGGAGCGGGTGTCCATGAACGAGCGCAATCGGCTGATCGAGCAGCTAGACGTTGGCGAGTTCTGGATGTCGTTCTTCGACATGACCCAAACGTTTACCCACCTAGAATGTGTACATCTGGATTCGGACACCGCCCGTGATGAACCGCAGCTATCGGATAAGAACCGACGCTGGTTGATGCGTCTGTATCAGGGTGCTTGGAAGCGTGGTGTGACCGCTGGCGGTTGCCGAAATAACCCGGATTCCTTCCACATCAACCCGCAGCTACAGCTCTTCCTAAGCGAAAAAGAGGATGTGATAATCTCGGTTAACCAGCACAGTGTTCTGGAGCCCAAAGTCATTGGTTTTACAGTGTATAACCTCAACAATGGTTAGTGTCGATATGATAATCTCTTATTTCAAAGCTTAATAGCCATATTATTTCAGTTCAAAACATCAACGGATGCCTCTCGAAAAACTTTTTCAAGAAGCACAAGAGTCTCGTCAATTCCCAGTATACTAATTCGCGCCAGATAAGTCACCGATGCTCGCTCGATGCGGGCCGCTATCTGATAATGTCTACCACCTTTGAGCCGTCCGAGGAAGCGTCGTTTAGTGTACGAGTTCTAGGGTCGACGATACGGTTAGCGTTGTTGGAAACCCAAACCATGCTACTTCTGGATCCGTTTCCGCTGTTGAACTCCAATGCAAAAATTTCAATGGATTCAGCTAACAACAACGTTTCGGCCGCAACCAGCACAGCCCAGTACGAACCAGTCTTCATGCAACTGGCAGATGACCAGAGGTAAGATTGTTAATTTAAAAAAAGCTTAATCAAGATTAAACAAAAATCCTCTCCATCTTTTAAGAACCTTGAACTGTTTCGACCTGCAAGAGCTTTTGGAGGCGTGCCTACCCAACGATTACATCAGAAGTTGTGCCAGTCTTGAAGTGTGCCGACAAGTTGTGTGCCTCATGGATGTAAGTTTCTATCTTCTTGCATACGAGCAAATAATGCATTGTTTTATTTTTTTTTTAGAAATCTAACCGAGGGCGCATAAATTTCAACGATTTCAACAAATTTATGGTTAATCTAAAAACCTGGTGGGGTGTATTCAAGATGCACACCAAGGAGAAATCTGGTATCCTACGAGCGGAACGGTTTCGAGATGCGCTGTACGACGTTGGTTTTCAGCTGAGCACCGACATCGTGTCCATACTTATTCTAAGGTAAGTCGATTAGGTCTTCTAGTTTGAATGTTTCCTTTTAGCTTCCGTATGCCATGCCACATTATCCAGCCAGTAAGTTTAACCGTTCATATATATTTTTTTTTTTTTTTTCCTAACCTTCCAAACCTGTTTCCGTTTCGAGGAAATTCGACCTGTAGCACCCCGTAGTTTGTTGGCGTTCCCCTGATCTATTTCTAAATTTATTTGATATGTATTAGCAGGTTGTCTGTAGTTGGTTTCAAATGAAAAAAAAAAACTCCAAAAAACAAATTTCATTTTTTAAATGCTATCTTCTGACAGCTTTGCTGTATTTGAGCGTTTCATTGATTTTTGGAATCGTCAAGAATATTTTGCTATTATTATTTGTGGGTATCCAACGAAAGTTCAAACCCGGATCTTCCGGTGAACCTGGCTTCAAAAAAGAGACATCCAATTTTTGCTTTGCTAACTGTATCTTATTTTCAATCAAAACTCGGGCTTGTGATATAGCTCAGTTGGCAAGTCTGTTGTCTCCTGAGCCGAAGTCCGCGAGTTCGAGCCCAAGAGTAAACATCGAACACAGTTGTACCGGATGAGTTCTTAAATAACGATCCGCCAACTGCAACGTTGATAAAGTCGCGAATGCCATGAAAATGGTAAAACGACTATAATCGAAACAAAAAAAAAATTTCAATCAATCGATTTTCTAAACTAAAATTTTAGTTTTTTCTCGTTAATTTAATTATTATTTTCATGGAACAAACTTTGTCAATAAAAAAAATTCAGTTGTTCAATATATTTTTATGATAGTATAGTTTTTGTATGAAAAATCGTATGTTATTTTTATTTTTTTCCATGATATAGACATCATTTCCAACTGTTAAAAATTATTATAAAAAAATCATGAAATGAAGGGTTAACCTAAAGAGCTGAAACTGGAGCATACGGTCTTCTGGAGGCCAAGGAACGATTTCAGCCCTCAATTTTTTTTATTCCCGTACATCTTTCAGCATCTTACAAAAGCAAAAACCATCAGCCACAAACAGGCCGATGAACAGGATGGCCAGGTGCCCAGATTTGTCTGTAAAACACAGACTTCTGACCCTTCGTCCGGATATTTCTCAGACACAGATTTTGCCCTGATTTTTGCTCAGAGTGCACAGATTTTACAGACTTTCAAAACTGAAGGTTGAAATCAGTGCCAGATTTCACTAGAAATCTTGCTAGAAAGCATGCTTTATCACCAACAACTTATTAAAACTTCATTTTATTATTAAGACTAGCGTTTTGTATGTATACAATTGTTTGCTTAGGTCTAGATCGTCACTTTTTGAAGAACACAGGGAATTTATAGGGAAATATGAAAATGAAAAGAGTTATAGACGAAGATCAAAAGCTTTTAGAAAATGTATAAAGGGTGTCCACGATGAAATTGCCACACACAAAATTGATTCGCAAAATTCGAGTCATCCGATTGCCATCAAATTATCAGGGATTGAAAAATAACTACTAAACTTCGTTTTACCATTTTACTCGTGTTTTATTTTCAGTCCATACTCAAACACCCGCACCTTGGCTTTAACCCCGGCCATAAGATTCTGCACAACCTGTGAATCTACCGTTTTTTGCATGTAAACCCATACTTTTTTCAGTTCCTCGACTGTCTTCACTACCTTAGGTCGTTTCAGAAGGTGCTGCTTCATAATCGCCCAGTCTTTCTCGATGAGGCGGAGCTCCGTAGTGTTGGAAGGGTTGAACATTTTCGGCACGAATTTGGCCTTATTATCCGCAAACCACTTCAGCACGTCCTTGGAGTGGTGGCATGAGGCCAAATCCGGACAGAAGATTGTTGGGACGTTGTGGGCCTTCAGGAGAGGAAGCAGCCGCTTCTGGAGGCACTCTTTCATGTACACCTGTCCGTTCATCGTGTCCTGGGTCACGAAAGGTGCACTCCGCTTTCCGCACGTGCAGATGGCTTGCCAAACCAGGAATTTCTTCCCAAATTTGAACATCTTCTGAGTGCGGACATGCTCCGGAACGCTGAACTTATCCTTGGCCGTATAAAAACAGGTTGCCGGGAATCTGTTTGAAGTCGGGCTTCACATATGTTTCGTCGTCTATGATGTAGCGTTCACCTTTCGTCAGCATGGTGAGGTACAACTTCCTGGCACGGGTTTTTGGGGACTTGTTCTGCTTCTTGTCGCCTTTTGTACCTTGAACTTTCGAAGCCCAGCCTTAGTTTTGGCCTGTGGACATAACTTCGGCTTAGGTGCAGCTTCTTAGTCACATCCTGAACGACCGCGTTCGGGTTTCGGTTCAAGCCCCAACTACGCGATTGTGATTTTTGGTGTTGTACGGAATACTTTTTTCTTCACTTCTGGGCTTCCGATCGGTGGTCAATCGTTCCTCGAACCGCTTAATAACTCACGACACCGTGGAATTCGCGATGGTACGATGCGAGGGATCCTTCTTCTCGTGATGAATGCGCAAGATTTTATCACGCACGAGTTGTTCTTTCAATTCCATTTCCGCGAGTTTTGATGACAAGACTTTAAAACTTGTAGGATGTAAACAATGCACTATGAACTAAATCCACCCAAATTTTCATTAAATTATACCCAATGGTTAAAAAGTTAGAGCAATTTCATCTTGGACACCCTTTATTTCAAACATGTAATCAATGGTTATCGCCGCTAGTACATCTCTTACTGGGGTGCAGGGTGGTTTTCCTCGGGCCCCAAGATTCAATTTGCTCTAGCGACCGGGTGGACCTCACATGACCAAACGATATGCTCGATGTTGTGGTAACCTGGCCACAGTCACACAAATTGCTGACAGCAATATTTATACCAGTACCGCGTTCAAAGAATAATTATTGAACATGAGACGGGAAAATACACGAATAAAATCTCGACTCAGGTCCAATCTATGAAAGACATTACTTCTAACTAAACAAAAAAAAATGTATTCAAATCAAAGTAATTTGTATATTATCAAATTATTTTATCAGCTATATCGGTCAAATTTTATATTGATATTTGAGAAATAATATCGAAGAATTGAAAGATTATAGACGGATAGAAGACTAAAATAAGATGAAAGATGTTAAAAATGAACGGAAGGGTAATTTTAATTTGAGAAACTTCCATCACATTTCATCTCTTTGTTCCTCACGGTGATTAACTCTTAATTTCAAGAGTAATTTTTATATATCCCAAAATCAAAGGAAATTTGCGTTTGTTTTAATGGCACTTAGCAATCTTATCGCTGCGTTATGTATGTCGTGACCGAGATTCCATTTAATGATCGTTGGCTTGACACGTCTGTGGCAAACTGCAAAAAAAACGTTTGCTAAATATGACATTTACCTGGTTGTTTTGCTTCCAATATGGTCATATGAAACGTTTACAAAATTCGGGACGTATAATGTTTTAGATAGACTAATGAAAAAAATAGAAAAAGTAATTTCAACCATTAACATAAGAAACAAACAATGTCGATGTATTAACACATTCTTTTATTCCAGGTATATGAGGAGAGACGGGACTCTGCGATTGTCGGATTTCATCTCGGCAATTTTGCACCTCACAATGGCCTTCGAACTGTTCAAGGCGAAAGACACTAATCAAGACGGAGTGATCAGTATGGGGATGACAGAGGTTGGTTGCCTCAAAAGTTAATACTCTTTCGATCAATATCTAACTAATTTTGTTTTGTTTTCCAGTTCATCAAATCAGTGTTCATGTGCTGATGATTTTGTAAAAAAAAACATCTGAACCAGTCGCTAAGAAATATTTTAACATGAGTCCGGCAATGATTCATAGCTGTAGAACCCCTCTAATAGTATACTATACCTTCTTCACTAACATCGAATATCGTCTGTAGAGTAAGAAAGTTGATGAGAACGTTTCTGTAAAAAAGCAACTCTCTGTTGATGTCAAATTTTGTTTTTATCAAAACTATTTCTTTATATCATTCAACGAAAAATGAACAATTAGTCAATAAGTGTTGTCAGCGCTTGTGCAAAAACCATTTAGAAACAGATTTGCTCATTAACATTATCGATAGTTGTTACATAAATCTGAAATAAAACAAGTTGCAGAAAAAGTGTTTATTTCTTTTGTTCCCAAAACAATAATAGCTGTTGATGGTTTTCTTTGCGTGATGATACCTACTATCTTTTTTTTGAAAAAAAAAAAAACCAACAAGAGAATGCCAAGCAATCAAAACAACGTTTCTCCGGATACCAAAGCATTCTGCTCAGCTGACATTTGAATTTTTTAGGTCTCATAAAAAGCTGAATAGGATTTTTATTTTTTCTGCGGAACTAAATAATAACCAATCTCTAACAGTTTAAGGACGCCAAGGAATTTTCTCAAAAATAACGATTGCCTCCTGTTATACGAATGAGAATTATTTTTCTACTATATTGCTATATCGACTGCGTCAATTCAATGAACATATATTAAAATCTAAATATACTCTTACATTTACAAGGCACGTTGTAACTTTTTGGTGATGGTTCCATTACTGTCATAGTTTTGATTATACTTATTTTTTGAACTATTCGAGAATTGGTTATTTTGTGCGAGAAAATCACGCTTTACCTCTACGCTAAAGCTCGTTACGCCTGTTTTTAACATTCAGATCATGTTCCTGATTTCTGGACAGTGTTGATTCAGCCAGAACTTTATTGCTAAGCTGCTCCTTATCGCCTTTCTTTTCTGCCGTAGCATCTGCATCGTTGGCGGTGTTGTTGTTAGCTTTAATAAGATTGTCAATTCGAGTCGAGTCCTCGGTATCTGAAATGTACCCATCGTCCCCGGTATAATGCGTAGGATAAAGCAAGAGAGGCGCTGCACTCCATGCGACTAGATTCCGATTTTTAAACTGATTAACCCATGTCTCATTCGGGTGATTATCGAACATTATAGGAATGTACTCATCTACAGGAACTAGTTTTTTCAAAGGATTCTCTGAAAGCAACTTTTTGGCACCACTCAATGAAATCAGATATCCCAGGGTCCAGTAGGAGTATCCAGCTTTCACTAGGTAATCTGCTCCGTCAACCCACTTCTCGTCGTCCTCTTGCAGCCGTTTACGCCCAAAATATATTAAATCCCATCCCCCGATACGACGCGTTTCATCTAATAGTTGATATACTCGTTTTTTGAAGTACGGCTCAAACCTGATGTCATCCTCCAGAATAAGTACTTCTTGCTGATTTAGTTCTACCATTTTATCCCAAATGTAATAATGACTTAGAAAACAACCGATTTCACCCATAGTCATTGGCCTACAAAAATTCAACAATAGTAAACGTTTCTAAAATAACTGACTTACATACCTTTTATGATACGGATCAACGTATCCTGGCAGAAACTCGATCCCAATTTTGACCAATTTTTCATCGGTCAATTTTTTGCCGTCAACTGCAGGAAAATATTCGACCTCCAATCCCAACTCATCAAAATTGTTGAACATTTTCCTCCGACGCTCTGAACGGCGTTCCAAATTTATCATATAAATATGCGAAAGATCCATTTTGTCTCTGAAATCGTAAATTATACTGTTAATGACAGTTTTTTCTTATTCCAACCGTTAGATAAACGTTGTTAGTTAAACGCGTTAGACATTAAGGATTGGCAAATTGTTAATCTGAACACTTATAGAAAAGCGTTTTTGGTTCATCAGTAACACAGGCTTACGGTAAGTTAAGATTTTACTTAAAACCCCAATAAGGAAAGATTAAAACAAAAAAATTCTTATCGTCTAAATTTCCAGCCTCATGGAAAATTACTCACTTTGATTCACTTCGAACGAAAATTTTCAAGTCACTCTTGAGATTTAGTTCACCATACTCATTGATGATATTTATTTTGATATTGGTAAACTGTTCAACGTCTTTTTCGATTGTTTCGCCTTGCTCCAAAGGCACCAAAATGTGCCCATAGTATAATGAGTTCGATATGTACATCAGAATGTCACTGTAGTTAGCCGACATGGCAAAAATGATAATATCATCTATAGGACCATTATAACGTCCTGCTGGAAGGCGTTTACTGTCGAACGTCAAGTTAAGCGACTGCAAAATGTTTACGTTGACCATCACCGCGCTGTGGACCATCGGTACCGCAAATTGTCCGGTCTTTTCGTAGTTCAGAATTTCCTTGTATTCATCGGTGCGCTGGTAATAGTAATCGGACGTCATTCCACACCAAAAGTTGGAATAGAGGCCTTCTGATTGAAGCATCGGAGCCACTATGGGAAGATTGAGGTGTACTAGTTTCATAAGTGATTTTCTATTAGTTAGAAGAACATCCGCATCGAGAAACTGAAAAGAAATTTTATTATAAGTTGGTTTTTTTCCTATTTATGTTGTGCTTTGATTTGCAAAAATAAAATAAAACATTTCTGTAGCCTCTGTGGACGACGAAACCCACACCAATGCAGATTTCAGTCAGCTTGCGGGACAAGAATTTTATACAGCAACCGGATGGGGAAAGGTGGCAGATTTAAAAGCATATTAAACTATCATAGTTTGCCAAGAAAAATCTCGTTTGGTAAGCTATCTGTACCTGAGGCTCGTAAAGCGACATTTTCGTAGCAGCCGGGACCGTCAACCAGGAAATTTACGTGAAAGAGTGTCTTCAAAAGCGTTTGCTGCCTTTCCTGAATAAACATTACTTTTCTGGCCATGTCGTTAACAACATTCGGCGTTCTGCACCGTAAAAAGTGGATAAGGTGACTGTACAAAATCTGATGGCAAGCGTCAAAAGAAAGTCTCGCCGATTCGAACTAAGTAGACCGGAATCTTAACTGAGTATTTTTCCGTCTTTTAACAGATACTTTAAAAAGAAAAATACTTTGATTTTTTTTTAGTAAACATATAATCGATTTACACGTAATTTATTTTGACCACTTTTTGATCCGAACACCCTTTACATCGCACTCATTTTTTCTCTTTCGCCAGCTTCAGACTGGTACAGAAGAGTGTCTCCGCTTCCTCTTGCTGCAGAAAAGATCGAAGCTGAGTACCTGAGATCTTTTAAGCCTAACCATACGTATTAGTTCAGATAAGGGTTATACCACTCCCAAGATCGCGTTGCTTTTTATCTGTGGTGTCAGGAGTTGCTTTTGATTTGTGGTGTCAGACGAGGCCCAAGACCATACTTTAGCTTGTTAAGTTTGGCTGACTCTTTCTCTCCGTTCATCCTTTCTTCTGATCCGTATTAGATCTCGCATGATCTGTGAGCTTTTTCAGCATTCGAAATTAGAAGTTGTCATTCAGGTCGCATTTTTTATGCATGGTGATCAACTTTCAGAGCAAGTCACCACAGTCCCAACGTAAAAAGTTTTCTATACGGTTTTCCGCAATAACAAGGTTTTTTTCTACACGGTTCTCGTGAATAACCACAGTTTTTTACAAGGTTTTCAAGAATTACCACGTTTTTTGGTACGGGTTTTTACGTGGTACCTATATGTAAAAAAATTACTGTACTCTGTTTATAAAAAGGGGCTGTGATTTATAACTGCTGCTCTAAAAATCTTTTTGTTTTTTAAGTTATATATTTACAATTTTTGGTAGAGGTTTTCTTTTAATGCATTCAGTCAATATCCTCCTTTATCTGAAAAAAAAAAACGAAATGTTGAGATAACATTCAACCTATTTGAGGATAATGTATATTACCGTATAAATGTGGCGCTTCACGTGCATCGACAGATGATCGCTTCTAGCGAAAGCCTGCTGGCAGATGTGGCAAACGAACTTCTTCTCGCCAGTATGCTGTCTTCGGTGACGGGACAGTTCGAAGGATCGCGCAAAAGACTGATTACAATCCTCCCAAGGACACCGAAAAGGTTGACTTTCGCTGTGCAAAATTTCATGTGCCTTCAGATGGCTAGCCCTAGTGTAACTTTTCGTACATCCAGCGAAGCCGCACTGAAAATTCCGTTCGGTTGTCTTGTTAAGAGGGCTAGCCTGTTTTAAATGTGATTTATTGGCCTTTCTAATTGAAATTGCAGAGAGTTTAGTAGATGTTGGCTTTTTAGGTTTGTTCTGTTTGATTTCTTCTTCAGCCGGTTGTTTTTCCAACATTTCCTCGGGAGGTCTGTGCGTTTTAATGTGTTTGAAAAGATGATCACTTCGAAGAAATTTGGCAGGACAATGTGGACAGATATGATTTCTCTCGTCGGAATGTTTCCTATAATGCCTGGAGAGCGATTCTGAACGTGAAAACTTCATATTGCATCCCTCCCAACTGCAAACGTACGGTAAATCTCCTGTATGAGTTCTCATATGAACCGTGATATGCGAAGATTTTGTGTAGGTTTTCTCACACCCTTCCCAAGGACATGGAAAGTTGCGAGCCTTTTTGGAGGAAATGCGCATTGGTTGATTATTCAAATAAATATGTTCTTCCGGATCTTCTTCTAAAACAACTAAGTTGTTCTTTGTATCCACTTCGGCATCGAAAACTCGAATTAACTTGTTCCCATCTCTATTGTTTAGTTGGTTCGAAGTCGTTACCTCTGACATTGACATATCTTCCGATAACAATTCGTTTTCCGAAGATGATTGGTCCTCTGACTCAACTTCGAGTAACCCTGTGTGCAATAAATTAGAACTTTCGACATCCGAACCATACAGAACTGCTTCGTCTTCATCCTCCTCATCGTAAACTAGTTCGACGTCCTCATTTTCAAGAAGAAATTTTAATCCACTACTTCCAGCTGCCGAAGTTTCTTGTTCGTCTGGTCCCGATACCCATTTGCAAATAAACTCACCTGAATGTATTTTTTCGTGGGCTTTCAGGTGCTCTTGCTGAAGGTATACTTTATTGCAATCGGGTACGGGGCATTCGAAGACTTTGACCGGCTCGGCGTTCGATCTCTCCGTGTTTTCGTATTCTTCGAAATCTGATTCATCCAATTCATCACTAGCTGAAGAAAGATCTGCAACGGCTTCTGATTGGTCGGACAATCCGTTAGTTTTAGTTGCACTTTTTGCCGTATCATTTTCTAATAAATACTGTAGTACTGTCACATTTGTGGGAAACGAGCCGTTGTTTTCGTTTGCAGCCATTTTTCACTTATTCCTAACTAAAACTTAACTTAAATAAGATTTATTGACTTTGAGCAGCGGACAATCGCCCCTTTTTCGCAGAAAAATCGAGAACATAAACAAACACACGAAAAAACTAATCTAATCAAAATAGTTAGATGTTAAACCAGCTCTCACCCATTTCTGGATAGGGATGTGAAAGACTTTTCTCCTTTTATGAAGTTAATATTTTTAGAATTTTAAATAATTTCAAATAATTCTAGAGTATGTTTTGATTAGGTCGTATGAACCAATATACACAAAATGGGGTTATTGACTGCAAACGAATAATAAAAATGTATTTTACGTTTGGTAAAAACTCGGTTTCATTTTGTCAATAAATAACTTTTACAAAACTGTTTGAATTTAAGACGCATAATGACTTTATCATTTTCGAGTGCAATTTGGTTTTTGCGACTATTTGCACTGCACTGAATTATCGTGCAAAACAAAGGTCGTAAAATAACAGTCCGGCAAGTTGGTTCTTGCGACCTAATGCATTTTTTCAAAAAATGCTGAAGCAAGTGTTTAAAAGTTAATATATTCAATCGGAAACTGTTTATGAGAATAGTTTACGCTATCCTGTAGGATAAACTTCTTGAGTTTCTAGAGAGGTAAGTTAAAAATGCGAAATTAAATATGAGTGGACAAAATTTAATCTTTGATTTTATTATTTTTTTATCACAGATACCAATAAAACAAAACAGCTTCAAATAAAAGCCACAGGAAGTAATCATCAGTCCCCCAGCGGCTAAAGTGGTAAGAGGAGTTTGCTTCGGATTACAATTGCCGTGCATTTTGCAGAAAACGAAGATTCCGTAGAGCACATATCACCCGTGGGACCGGAACATCGGTCAAGGGATTGAAACGTAAGTCCTCTTTTTCATACTCTTTATTGACGTGCTTGATATCGTGCTAATTGTATCTAACTATTTCGGGTTGTTGGGAAGAATGACCGTTGTGTTAAATTCCCGGAAAAAAAAAAAAAAATATTTCGGACAGTACGTAAAATTTCACCAGGTTATTTTCACCGGTTGAAAAAAAAAACCGGCAAATTTTCCGGAAAGTTCTTAGATCATTTTTCTATTATTCCAATGAAAGATTAAGAGATTATTTGGTTTCAAAAGACTCGTAATAGTATTTGGTTTTGAATTTAAAAAAAAAAACTGAATAGGCAAACGAGACACAACAGTATAAGTATTAATAACCAATTTTCATCACTACACTTGGCTCATTACCAAATGAAGTTTTCCTCTAAAGTAGAAGAGTAATGTCTTGTTGAAACTCTAGCATTTGAAACAATTTGAAAGAATTAGCTAAGTTTAAGACTTATGAAATGAAGTTTTAAGATAAAATTTAGCAATATGCAAAACGACGTTTGCGCCAAACATGTAAAGCCAAAGGTCGTCAGTGCATTTTCACTCGGAAACCTAAGTTTATGCCTGCAGTTAATACTCTAGGCTCTATCAAATCTATTTTCGCGTCTCATACCAAATTTTCAGACAATACTGAGCAGTACTTAAAAAACCAGAATAAAAAATAAGTTACAAAATTTCAACTGCGATTTTCTCGAAACACATCGGGTGGCTCATACGACTTAATCAAAACAAACTCTAGAATTCATTGCTTGATTTTTGTGTTAAAAAAAATAATTTTTGAAAAACAAATCGGTATGTATAGGTGAATCCGTCAAATTGTAAGCAAATCGAATTATCCGGAGAGTTTAATACCGTTGAATCATGTTATTGACATTTGCGGCGGAAATGAAACTCTGGGTAGAAGTATACAAATGAAGAGTAGATGGATAGGTAAGCATCAGGTGTACTTTTTGGTCCGTGTGTGCAGGTACGTCTTTGCCATATCATCAACACTATACTCGTATAGGAAGCGTGATCATAATATTGCGGTTACTGGGAAAATTTCTAATCGAGCGACGGTAGCCTTCCGTGCGGTAGGCTAGCCGGAGCAGTAAACACAGTTAAAAAATTCACTCTTACTCACTAATTTCATTGAAAAGTTAAGAAGTAAATTCTTGAATCAATCTTCAAATCATTATTTTGCAAGAGAGGACAAAACATGAAGTCATCGGAATGAAATATTATTATTCTTAGTATTCATTGAGATTGAATTAATTACGAGCGTTAAAATCCCAGACAAAACAAAAAATATTGAACACTATTGAAAACACATTTTTCCATAGCCTGAGAATTAACGAATTTGGCATGACGAAGATTTTTGATGCGATAAATGCGTCTTTGATACTTTATATGCTGTTCGAATTCAATTATGTTGTCGTTAAAATGTATCAAATCGTATATGAGAAGTTAAAAAAAGGAGTTGTGTACGGATAATGATCTATTATAGGAAATAATACTGCGCACTCATAACTGCGAAACTTGTGCGATCTGTCAAATCAGTATAAAATCTGTCGGTTTTCTACACGCTAACCGCTTTTCAGTTAAACTTTATACGGATAACTCCGACTGCAAAACATAGCACGAAATCCAACATTCAATGAATGATCGCTACCGTGTCGTCGAACTCTAAACTTATTTAAACAACTACAGCGTTTTCTTTTTTTTCGTGAATTTGTCCGCTGATTGACCCCATCGCAAACAGTTTTTTTTATTATTCATTTTTCCGTGATTTCGACCGCTGATTGACCAAGCTCAAGGCAAACACATTTTTTTGTTTTATAAACAATAGATAATCCGATAATAATATTTGGTATACATGTTTGTTTGACAACTTTTTATTAAATCATCTTTAAATGTTTTCCGCTTGTTCATCCGATTTAATTTCAGTCGATAAATAATCCTTATGTAGAACAATGCTCATTTTTTTCTTGAATACTGTAATTTTTTTTACAGTGGTACCCTACGGGAGCTCAAATCAGCTATCGCAGAAATAGAAAAAAAGAGTGGATCAGCAATACCATTACCGCATTCTTGGAGGTACTTGAATTGTGTATGCAAACTACAAGCACAATGTTTTGGACCAAAAATAATGCTGAAAAAGTTTAGTTTATATATGTAGCTTGTTAATTTGTGTACAATCATCAATGTCTAGAAAAAGCAATATTCTATCAACGATCTTTAATTCTATATTTATAAAAAAGTTCAAGATGTTGTGAATTTGACCTTTTTGAAATCCCGATTAACAGCTAATTCTAGTACCTTGGCTCTTAGACGACGTAGGCCAAGATAGGCTGATGAAAAGGTATACATTGCATTTAACCTCAATCGATAGAGTCGTGTGAACGCAGGCTCAAAATAGTTATGGAAATTCGACTAATAAAGGATATGGGATGAATCATCCAATAGGATGAAAATCCCTGAAAAAAAAGACTAATAAAGGACGAACACGAAATTATTGCGACATATTCAACAGGTTATAACTTTTTTACCATTGGGTAAAAATCAACCAAATATTGCACACTTTATCATTGATTTGTGTTGTTTACATGCTGTCAAACCCGAAGTCTAGTTTTTCGATTCAACGAAAATGGAGGTGAATCAACGCGAGTCGAGAGAACAAATTCTTTCCTAACACCTGGAATTTCCTGACCTGTCGCAGCGGCAGTTAGGAAAAATGTTGAGCATTCACCATTCAACCACTGACCATACTGACTGGACACTCGATTTCGTTTGTTGGATAATTTTTCCAACAGTACGCAATATCGATTTCAGATGGCGCATCGATCGATTTGAAGAAATGCTATCCTAGTTAGATAGAAAATGCCACCCAACTTTCGAAAAAATAGGCAATTCAGACGATAAAATCGGGCTAAACAGGTTCATTTTTCCTACAGGGCATTTGTATCGGAAAAATGGTAGGTTCGCCACCTACCGTCGTGATTGCGAACCTGCTAAATTTGACGAAAAAGATTAGCCATAAAATGATCGAATTTTTGTTCTAAGTGTCCTGTCAGTATGGTCAGTGATTCAACCGTCTTCAGAGTGTTGAAGCGATTCCAGGAGCGGTTGACGTTGGAACACGGCAAAGGAGCTGAAAAAAAAACAGAGACCGGAGAACAAAAGTACGGAGAGAAAGGTGAAGCGGATGATTAAAGCAAATCTCAAGCCGTGATTTGGCTAAAAAGATCGGCATGTCGCAGAGCTACGTCCAGAATGCAAAAAAGCGAGCTAGACTACATACATTCAAGGTACAGAACTTCCCAAACCACGATGAGCGGCAACAACTACGGCTAAAACTCGGGTACGGAAGCTCCGCAAGAAGATGCTGACAAAATATGGCTGTTGTGTGATGGACGACGAAACGTATTTAAAAGCCTATTTCTTTTCTATTTTTTTTTGTTTATTTATAGAGGATTTTAACCAGCTTGGTCATTCTTCCTCTAAGGGGCCTTTCAAATATTACGTAAGGGGGGGGGGGGGATATAGCAACTTGTTACGCTTTGTGGATTTTACTTAGAAATTTTGAGACGAATGTGTTACGTGGGGGGAGGGGAGGTCGAAAAGCTCTAAAATTGCGTAACGTAATATTTGAACGGCCCCTAACGTATATAAAAGCCGATTTTAAGCAAATTCCAGGATTGGAGTTTTTCACCGGAAAGAGCAAGTTCGTTGTGGACTACAAACTTAAAAAGAAGAAAATGTCGAAGTTCGCATCCAACTATCTCGTTTGGCAGGCCTTCTGCTCTTGCGGACTGAGGAGTGAGCCTTTCGTGACAAAGGGCACAGTAAATGGCGAGATCTACAAATCGAGAGCCTCGAGAAAAGCCTTTTGCCGTTTTTGCAGCAGCACGACGAAACTCCGCTGTTTTGGCCAGATTTGACATCATGCCACTATTCAAAAAGTGTCCTGGAGTGGTATGAGGCCAATTCTGTCCATGATGTTCCAAAGGATATGAACCTGCCAAACTCCTGAGCTGCGCCCGGTGGAGCATTAATGAAGCGGGAACTTCGGAAGAGCAAGAACAACAGTCAAAGACGAGAAGAACATGTTAAGAAAATGGAAAAAAACTGAGAAACTGGTACCGGATGACACTTTATAGACTTTTAAGGAGGGCATCAAGCGAAAATGCGTTCAATTTTACACTCCATCGATTAACTTTTCTTTTCATTTTTGAATAACATATATTTATAAAACTATCCCAAAATTTTGGTTTCATTCTAAACATTATAAGAAAATTGGCATGACATTTTCGGTGTCGCAATAATTTCGTGTTCGCCCTTTATGTATGGGATTTGATACAAAATTATAATTTATGAAAAATTGAGTCATATTGTTCAAATAAGTAATCAGCCGCATTCTTGTGTAGCAATTAAGAAAATTTATGTTCAAAAGCTTTCAATATTCTGACTACGAGACAGTTTTTCTTTGGAAATATAGCAATATTTCAGCAAAATATTCGAATTTCGGAATGGATGTTTTCAAATGTAGTTGTCAAAATATGCTAAAAAAAATTTTACAACCTGTAATGAATACTACTTTATTTAAGATTCTACAAAAATATAAATGTTAGAAATTCGGAAAATCAAAATTTTAATTTTGATGCCAAACGACTTAAAATGCATAAAACGTCAAGATCTGGTGTAATCTCAAAAAAACTTTTTTTGAAAAAAATCTACTGTCGAACTAGAGTTTTATAACCTATTAATGAGTAGCAAAAAATCGGAAGAACCAATTTTTTATGAACAAATCATCCTAAAGGATGAAAATCCCAAGAAAAAAAAATAAAAAGAAAGAACCAATTGCACTTGAAGATGATAAAACAACGAAATCCAAATGTTGCTGACCTTTTCAGCAATTCAATTCAAAAATTTTGTTATGCGAAAACCAAAATAATTTCTCTGAATTTGGCTAAAACTAATTTTTATAAAGTTTGTTAAATTACTCATTACCTCAGATATTTGTATAACTTACAGCGAACAAAAAAAAATATTATTGTGTACCTATTATATATAGAAATAACAAAAAATACTCACAAAAACATAGTCCGACCACATCGTTCGTGCTCTGTCGAGCGCTTCTTCTTTCAGCCGGATGACATCGGCGAATCGCTGCTCTGACCAGTGGGTGATACTTTTCTCATCTGGTCGGAGTTCCACGTCGCTGCGATAGCCAAAATCCACACTGTGGTACTGACTGCTGACACGTTTAAGCCAAGCTTTTGTTATATCGATACTCCTATCCTCATTATGGTCTGATCGTATCCTAATAGGAATAAAAAAAAAGCCGGTATGGATTATGCGTTATAATCACAGTTTAATTCACTGAACTTACCACAACGAAATACGATCTTTGGGGTATTCTAAATCTTCCAGATAAGAGAAGAAGTACGGTAATGTATGTTCCTTGTTTCTGATTAATGTGACGATTAGAATTTTCGGATTCTGGTAGCTGATATCCGCACGAATGCTACCGAGTATAACAAAAAGTGCTAGTAGTAAGGTGAAATTTAGTAGCTTCATTTTGAACCAAATTTAATCCGGTCGAAAACCTCGACCGACGATTTATTGATGAAACTGATCAGAGATGACGATAATGCACTTTCATGTTGTCACTTTACATCCTGTCGTTCTGTTCTAGACTGGAAGCACAAACACCAGTGTGGTTGTTTGGAATACGCATACAATTTGGGCGGTCTGGGTTACAAAATGCATCTGTTTGTTTATGTTTCGGCATTTCTTCATTTTTCGAAACTATATGTACACAGTACAAAAGTACTTTTTTAAATGTGCAACTTTAAATTATTGAGATGGCGAAGTTGCATTTTAAACTTATCTGCTGCTTTATTCCTAGGTCTGCTTTTATGCCAAAACCTGTTAACATCGGCTAATCGTCATTTGATCATTTTCTTTTATTTAAACAAGCTAATTCCAGTAAATTCAATTTGTTATTTATTTCTAATCCACAGAACACATCTTGATCCAAATGATTTTTTTAAATTAAATAAAAGATTATGCATTTTAAGTCTAACTATAGAACACTTAAAGCACTTACAACTTTTCTTCGGAAAACATCCTTTGAAACGAGGTCAAAATGGTCGAAGACGGTTGACGTTTCCATTATACCGAGGAGGGCGCTGTTAGCTCCGTAGTTGTTCAGGCGAATGGAAACATAAAGTTGAAGATCCTCATTTCTAAGTCCACGAATTTGCACATTAAGAAGGAAAAGTCCCAGTAACGTGAGACAGTCGACTTACGATGTTATAAAATCGGCTACAATGCAGCCCGTGTCTACGTTCTTGAAGGGTATATGTTGGAAAACTGGTCACCGTGCCAGTCCGCGGTTTTTGCAAAAGTCGCTGAGAAATAACAGCGAAAACTAAACGTCATCGTTGCCGCCAAAAGTGACGGCACGAGGAAAATTTTCACTTCTGTTAGCCATTTTCGTATCGAGTTTGCGTACTGCGTAGAAGCAGAAAGTTTGTATTTGTACTGAAAACTAAATGTTTGAAGTGTTCCGTTTTGCTAAATATTGTTGATTTTTGGAATCAGGAGCGTAGGATCATGTAGGTATACATGTAGTTTAGAGTGGCTCGTTATTAACTTTTGTATTTTAGTATCAGGCAAAAACGCTGATATTGGATTGACCATCTCTGTTGAACAGAGCGCTAAAAGTAGCAAATCGGTAATATTTGTTAATTTTATTCTATAACGCCACAAATTACCCAGAATATTGTCCACAGGACTCTTTGCTCTCGATACGAGGTTGAACTGAGTTGTATTAGGGCCGGAATAGCTAGGGTCACTGATTTGTAAGTTCTAACCTATAAAACCATTTTGAACCATGTTTGTAACAACTTATCATTTGTTCCGTAGAATTGAAGCATCACTACAAAACTATAAATATAGTCTGCTATCAGTACCAGTGCATCGCTTTTCATTTGCCGCCCTATCACAACATTCTTCAATTAAATCAAATTGAAGTCGAAATTCGTCGAGCAACTGGGAATCGTCGAAATTAACTTTATGTTCGAGGTTCGCCAACAAAGATGGAACGAGAATTTCAACCCAAGACCGGAACTGGTCCGGAAGCTGACAACGACACCACTATTGTCGATCAAAACTCCAGCTGCGTGGCTTGCAGCAAACCAGACAGCTTTGACGATATGGTTGCCTGCGACTTGTGTGATTCCTGGTGGCATCAGTGTTGCGCGGGAGTAACCAAGTCAATTAAGGACCGTGATTGGACATGCCCCAGATGTTTGCCGGTTCCAAGTCGAGCAAACTCGATCAGATCCACTTCGACGGTGCGTAAGGCCCTCCTCGAACTTAAATTGCAACGACTCGAGGAAGAGAAGGATTTGAAACGGAAGCAGTTCGAAGTGAAACGGAAGCAGTTCGAAGTAGAACAGAAGCAGTTCGAAATTGAGCTAGATCAAAAGTGTTTAGACGAAAAATATCGTCTGCTGGAAGCTGCCGCGGTCGATGATGACATTGACAGCGAAGGAAGCCGCCAAGAATATCACCGTAGACGGCAACGAACGGAGGACTGGGTGTCCAGCAGAACAAGCAACGTTTCGGAAAGGCTCGAAGGAGCTGTTGGTGGTGTCGACGAGGGGCGTACCGACGCCCAGCCGATTGAAGCTGAACAGATTCAGCAAGTAAATAGTGTTGTTCGCGAGCTCAATAGCAAGGTGGCAAACTGCCAGAAGGAGCCGGATCCATTGTATGCGAACTTGAAAGTTATCCTGAAGGCGTGCCAAATTCAAAATAACGCTTCAGTGAGTGGCACACCCTACACAGGCACAGTGCCAAAAAGCACCCGAATGCTGGCTCCGCCGATTGCTCCCCGTACATTCGAGCAGTATGAGCGTCGAGAAGAAAATGTCTTTCCTGACAGCACGGAATATTCTATGCAGAACCAATGTAGTTATCGGAAACATCCGCAGGTGGAACCCGGATATAACGCACCGGTGCCGCAACACATAGCACCCGAACGTGATGTAATGCCAAGCAATTTGACACCCTCGCCACAGGCAGGCTTGTCTGGCAATCGAATTCAACATTCGTCAATTGTTTTGAGCACACCATCGGCATCGCAGATTGCTGCCAGGCAGGCACTTTCGCGAGACCTCCCAATATTTTCCGGCAATCCAGCTGATTGGCCGGTGTTTATCGCCAACTACAATTATACCACAGAGGCGTGTGGATTCAACTGTGGAGAAAATATGATCCGCTTACAGCGTTGTCTGAAAGGTCCTGCGTACGAGGCAGTCAGAAGCAAGCTGGTCATACCGTCATTGGTTCCTGCGGTTATCGACGCGTTAGAGATGCGGTTTGGGCGTCCCGAATTGTTGATCGAGACTTTCATCAACAATGTGAAATCTACGACGCCACCCAGAGCGGATCGTTTGGAAACCCTAATAGATTTTGGGGAGAAGGTGCAGACTCTTTGCGACCACATAATTGCTGCCGATCTGACTGATCATTTGGCCAACCCGCAATTGATGAAGGATCTAGTTGAAAAATTGCCCCCTGACTACAGAATGAAGTGGGCCGAATTCCGTGAGCCACTGTCGAAAGTAAATTTGCAAACGTTCCGAGAATTTATGAATCGGATTGTCAAGAATGCTTACCGTGTAACTGGTGCAAGGTCGTTTGTTGAAGAGATGAAATCGGTGAAGCGCGACCGAGGAAAGAATCTAAACTACAGCTTCATACATTCCGAAACCGGGGGGAGTGACTCCGGCCAGTCAGCCAAAGTCTCAGCCGATGAGCGGAAGCCAATTGAATGTGCCGTTTGTGGGAAAATTAATCATCGAGCCAGGGAGTGCGAAGCATTCCAAGCGCTGTCCGTAGATGAACGCTGGACACGTGTACGGAATCTTGGACTCTGTCGTACGTGCCTTTACGGACATGGACGTCGCCGATGCAGGAGTACAAAACGCTGCGGAATCAATGGCTGTGAGAAACGGCATCATCCGTCGCTGCACTCCGACCGGAAATCACAAGATGCAGCTACGACGACGGTGGCGTCGCTGCATGCTGCTATGAACCACCAAACTGATGGTGCTGATCCAACATTATTCTTCAGAATTTTACCTGTGACGGTCTATCAAGGTCAACATTCTATCGACACATTCGCCTTTGTCGATGAGGGGTCGGCACTTAGTATGATGGATACCGAGCTAGCTGATAAGCTTGGACTTCGAGGACGAAAGCAACCACTTTGCCTTACGTGGACGGCACAAGTATCCAGAACTGAACAAAACTCCCGAAGAGTGTCATTTGAAATTTCTGGTCTGGGTAAACCGAAAAGGTTCCGAATGACAAATGTTTGCACCGTTGATTCATTGGGCCTGCCAGTGCAAAGTTTGCCCATCAGCGACTTGCAAGAACGATATCAATACCTTCGAGGGATTCCGGTTTCTGGCTACCAGAATGCAGTGCCCCAGATATTGATTGGCGTGGACCATCTGAGACTGGTCGTGCCTCTCAGAGTTCGAGAAGGAGGTCAGCAAGAACCAACTGCAGTTAAAACTCGTCTCGGTTGGAATATTTACGGAGGACAAGGAAATTCGAAGCTTTTCGCTTTGAATCTGCATCTGTGCAAATTTAGTTGCAGCACGAATTTTCAAAATTCAATTGAAGGGTACTCTGCTATCGAAGAAGCAAAAGCAGAAGTTAAGCCCACATTGCATCATGTGTCAGACCAAGATGCCCCTGCAGTGTCTTTCTTGAAAGCCACAACTGTCCGTGTGAACGATCCATTGTTGGAGGCTAGCGTTGGAGAACAAGTCGACGAACAAGTAAGAAGAAGTCATGCGCATAGCGCTACCGTAGCCGAGCTGACAATAGCAGATCCGCGGAAGATGCTATATCTGCCACTCAAACTTGTGGCCAATCTGAGGAAGCCGATGAAAATCCGCCAGCCTTGGGCAGCTGCCGCTCCAGTGGATGATATCGTCCCGAATACCATGCTTTTCGAGGGCTCAGAACTCCTGACATCACTGCTGGCGATCTTATTGCATCTCCGGCATCATGTAGTTGGTGTGAGTGATTATACGCAAAAGAGATGTCAACAAGTTAATATTCGCAATGAAAATCGAGATGTCCAACGATTTTTCTGGCGTAAGGATCCGACCAGGGAACCAGAAGCGCGTTTAATAGATGTGATTGTTCCTAAATATTGCGACAAAATCCTTGCTGGCAATTTTCTGACCGTTGAGGAGCTAAAGCTGATTTCTGCTAAGATGACGGAAGTGCACCGAAGTGGCAGCGCCCAGCCGCGAAACGTTAGCTCCAATAGTACGGCAGAAAAGGATCATCATGATGAACGACCTAAGACGACAACTTATGTCAGTGAAAACGAAGCGGCTACACCAGTACGAATTTTAGTGGAAGAGACGAAATGTGAAACCGTCACTTTGTTCTCCAAGCCGAAAGAGAATATTTTGAACCGGGTGCAAGACAGTCCGAAATCAACTATTCGAGAGACCATTAGATGTGCGACGTTGCTTTTCGAGGTTCTTCGCACACTTTCTCTACGTATTGTTCGAGGAGAGGTTCTTAGCCGAAAATGGTGGTGGTCAGGCGAAGGATGGAAAGAAGAAAGAAGTGATGGTAGCTTCAATCATTGGCGAAAGTGGCTCCAAACTTTGTTGGACGTGCGACGGGCTACGATACCGGAAGAATGTACCCACGATCTCCTGAAACGAGCATGGACTAAGGTGAAAAAGAAATTCGAGCAGTTCTGGCGAAGGTGGGTTTTGGAGTACCTGCCAACACTAACCAAACGTACTAAGTGGTTCAATGAAACGAGAGATATTGCGGTAGGAGATGTGGTACTCATATTCAATGAAGGAAAGCGGAATTCCTGGGAGCGAGGATTGATCGTAGAACTCATCGCTGCATCGGATGGACGGATTCGACAAGCCTGGTTTCGAACGGGCAATGGTGTATATCGGAAGCCGATTGCTAAGCTAGCAATCCTTGAAGTGTCGTCTCGAGAAAATGGTTCCAGAGAGTTGCCTGACTGCGAAGGTGGCTCCATAGTGAGCAACGATGAAGGCGTGAACGAGGATTCCGGAAGTGATGAAACCGAGGCCAGCCGTAGGTTCCATCGGGGGGAGAATGTTGGAAAACTGGTCACCGTGCCAGTCCGCGGTTTTTGCAAAAGTCGCTGAGAAATAACAGCGAAAACTAAACGTCATCGTTGCCGCCAAAAGTGACGGCACGAGGAAAATTTTCACTTCTGTTAGCCATTTTCGTATCGAGTTTGCGTACTGCGTAGAAGCAGAAAGTTTGTATTTGTACTGAAAACTAAATGTTTGAAGTGTTCCGTTTTGCTAAATATTGTTGATTTTTGGAATCAGGAGCGTAGGATCATGTAGGTATACATGTAGTTTAGAGTGGCTCGTTATTAACTTTTGTATTTTAGTATCAGGCAAAAACGCTGATATTGGATTGACCATCTCTGTTGAACAGAGCGCTAAAAGTAGCAAATCGGTAATATTTGTTAATTTTATTCTATAACGCCACAAATTACCCAGAATATTGTCCACAGGACTCTTTGCTCTCGATACGAGGTTGAACTGAGTTGTATTAGGGCCGGAATAGCTAGGGTCACTGATTTGTAAGTTCTAACCTATAAAACCATTTTGAACCATGTTTGTAACAACTTATCATTTGTTCCGTAGAATTGAAGCATCACTACAAAACTATAAATATAGTCTGCTATCAGTACCAGTGCATCGCTTTTCATTTGCCGCCCTATCACAACAGTATATATTTCTATACGGCGGTTTCGAAAAGGGTCAGTTCAGGTGTCTAAGGGCATAAAGCAAGAAGCGCCGCTGGATAGCCTTGACCCATTCGGCTCCGTTCTGGTAGTAGGGACACCAAAAAGCAGAAACGTATTCTTTAATGTGGTCTCCGCGTGCGATCATCCCCTAGAAAATACTCCCCAGTAAAAGACAGCCGCTAACGTGATAATTTTACGACTGCGATTCAAAGTCAACGCACCAGTGAGCGAAGAGGTTGAACTGATTTTTCAGGAAATTAGGAGTCGTCTTTAGTTTGAAACAGTTTAAGATCATCAGCATAGCACAGTTTTGGGCCGTCAAAAAGCAAAAGCACGCCGTTAAAACTGTTCGAACTGATCACTAGAAAAGTTGTGATTACAAGACGAGAAAAACATTTGTCCTATTCCTATCCTCTATTTTATGAACCGACAATATATGGGGCTTGTAGGATAAATTTGATAATTTCATATCAATTCTATTTCAGATCTTTATCTTCATCTGTGTAGGAGGGGAAAAAGCCAATACTTATAAAAAAAAATGAATTATCATTTGCATCAACAGATTACAAATCTCCCTGTTTCGTAATAAGAAGGGGGCATTCATTAACATATAAGGTACACCGGGGCAAGTGCAAACTGGGGGCAAGTGCAAACGTTCAACTTTTCTCTGTTACAAAAAAAGTAAAAAATATTTCTTCTTCTAGAAATTGTTGTTTAGACCCAAACAAACAATCTGACATAGATAAACTAAACTTTCTTTAATTTTTTCTCTAAAAACATAGCACTGTTTGATCACACACGAATTCAAGTGCGTACTAGACATGAACAGTGTGTTTTTGTTTTGCATATTATGGCTACAAAAAAGGGCAATCAAATCCGAATTTTCGTTAAAAGGTGAGTGTTTGAGACCGATATTCTAGTAAAAGCAGAAAATTTATGATAAATTTTCAGTACTCCGCGAAAGTTGTGAACATAATATTCGCTCTCGTTAACCCACACTGTGGGGCAAGTGCAAACGACACTACCGGGGTAAGTGCAAACGCACCTTTAAGCCATGTAACATCAGCCATTACAGAAAATTCATCACAAAAATGGTTCAGCATTATATTAAAATGGTCAGAAGGGATATCCAAAGTGATTTATCTGAAGCGGATGTTCAAAGTTCCGTAATGCCTTAGTAAATGAAGGTCTTTTGCTTAAAACAACAGTCACCAAAAATGGAGTTCCAAAAAGTTATCAATATCGCAAGAAAACAGCAAATATATTAACAAAAGTTGATAAAACGTACCGGAACATGTATTCAATTCATTTTAGGACCGATGCACTGACTCATCTGTGAATTACTTTGGAAAAAGTATTGCGTTTGCACTTGCCCCCATAAACGGGGCAAGTGCAAATTTTGGAATTTTTTCACCAAAGCACCGTTTCTTTTTACCAACATTTTTTTATTTTTCACTTTCAACGGAAATTTGTTGAAAACTATTTTAGTGATGCAACGGACGATAATTGATAATTTTTGAACATATACATATTTTTCTAGGACATGTGAAAGTTGAACTATGGTGAAAACCGTTTGCACTTGCCCCGGTGTACCTTACACTTGTTTCTATCAGGTTTAATCAAATAAGTTTTGCACTCCCCTTTTCGTACAAATGCCCTAATTTTTTGAAGCAATAAAAGTTCGATTTTTATACTGAAACCTAAAACAATAATTAAGAAGTCATGTTTTATTTCCAAATAATATCACACATTATATCTTAAGTAAGTTCTAGCTTATCCTATTTTTACATATGAAACTAACATCAATTCCACGATTAGAAACTACAGATTCATGATGGCCTACGTTAGCAATACTGTGCACATTTGTTTCCGTTTATGATCGAAAAGATTAAAATTCACTTTGAAAGAAAATACTCATGATTTTAAAATTGTGGAAGACAAACTTTTTCCGCAAACAATTCCGAAATCACCGTAATCCAGAGAGCTAGAACGAACATGATGTACGATATCCCGACATGGTGCGAATGTGGTAGATGATACGGTTGCCCACCGATTTCGTCGACATGGAATCCCAGTGGAAATATGACAGCGGCCAGGCAGAAAAGAACCACTGAAAAGAATGGGATTTAATTTCTTCAGTTTTGAGCGACGATCAGCAGTTGAAAGGGAAACTTACTAGCTGTAAATCCAACCCAACGAGCGTAGGGAATTACATTCCGGTCCCAGTTGCTAGATGCCAACAGGATGATGGTAGTTGTAATGCAGATACAGCCGACAAAGATACAGATCAAAGCGATCAGCCATTCCGGTTGAAGTTCCGGAGTGAAGCATACCTGTGGTCGATTGTATAAGGTCATACAGGTCCACATAAGACCAAGCCTTGTTTCTCCTGGTGTTGAGAAGAAAAATCCCATAAACATAAATACGCCATTTGTTTCAGATTTCCTGGTGCTACTACATACCACCCACGGTTGTGACTATCCAATCAGGCATTGCCAAGCTCACAATGGCACATACATCTGCGGCCATGAAAAGTGCAGCACTAATTGTCGTTAATTTGTCCATAGTAACGTGTAAACGAGTTTTGTAAATTGTTGAAATTTAAGAAAACATTTTTTAAGACTTTCGAAGCACTGTAGCTGAAAAATAATCCTCAGCTTGTTTTGATACCAGTTTTTGACAGCTAGCAGCTCCCCCTTGTAAATTGGTTTAACGCCTATGGAAATTTGTGAAAGTCTACCTAACGATGTATTCTTAAATTCAGCTTACGAATAATTGAATAAGTATTTTAAATTAAGAGATTAATCTCATAATCGAATCAATGTTTAATTAAATATAACGTTTGTACCATCAATATTAAGTTAAAAAAATAAAATAATTATAAAAATTCATACAAAATTTAAAAATAGTAGTAGAAAAATACTATACCGAAAATTTGAAGAACCATTAAGAAATAAGCCGCGTAGAAGCGGTGAAAATGTAAACTTTTTTCTTCATTGATAAATTTTTTTGCGTAGGATTGGTGTAACACTCGTAGGAAGAGATTTTACAAATTTTCCCTTTGAAAATGATACTTTTCAACAGTGATTTCAACAGATAACTGAGCAACGAATGTTGGATTCTGCATATAGTAGTGAAAAGCTGTCCACGATGAGTGATCAGGACGATTTACTCGCCCAGACACAAAATACTCCTCGCAGTTCTCTGGGCTCTGGCGTATTGTCCTACAGTAATTCATCGATATCGCCTTCTACGAGCTCAAGTAGCTCACAAGGATCGGCCAAATCTGCGGTGTCGGAATGTCTCGGGGCATGGCTGAACTATTTGCAGATAATGAACAATCTTTGTGCAGCCGGTTATCGATTGGCTCAAACAATTGCTGCCCTCGAGCCATGGGCAAATTTGGATCAACCAATGCAAACCGGTGGAGGAGGTGCGGGAGGTGGGATGCAACAGCAACAGCAGCAAAACCAACAGCAACAACAGCCATTCATACCTTCGCAAATACCATCTCATATGGCTTTTCAATTTATTACGGCTTGGGATGAGCTAGCTCGGGCATCGGTTGTGGCCACCGGTACTGTCAAATCGCACATTGTTAGCGTATTGCAGGATTTTAAAACACAACCACTCAGCTCCGTGGATCCGGAAAGCGAATTGCTACATATCAAAGAGTACAATCAATTAATTTTGCAAGATAATGCTCAAACTATGATCAATTTGCAACACCAGTTTTGTGTGGCGTCTTGTGATTCTTTTGCTCCCTTGATGTGTTGCTATCAATGCCAAACCCAGGTGGGTTTCCCTCATGACCCGGAATGTCCAATGATACAGCATCCTATGTCAACAGCAGCTGCAATAGCGCGAAGTGACCAAAGATCTCAAACTCCTTCACCACATTTTGGTATTAAACTTCAGGAAGCTCGCTTGTATGATCGTGGCTCAATTTCTACTCAAGGTTCATCTGATCACGGGACAACCGCCTATGAGCAAACTCGTGGTCCATCTCCGCATGATATTCGTGGGCCTAGTCCGATACAAGGTTTCCTGGACAATATTCGCGGCCCACTTCCTAACCCAGGGCATCTTTCCGGCATGAAGGCTCCTTTTTATAGAGGGTCCAGGAGCCCACTCAATTTTCCACTCTTTACACTGAACGGACAACGCAGATGGTCCGAGGCAGCAGCCGGAGAAGTTAATTCCGAATCAGCTCTGGATGCCGAGAGTCAAATGCGCCGTTGGTCCATGCCATGGGAAGCCAGGGCTGACAAAACTACCGTACACTGGAATCAAACTCGAATAATGCCCATCTCAAAACTGGCCGTTCCACAGCAATCTAGCGGACAAAAATCTTCAACCGGGGATCGTAGCCAAAGTACCACACCGGATTCGACTTGGCACTCCTCGGTTACCAGTCAGGATGGTCTGGTGGAAGCGATTCAACTGCTCTCTTGTAGACCTATCTATCGACTTCCACCGATGGCTCCCTCTAACATTGGTCCACCTTTCGTTGAGGAACCTAGCAGTGGTGTTGTAAGCAGCGCATGTTATGTTTCTCTTGATTATTTGCTCCTATAACCGCGAATTTCTTTGACTCAAATTTTTTTTCAAATATTTCAGGACCAACTGTCTCATCAAATACAGCAAACTCAACATCAGCAATTCCCACCAACAAACCCAGCAGTGGCCGGTCTGTACGGTATCTGGACACAGCAGAATCCACCGAGCGCCATGCTCCGACAACAGTCTATGCAGGAACGCAGTGTTCCGCCTCCCTTTATGCAATACATCCGGGAGCAAGAGGGATCATTGGACGAAAACCCTCCGCCCTAGTAAGGGCAAAAAACAGGCATCCTAAATTCTCAAAACAAAATACTATATCTAAACCAAAAATGCTTAATCTCAACTTTTATCCTCTGAAATTGTGGTGCCCACAATAGGGTTTATTTTCGGGAATCGATCGTTAGATGTGCGTAGAAGCTTATACCAAAAAACAATCTCTGTGTAGATCATTATTTGTAGTGTGTGAATTTTAGGAGAATTCCGTATTTGTTATGTGGTTTAGATGTATGAAATAAGTCTGTCGGCATTAGGTTTTAGTATATCTTCTGAATTTGAAAATTAACACTGTTTTGATGGGCTTTGAAATAATAATCGTTTTAATTTCAAAGCTTTGAGTGAATAGCAAATTTCTAGTTTTTTACAGCGGAAATATTAAAATCTTTTGCTAAGATTAAAAATAGTTTCCAGTAAGGGAAAGCACAATCGATGTTGATGTTTAATTTTTTACTTTTTCTGACATAAGGAACTATATGTATGCTGATATAAAATTTTGAATGTCACCAATTTACTAACTGGAAGCTATCAAAATACACAATAATATATTTATGTATCACCCTAAGTAAGAAAGTAGTGCAGGAAACAAACTGTTTATGAGTTTTTTTTTTATATTCATGGCGATAATAGCTTATAAAAAAATTTGAATGAACGGAAAGTTTCTCACCGTGATGTTTGACTGGATGTAAAATAATTCAAACAGGTTAAGGTTATTTTGCCCAATTATTTTAAACTAATCTTAGATACATATCTCCAATTCTGTTATGTTCCAACTTATAGGAAAATTGTTTGAATCAATTTAAAAAATCCCGTAATAACTTATCTAACTAATATTTATTCCGTATATTGCGTGTAAACTATTTAAATGTCTCATGTGAATTCCAAAAAAGGCTTTCGGTAGTTTCAGGAAATGGAAAATTGTGTGTAACATTTCTATACTCGCAAACTTATTAATGAAAAATATAGTGCAATACAACTTTAATCAATGTCGTATATGTATTGAATTCAAAAATTATAAAAGCTTTAAATCAAAAGGTTTATGTTCTAATAAAGGTTTCGCTTACCGTCTACGGGTTTGAACAAACCTACTCATGGTGTTCCTTCACGAAGGAATCGGAAGTCCACTCAGCTCAACCTTCAACTTATCGTACAGATCCTGATAATCGGCATGTTCCCGGATCAGCATCGCAACCGTGCCTCGCTTGACTCCCATGGCAGCTCCCAGATCTTTTCGACTCGGGGTGTAGCAATAGGGAATGTTACGCTCTTCGCAAACGCCAGGTAGATGACACATGATTTCCACTGGGCTCACGTCACCCGCGAAGATAACCAACCTGATGGAATCGAACATCGTGAGTTTGAATTAATACATTGCGGATCAAATGCGTGATATCTCGTTTTTACGCTCGTCAAGAGTGTATTACACTTTGAAGCATAACTGAAATATACTGCATTTATTTATTGAACATTTTTCGACAAAATATAATCAAGCGACACAAGGTCAAGGAAATACAATTAATTAGGAGAGATTGAATAATACAAAACAGCAAAAAACGAGTTCATAAAAACGATTGAACACAGAAAGAAGATCGACCGCCTGAACATTGAACACGGCTAATAAAATGTCGATATGATCCCAACTCCCAACGGAACCGAATTTGTTTTTCGCTTACCCGGTTTCTCCTTTGCGTAGCCGGACCTGAACATCCTTCAATCCATTCCGTAGATAAGTTTTGTGTTTAGATGCTGAAATGAACAATGTAAGATTTGAGAAAAGAGGAACGCCAACTCAATAGAGATCTTACCTTTTTCTATCAGTTTGTGAATCTTTTTGGTCAACTTTTTGGAAGCCATTGGTTGGGAGATGGCATTGGCGTTTCGCAGTTTCTCGTCGTAGGTGTCCTCTTCCTTGACGATTGAAGTATCCATAGCATCACCGTCGGGCTTTTCTACCTTGATTTTGCCCATTTTGATAATTTTATTCACTTATTATCGTAATAACGTTTAGGAACTTTGCACGCACGTGTAGTTTGCTGTGATGAGAAAATGAAACAAACCGCACCGCATCCGCAGGGGGCGCATCAAGCAAAACACGCTATCGCAAACGTCAGTCGCAGGGTTAAACACGCTTATATTGTTTTTACCTGAATCTGTGTAAAATTCTCAAATTCCTCTCGAGGGGAGAGTCAATGGATATTAGGTTACAATCGACGTAATTTGTAAACGACTAAAAAAATAATCATTCCCGAACTAAACAGTTTTATTTTCTATCATTCGTTCTAGGAAGAACATTGATATGAAACTGCATTTAAAAATATCAATTGTTGTCGATTTTGTTAAAATTGGGCGGAAGTTTTCGGGTGGCTTTTGATATAAATTAAAATAATCACAAACAGCGTTTTCTTTTTTTTTTCTGGCACTTTTACCTCATGAACAAACAATACCGTCATCCAAGACGACGCAGATAATGAATATGCATCGTCCCGGGCGATGGTTTTGTATGTTTATGAGGGTTGCTACTGCCTTCGTGCCGTGGAAAATAAACAAAACGTTCAAAACATGTTTTTCATTAATCCGCTCTTTCGAAGCTGCGCTGCTGCCATCTGGGGTAGTACGATGTAGCGTGAGCAACATTCTGGGTGAACGATAAATTATAGACAACTTTACATTGCTTCGAGTTAAGTTTTCATAAATCCAAATGATTTAGAAAAAAAAACACAGCTTTTAAAAATTGGAGTTTGTTTTAAAGTAAATTTAAATAAATTAGCCTGGTAGGAGAGTCAATTTTATCTGATAGTTCCATTTTAAAAAAGTCAGTCGGTCAGAGAAAACTAACATGGGGCCGTTCAGATACCACCTGGACAACTTAGGGGGGAGGAGGGGGTATGAAAATGTCCACGGAGAGGGGGGAAGGGGTTTGGGTAGTGTCCACGTGGACATACTTACTTTCAAAACATTTTCTAAAGGTAAATAAATATTAAGATGTTTTAATCAAAATCTTAAAATTGCAAAGCTTTCCAGTTTAAGTTTAAGCAACTAGTAGCCACTTGAAAGCAAGCTATAAATATGATAATTTTGAAATTAATAATAATTATAATAATTACAAATTAGATTTAAAAAAAACAATTTCAAATCTGTCCACGTGGACATACGGGGAGGGAGGCAGTTTGCCAAATGTCCACGGAGGGGGAGGAGGGGGTCAAAAATAACATTTTTCTGTCCATGTGGTATCTGAACGGCCCCTATGTGAATCAATCTTTTCGTCCATTTTCTTAACTTTTAATTTTTGCCAATAATCTATATTTTTTATCATATTATCTCTTTCATTGAAAATTGGATTTCGTGCAATGTTTTGCAGTCGCAGTTATCCGTACAAAGGTTGACTGAAAAGAGGTTAGCGTGTAGAACTCCGTATAAGTTCGCACAAATGTCGCAGTCATGAGTGCGCAGTCCAATTTAGTGCGCTGCGATTAATATCTTCATATTCAACTTTATGTGATTCTCGTTGGTCTATATAAAAGAACGATTTTCTTGTTGTTACTTTAAACTATAACTATTGGATTTGGTTTAGTTGTTACATTTAATAAATACGTTATATAAAAATTTAAATAGTTTCAGCCTAAGACAGTATAAAATGTTAAGTTTTAATTTAAAATTTTCTACGGCTAGTGGTTGTATAAATATAATTTTCAATAAAATTTTCCAAAAAAAAATAAGATCATGAGGTTCGATAAAAACAAAACATTTTATAACCCTTGAACGATGGCAATTGAAAAGCATTTAAGTAAACTTGAATTGTGTAGTAATCCAAGGATATAATTTTTTTTTCATGTCATCCACCATCAAATATAAAAATCCGCTTTCCAGCTTTAAAATTATTACGCCTGATTGTATGCAGCTGCAGAAGGAAACCTAATAGAAAATAGCAAAAATTTATGTTTTTTCGAATAACAAATTCGACCTTACCAATTGTTGGGTCTTTCCCAAATTTTAAAGGAACGTTAATTGACTACTCTTTTAACAAACTGCAATTGAAAATGTGCATTTGGCTCGAGTTTTCATTCAAAAATATGTGAAATACTCAGAATAGTTTTTTGAGTAGTAAAAAATTGACCTTTTTTGGCGATGGCTTCACGGTACATACACATTTTCTCCTATAGCTCACAATAATCTCTGAACCTTCTACTCCAAATCTGTATCCGTCATTTTCTGAAAATCCTAACCAAATCAAAGAAAATAATGATTTATTAGAAGCTAGTATTTCCACCCGTTTGTTTACATTTTCTTGCACACACATGAGCTGTCAAAAATTAGCTTCGAAATCGCGAATTGAATACTTCCATTATTTCATATTGATAAATAAAGTCGTCATTGGACCTATACTTGGTCTGTTGATTGAATACACAAATAAATGACTGTAAACGGAAATTTTAGGAATTATATTCGTAAATTTAAATTTTAATTCTACGATCTGAGATTTTCTTTAGATGATCAGTCTCAGTGTGTGTAACCTTTTTTATTGACCTACCCCTCGTTCTTATTTTGACGATTTTTGCATTTGTAGTGGTGAGAGGAAATTTACCAAAATATTAATCGACCCAAAGGAGAAAAAAGTGATCTTTACGACAGTACTTACAAAAATTACCGAATTTCACGATTAAAATACATAATTTGGCTCCAAAATAATAGCGATCAGTTAGATCTAGTTATCGAGTCGCATAAAATCTTGCTATACAGATCGGTAAGGTGAAGTAAAGTGGAATTCTAACGCGATGTCTGCGACGGCAGTAAAATTCCGTCCGCGGAACCGCTGTGAAAGAGTGTGGGAGAAAGTTGACGTAGTTTAGTTCGTGTGAATTTGAATGGGTGAAAATGGCGAAGAAAAAATTACGCCTTCCGAGGAAAACTGGAAAATTCGACTAATGCAGCAAAAAGAACTCTGTCGGTAATTGTTCCGGTTCGATTTATATGTAATAAATTCTGAAGGTTAGAAATGATCTAGCTGAGAAGATTTAACGAAAATAACAAAAATAGAAAATCTAAGCTGGAACAAAGGCCTGATTTCGTGTAAATAAAGGCGGAAGTAAACTGTCCCAGATAATCAGCTGTACAATGAAACTTCCAGCTGTGGGCTACAAATTATTCGCTAAATGTTTCCTTATCTTGGTCTTGTTGCTGATCAGTGATTGTACAAATCTAACAAATAGCTTAAGTAATAATAGTTCCATTGCAAGCAGCAAAAATAGATTCCCAAATCAGAATGTTAGTGGTTTGAATAGTCAGGACGGTAAAAATGTCGTAAGCGCTAATAGTAGCGATCCCATCTGCTGTGGCAATGCGGAACAAATCCGGAATTCAACTAAATCCACCCCAGAATGCCCTCCAGGGCATCGGATGGTGGTCGAATTTTCTGCCAATGTGGTACAAAACGAGTACATTGTCCAATTCAATGGGTACCATCGCAGGGCCACGCGGGAGAATTTCATTCAAACCGCGCTCAATAGATCCAAGGTAAGTTCAATTTTTTTCTTTCTATTCGTAGATTAAATAAACAAATTGGAACTCTACAAAGTGTCGTACATTTGAAAACTATAGGACGAAAAAAATACAATGGAATTCTTTGTTCGTTAGATTAAATATGACTGAGTTGAAGCATTCATTACTTTACAACAAAAAAATGTAAACTCAGATACATTCGTTCTAATGACCGCAATATTATAGTATCGTATTGGGCCGACATTAAAATTTGTTACTGTTCGGCTAAGTTGATTTACAATCGCAACACAAACATTGTGTTACTTAGTTAATTTAATTTATCTTATTCTGTCTATTTTTGCAGATCAAGCAGTGGCGCATCTTGGATCGGGCGAATCCGATGAGCGACTATCCCAGCGATTTCGATGTCCTCACGTTAAAAGATGATCCTTCAAGTGCCGCAGACGGTATCAATTTGCTCCGTTCACATCCGGCTATAAAGTCAATCTCGCCACAGCGAATGGTTCAACGGGCATTGAAATATGTTCCAATGGAGTCATCGGCAGCATCGGCAGCCAATGAAGAAAAAGAAGAGGAAGAGAATTATGACACTGGGCAACCGGAAGCAGACGACGAAGAGGTGGCAGAGTTTAAAGAAAAGTTTAAAAATTTCAAGAGGAAACTTTCAACAGATGTCAACGAGTTGAATGACAGTCGATCGAACGTAGATCATTCAATGCCACAACAAACGGTTGCATCGGCAGGTTCAGTAAATCGCCATTCGAACCGAAGGTTGCTGAGAGCGATTCCTCGTCAGATAACTTCCTTACTAAAAGCCGATGTTCTCTGGGGTATGGGTGTTACGGGAATGGGAGTTAAGGTAGCGGTTTTTGATACTGGGCTCTCGAAGAATCACCCCCATTTTAAGTCAGTAAAAGAACGAACCAACTGGACCAACGAAAAGACTTTGGACGATGGAGTAAGTCACGGAACGTTTGTGGCAGGAATCATAGCTTCGTCGAAAGAGTGTCTTGGATTTGCACCTGACTCGGAATTGCACATTTTTCGGGTATTCACAAACAATCAGGTTTCCTACACTTCTTGGTTTTTGGATGCGTTCAATTACGCTATTCTGAAAAAAATAAATGTACTAAATTTAAGCATTGGTGGGCCGGATTTCTTAGATCAGCCATTTGTGGATAAGGTGTTGGAGCTTTCCGCTAATAAGGTGATAATGGTATCGGCAATTGGGAATGATGGTCCTCTGTATGGAACTTTGAACAATCCCGGTGATCAAATGGACGTGATTGGCGTAGGAGGAATGGATTACAACGATAACATTGCAAAGTTTAGTTCACGAGGAATGACCACCTGGGAGCTACCCAGTGGGTACGGTCGTATGAAACCCGATATTGTGACCTATGGAAGTCAAGTGAAGGGAAGCAATTTAAATGGAGGATGTAAATCGTTGTCTGGAACATCCGTCGCATCTCCAGTAGTGGCAGGAGCTGTTACTCTTTTAGCCAGTGGAGTAATCAACAAGTTGGACCACGTGAACCCTGCATCGATGAAACAAGCACTGATTGAAGGAGCCCAGCGATTACAGGAGAATAATATGTTCGAGCAAGGACATGGCAAGCTTAATATTTTGAAAAGTATGAAAATCCTTTCAACATACAAACCAAAGGTTACCTTATCGCCACCCTATCTGGACTTTACAGAGGACTACATGTGGCCTTATACCACGCAAAGTTTATTTTACACGAGCGCTCCTTCGATAGCAAACGTGACCATTCTAAATGGGATGGGGGTGATAGGGAAAATAATTAATAAACCAACATGGCATCCGTACACCAATGAAAATGGACAAATGCTGAACATTTCGATTTCCTTTTCCGATCAATTATGGCCTTGGTCCGGCTGGATGGCAATTCATATTGGAGTTAATGAACTCGGACGCTCTTTCGAAGGCATAGCACAAGGTCACATCACGCTAACCGTTCAAAGTCCAGCTGGTCCCGGAGAAAATGAACCCAGAAATGGAACGGTCAGTTTTCCCATAAAGGTCAAGATAATTCCACAACCCCCAAGACACAAGCGTATTCTATGGGATCAGTATCATAGTCTTCGGTATCCCCCAGGGTACTTGCCCAGAGATAATCTTAAAATTAAATCTGATCCCTTGGATTGGCGAGCTGATCACATACACACTAACTTCAAAGACATGTACACTCATCTCAGAAATGCAGGTTATTACGTTGAGGTTCTCGGGGGTCCTTATACCTGCTTTAATTCGAGCTATTATGGGACGCTCTTAATTGTTGATCCCGAGGAAGAATATTTTCACGAAGAAATAATAAAGTTGAAGAATGATATCTTAGAACGAGACCTTAGTGTGATTGTCTTTGCGGATTGGTACAATACCACCGTCATGAGAAAAATAAAATTTTACGATGAAAATACTCGCCAATGGTGGATGCCAGACACCGGAGGGGCCAACATTCCAGCATTAAACGAGCTGCTCAGAGACTTCGATATAGTCTTGGGGGACAAAGTTTCCGAAGGATTTTTCGATATGCGTGATCATCGCATGTACTACGCTTCTGGATGCAATATTATTAAATTTCCCACCGGTAATCACACGATCTTGGTCGAGAGAGATCTTTTCGATCAGGGCTTAGACATTTTGGCACCTGACGAAAAACGACAAAAAATTCGATCCAAAACAGCCATTCTTGGACTGCTTCAAACAGATCACACATACTCCCGAGTGCAACCTGCAACTCCTAACCCGGACCCAAACAACAATATGAACTGGGAACTTGATTCTGATCGAAGTGAAGAACAACAAATTGACAAAGATTCCATAATCAACAAACGGATTTTGCTAGGCGCCAAATCGTTCCCAGAAGACGATGATGTACCTAATGAAGGAGGAGAACAGAAACACGATTTTGAAAGCAACGCACTTAGTAACCCGGAATTGGATGCCGTAAAAAATCTCGAGGACGAGGATCAAGATGATATAAAACAAATCCAGCATCCAGACGAAATAAGTCAGTTGTTGCAAGAGAAAAAGTATAATTTGACTGGTGAAAAACTTTTTATGGTTGAAGTCCCACAATCGCTGCTGAAACTTAATGAGGTTGACCCTTCAAAGGTCCAACAAAAGCAGAACGAAAGTTTGCCTGGCTCAAAAAATGGACGCAAAATGGGAGGTCGTATTGCTGTTTATGGTGACTCAAACTGTCTCGATTCGACGCATTTGGATAAGCCATGCTTTTGGCTTTTGGACTCGTTGCTGGAGTACACCATGACGTCACATATCACCAATTTGCTCAAGGACCTCAACAGCAGCCGAAACAACGAACTTCTTTCTGGTGCGTATCAACTTCCATTGTTAATGTTTGCGTATGTTAATAATTTTTTTTGGCTTTAAAATATTACATATAATTCACCTTAATGTTTCCCGCAGACACAAAACCGCCAACCCGGTTAGCCAACAACAATCTACACCTTTATTCGAAGGTGCTGGGACCGGGCAACGAAAAACGAGAACTACCACGATGCCAGCGATTGTTGTGGGAACCGCCGGTATCGTTAAATATGTCTTCTCCGAATGGATACGGACTGAGCGAACGAATTTTGCTACAACAGCAGCAGGATCTTCTGCTGCAGCAACAACAAGCCGGAGCCGGAGGACCGTTCGGTAACGAAATCGACAATAGTGTTAACCTGTTTCGCAAACTAGAAAGTCAAAAAGGTGAGGTATGTAGTTTCTTTTTGGTTTTGGTTGGGCGTTCTCAATATTATTGTACAGTAACGCAGCATGCTTTTGATCAGCTTTTTAAATTTTTATTCATCATAAACCCTTTAATCAGTGGTTGGTTTTATAAACATTTTTCAAACCTTTATTTTCTACAGCTACCGTAATCAGTGCCAACGACGAACCCGACGTACCAGGTTGGCGCAACAAGAAGACAGATAAAATCCCACCAAATGCTCCTAACAGTTTTATAAACCCCTCAGTTCCTCGGCCATCGGTCGCTTCGATAGGGGTGAAAGTCCCCGTTGTGGATTCTCGATACTCTACCGGAAAAATTTCCAACCACCCACAACAGAATGTACAAAGGGGCGATGCAGACCAGAGTGAACTCTTCAGAGATTCCGATTTGGTTCTGAGCCAAAGCCATGACAGCGATACCAGTTTTCTACTCAGCTCGAACTGGTTCCTGACCGTATTTTCGGTATTGCTCCTGTTGCTTTTGCTCAACTGGATCCGGAAAACAAAAGGCCTTACTATCAAACGACGGTTCAATTACGTATTCAAAAAGATTGGTTTCTAATTCAGAGAGTTCCTTTCCTAACATAATATTGTTAAAGATTTTCTGTCGTCTTGTTTTGTTGACTTGTAAAAATTTTATCCGTATTACACGACGTGTCGCAATCCAAAGGTTTTGATTTTTGTAGATAGTTAACTTACAATAACATGCGAGCAGAAACTATCCGCCATCGTGAGGGTAGTTAGAGCGAATAGTTATCAAGCAGAGTAGGGATTTTTACATACATTATGTAGAAGTATCTTACAGGATGATGCTGAAAGTGCTAATAAAATTAAACCACTTGTATATTTTCTTAAACAGTTAAGTTTTTCTTTGTTCCGAAACTTCCCTAATTATGGGGAGGAAAAATCTGTAATCTTGAAAATGGGGCTACTATTTTGATTTGATTTTCCTTTTCCTGATGCACAAGATTCTTATAAATTTTATGAATACGAAAGAAAATGTAGAAAACCACTTCGAACAACGAAAGGATGCTCATGCCCAAGCACAAGCTGAATGCTCCCCCCAAATTAGCTGAAAAAAACAAAAGGTAAGATAAATTTGAATCTTCACAAAACAAAAAAAAAACGAACCAAGAAGGGATATCCAAGACATAACCACGATTCGACGGTTTGCTTCGACGACCTGATTGCTCAAGTAAACGTGGAATATAAACTCAAAATTGGTTAGATTTGTTTCCGAGCTGAAATGAAAGAACAGGTTTGACATCCATGAAGGACGTGATCTTTTCTTCAATACTCACTAGAATTTGTTCATCGAAAATTTATGTGCTGCAAAGTCCGTGACAACCGTTGATGTTTTATAGGTGACGTCGCTGCAGGCTGGCAGGCACTTACATTCCAATCGTTTAAACATATCTGTAGGTAACCAGAGCTAATTAGGTTGGTCGTGGCTCGCATGAAGGTATGTCGTGAGATAAGGATGTTAATGTTTACGAATTTCCCCAACGTTGAAAAGCAACTCGGCATATGATACTATTTTACCGTTACTCTATGGAGCCACTAAAAACTGGCAAAGCATGAGTGTGGTCCAATAAAAGGGTATGCTCTGCAAACAAAACTTTGGGAGCTAAGATCGTCCCTTGGGCAGCCAGAAGGCCTATTGGTTTTACTTCATTTTCACGAAAAAGTTTGAAAAATAACCAGATTTTAAATCAACCGAATTTACCTATCAAAAAATTTTCCCTCAGACGAACCAATTCCCAGAAAAAAAAACCCGAGTTCATCATTTTCCAGAGAAGCGGAAGCAAATCCCAGAAATTTTTTCGACCGATGAACATTTCCCAGAATTTTTAAAAAAGTTTAATGATTTTCGACTTTTTCTCATCAATGTTGAGATATTTGAAGAAATTTTTGATGATGAGAATTTTTGTCATTATTTGTTTAAGTGTACTGAAAGTCCTTTAAACGAAATTAAGTACAATCTAAATATTGACCAACCCTTTCAATCATCTCAGATGACATTAAGTTTAAATACTAATTATTACAGTGGATATGAACTATTGCTGGATTAGTCGAGAAGCTGGTGAGTTTCATTGCAACCTAGAGAGCAGCGGTTCAATTCTCTAGGCGTAAGTAGCTTTTTTAATCATAACAATATAGGGCCTTATTACACTCCTCCGGGCCTTATTGCGACTTCTGTCACTGTCGAGTCGAGAAAAATTTCGTATTACGGTAGTCGAGTGGAACAGCTGAGTCACGAACCTTCAAGCACTTAACTCAGTCGAGCTACTCGACTGAAATTCTACTCGACTCGACTACGAGTCGAATTCTGGTTGCTTGGGTTTTCTTCAACATACATCATCGCATTGAGTGCAAACGCGCCATACGTGTTATAATCCTGCAGATGTAAAGTACTCAATAATATAGATCATAAAGCTTAGTTTAACTGGATGTTATTTGTGATATGTTCACATGCTGAACATCACGCTCCTCCTGACGGCATTTGTGGCTGGAAAACAAATCCAATCTCACAACGTCCGTGCCGGAACACGAACCCGAACTTGTATACCCGTCTTCGACTTCCGACATCCAAAATCTTTCCTCATTGTTCGTAGCCGGAACACGAACCCACAGGCCATAGCAACTTCTCCGGCGTCCAAAATCCCTTCAGCGCTCGAGGCTGGAACACCAAATCAATACGCCATAATGAGCGAAAATTCCCGGCGTCAAATTCTGGCCTTTGCTCGGGGTCGGAATACGAGCAACGTCCTCCTGGCGCTGGTGGCCGGAACAGATACCTTGATCGGCACTTAAATATCCGGCATCAAATCTTTCGGCGATCGTGACCTGAACGCGAACAACTGCTGACCCGGTTTTTGTTTTCTCGGGTGATTTCCCCTGCGGCGCTAGTGACCGGGGTATAAAATACGCTTGGCAAAATGCCTGAAGTCAATATACAGTCCGGAGACAAAGGCCTTAGTGGAACGTTTATTCGGCAATGTTGGCCGTGATGCACTAAAGGTCACTACAATTCACTTTACGGCTCATGTGGCCGAGGTGAACAGCTCCCTCAAATGCAGGCCGGAATTGCACTCTTTTGTCTCAGTAAGCACCCTCTAGTCGGTCCAACACCGATGACGTCCTACTACGTTCGATCCGTTGACGAATCATGGATGTAAACTGATGAAATTTCCAGCAAAATTACCTAGTAATGGAATGTTTACCTTTGCAAATTTTTGTGATGTTCTATCAAGTGGTTTTTGAGATGGCATCTGTTGCGCAAGCGAACGACAGACAGAAGAAGTAAAATTCCGGTTCGATAACAATCTTTATTATCTGGTAGATGTGTTATTAAATCCCTTTGAAGAAGACAAATGAAACCCCAATTAGGCTAAGTGATTTTTAACTTGTGTGTACATTCGTGTTCGGGTATCTTAAACATTCGTTTTTGTGTTTATAGTAATGTTTTCCACCTACGTTTAGTGTCCTTCAACTGTACCTGTGCCTGTCCTCGCAAGTAGCAACGATCCGTACTGTTTACGACTGTAGAAATTGTACATATTAGGTTAGGATTCAGTGTACGTTTTGGCACTCAAGTTACCTGCTAAATTAACAGTCACTTTTTAATTTGTTCGTGCAATGTTTCAATCGACCGTACTAATCGTGGTAGTCTAATCTAGATTAAGTAATTTAATGTTAAATGTTCCACTTTTGCGCTAAATAGTTTTAATTTTACCTTCACTTCTACTCTCACTAGATATTCGATTTACTTTCCCTACACGAAACGTGATGTTGTTTGTTTTTGTCGTTTTCGCGCTTTTCGAACGGACCAAGGTGATCCATAAAAACCTGGTGTTACTTTTCGCTGTCAGTTGACAGCAAGTATCGATGGTGAGTGAGAAGGTTGTTGTTATTGGGGAGGTGCGTCACTCTGCACCGTCGTGACACTCCCCCTCGGTACGCCACTGTCGTCCTGTGGCTTACCTCCTGTTGCACCAACGTCTAATACAGCAACCTTGGTCGCCGGTCTTTCCAAGAGCCCCTTCGATGTCTGCACTGTCACGCGACGAACCTGCCCGTCTTGGGCTGCGATCGCTTTGACCACTCGTCCTCTTGGCCAGTAGTTCCTAGGGAGATTTCCGTCGATGATGATCACTAGGTCGCCTTCTTGGATGGGTTTCACGGGCTGAAACCATTTGGTCCTGCGTGTCAACGTGGGCAGATACTCGTTCACCCACCTCTTCCAGAACGTGTCTGCGTACTGTTGTGCCATCTTCCAGGAACGCTTCAGCACAATCGGTCTGTCGTCGAAAATGATCGGGGGCTTACTACCGTTAGATGACCCTAACAAAAAGTGATTGGGTGTGAGGGGTGGTTCACTGTCGTTGTCGATCGGTATGTCGGTTAGCGGTCGAGAGTTCAGGATCATCTCGATCTCCATCAACATGGAACGAAGAATCTCGTCCGAGGGTAAACGCGGGGGGTCGAAGTCGTTCATAGTTCTCTTCACCGACTGTATCAGGCGCTCCCAGCAGCCACCAAAATGTGGAGCGGCTGGAGGGTTGAACGTCCATTTGGTGGTCGGGCTGACGAACTCCACCTTCAGACGTTCTTCGTCGATCTGCTTCAATGCCTCGCATAACTCCCTAGAGGCTCTGATGAAGTTGGTACCCCGGTCGCTCAGGATCTCCAAGGGCGAGCCTCTCCTCGCGATGAAATTACGCAGCGCCAAGATGCACGAGTCTGTGTTCAGCGAATGCGCGATCTCGATGTGCACACCTCTGGTAGTCATACAGGTGAGCAGGACTCCCCATCGCTTTTCGGTACGTCTGCCAACTAACACAGACATTGGGCCAAAGTAATCGATTCCGGTGTACGAGAATGGGCGCTGATACGCTGCCAACCGGGCGGGCGGAAGGTTCCCCATCGCGGGAGGTTTCGGGTTCGCTTGTCGGATTTTGCACCGTTGGCAGTTTCTTCGGACTCGGTCAAACTCGGAGCGGAGACGAGGAATGTTGTACTTGAGGCGGATTTCGTTGAGCGCTGTTTGGTGGTTCTGATGATGATACGCAGCATGGTAATCAGCAATCAACAGGTTGGTAGCATGATGTTGCCTCGGGAGTATAACGGGATCTTTCGTAGGCTCATCTGCCCATGCACAGGCACCGATACGTCCTCGCATTCGTAGAACACCGTGCTTATCGATGACTGGATTCAGTTTGTACAGCGCACTGGATTTCGGTAGAGTACGTTCCCAAGGCGAATCTTCTTTTACTCGGCTGCGAATAATTCGAACTTCGTCCGGGTAAGCCTGCTGCTGAACACATCGGTAGATCGTGTTCTCAGCTAGCTTCAACTCCTCCTGCGTCAGAGCGCCTCTTACTAGGGTGGTTTTCTTGACTGTGTTTTGAAAGTTGATGAAGTAACGATGTAGGTATCCGACGGACCGCAAAAGTCGCTTCCATTTCGAAAAACGTTCGAATGAAATGATCAGTGGTTTGGTTCCTTGGTGGTGTAGAACGCTGGCACGGATCTCTTCCATAGTCGTTCCTTGATCTCCAGCATCGCCAGGCCACGAATTTTCGGGTTCTCGTAGGAAGTCTGGTCCTCGAAACCAACGACTTTCCGGCTGAAAGTCCGGCAACCTTTGCCACTTCGTTCCTTCGTCCGCTACGTTCTTCTTGGTCGGCAGCCATCTCCACTCTCCCACTTCCGTCGTATCGAGCAGTTCGCTGATCCTGAAGGCCACAAATTGGCTATAGCGCCGATGATCAGACCGTAGCCAGCACACTACGTCGCGGGAATCGGTCCAGAAAATGCGTCGTGTGATCCGGATTCTATGCGAACTCACAATGCTGCCGGCGAGACGTGCTCCAACTACTGCGGCTTGCAGCTCGAGGCGAGGAATCGAGAGAAATTTCAACGGCGCCACACGAATTTTCGATCCGATTAGAGCACACTCCACCTTCCCTTCTTCCTCGAATCTGAAGTATGCTACGGCAGCCATTCCATTCTCGCTGGCATCACAGAAGATGTGGAGTTCGATGCTGTTACTGGATTCAGCGGATGTCGTAGTACGGTAGCAGCGAGGAATCCTGACCTGTCGGACATTCGGCAAAGTTTCGATCCACGTCAGCCACTTTTCGGTTAGTCGTGCGTTGATCTCGTCGTCCCAGCCAGATCCGGAGCGCCAAATCTCCTGCAGCAGAATCTTGAGGTAGATCAGGAAGTTACCGATGAGCCCCATAGGGTCGTACACTGTCATCAGGGTTCTGAGGACTTCCCGTTTCGTAGGTATCCTGGCACCAGATAGCAGCTCCGCGTCGTGTTTCGGTGACAACTTGAATGTGAAGGTGTCGGTTGTAGTGTCCCACCACATCCCGAGGACCTTTTCTGTTGACATCTCCGGACCGACACTAAGGTTCTTCTCCACGATTGGCTCCTCATGCAGACTTTTAACGACATAACTGGAGTTTGAAAGCCAGTTTCGGATCTCGAAACCTCCTTGCGCATGGATCCATCTTACCTCATCAGCTAGCTTCACCGCCTCCTCCTCGGTTTCGACGCTTGTCAGCATGTCATCAACGTAGTGCTCGTACTTGATACACTGCACCGCCCTAGGGTACTGCTCCTCGAATCGGTCAGCGTTTCGATTCTTCACGTAGTGTGCACTGCTTGGAGAACATGCCGCCCCAAAGGTCATCACCGTCACTACATACACCTCGGGATCTCCGCTCTCATTTCCACTGGTCCACAGAATCATCTGGCTTCGCTGGTCTTGCTTCTTCATGGCGACCTGGAAAAACATTTCTCGAATGTCTCCAACGACGGCAACGCTGAACTCCCGGAACTTGAAGAGGACTGATAACAGGGACGTTAGCTGATCGGGACCCGTAAGCAGATACGAATTGAGGGAAACTCCGTTGACCTTGGCTGCTGCGTCGAATACAACGCGAATCTTTCCTGGCTTGTTTGGATTCGTAACCGGAAATATCGGCAAGAACCAGTCGTTCGAATGTTTCTCCGCCTTTTCCTGAGCGGAAAGTCGTCGAATGTACCCCTTCTCCTCGTAGTCGGACATTTTCGCTGACATCGCGGCCGCTAGGTCAGGGTCTCGCTTCAGCCGCTTCAGTAGACAGTCCAGACGCTTCAGGGCCATTCCTCTGCTACTCGGCAAGTTTATTTGGTCATAACGCCACAATAATCCGGTCTCGTAGCGGTTTTCTATCAGCCGCGTTTCGGTGGACAGAATCTTCAAAGCGCGCTCTTCATCCTTCGACAGCATCGACCTTGAAGCTCCGGCAATCCCCAGCGACTCGATCGAAAAATACTCCTTCAGTGCTGCATTCAGTTCTTTTACGTCCTCCTTGACGCACGGGCAGATGTGGAAACTGTGGTGGCCGCTATAATCAGAATTCCTCGCACCGGGCTCCGATGAACAGGGACCGTACAGAATCCAGCCGAGTCGTGTCTTGGACACCATTGGCTCGTTCTCACCTCCTTCAATGCTCCTCAACGAGCTTCCTAGACGGCAGTTGTTCATTCCGATAAGGATTCGCGGAGAGGCACCCCAACAAACACTTTTTGCTGAATGAACGCTGAAAAAATATTGTGGTTCAATTTTTAATCAGCAATCTGGCTGAAAGAAGGCCTCAAAAATTTACTAATTCACGTGTCTTCAGCCTTTAATCATCTCGATCTGGAGAAGTTATTCAGCAAACGTCATTAAACGTCAATTGACGAATCAACCAAAAAAAAAAACAAAAAAATTTAGGCCAGTGTCTATCCGATGTTTGGCACTTACTTTTTCCCCTCTGTGTTGTTTTTTTTTTTCGTTTCAACTGCCCCGACTTTCAAACCTCCGGCTTGTTGGTCGCATGCCGCAGTACGCAGAACCAATCATGAAGTCTGCGGCGCGATGAAAATTTGTCGATCTTAAGTGACCAAAATGCCTCTCAACCGAAGATTTTTTTTAAATAAGTGTGAGAGAAATGATCTTTTTTTTAGTTTTGGGCACCAAAAATAAAATTTGTGAGAAAATTCACTCTTTATTTCAAAATTAAGCTAAATGAGAAATCATAAAAAAAATCTCATTGCATACGGAAATCAAAAATTTCCCTCTCATTCCAATCAAGCCGCCATCATGCAGGGCAATTTTACCACAGTTCACAGTCTGTCAAATTCCAATGGTAGCGAATGGTTGAACAAAGGCTGAAAAAGTGTTATGGAAGCAACTCTTCAACTTCTACCATTGGCTGCACTGAGACTTCTTTAAACGCTGAAACATGGTTATATTTTGTCTTTATTCAACCATTAAGCTGAAGCAGCAATTACGCTTTAGCTCAGCTTTTGTTCAGCAAATTGCCGTTCTTAAGCAGCCAAAATGTTTATTGGGACTCTCGTATGACTGCAGCGGTAAACCTGCGAGATAGCTGTACTTCTCCACCATCTTTGGAATCGACACCGACTGCTTCGGAAGAGAAAGATCCCGAACCGTGTGGACCTCTGGCATCTCGAACACATCAGGCACTCCGCTGATTACGGAAATCTTCACAGCTAGTACGACCGATGCGTTTTCTTCGCGGCTTTGACCACCAGTCCAGTCAAGGCACAGCGGATAGGAAGTGCCTTTCAACCCCAACTCCTTCAGCAGACTGTGTTCCATCAAGGTAGCAGACGATCCATCGTCGAGAAACGCGTAGGTGTTGACCTGCTTTCCCCTACCGTAGATAATCACCGGAACGTAACGGAACAGGACTCTCCGCATTGCCTTGGAATGCATGTTGCAACTTTCCGCGGGATTCGCCGGCTTGCTATACCGCTTGTCGTCGTGCAGCAAACTGCTGTGCTTATACGTGCACCCATTCTTTCCGCATGGCTCCTTCACCTGGCAGGCTCCATAGTGCTTTCGCAGGCATTTCCTACACAAATTCTGCTCCTTAACCACCGTCCAGCGAGATCCAACATCCCAATCAAGGAACTTCTGACACTTCTCGAGACCGCTGCAATCCTTTTGACACACGATGCAACTCCTAGACTTTGGGACAGTACTAGGACGTTCCATCGGTGGAGCGTCGATGTAGCAGCGAGTCTCCGAGTGCACGTTGATAAAGTTATCGTCCTTTCTCCCACGTCTTTCAATTTTTGGAGCATTTACTGAAGGCAACGTAATAGTGCTCGCCGCCTGAACAACCATTCCCAGCCATTCGCCGAACTCCCAGAGCGTTGCTCTTGGCAATCCCTGTCGATGAAACGCCCAGCTCATGCTATAGGATGTCGGAAGTTTGCCAATCAGCTCCTGGAGAAGAGACACGTCGAACATGTAGTCGTCCAAACCGGATGCAGTAATGGTGGCACAGACGTTTTGGACAGCCACGCCGAAGTCTATGAGCGTCTGCAGCTTCTCCTCCTTCGGTGGCCCGGATCTTCTTGATGAACGAGAAGACGATAGCTTCGGGTCTCCCGAATAGGTTTTTCAACAACTCGATCACTCCTGGCAAATTCTGGGGATGCATCAAACGCCATCGCACTGCTTCCAAATCTCTCCCTTTCAGGCACCGCTGAAGCCGCAACATATTCTCCTCATCGCTGAACCCACAGATCCTGCTGGAGCTCTCGTAGCTCGCAATGAATAGAGGCCACTCTTCTGGATTACCAGCGAAACAGGGAAGCTCCTTGTTCAGAACATGCCGCGCCGAAATCTGACTCTGGTTCAACGTTGTAAACCCGAAACCACCTCCAACAGTTGTCGTTTGGGAACTGAATCCAACTCCACCGCCCGCAGCACCTTGTGAGCCACCAAAACTCGGCAAGAACGCTGTCGCTTGAGCCCGTATCCCAGCATCACCTCCAATCGCACCGCCCGCAGCACCATGTGGCCCACCAAAACCTGGCAAGAAAGCTGTCGCTGGAGCCCGTATTCCAGCATCACCTCCAATCGCACCGCCCGCAGCACCATGTGACCCGCCAAAACTTGGCAAAAACGCTGTCGCTGGAGCCCGTATCCCAGCATCACCTCCAGTCGCGCCACAGAAACTGCTAACACCTGGTTGAAATGCCACCGATTCAGGATTCAGGCCGGTACCACCGCTGGTCGAACCACCATTCACTGTCGTTCGCCGCTGCAGCAGCTGCCGCCGCTCCTCAAAGTGTTTTCGCTCCATCGCCTGCTTATCCTCCAACAGCTTCAACTCTTGAGCAAGAGCGTCGCAGCTCGCTTCGGCAGTATGAATCTGCGGCAATGGGTTGGTCGTCGAACTTGCTAGAGGTCCGGCACCAGGTAGCCACGCCATTGGTTGATTACGCCTCACGTTGCTTGTCGCTCCACCGTGGATCGCTTGCGGGTTTTGAGTTGCAGAACCTCCCGCCGTAGACGCACCTCTCAATAAAAAAACAGGTTGCTCACTCCGAACAGCACCTCGAGCCGCTCCAACGTTGGCAATCTGCGACGTTTGGTTTGCTCCCAAGCACGCTGCTGATCCTCCGCGCAGGCTCGCAGCTACCTGCTCCATCACACGCTGCTCCGTATCTTTCAGCCTTTGCTCGTATCTTTCCCGCTGATCGTTGAGCTCCTTTGCCTGTTGTTCTTCCTTTTCTTTTAACATCCGGTCAAACTGCGCCTGCATAGCCGCTAGCTGCTTGGACACCTGCTGCTGCAGAAGTTCTTCCAGTCTCGGATCCGTTGGTAAATTATTCCCCGACTTGGTATTGCACCGGCGTTGTTGTTGTTTTTGGGTGTCGACGTGCCAGCCGGAGGTTGATTAGCTGCGGCAACACAACTCGCGCAGATCCACTCCCGATCCTCAACACTCGAATCCTCACCAACACACGCAAAGTGAAACCACTGTTCACAGGAATCACACGCTACCATACGGCTAGTATCCGGCTGTTGACATAGTCCACAATTCGCACCCACTGGTGCAGTTCCCCGCTGTTTCGACATACCGACAAAATAAGCCCCCGATCGTAAACGGATTTAATAAAATGTTGCGCAAGCGAACGACAGACAGAAGAAGTAAAATTCCGGTTCGATAACAATCTTTATTATCTGGTAGATGTGTTATTAAATCCCTTTGAAGAAGACAAATGAAACCCCAATTAGGCTAAGTGATTTTTAACTTGTGTGTACATTCGTGTTCGGGTATCTTAAACATTCGTTTTTGTGTTTATAGTAATGTTTTCCACCTACGTTTAGTGTCCTTCAACTGTACCTGTGCCTGTCCTCGCAAGTAGCAACGATCCGTACTGTTTACGACTGTAGAAATTGTACATATTAGGTTAGGATTCAGTGTACGTTTTGGCACTCAAGTTACCTGCTAAATTAACAGTCACTTTTTAATTTGTTCGTGCAATGTTTCAATCGACCGTACTAATCGTGGTAGTCTAATCTAGATTAAGTAATTTAATGTTAAATGTTCCACTTTTGCGCTAAATAGTTTTAATTTTACCTTCACTTCTACTCTCACTAGATATTCGATTTACTTTCCCTACACGAAACGTGATGTTGTTTGTTTTTGTCGTTTTCGCGCTTTTCGAACGGACCAAGGTGATCCATAAAAACCTGGTGTTACTTTTCGCTGTCAGTTGACAGCAAGTATCGATGGTGAGTGAGAAGGTTGTTGTTATTGGGGAGGTGCGTCACTCTGCACCGTCGTGACAGAAATGCAGAAATTTTTCGACTTTAATTTCTGGGCAACACGTGCGCCATCTATAATGCATACAAAGAACAACCTTTTTTTTGAATCAATGCTATTTTTAATTCCGTTTACTGTTTCCTGAAGCTTGATCTTCAAAATAACTCGAAATTTTGAATTTGGTCGAAGTTATAACAAATTTAGGCGATAGTCCTACTCCGGTACAAAAACAACATATTTGACTTTCCATCACTCCACCGCCGTTTTTGAATAATGGCACGATTCCAGATCCAACTTAAACAGAGTATAAACTTTGTGGGACCTATTGAAGAGCTTTTCAGAGAAAACGGTCGCATTTGGAGGCAGTCTTCTTTGTATTTTTAGCCATTTATCGTGCAATCTTTATAAAATACTGAGTAATTTGCAGTTTTCACAGATAGTTAGCCTCGTTAAGTACTAGACATTATGTTTTCCAATTTTTTCTCCTCGTTTATCTTCGGGGAATACAGGCAAGACTTGTCAACGAAAAGTTTCTGGTTGGAAACCTGCTAGGCGACCACTAAAGAGATCGTTTTGCTGTCGATTACAATTTTTTTTTTAAATATTTCTACACAAGCAGTCTAAATATTTGGCGAACGTTTGTTCCCCGTATTTTGTTTATTTTACCGGTGGGCAGTTTTTACACCTTGTAGAAATAAAGTCAAGCTTGAATTCAAATTCACTTTTTTATCACTACCTCTATTCATGTTTGGATTGAGCTCAAAAAAAAACCATTCAGATTCCTCTCACTTCATGGAATCAAAAATCTTCACTTTTATTCAAAATTTTTATTTGAATTCACAATAGTTGATTTCCTCCTGTTTTTGGGTCTCCTTTTATATCGATCATGCTAAAATTTGTCAATAAACTTCAGTATTGGACGCTATCTCAAAAACCACTTGACAGTTTGTCATTTTGTATATATACACGTACTTTTTTTTATTTTGTACACGTACAAGGAATATTTAAATAAGGTAGTGTCGAGAGCCATATTGGATTTTTTTTTGCGACGTCACAAAAACGAATGTATCGAAAATTTATATGCGAATGGCAGAAATTTCAAAGAAAAACATATTTTAGAACGAAAATGAATTCCAATTACATTTTGATTGTGTTGTAAGACCTCTATTTCACTATGTTATGAAATTTTCTGGTCCTTTGAAGATTACATTATGTTTTTTTCTCATTTTAATAATGAACGCAATGTCATCTCGAAGCTAAAACCAGATATACTAGAACCGATATACACCACTTAACGAGAAATCGGGAGACACGAATAGCGCTATCTGGCGACAGAAATGGAACTATTACACTGTGAATTTTTTCGGAGCTTTGATCAGAGATGCCAGGTGTCCTCCCAAGCAACCAAAAGTCCCATAAAACAGGTACAAAAACGCTTACTCAGCCTCATCATTGATATGAAGTGCGTTCTATGCAGCTCAAAATTTAAGTTCTTATTGATACTTTCAAGTTTCAAAACAAGTCTTAATGATCTTCTATTCAGCTTCCAGCGGTCTCCTAATTCAGCTTCCAAAAAATCGCAAAATGAGCAAAACAAATTTCTCTCTATCTCAACTGAACCGTTGGCTTCGGTTCATATCACCTTCTCTTGATTATTTACTGTGTTCTGTACCGGTGCCGCCATGATGCCACACGCCGGATTTCAAACTCGACAAATTGCTCAATCGCTTCTTTCCTACATTTCCTACATATATCGCATCAGAATGGTCACTCAAGTACAAAATTACTTATTGAAAAAAAACTTACCCGGCCTGGGCATCGAACCCCGACCTTCGTGGTGAGAATCGAACACGCTACCACTAGGCCACGCCTAGATGTTGTTCTAAATGAAACTAAAACTCGAAGTAGTGATTTGGTTTTGAAAGCACATCAATGCACTTTTTGTGACTTATCAAATCCCGTTTGAGCACTTTTGTGCCCTTTATGTGACTTACCAAATCCCGTATTGGGCACTTTTGTGCCCTTTATGTGACTTCAGTCCCGTATAACGTACGTATAGATCACGTTTGCAGCTTTCAAGTTCGTTAATGAGCACATATAGTTCACTAATGGGAAATGGCAAAACAAGTCACATACAACGTACATATTAATCACTTTTGCAACTTTCAAGTTCATTAGTGAGTCCATAATGTTCACTAAAGGGAATTGGGCAGTTGATTCTCTTTGTCAGCCAATATGTAACTTTCAATGCCTTCATTCAAGTAAATATGTGACTTTTGGTTGCTTGGGCTGATTGTTCAATTGACAATCGCAAAAAGTGTGGCGTAGCATATAGAAAAGGCGGAAGTAAAATGATTACTATTTGAATAAATATGAATTATTAACAGCGCATATTCTTACAATTCTTAAAACGTTGTCTAAACCCTTAAAGCATCGGCAGCGATAAGTGCTATCCCAGGTGTTAACATTCTAGGTCCTTTTTTAGCTTTAGCAATACATTTGCGCACCGGTAAGTGCTAAACTGGTTTCCATTTTAGCCACTCGTGACGCTTCGATAGGTGTTGTTGTTTTTTGATGCTATTTCCTTTTGTTAGCATCTGTCAAATTAGGAGCTGGTCGGTATTCAAATATGGCTCCTGGCTTGCTTTTTCAATACCGAGGAGCAAGCGTCAAAATTGAGTGTTATTAAAGCTTTGACACCTGACCACTGCTGATACTCTTAAACATCGTGATTGTAATATTCCTATCGATGTAGCGCAAAGTTTAAAAAAAGAAAGAATGAAAAGGAAATGAGATTAGAATCATAAACTTTAAGGTCAAGAATTCGTAATAAATGACTAATTTATTATGACTTCATAAATAACTTAAAATACATTGATTTACGACACTCGCCATAAAATCTGCCTGCACAGATTTTAGGCTTTTGCATTGCAAATTTCCGCCAACACTTAACGAGAAAGCAATTTAAACCAAATTCCATAAATTTTATTTCATCTTTGTCTTTATTTCGAGTTTTTAACAACGATCCGTTACCTAGAATATGTCATACAAAACGGCAAATCAAAATAAGCGGAAGCTTAATACAAATTTTAAAAGCTTAGCTAAGAGACGAAAATTAAAAAAAGATAAAGTAATAAAAAAATTGAAATTCAAAAATGATTATAATTAATTTTTCCTAGTTATATTTAAACAGTTTTTTGTGTTTTGGAATATCATTTGTTTTGCAATAGTTAAAAATTATAACAACGTTTCATTTCTAAACCAATATACATGCCAATACCAATATAATTTCGTCACATTCCATGGCGGGCACAGAATTTATGATAAATGATGGGAAAACATTAAAAAATATATCGCATTCCGATTATTCATTGCGAATCGAAAGAGTTTTTTTTTTATTTATTTCAGTACAATTGGTTTGAATTTGAAAGAAAAAACAATTCTGTTACATACATTTGTCTCAATTAATAAAAAAAATCAATCTGTGCCCTTTCAAAATGTTAATCTGGAGTTGTCAAAATGCTGATCAGGGATACCGTCCGAACATATTTTCATCACTTTTTTTGTTTAGTTTAGGTTCACATAAAAAAAATATATTCCGCTCATTTAAGAAATGGATTCAAAATTCGCACCACCAGCCTTTACTTCTTTCATGTTTTTCAGAAGATATGTCACAAGTCTCTCAGGCATGATTCCAAGTCCATAATCAGAAAACATGGATATTAGTTGTTAGCTTTTTGTTTTTTTGGCATTTCTGAAACGCTTTGTTAGCATTGATTTTTTTCATCAATTCATTAATTATAAACATTCAAGAGAGATTATTGTCATGTTATTGCTGGATAAAAGCTCGGTATAATGTCCTTTGACCTAAGATCTGGATTTGATAAGTGATCTAACAAACTTTATAGTTTGATAATGATAAACTAATTTGTTTGAAAATGTTCAAATATTAACAAGAAAAATCTAGCATGAGACAATAACAATACCATCTTTTAATACGAATCGCTTAAAACCCCATTTTTTGCCAAATTGAAAAGCGACACCCGTCATATAGTAAAGAGAAAATAACGATATTTCTACGTAAATTTCGTGATATTTTTTTCCTTAACTATTATTAGTAAGCAAAATTTTGATAAACAGTTAACCAGTTGACCGATTGAATTTAAAATCATTTTCTAAAAACACCTTTTGCGCATCCAAATCTATGTATCTTTTGAAACAATGAAATAAGGAAGGTAATTGAAAGTAATTACTCCGCTCCGTATTTTGTTCAGAAATATTTACAAGTATGGAATGGAGATATTTTTTAAACCCCTCTTTGTTTGTTTGTTGATTCACTGAAATTTTCATGGTGCATGAATAGAAACAAACAATTTCATTTATTATAACTGGCATCCCTGATCAAGTCGAGTCGGAATACACGCTATTCAAAAGTAAGACGAATTTCTCGAATTAATGCTTCCATTTTGTCCACTAGAGGATGCTGATGGTGTCGCCTTCTCATTATATGAAGAAAATAAGTGTGGTGAATATTGTTTCAATTATATTTGCTAAAACGTTCAACAACGAAGATAAAATCTACTTTTAAAATGTCTAGCTGGTAGTTATTGAGTGTTCAACTGATTGTCATGATTTTTATCCAATCGGTTTACCATTTTCAATTCTTATGTAGAACAATTAACATCAATTGATTATTGTTAACTCGATTTAGGTACTAAAATGCGAATAAATAATTGTGGTTTTATATAAAAGTTTGGTTTTTGATATTTTTTTTGTAATAAGGATAACTGCACTGACTTGATCATTTTCATGGAAGACTTTGAACTAATTTTCAAGTTTTGCAAATTTAAGTAAGGAAAATCCACTATTTTTTCGAACTTCGATCGTCTATTTCATACAAAAATTACTCAAAAATCCATCTTTTTTCGTACCAATCTTGAAGAGCAAGAATCCTTCTAGAATAACAGGTATTAAAAGTGGAACATTTCAAGCAAATTCTTCAAATTATCAACGAAAAATCCAAATTTCCTAGTAAATTAACAAATTTTTCGTGATTGTGACGTCGCAGTGGGTACTAATACTAAAGCAGGGCTGCCTCGACACTACCTTCTTTAAATAGGGTACACGTACACATTACATTACTAGGTCGCCTCCCTGAAAATTTCATCAATTTCCTTCCATGCATTCAAAAGTTATTCACGAAACTAAGGATTGCGTGTTTTTTTTTTCGAATACACTCTATAGTAACCCCATTCATAACCAAAAAATGAAATTCACTTACTTCTATTCAGAATGCCTCTCTTTGTGATAGATTTCGTCGGATCTTCACTGGTCTGATTAGGATTCAGAGGGGATCCTTTCCCAAAGCAATTTCCGGCATTCCTGTGCGGAAGCCTGAAATAATTGGTTAGCATTCTTTTAAAGTAAATTTGTAAGTTGTTATCCATCTTCCGAAACTGAAGAACGGATTTTTCATTTTGGTTAGAAATGTCATCAGATATTTACTTACCCGAGTATTTGTGATTTGAACGGTTTGACTACCGGGAACCGTAAAGCTGCTCTAGGATATTCCGTACTTTCGTAAAGACGCGTTACCTTCAGGTGGAAACTTCTTTCCTTTTTCCCGCTTGGTCGTATCTTTTGATAAATATGCGATAGACCGGTCGGCGCTTACGCCTGGATTTGTGTGGGATTTGAAATTTAGGGTTTTTATGACCCAGTTAATATAATTGTATCATAGTTTCCGAATTCGGTTTAACCCTTCATTTCATGATTTTTCATTTTTCCTTAAAAAGCATTTAAAGCAGTTGGAAATGATGAGTACACCAAGAAAAAAAATTAAAATAAAATACGATTTTTCACTTTTTCCTTACATTAATTGTTGCAAATTTGTTACTTTATGAAACGAAGGGTTAATGGTTTAACCATTGTTTTTCAGTTTTTTATAAAATTTCTCTGATTCAATAAATTAGGCTATGGTCTTGTTTGAAACTGTCACGCATATGGTCATATACAAGTTTTTTTCGAAAAAAAAAGTTTTTGACCAGAATTATCAATTTTAGTGTGATTTGTCCTTAAACTTCTGTGAACAACTTGCCCATAAGTTAAAAACAATATTGTACTTACAATAGTTATCAATCAAGCAGAGTGTATCAGTTATGGTACAACTGCGAATAGGCTTCTCCGAGTCCGGAATCTGCGATTGAATCGGCAGGTGGAAGGGATGACAACCGCACTTTCGATGCACGTGATTCCGCAGACACTCCAAAGTGCATGCCGGTTGTCGGTAGTTTTTAATTGGCTTCGGAAAATCTTTTCCCGTGATACAAGGCCTCTGCTCCTGCGGCAGTCCCAAAACCTGTGCCGAGCATCGTGAATCGGTAGGGGTCACACTGACGAAGGTCTCCGTTCCCAACCTTAGCAGTGTGAGCGGGGCAGACTCAACGGCGAAATCGTACGGGTGATGGATCATCAGCTAGAGAAAAACACAATTTATGACAGTGATTTTTATTAGAATTATTTTCTATAGTAACCATAAATCCCTCTGAGTAAAGTGCACCGGATTTCCCATCGGAGGCCTGAGGGAAGCCCGTTCCTATGATGCTCAATCCACCATGAATGCCATAGGTGTTGACAGCGAATGGAGCCAACGATTCCTGAACGTTTGGATGATAGTTATAGGAACAGCATGCTCCATAGTGACTTGTGGAACCGATCCAGCTGAGAAATGGATGCTTCTGGGTGCAAGGAAACTTTTTTCCGGCCCAGTAACAAACGACGATGAAATCTTCACATATCATTCCTAGCTCGTCGATTGCAGCTTCGATTGTGATATTGTTCAAAGTAAGCAAAGCGTCGATCATTTTGACATTTTGAATGCGTGGAAATGTCCACTGATGTTCGTTAAAGTACCCTAACGAAGGTAAATTTTCCAGAATACTGGCACGTGTTGCACCGATTGGAAACTTTCTGTTAAAGAAAAAAAAGATTTAAGATCAAATCAGTATAGATTTTTTAAAAGGGCCTATGTGCCAATTGTAAACAAATCCAGATACTAGCATAAACGTATTAAACTTTCTATTTTACATCTGAAAATATAATGCGCCATCTTTATCCCTGCATGATGCCTCTAGTATGGTCGTCTCAGATTGGCATAACACGGATTTTTTGTCAATCGTCAATAAATTGCTAAACCCTCATCCGCATCAATTTCAATACCCTAATCAGCACTAGGAGTGTCAATTTGACACTTCAAGCTAAAATCGTTATAACTTTTGGCGTAATAAACCGATCTAAACAAAACTTATATCAAAAGAAACCTTGTAATGTCAGTAAAATATGTTTACAACATTATATATAGCTAAAGCTTCTAATTTTCTCGTTATTCAGCATGAAAGAATAAAAAATTCGAAAAAACATGCCTCAGGAAAACTGCTGTAGTTCATATATTACACGTCCATAAAAATATATGCCTTATGCATATGAAACTTGAAGTTAATGTCTACATCATGAAATATATTTTTTTATTTTTTTAATGAAATGGTCGCAAAAGTTAAAAAAGTGGTCTGAAAAACCTACTTTTCATTCGATTGCTAGTAAATACTGTTTGAGCGATGGTAGAGTTTTTGAAAAAATATGACTACAAAATCTATTAAAATTCTAACATTTTGCTGTCTTTAGATTTCCCATGCAATAAAAATTAAATTTACAGGAATTTTTCAAAGTTCACTACTTTGCGCGATTTTTTTACAAATTGAAATTTCATCTGTTTTTGTGGTCCACCGTCAGGTTGTACCCGGATTTTCAGTGCTTTTACTTTGTTTGGACCAATCAAAAGTATATTCATTGGAAAGCACATTTAATGTAAATTCTAATGAGGTGCAACAATTCACGCTGTTAGATTTCACAAAAATATGAAAATTGTAAACGTAAAATCATTCCTGAATTTCTAGAGCCACAAGCAGCGCGTCCAGCAAAACGTGTTTGTTTGCTCTCCGAGTAGGTAGGTACGGTGGGTGGGGATTTGGGCAGAGAGCGAAGCCGACAGACGAAATAATGATGCGTGTCGTACGTTTCTTGGTTAGAAATTATCTATTGATAGTAATTCGCGTTTGCTAGTCACGACACGCATCATTATCTCTTCTCTCGGCTTGGCTCTCTGCCCAAATCACCACCCACCGTACCTACTCGGAGAGCACGTTTTGAATTCCACACTGTCAAATAAGCCTCACTATATTCTACTATTCTATTACTCTAATTGATTTTGTTTTTATCTTATAACTAAAACTATCATTGTAAGCAAATTTTTAAATAATCATGGTTCTTACGCGTTTTTTTTTAGTAAAGTGATTTTTTACGCGGATTTTTTAGTTAAAACGGATTTTTTACGTGGATTTTAGAACAACGGGATTTTTTTACGTGGATTTTCGAATTAACGAGTTCTTTTTTACGCTGATTTTAGAATTAACGCCGTTTTTATTACGCGGTTTTTATTACGCGGTTTGTATAACGCGGATTTTCGAATTAACGCGGTTTTTTTTACGCGGATTTTCGAATTAACGCGGATTTTTTACGCGATTACGCGGTACGAAACCCCGCGTAAGAAAAAAAACCTCAGTGTATAGTCCAACTCATCTTTAGTATTACTAGCTGACCCGGTGTTCTTTGCTACACCTTTCAAAATCGAATGATATTTTCAGAATTTATTCAAATTTTTATTGTTTTGTTGGCAATATTTTAAACCACATTATAACATAATTCATAACATAATTTCTAGACATTGAAGGGGCATTCGACAACGCATCTCATTACTCAATCGAATCAGCTATGAAAAGACGAGGGTGCCACATGGCAATTGTTGACTGGACTAGGACCATGCTGATAGATAGAACCATTTATGCAAGCTTGGGAGGACTTACGATCAGAACCACTCCAACTAAGGGATGTCCCCAAGGTGGGGTTCTATCACCGTTGTTGTGGTCACTGATCGTGGACGACCTCCTAAACAAACTTGTATCTATGGGATTCGAAGTTATTGGCTTTGCTGATGACGTAGTTATTATAGTTCGGGGAAAACATGAGAATGTGTTGTCTAATAGAATGCAATCTGCACTTAACTACGCTCTATTCTGGTGCAGGGAAGAGGGACTGAACATTAACCCTTCCAAAACTACTGTGATAGCATTCACTATGAGACGAAAAACTGCCCTAAAACCTCTAACACTAGATGGGGAAGTGCTAAACTTCGAATCACAGGTGAAATATCTAGGAATCATACTAGACTCAAAACTATCATGGAACCCACAGTTAGAGCATGTAATAGCCAAGGCTACAACAGCTCTATGGGTTTGCCTCAAAGGAGTAGGGAAAAAATGGGGACTAAGGCCGAAAATCATCCAATGGATATTTACAGCTATAATAAGACCCAAAATCTCCTATGCCTCCTTAGTATGGTGGACCAAAACTGTGCAAGCTACGGCCCGGAAGAAACTAGCGAAGCTTCAAAGAATAGCAACGCTATCTATAACTGGCGCTATGCGAAGCACATCAAGCGAGGCTCTGAATGCACTACTAAATATTCTGCCACTACATCAATTTATTGAGTTAGAGGCAGAACGTAGTGCCTTGAGACTCTCAAAAATCAAAACTCTCTATGAGGGGGATCTTACAGGACATCTAAAAATCCTAAATAAATTTAAAATAAACTCACTTATTGTAAAGAATGATGACTGGATGGAGCCCGTTTTCAACCTAGACATACCATACAATGTAACTATCAACGATAGGGACGTGTGGGAGTCAGGTGGTCCTGAGGTTCCTCCCGGATCGATTAAATTCTTTACTGATGGGTCAAAAATGGATAATAGAACTGGGGCAGGGGTGTTCGGACCTAGACTCAGGATCTCAATTCCTATGGGAAACTGGCCAACAGTATTCCAAGCAGAAGTTCAAGCAATTCTAGAATGCACTTTAGCCTGTTTGAAAAGAGGATACAGGTACACAAGTATCTATATATTCTCTGACAGCCAGGCCGCTCTCCGAGCACTAAGTACGTTCACATGTTACTCCAAGCTAGTATGGGAGTGTATTGTTGCACTAAGAAACCTGGCCATACGGAACAGAGTATTTTTATTCTGGGTTCCAGGCCACTGCGGTATCCTAGGGAACGAAGAAGCAGACCAGCTAGCTAGGGAAGGATCTCAGGGCCTGTTAATTGGACCAGAACCCTTCTGCGGAGTATCGAGGAGTGCCTTAAAATGGAACTCAAGAACTGGAAAAGCACCACTATTGGCTCCAACTGGAGATCAGCAGAGGGAGCAGCTCAAGCGAAAAGATTCATAGAACCAAGCGCACGACTCTCCAAAAACATGTTGAACATAAATAAGCACGAGTTAAGTACTTACACAGGTCTCTTGACCGGACATTGTCCAACAAAACAACATCTCAAACGGATGAACATTATTCAAAACGACGACTGTCGGTTCTGCGGGTTCGAAAAAGAAACTGCAGAGCATCCTCTATGCAACTGCTGCGCCCTCCTAAATAGGAGAGAGCGTATACTTGGGGCAAAGTTAATAAGCGCACAAGACATATGGTTGCATATCAGCCCTAAGAAGGTTATATCATACATCTTTGATATCATACCCGATTGGGATAAAATGCTTAGTCAGCAATCAACTGTCACTCCAATCAATAGTGCAGGTGAACCTGACAGCATATAGTAACGCGGGGTAATTACCACAATAGATCAACTACTGGTCGCAGTGGGCTCTCCCCTTCAAGAAAAAAAAAACATAATTCATAAGCAACCGCTATAAAATGAGAGCTGCAGCTGGAGTTTCGGATTGCAACACAAAAATAATTTAAACTAATATTCTGAATCTGGATCTATAAATTTGTGTTAAAGATCTGATAATTTTAATCTCTTTCTTTAAGCTTCGCCCTAAAAAAGGAGGGTCTCAAATTAATCGTAAGCAAACAATCCAACTGATAAAATATGGTTGTTTTTGCTTGATATGTTCTGGATATATGCTAAAAACTGATAAAAAAAGCCGCCCCCTGTCCTTCCCTTCCCCCCTGCTGAATGGAGATCGTGATCTTTAATAATTATACCGATTTTTTTCTTTTCCAAAAATCTTCTTGTATCAAATATTGTTCCATTGGTTGATAAGTTTTTAAGCTTTACAACAAAATTAATATGGAACTCCCTCCTTTTTTCTCCTTTCTACACTATAAAGCGTAAGGGTCTATAACAATCGTAGAACAAATCTCGTAATCAAAAACCTTTCCACGCCATATTTGTTTCCATTTGTTGGCTTCGTTAGCATAAATTGAGAACTTATGCTAACAAAATTGTATTGGGCTCACCTTCCTTCTCCTATGTACCTACTCACTGAAAGGAGGATGGTATGTCAGATAATCATAGAATCATACCAAAATGATTTTCCATGTTAAGTTTTGTCCATTTCTCAGTTTCTGTAAAAAAAAAGTTAAATATAATTCAAGAAGCATTTCTCGTACCCAAATATTGTTCCATGCCAAATCCTCCCCTTGCCAATGCCATCCCCTTTCAACTGCAGAGAGGGAGGGGTCTCAAATAATCATTGACATATTTTTCGTATCAAAATACCTTCCCATGCCAAATTTGGTTCCAATATCTTGATTAGTTTTCGAGTTATATGAAAAATTGTAAGGTAGCCCCCCTCCCCCCTTCCTATCACCCCACTGAGAGGAGGGAGGGGTACCTAATATTCATTGAAATATTCCCCGTTCCCAAATACCACCTCATGCCAAATTTGATACCATTTGCTTGATGGGTTCTCGAGTCATGCAAAAAATTGTCTTTTATTTGGGAGGCCCCTCCCCCCTTCCTGTTAGGAGGAGGGGTCCCAAACCAGAATAGGAACCTTCCCCGGCCTCCATTACCCTCACCTGCCAAGTTTCACGTAAATCGGTTTATTAGTTTCCGAGTCTATAGGGAACAGACAGAAAGACAGACAGACAGACAGAAATCAATTTTTATATATATATAGATAATAGCGCCAGCACCTTCCGAAAGACTATCGACAAAGAAAAGTGAACCACTAGATTGTCGGAAGCCTGTGTTTTGTTGCCAGTTCACCAGCGACGTTTTAAAAAATTCTATTTAAATTTACAATAGAAGAAAGATTGAAGCGAAACAAATTCTTCCGGCTGAGTTTCGGCCAGTTTAGTTGTGTCAAATCTTAAAAAATGCCCATTTTCCACTCTCTATAAATCTAAACCTATAATAAAAATTGCTCTAAACGCCTTTTCATCCCGAAAGCAGTTTGCATTTATCATATTTTTGGGAACAGAACGTTGAATTTTTTTTGAGTATAACCCGTGTAGTTAGGAAGCATTCTACAAAATGTTATTTTTTGTTATAAAAAACGAACTTTTTGAATTTTATGCATCTCGTTTTTTCTAAGTCAAATTTATTTATTTTTTAAAATGCAGAACAAAGATGATGAGTTCACTGTTCAAATAGATTATTGTGAATTTGAATATAAATTATAGAAACGTCGCTGGTGAACTGACAACAAAACACAGACTTCCGACAATCTAGTACCGTCAAACGGGGCATCATGCAAAAGCAGGGTTAGATGCAACATTTGTATGACTTAGTTTTTAACATCGTGAAAGAGTTTTTTAAAGTTTTTGGTTCTCATAAAAAATTTAAAAAATCGAGCAATAGATGTTCAAATTTTTACATTTTTCGATGCCGTAAAAAACTTTACCTCGTATGACGGACGCTTAATGATATCACCTACAAACTTTATCATTATCCAATACCAACACTGTTGGTGTATAAATATTTTTCGGACAATCACCATTTTTTTTCAAATATTTTTTTTTATAATTCAGTTAGCTGACTGGGGCAAAATGCAACAAAATGCAAATCAGATCTTAATCTCATAAACCGCGTTTCCATATGCTGGGATATGATAGTTTTGCATTATGTGTTTGTTAACATTAAAATTTCATACATCCTAAGATTTATTTACGTGATTTAAGATAATAGAATATTTTTTAGTATTTTTACCCCTAAATGTTTGCAGCAGAGTTACACTTTTTTCTTAAAAACATTTTTGACAGAAAAATTGTAAAATTTAATTGGAACAAAACCAAAATAAGTTGCAATTGGTGCTTTATGCGTTATGACATCACAAATGTATCATAAACTTTAAATTTTCAAACGTTTTCATTTGATTTTTCATTAATTACAGTGTTTGTTGCAACTTACCCCTTTTTCTTAGTAGGGTGAAAATCGCATGTTTTTGTAAGTTTAAAAATAACTGATAAACCTTAAAACTTTTGATGTAAGAGAGGTATGATTATCTGTAAGCATTAAGATTTAGAAGCCATTGAAGTTGAAAAGTGTTGCCCCAGTTGACGGTACTTCACTTTTCCTTGTCGGAAGTCCAAACTTTCGAAGTAAAATATAGTGCTGGCGCTATCATATATGAATTTAAACGTGTCAACGTCACCTCTTATTGTTGTCATGTCGAAATCGTATATTTTTTGTTGTTGAATAGATTAAAAAAGAAAAATACTCCCAGCACATAAAAACTTTATAAGTAGAATGCCTTAAAAACCATTAAAAAAAAATAGATTAAAAATGAATTTAACACCCCAGTAGATTGTATAATGTACGTACATCAACAAACTATTATTTCTAGTTCCATATTGCCTTGGATTCTAAAATAAATTTTGTTCGCATTTTTCCCATTTTCACTGCTGTTCTTAATTATCCTCCTTTTTTATACTAGGTATTATGCTGAAAATAGAATCATTATTTTAATGTTTTCAAAACCAGCAATTTGGAATTCCGACCAGAACACACAAAATAATATGGAATCGAATAAAAAGCAAGCACGAAACCTACAACTTATCCACAAATTTCTCCGCCTTGTAATCCACCACGCTCTGCGGGTGACAGAGAGTGATTCCCGGAAACGGAACCTGCAGGATCTTCATCTCCGAGGCGACGGTCATGCGGGTTGGCGAATCCACGTAGCGCCGCCACAGAAGAAAGACTAGGGCCACCCCGAGCGAGAACAGCGTGGTCAGTATCGTAACCCAAATTAGCCGGGCAAAGCCGGATGTCACATTCCGACGCATGTAGTACATTCCGTTCACTTTTGTCATTTCCGCATAGTCGTAGAATGTTTCGCTGAGAATTTTCCAGATGGTGATCCGGCTTTTCTTTTTGCCGTTTTTCGTGCCGTTGTTCTGGTATTTGTTCAGCTGAGAAACTCGGACCGGATGAGCAATAAACTGTGATTGGCTCGGACTCATTGTGTTGATTTATGGAAGGAAACTTTTTCAATGGGGCCTTGTCAGCTGGATTGTGGAGTATTTATGGTTTTCTGCCACACATCGTTTTTTCTCGTTAATTGTTACAAGAAAAGATACAGCCGCATTTGTCATTCCCATGTACACTTTTGCTAACAACAAAATGTACCGGAAATCTACATGTGTTGTTAGTTTATGAGGGTTCTGTTCCCAATACAACTGTTTGTAAATTTTCTATTCATTTGAAAAATTTATTATTAAAAAAATACATTTCCAAATTTATCATCTAGATGATGAATTTGAAATCTGAACTTGAACTGATACACAATCTGGCTTTTGTTTCTGATTCTAAACTTTGGAATGATGTTTTATAATAGATACAGCATTCTGTGTACTTATGAATCTCCAAAATTGTATCGAGCCCATACTCATTCCGTTGGTTGGCTGAAAAACAAAACTATATTTATTTCAGCATATTGATTAACAGGTGCCTGAATCCGACTGAAAGTTTTGATTAGTGCGTTAATGCGTGATGTCCGAGAAATTGGAGAACGGTTGGCATGGACTGAGTGAATTTTAGAAACTATGTTCCTCAAGTAATGTCGAGAAATGAAATAGGGTAAGAACACTTTATATTGAACACCATCTTCGGGATTCAACACATTTGTGGCCAATAAATAAAAACGAAAGGTTTTTCTGATAAAATTTTGATAGCGTAGCTTAAGCTTATTTCTCTGCTTCGAATCGATATATTTTTTTCATGGAAATTTGTTTTGAAATTATTATTTAAGCCTATTTATACAAAATTACTTTTGTCCCAATGATTGAACACAATGTTGCAAATATTGAACAGGCAATGTTTTAATTATTGAACACGTAAACATTGAATATCATTGCATATATTCAGGGGTATTTCGCTTGCAGGGGCGATTTTGGTTGAGCTAGCAACCAAGAAACAGTTTGTTTACATTTCCAAACACCAACCGATGTTTGTTCAATAACTGGTACATGCATTTCTTTACGAAACGAGTACTGCAAGATTGAACGTTCAATAGTTGAAACATTTGCGTTTTCTGTGATCCAATGATTGAACACTTTAATTTGTTAAATTTTAAGAAAATAAGGATGATAAAGGCTGCCACTCTTCCAGAAATCATTCAAAAAGACTTAGTTGAAAACACTTATATCATTATCTTAGACGTTTATTTGTCTTTTATCCAATTTTTCCCCCAAACAAAAATAGGCTGTTTTCTTCATCCAGTCGAAAAATCAAGCCAAAATTTGAACACATATTCAAGTTTCGGGGATTGTGGCTTTAAGAGTCCGAGATTCTTGATAAAAATTTGAACATAGGTAGAAAATGCTTCAACAGTGACACAACAAATTTTGATTCATTTTTCTACTGTATATTATCGTTTTAATCGGTAAATGTTTTACTAGTGTTCAATATCTGGTACCTGTTCAATAACTACACGAAAAAAATTGCATGGGTTTTTCAAATGCGCTGTCATGATAATTTTACTATATCCATCATTTAGTATTTTCAACCATGATTTAGTATTTTCTACCAAAAATCTTGGCTATAATACTACGACATAGTATTTTTACTATGCGAACTTTGACAGGTCATAGTAATTTCCTCTTGTTTAAATTACCATGCGCATGATATTTTTCATTGCGCGATTCGTGTTCTTACAATTACTATGCGCATGATAGTTTTGACACATCGTCCTTAGTGTGGTTGGAAATACTAAACGCATGATAATTTCATCATTATTCTTCTTTAAACTAGCATCCGCATAGTAATTTCGACAATCATGTTTATTTTATGTTCTGATCTAGTAATTTTACCATGCGCATGCGTTTAAGTGTTTGGTTTAATTTTCGTCAGTTGGTTGTAATTTTGGAAAGCGGATAAAAAATAATGATGCCCCGGGGTACGTTGAAAAAGTGATCGTGATTGATGAATCGTCCGGCGCGAATGAATTGAAGTGTACTGATCGATTGTGTGACACCTGGAGCAAGTTCCACAACACTGATGTGGAGGAAAAAGATAATGCCCCGGCATAGGACGGAAATCGGCAGCCGGACAGGGCCTCACGCACCAGGACCGACGCACCAGGAGCCGGTCAGCAAATCAGTCTGGGCGAAAAATACGCTTTTCAGGTGAGTGAGTTTGTGTTCTTTTTCTTTGACCAGCTGCTTAATGGATAGGCAAACTAAACATTTCAAGTTAGATTTACTCTTTTTCTCATGTTTTTCTAGTGTCGGCGAATACTATTCTCGAGTTCCCGAACCGTGGGGACTTTCCTGAGTGACCTACGCCGGAGGATATCAGGGACGAAGAATGCTGAACTGGCGAACTGTTAGCGCAGCAGCCGGGCCGAAAAATGCCGGCTTCCAGTGAGTGAAATTGTGTTGTTTCTGTTTAATCTACTGCTTATTGAATAAGCAAACTGAACAGTTTTTATATTTCCTATTGTTAATTTTTCCCATCTTTTCATTTTCTTTCCAGACGCTAAGCGTGACTGAGTGAGCAGTTCTCTTACAAGTTCCCCGACCGTGGATGTTGCTTTGGTGAAGTGAAAAGCTTTTGAATAAATAAAAAATTAAAATGAAAATAAAACGAATATTATTTTGAGGCCTTCCAAAATGTCATAAAACATGATTCTAATTTGCTGAAGGATCATTATATCATGCCGCATGGTAATTTGCATTATGATATGATACTGATTATATTAAAAGTGGATTTTTCTTTTTCTTAATGATAAATTGCTTTTTTACGATGGACGTAGTAAAAGAACTCATTCTGTCATCAACAATTCTACCACAAATGCGGTCGAAATCACTATGAGCAGCAAAAATCAACGCATAGTCAAATTACTATGCTCGTAGTAATTTCAAGAACAAAACATTATTGACTCAAAAATATGGTTGCCTGTTGTTCATTTAAACCACGGATTTAGTAGTTTTACTATGCTTTTTTTTGTGTGTAGTGCTTCTACCCTACTATGTTAGGGTTGCCATCCGTCCCGCAAAAGCGGGACATGTCCCGCTTTTCTGTTGAATGTCCCGCTGTCCCGCTTTTTCCTCAAAATGTCCCGCTTTTTTTTTCTTGGAAAATATTTACAAAGTTCACTGGTTTACAATGGAAAAAATCTAACTTTAGTCTAAATTGATTCTATTGGTTCAACAAAGGAAAGATTCAATTGATTCTATTGGTTCAACAAAGGAAAGATTCATTGGTTCAACAAAGGAAATCTATCAAATACGCCTATTTCTAAAAATAAGCAGCATTTTTCATTGTTAATATAAGACAATACTGAAAAAAGTTAAAGTTCTTAGCATTACAGTAAGATTCTGATTCCGTTTAACGTTCTTGGAGCACGTTCGACCAATGTATGAAAAATTCTGCTACAGATTTCCAAAATTTTCTTACTTCATGATAGAAATTCATTTCTGAATACTAAATTTTAATATCTTAAAATAATTTCAGGGTTCTGGTTCCTTATTATCAACATCTAAATTGCATTTCTGTTTTCATATTTCACTACGTCTCTTGTTTAGGATTCTTGATTTTCAGTTCACATCATCATCATTAGAAAACAGAATTGAAAAAGTGTTTTGAAATTGTTATTCAAATTTGGTTGTGCATTTCATTCAAAATTATATCCATAGTTTTTGTAACTCATATGCAAAACAATAATTTTATTCCGAATATGAAAAAAACACAATATTAAGGCTATGTTCATCTGGATTCCAGGCAGTTACAAACGCGTGTTTTTTTAAAACTATTCGTTTGATCGATAAACGAGAGCATTATAGTGAGTCTCCTTATATTTCTGATCTAATTGATTCAAAAAATTCCAAAAAAAAAACGGTTCATGAGTTTTTAAGACGACACAGGAAGATTTCCGAGATGATTGTGCAAAAATATTTTTGCCATATCCTTTTTCATTGTAAATTTCTCAAATACACGTTATTCAGACATCTGAAAAAAGGCAAGGTAGTCCTTTTTATTACCAACACAACGCCGCCAAAATTTTGTATATTCGAACTCTAGGAATGTAGTTATCGCCGAGTTGAAGTGCATAGGACTCTAAATAATCATAGCCTTAGAAATTTAGAGTTTTTGTTTCATATTCAGATTCGAAGTTCTTAAATTTAATTCTTTCGCAGAATCCAAATTTTCAAATGACGATCCAGAAATGAAAACTTAAAATAAAATTCATAATTCTAAAATAATATTTTTATTCAGATTAAAAAGATAAAAAAGACATAATGAATTAAGATTGAAACCTAAGACATCAAATATAAAATACGAGATTGATTTAACATTTCAGAAATCATATTGGAATTAGGAAAAAGATCCAAAATTCAATTTATAATTAGTAAACTTGATAATGTTTACATATTCATAAGCTTGCTCTTAATTTTGAATATCCATGCTGAACTCTGAAACTGAATTCATATTCAGGATAAGAATTGAGATACAGAATCAACCAATTTTTATACAAATTACACAAAGGTTTTTACACGGTATCAAATCCGCCGTTTACATGAACGAGTCGAAATATTTTATCTCAAATATCGTGTTAATTCGTGAGAACCGTGGAAAATAACGATGCATATAGCGAAAAATCATGAAATTAGAAGTATGGAAGAAAAACTGAGTTAGTGTACTTTCTATGAACAACTTTGGGTAATAGTAGACGTAAATATAAGTTTGCTATACAATCAAGCTTTTTTTAAGATTTTCTAAAATGTCCCGCTTTTTTCGGCTGTGTCCCGCTTTTTTATCGTGAAATGTCCCGCTTTTTTCAGAAAGTATCTGGCAAGCCTATACTATGTAAATAAAGAAAATAATGCGTGATCATTGAACAGGTACCAGATATTGGACACTAGTAAAACATAAACCAATTAAAACAATAGCATTTACAGTAGAAAGAATCCCGCTTATCCGAACTCCAGTTTATGGAGCTCCCGCGTTATCCCAACCATCAGGTTGACACGAGATCTATATATTTATCGAGCTTTGCCCCCGGATGGTATGCAAAAAAGGTACAGTAGAATCCCGCTTACCCGAAGAAGGCGGGGGATGGATAAGTGAAACCTTGGACTAAACGAAATACATTGACAAATCCTGTTCTTTTGCTCTGGTATTGCATATCATCCAGGCGCATAGCCCTGTTCTTACATGGATTTTATTTTTCTATTTAATCGTAGTTCCTCGCTAGTTTAGACTTTAAACATGCAAAAAAGTCGATTAACACAATATCGCGATGATAAACACATTTTTACACGGATTTTGAATAAAAATGGTGGCTCGGATCACGCGGAAGCACTGATAACCGGAATCCAGATAAGCAGGGTTCTACTGTAGGGGAGAATGAGGATACTTGATCCCTGGGGATACTTGATTCCTTAGCTCTTAGCTCTCGTAACTGGAATGTCTTACAAAGATCAAATGTTCTAGAAAAATATGCCAAATGGAGCAAAACAACAATGCTTTAAGCTTAAAATTTTCTAACAAAATAATTGTTTGAGTTATTGAACTTTGTTTGACAAATGTGACTTGAAGATCTTTTTTCACCACTTTAGAATGTTCCTTGAATGGAAAAATTATAACAAAAACATTTACTCCAATATATTAATCGTTAGAGTATAAAATGAACTTAATTATACCATATTTTCAAAGCAATGGAAAACCCTCAACTTTTTTCATAAAAAGTTTTCTAAAATGTTGATTATGGGTACATTTGATCCCTGGAGTTCAAAACGATATGTTATTCTTCTGAATGGATCTTGATCATTGCTTATTACGAGATTACCAATAGGGGAGAGTGGGGATACTTGATCCCCTTTTCTTATTTTCACCATATCTTTTTGTAAAAACTTAGCAACACGCCGTCTTTGACATTTTCTGACAGCTTGTAACTTCAAGTTTTCATGCTCCAAAAATTAGAACGATACTTGAACCCGTTGATGAACTAGAAGCATTTTCGTGGGAGTGAAAAAATTGCGATTTTCCTAAAGTTAGGGGAGATTTGATCCCCTATTGAAGGAGACTTGATCTTTTGAAATCAAACAAAACCCCAAGATAGAATGTTAATTGACTATTTTGGTTATGTTGGTTCTCATTTCACAATTTATAGCAGTCATAAAAAGAAAATTCTATAACTTTGTCTCAACGCGAAGTACATTGCATACTCAAAGGCGCTATTTTTTTTTATAATTAAGAGAAAATACATTATTTTTGCTCTTTTCTTCAGACCATTGTTTGATAAATATTAGTTTTTGGATAAATATTAGTAATTTCGTAATCAGCAATCATAACGATCAATTCAGAAGAAGAATATGCCGTTTTGAAGGGGGATCAATTGTACCCAACTCTAGGGGATCAATTGTACCCATAATCAACATTTTAGAAAACATTTTCTGAAAAAAGTTTAAAGTTTTCCATTGCTTTGAAAATATGACATTATGAAGTTCATTTTACGCTCGAACCATTGATACATTGGAACAAATATGATTTCATAATTTTCCCATGTAAGAAACATTTTAAAGTGATGGAAAAAGATCTTCAAGTTACATTTTGCGAAATTTTTCAAACAAAGTTCAATTACTCAAACAATTATTTTGTTAAAATTTTTTAAACTACAAGCATTGTTATTTTGCTCATTTTGGCACATTTTTCTAGAACATAATTTGATTTTTGTAAGACATTCCAGATATAGCTAACCATTCGAGATATAGCTAAGGAATCAAGTATCCCCAGGGATCAAGTATCTTCATTCTCCCCTATTTATCCAATAACTAATATTAATCCCACATTGTCTGAAGAAAAGGACTGAAGGAATTAATTTTTCCTTAATTATAGAAAACAGCGCCTTTGTCGCGCAATGTCATTAGGGTAGAGATAAAGTTATAAAATTTTCTTCTTCTGACAGTTATAAAATAAGAAATGAGAACAAACATGACCACAAATTTTAAATTGACATTCTATCTTTGGGTTTTGTTTAATTTTTTTCCAAGGATTAGTGTTTCCTGAATCAAGTAAAAAATATCGCAATTTTTTTACACCCACGAAAATGATTGTTCATCTACGGGTTCAAGTATCGATTAATTTTTGGAGAATAGAAACTTGAAGTTACACGCTGTCAGAAAATGCAAAAGGGTGCAAGTTGTTAAATTTTTCCAAAAAGATATGATGAAAATAAGAAAAGGGGATCAAGTATCCCGACTCTCCCCTACATATTTCGTGTTATCTGAGGTGGCACCGAAATATTTCAATTCAATCAAATACTGCCAATGTCTTGGAGGTTATGTGACTAATATGACAATTATAAATTTTCATTTAAAATATTCTTCTACTATACCTAAATTTTGAGCACATTTGAGTACATTGCATAACCAAAGGCGCTTATCGCGCTCACTGTTTATAACGACTAAAAATACATGTTTTTTAAAACAAGATGTTGAAGTAATTTTTTGTAAGCTGTATTTCTTTTGTAATTTTTTCTCAAAATGTAAGAAATTCGTTGGTTTTTCTGAATTTTTTTTTTCAACAAAAAAGAATACATCTGGTAAAAATTCACAAAAAAAAATGGTACCGTAAAACGGGGTAATATTGATCACCGGGGTAGCTTTGTTCAACATGACATTGTGCCAAATAATCATTACTAACTAAGTTTATAGTTTAAATTTTTGAAAACTCTTTTCTAAGTTTGAATGCCTATTAATTAAGTATCAAATTGGCAAAATTTGGTATTAATTTCAAATTCGTTTTCTGCTAGTAAAAATTAAATTTCAAAAACTTAAAATATTAATTTTTTCCAAGGCTCGCAAACAAACAGCTCTCCTGATGATATTAAAAAGCATTTAGGAGCAAACGGGTTGTTGAATGTGAAAGAACAATTTCTTTTCTTTGTATATGTATGGTTATAGTGCTACTTTTATAGTCATTTAATGATAAATTTTTTATATTTTAAAATAAAGGACGTTTTCCAAGAGTAAGCCCGCATTGGAAAAATGGATAGGAACCCTATTAAATGGTTAACTTTGACGAAAAAATGAAAAAGGTAATAGTGGGTGGGCATAGGAGAACGTGTGAAGGTAAAATTTCATTTGTATTTTGAAGCTAAAAATACTTAGCAATTGTTCAAACTTTTGCCCCTAAATGTATGCAGCATCATTGTTCTCTTTCCGATTATAAATGTTTTTAAAAGAAAACGTTAAAAACTTGGTAAAATTGATACACAAGCATATTTTGATGGCGTTTTGTATCTTTTATGATAAAAAAAACTCGATAAAACCATAAAAATAGAGACTGATCAATGTCACCCCAAAGCATAAAATTCTGAACAGAGACTATATCGATTTTTAAATCAAATTTAAAGTAGTCTAATAAATTTCTGCAACCATGTTTTACGTTCATAGGAGCCCAGTACTGGTTTTAAAAATATAAAACATGCCACATTCCCCTTAACAGAAAAAATAATCGAAATATATTGAAAAAAGTGATCAATCTTACCCCGGATTACGGTACGCACATTCTTCGATCGAAAAAGAGTACATGGACTCTTAAAAGAGTACGTATGGTATCCCTAGATATGTCTGTTTTTAAAAAAAAGTGATTTTTGATGATTTTTGGATGAGCCTTTATTATTTATATTTTCTTAAAAATTTACAAAATAAAATGTTCAATCATTGGATCACCGAAAACGCCTAAGTTTCAATTATTGAAGTTCAATCTTGCAATGCTCCTTTCGTACACATTGTTTCTTGTTTGCTAGCTTAGGATTACCATATCCCGCAACACCAAAAATCTACATTGAGATCATTTAACCAAAAAGTCTTGAGAAACGATAAACAGTAGAAACCATCTTATCCGAACTCCGGTTTCTGAGCTACCGTGTTATCCCAGTCACCAGGTTGACACAAGAACCATATAACTATCGAGCTTTGCGCCCGGATGGTATGCAAAACAGAAGGAAAAGTGTAAACATATTTCGAAATAGTTGAAGAGGCCCCTATTTTCTTGGATGAGCGGGGTTCTACTGTAATTGGAACTGAGATATTTGAATTTAATTAAATACTGCCAATTTGCCGTGTTTATGAAAAAGTTGTTTGAAAGGATACCCTTATTTAGATGTTATGACAAATTACAAAATAATATTATGAAACAATCCGTTTCTAAATGAATTTTTTTGACGATTACATTTCCTTAACAATCATTTTTTGAGATTCGTCCGCATTTAAGTATATAACCTAAATTTTATACATATTGAATACTGTTTGCATACTCAAAGGCGCTTATCGCGTTCACTTTGTTACGACTAAATAAGCAGGTTAATGGGAACAAAACGTTAAAGTTATTTGTTGTAAGCTGTATTCCTTTCGTAGATTTTGCATAAGATGTGAAACAATTTCATAAAATGGAACAAATTATTTGGTTTTTCTTATTCAATTTCTTTCAACAAAAAAAGAGTGCATCTGGTAAAATTTCCCATAAAGAAGAGTACGTCCATTTCTCGATCGAAAAAGAGATCATGTACCCTTAAAAGAGCACGTATGATATCCCTATGCTAGCTTAGAGTAGGGATACCATATGTACTCTTTTAAGAGTACATGTACTCTTTATCGATCGAAAAAGGGCGTACTCTTCTTTTTGTGAGATTTTACCAAATGTACTCTTTTTTTGTTGAAAGACATTACAACCAACGTATTTTTTTTCCATTTTATGTAATTGTTTTACATCTTATGCAAAAACTACGAAAGGAATACAGCTTTCTTCATCAAATTACCTAAACATTTTGTTCAAATAATCATGCATTTTCTGTCGATATAAACAGTGAGCGCGATAAGCGCCTTTGAGTATGCAAGCAGTAAGCAAATGTTTTTATCATCGCGAAATATTTTTAGGGTATTAAATCTTGAGGGAGGATTACCCTCATGGGTTAAATTCCTAAAAAACGGTATTAAATTGACATTTTGGCAAGTTAAAAAGCTAAACTTGCCAGAAACGCCAGGTTAATATAAAAATAAAATTCACGTATTTGAGAACCGAGCTATGCGCCTGAATGATATGCAAAAACCAAATCAAAAGGATTGGATTTTCAATGTATTTCTTTTAATCCGAGGTTTCACTTATCCAAGGTGCCCCCCCCCCCCCATTACCTCGGGTAAGTGGGTTTCTGCTGTACATACCAAAATAATTTGAATAAAAAGGCTTAAGAGATGGTTTAAAAATAAATTCGAAAAATTCATATCGTTTTGAAGCTGTAAACAAGCTTAAGCTACCTGCTACTTTATCAAAATTTCATTCAAAAAACTTTTCGTTATTTTTGATTGGCCACAAATACCTTAAGCTTATTTGACAATTTTTAACTTCTCCACTATAGTCCCTTCTGTTTTTCTTTTTTTTGTTTTATTTTATTTATGAAATTTTATCTTGTCTGTATTTTTGTATTTTTTGTCATTGCTGTCGTTTTTGTCATTTTTGTCATTTATACCATTTTTTGTAATTTTTGTCATTTTCAATCTTTTATGTCATTTTCGTCATTTTTGTCATTTTTGTCAGAAATTTTCTATGTTATGTTGATTGCACGATTTTTGTCAAAATTTTCATATTTGAGGAAGGGAAAGCATCTCGGATAAGTGAAACCCCTATTATTTTGCTTCGGTAAATACATTATTAATCTTGTATAAACCTTTTGGACACCGCGAAAACCCGGAGAACCGGAGCTCGGTTAAGCAGGGTTCTATTGTAGGTATATGGGTTAAAAGTTTTTAGTACATATTTATAAAGTACCTTTTACGCGACTTTTCAAAATCAATTCAATCAAAGGATTCTTCAAACGAAGGTGGCTGATTTTTTTTTCTAAAGTTTCATTGGTTTTCCCCCACATTTTTTTTTTCTCAACTGGCAAGTATCAATAAGAACTTAAATTGTTAGCTTAGTAGAAAGCTTCTCAGGATATTTAATGGTTGCGTATGGTTGCTTGGGCAGTTAAAGTTATATCAAACAGCCCAACTAATTTTGGAATTTACAGCTACCTCTGTACATAGATACAAGCCTACCTCCTTGTTAGGTTTACCTTTTATTCTGATGTGGCAATAAAATGAAACACGTTTAAGCGATTTCCCACTCGCAGGATGAATCCTGACAGTTTAATATCCATTCGACATTTCGCAAAAAGCAGCAACACAAACAGCAGAATCAGTGCTTCTCGTTAGGATTTCTTATTGGGCCCGTAAGTAATGGTTATGGCGAAATCGTGACCGATCTACTCTTATTTCGGGACATATGGGAGCGTGTATGAGATGTTCCATCTTCTTGACTTTCGAGCTTCCATTCCACCCCAGCCATTGTGGGTGGAAATATGTATGTAGGACGTTTTGGGTATGGGTGCGATGCTAACTTACATGTCTGGCAGAGTTTAATGGGTGTGAGACGGTTTTATTTTCCAAGCCACGGTGGGCTGCTTGCTGCTCAAAAGGGCAGACCAACAAAACATGGTGGGGGTGGGGTTGAATAATAAAATAAGTCACAAAGTGGTGTCGTTTTTTACCTGCAGGACGTTATCATATCTGGGGCGAAAAACCTCTCGACGCTAATAAAATGTAATGGTCTGAAGTGCATCGTAAATAAATTTGCCCCAATCAAGTGCTTCGGATGTCGATTTATGGAATATCGTGCGTGGTGAGTGTTGACGTTTTTACGCATGAGATTTTATGCCTGCATGTTTAGATGGTTTGCAGTTTCGGTCAATTTAAATTCAATATAGAGCGTTTCGCATGGTTAATTTTACGGATCCTTTCGTATTGGCTAGTATTTAAGAAAGGTCACTGTTTTGAATGAATACAAAAAAGATTCTCTTACTTCCACTGTATTGTTCATCAATCTGTTTGTAATTGATTAATACGTACATACAGCCTTCCACCTCTCCTTAAGTATTGTAGTCTACAAAGTTTGACTTGAATAAAAGAATTGATAGGAATATATAAACCGCTATCATGCTGTAGTGATAAGTATAATATCTTGGATATTTATACTGTTGCATTTATTTCCACTCAAAAGAACCGTACGAGATTTCTGTATGTTAAGGTTTTGGCAACAATTTGAACCCCCTGTTGATAGAGAAATACTATCATACAACATAGTTCCGCTTATCCGAGCTCCAGTTATTCAACCTTCCGCGTTATCCGAGCCACCGGGTTTCTACAAGATCACCATATTTCCCGAGCTATGCGCCTGGATGATATGCAACACAGACAGAAAAAGATAATGATTTTACTCTTTAGTGATGAATCAACTTTTAACCCTTCATTTCATGTTTTTTTTTTATTTTTCCTTAAAAATCATTTTATATAGTTGGAAATGATGAGTACATCAAGAAAAAAAATAAAATAAAAATCGATTTTTCCCTTTTTCCATAAATTAATTGTTGCAAATTTGTTACTTTATGAAACGAAGGGTTAAGTGAGTTTGATTCGAATTTAAAGGACTTCTAAAGTTAAGTTCGTTTAGAAAAAGGACACTTTCTTTTGCGGTTGTCTCATTTACTAGTATTCGGACATTCAAAATTAAATTAGCATTTTGCTGCCTGTGAACAGTTTTCGAGATATTTACAATGTGAGAGAAAAAGAAAAAATAATTTTGCACAATTTCCTTCAAAATCCGTCATTATCAAATCGATAGTTGACAAAACCGTTGATTATTCAAAGAATTACTATGTGAGTGGTGAAAAGGTCATGGAATTCAAGTCTCATACCAGCATTTTTAATATTGAATAAGCGAAAAACTAAGTGTAGATCGCTGAAATGTCCACAAAAAAAATCTCCGATAAGCTGAAAGTGTTGCCTAGTTAAGTCATTCAAACCTAACCTCAAACAACAAATTTTTGCCTGTTCCAGAGCTCGTAAGCTGTATAGCCGGTACCGAGGCAATGAGACAGGTGATTTCTGATGAACGGCAAAACTTATGAAAACCCCTATTTCGAACAAATTCCAGCGTTTGAATCTCATACCTTGTCTGCTCGTGGCAAGGTCCCTAGCATATTAAAGTATGTATTTGCTGGTTGTTTTGTTTAAAATATAATGATTTGCCAAGATTCCGCTCATGTGTAAAAAAAAACAAAAAAAAAAATCAAAACGAAAACTTTGTGGTCTTCGCTGTTTTTAAAAGCCTTAAAAGAGTAATCTTGTATGTACCCTTCTCAACCTAGTAACCGATTAAACTTAATGCTCAATCTCATTATGGTTTTACTTCTTTATTGTCAGATTCTGCAGCAGAAATTCCATTAAAAACGCTTTAAAGGGACTCAAAAATAATCAAGTTTTATCAATTTCGAAACAGCTGTATCTACTAAATTGCTCTCAGTTTCTTTTAAAAGACCAAAAAGTGGCAGCAACTGAAGGAGGATGCAGCCACCTCAAATACAGATTAGACAAAGTATAAGTTTAAAAACTGATCAAAAAAATGACTGAAATAAGTGTGCGCCGGCCGCGAGGAGGTACCAAGAATAATGTAAAAAAAAATCTTACAAGAAGCTTAATTTTTTCCATGAATTATCATAAGATTATCTTCATAGAAAGTTTTCCGATCAAACGAATGGCTTTTGAGATACACGCATTCGTAACTGTCCCATTTCTAAAAGAACTAACATACATAAAATAAACCAACAGTAAGACCATTGGGCTATCGAGGATGAAAAATATCCTAGTAAAAAAAGTTTTTCAGCTTCAGCTTCAAATGCTCACAGTATGGTTCATAATCCTAGGAACTGTGTTAATGATTTTATGGCCGAAAAGTTCCTTGTTGTGATAACGAGGAGTTTATTAGGCGTTTCCGAATCTCTCGGGAAATGTATAAGGAGCTCTGCAAGCTGTTCAAAAATTCAGAATTGTTAAAAAAACTGAAAAAATCCAGAAATTTCAAACAGAAACACATATAGCCTTGTTTCTCTGGTTTGCTGGACACGAAGCTTGTGCGTTTAGGACGTGGCTGACAGGATCGAGGTGAGTTTAGGGACTGTGAGCTACGTCATACAACGTGTGACATTTTTCATTAGGTCCCTCTCTGACGATGCCATAAATTGGCCCACGATAGAACAACAACAGCAAACGTCTAACTTCATTCACCAAAAAATCTGGGATAACAGGTGTTATTGGATTTTTGTTTGCAGACTTGAATCATTTTTTCAGAAATGAGTGATGGAACCCGGATAAGAATCGACCCACGCCGAATTTGTCCAAGCGATACCGTAGATCGAAAAAAAAATACCTCTATCGCTGTCCAAGCTATATGCTACGAAAACAGACGAATTCTGGATATATTCGTTGGGTTTCCGGGGTCAATACACGACAACAGGATGTATGAAAATTCTGAAATTTATAAGACAATACCCAGGCATTGTGCTCTACGCTTTCGATAACACCATTCAAAGATAACAGCAGATTAATCCGGCAGCAGAAAATTTTCAACCGACGCGTCGTCTAAGTTCTGGTCGAATCTTCATTGAACACACGTTCGGAATGATTTTTTTTTGGAAATTTTGAACGGCTTTATCGGTAAGTATTGTAGATTTGAAAAGATAGACAGATAGACCATAAAAAGAAAGTTTCTAAATAAGGGGCATTTGGAAAAGAAGTTTGGCCACGTTCTGAAATTTTTGTCCCTCACCAATCAACTGTATCGAAGAAGAAGGACCGAATAGAGCTTCGTTCTGCGATGCAATTGATTATGGATGGTTCGACCGCCATGCGCCGAACAACTCAACGGCTCTATTCGGTACTTCTTCTTCGGTACAGTAGATTGGTGAGGGACAAATAATTCACTAAGTGGTCAAGCTTCTATTTAAAATGCCTCTCACTCTTTCCCCTTATTTAGTAACTTTCTTCCTATGGTCTATCATTTCAAATCTCACACTCACCGATAAAGCCGCTTGAAATTTCCAATAAACAAAAAGAAAAACAAAAAAATGGGAAGAAAAATAAACTAATTATTGAATCAAGACATCACTTATGACATCACACAACCTAATCATAAAATTTACTGAGGTGCATTTCTGTTTCGATTAACAATTTTTTTTCGAATAAGTCATTTTTTCTTTTTAACTCTTCATTTCATATTCTTATTGCTCAATGAATGCGACCCTGAACGCAGTTTTTTCTTGTCTTTCCTGTTGCCTGTTGGTTTCCATCGCCTCCCTTTGAGCCCTGAACTGCCGTAATTCACTTCGGATGTTATTCCTTTGAGTTGGAATACTAGCTGATGGCTGATTGAGCAGCGGCTGGCTCAGGTATTTCCTCACTAACAGACAAATCTAGTAAATCTGGCAAGATTGCTATATTGTAACTGACAGCTACACTCAGTGGGTTGGGGTGAGCATAAGGGAAACTTTGATGGGAACTCAGGGTCGTTTTAAGGCTTTTTGCAACCCAAGACACTTTCCTCCGGAGAACTCCTAAAAGGGAAAACCAACATGAATCAAGCCAGACAGAGGCTTAATACCGGTACTTCGAATGCTACCAACCGGGTCAAATTATTCAAATGAAACAAAATAAAGCGGAGCTAGTAATTCCCAACCTGGACCGTTTAAGAGTGAAGTTTAGGGAGGGCCCTTTCCGCCATTAACGATACCGATCAAAATGGTGCATACTAATGGGGTATAGATTTTACTTGATTTCGGGGCTTATTTATAATTTTGGTTCCCTTTTGACGTCACATTCTTATACTTGCGGTTCTTTATGGCACTTGGCCGGCCGATTCACGTTTAGCCTTCCACTGAACCCAATCACGATGTACAGTTGATGTTAGTTTTTGTTGTTGGAGGATGTTGTTGTTGTACGGTGTTGGACGGCTGGATGTTTCAGCATCGTCCAATGCATCACAAGCTCTTTACAGCGTCCCGGAAGAGCCCATAATCCTCTACACAATATCACCCGCGTAGTACTGTGTCTTCGTTACCCCACGGTTAGAAGCTACAAAGAAAAGACAATACCTTCTGCGTAGCGGATGCCGTGGGTGCGCCGCGTTCGTGCGTAGGATGCTCCACCTTCGGGGAGTATCTGAGTAGAGCGGTTCTCAACGACAGAAGCTGCGGGAATAAGATATGACCTTCTTCGAAGTGGAAATCGTTGGGAAAGGGTTATTCCACGTTCGGGGAATACCCACGGGTAGAGTGGCTCTCGACGCCGGGTGAGCCATTTGAGTCGGAGTAGGATGACGTCTTCGTCGGGTATCATCCGAGTCGTTGCGTTAAGTCCCGCGCGTGTGCCGTGACAGGCGCGAGTCTAGGATAAGCTGCTCTCGATCAGGCACACGACGGGCAGGGTGGCAAACTTCGAACCCTGAAGATAAGAGGTCGGGCCTCGAGTCGTTAGAGGAGAGGTCAGGTCTCGAACCTTCAGGCGGAGAGGTTTGTGTGGTCAACCCAGAGTCTTTTTTAATAAGGGGTCGGGTCTCGAGTCGTAAGAGGAGGGATCAGGCCCCTTATCAACAAGAGGAGGGGTACAAGTTTTCACGTCGAGTCATTACCAGGAGAGGTCAGATTTCAAGTCGTTAGAGGAGAGATCGGGCCTTGAATCGTTTAGAGGAGTGGTAAACCTCCAGTCGATGCGAGGAGAGGTCGGATCTCAAGTCGTTAGAGGAGAGATCAGGCCTCAAGTCGCGAAAAGGAGAGGTTTGTGTGAGAATCTTGAGTCATTGCGAGATGTCGGTTCCCAAATCGTTAGAGGAGAGTTCAGGCGTCGAGTCGTAAAGACGAGAGGTTTTGCTGAAAGTGGTCTCGTTAATGAGTATTGCCTTGGAGCGCATTAGCGCGAATAGACCTCCCACTATTGAAGCATAGTGTACTAAACAGTTCGAGGTGGGAACCAGGTCTGCGGCCCCAGGTGGAGTTTAGGGAGTAGGGGGTATAAACGGAGTATATCATGAGTCTTCCCATTGTACCCATGGACCCAGAGTAGCAAACTGGGGGGACGCGGTGGCTCGCCGTGCCTTGGAATACAATCCGTAAACCGGGATTTACCACCTGTGGTTACCAACTAAAAAAAAAGTACTGTGTCTTCCCATGAGAGGACGTTCTTGGTCAACCGGATTCTGAAGTTTCGACCGCTCTTTTTTGCTCGTTAATATTTCCTGCTTCGTCGTGCTGCCATACGAAATAGATTGGAACACAAAAAAGATCTTCTTGGACCTGCCAAATAAGTTATGACATGTATCTTTGACGTCTTGTATTTAACACTAGGTTTACATATTTGTTCGCGTCTTTTTTTAACAATTTACTTTTTATAATGTTGTATTCCGTCGAATTCGGATCTACACTGAATGTGGTCTGTGTATTTTAACCACTTTTTATCTAGTAAAAATACATTTTATTAAGTTTTAACATTATAACTAAGATTTAAGATTTTTACTAACCATACTCTTTTTACTTTAAACTTAAGATTCAAATGATTATTCGTTTTAGCAAATGTAACCTTTGAAATTTTTCCTGGCTACTTCTACTGTGTAAATAGAATAACTTTTTAAAACTTTTACATACAAAATTTTTCACAACGCACTTAATACGACGCGCACTTTCGTTCTCTGAAATGGTCACAGACATAAAGAACTAGCCCCAGAGCCGGATTAAGCTACCGGGGGGCCGGGGCAATTTTTCTCGGGGGGCCCCTATGATTCGATTTTTTTTTCAAATGCTATCCCAGAAAATACAAAACATTTCAAATGTGTAAAAGAACTGGAGATGAGTTCAGTATACTGTCTTCAAATAGCCATGTTGTCTGCCTAGAAGATAGTTTTTGGTACCTTCAAATAAAAATTGTTAATTAATAACGTGCAAACATCTTGGAAGAGTTTAGAAATTAAAAAAAATGAATGCTCTGATATTAGCTGAAAAATGCAAAATTTATTTCTCATTTTTGTTTCATCGGGAAATATTTACCTCATGACAATTGAGAAGTATAATGAAGATTTAAAACATAGAAGACAAAATTTAAAAAAAAAAAATAAACAAAATAATTAAAACTCAAATTCCGTATAGATACAAATATAAGAGTTTCAGAATTCCAGAATAAATTTCAGGTTATATTCCGAACCACAATTCAGTGTCTCAAATATAAATCATAATTACAAATCAAGTTTTGAGAAAAAAGTATGAATTAAGTTTGAAAAAAAAAGATTGAAAGTTACAATCAGAGCCAAAGCAGAAATTTCACCACATGTGAACTTCAATTTTATAGCTTTGAAACACAAAAAACGTGTATGAATATCTTTATGAATATGATTCTCATCAGATAAAAAAATGGTTATCAAATTGTTATTCTAAATGTGACTCTAAATTTAATTGGATGCCCTCAAAGCTCAAGGGGTATAAGTGCAAAAATGATCGATTGAAAATAAAATCGGAATAGAGATTAAATGTTCAAATCACAGAATCAGTTATCATTGAAAAAAAAAGGAAAAAACAAAGATCTTGAGTTCTCAAAATTCAGAAAAACCACTGAACTTCAGTAACTGAAAAACAATACAATATTTGAAAATCTCAATGAATTGAATCTGGATAAAGATATGATTAAAAACATTCATATTAAGAAAATCAGTCAATGATATTGGCAACTCAACTATTAGATTGTTTTTATGATAATTTGAGAATGATCATTTGGAAAATGATATAGATACTGAATGGATGGATGTTAACTTCAGTAACTGATAGAATTTTGGGTTAAATCAATTTAAAATGTTCCTATACGAGTTTTAAGTCTAAGGCAGAATTTGGGATGAAAATTCAATAAAGAAACTCTGTACTGTCGATCGGTCCAATTAATGCAACTACATTTTTTAAGCATTTATTTTCAAAAATAGGAAGGGAAACGGTTTAGAATTCATAAACCAACGGAAAGTTCAATAACAATGATTTAAAATTGAAAGTTTATAATAATACCTGGTATTAATCCGGATACTGCCCGGGTAAAAATCTGAATTGTTTATAATAAAGCTTCTCTGTTCTCTCATAGCACTGTGAGCTAACATGTTTCGATAAAAAAAAGAAGAAAATTGGAAATGTTTTGCCTCATATTCTTTTTTGTTTTTTCGAATTTGGTTTACAATATTTTTGTCCAGATTTTGAGTTCAAAATTTTGAAATTCAATACCAAAATTTTGATATTCTCAGCCCGCAAAATGTGGGAGAACTTCTTTACTACTTACTCTAGGTGGCCCCCTTTACTTGAAAAACTTTTCTAGATATTTGATAGCTAATCAACGTCCCACTGGCACCGGTGCAATACCAAAGTTGGGGAATAGCTTACCAGCGGATCCGAGACTGGAAGAATTCTGAATTGCCATAATGCTGCGCGGTTGATCCATTTGAAGTAAGCTAATGCCATTTTCATGAACCGCAACCGCAACTTTTTTAATTTATTCCTGAAGAGGGTGGAATAAATTGAGACAACTTCGTTCTCCTCGTACGACGGAAGTAAGGACCTGGTACGACAATGAGGGAACTTGAATGTGGAAAATAAATCATTAATTGTCTCAAAAGTACGTAATGGATTGATCTATTTCCTGCATAATTTCATAACACAATATTGAAAATATAGTTCAATGAATGAATGACAGTTTTAAACCAACATGGAAGGCAATTCTATTGAACTAATGAAAAAAGCTTCCTTAAGCCGTTGTCTTAGGGTCCTCTACCCTAGTAGCAGGTGTCCACGCACTTAGCGGCGATGCAGGCGCAGTTTGACCGGATGTTGAGAGAAAAGAAAGAACAACAGACAAAGGAGCTCAACGATCAACGGGAAAGATACGAGCAAAGGCTAAAAGATACGGAGCAGCGTGTGATAGAGCAGGTAAATTCGAACCTGCACGGTGGATCAGCAGCGGGTTTGTGATCAGATAGCTCCCAACGGTGGAGCAGCTCGAGGTGCTGAGCGTCCTGTATTTTTGTTGGAAGGTGGGTCTACGACATAAGGTTCTGCAACCCAAAACCCGCAGGCGATCAACGGTGGGGCAACAACCAACGTAACCAACCAATGGCGTGGCTACCTGGTGCAGGGACTCTAGCAAGCTCGACTACCAACCCATTGCCGCAGGTTCATGCTGGCGAAGCGAGCTGCGACGCTCTTGCTCAAGAGTAAAAGTTGTCGGAGGGTAAGCAGTCGATAGAGCGGAAGCATTCCGAGGAGTGGCGGCAACTGCTGCAGCGGCGAATAGTAGTGAATGGTGGTTCGACCATCACGGTAGTACCGGCCTCAATCCTAAAATGGCGGCATTGCAGCCAGGTGTTAGCAGTTTCCGTTGTGTGACTGGAGGTGATGCTGGGATACGGACTCAAGCGTTCTTGCCAAGTTTGGGTGGCTCACATGGTGCTGCTGGCGGTGCGATTAGAGGTGAAGCAGGAATACCGGCTCAAGCGATAGCGTTCTTGTCGAGTTTCGGTGGCTCACATGATGCTGGAGGCGGTGGAGTTGGATTCAGATCCCAAGCGACAACTGTTGAAGGCGGTTTCGGGTTTTCAACGTTAAACCAGAGTCAGATCTCGGCCCGGTATGTGCTTAACAAAGAGCTTCCCATTTTCTCTGGAAATCCCGAAGAGTGGCCTCTATTTATCTCAAGCTACGAGAGCTCCAGCAGGATCTGTAGGTTCAGCGATGAGGAAAACATGTTGCGACTTCAGCGATGCCTGAAAGGGAGTGCTTTGGAAGCAGTACGATGGCGTTTGATTCATCCGCAAAATTTGCCAGGAGCGATCGAGATGTTGAAGAACTTATTCGGGAGACCCGAAGCTATCGTTTTCTCGTTCATTTAAAAAGATCGGGGAATTGCCGCCAGCAAAGGAAGAGAAGCTGCAGACGCTCATAGACTTCGGCGTGGCTGTTCAAAATGTCTGTGCCGCCATTCTGCCTCCGGCTTGGACGACTACATGTTCGACGTGTCACTTTTCTAGGAGTTGATTGGTAAACTTCCGTAGTCGTATAGCATGAGCTGGACGTTTCATCGACAGGGATCGCCAAGAGCAACGCTCTGGGAGTTTGACGAATGGTTGGGAATTGTAGTTCAGGCGGTGAGCACTATTACTTTGTCTTTAATAAATCCTCAAAGGTTGAAAGACGTTGGAGAAAAGACGATAGTTCATCAACGTGCACTCGGAGACTCGTTGCTGCTTGGACGCTCCACCGATGGAACGTCCCAGAACTGCCCCGAAATCTAGGAGTTGCATCGTGTGTCAAAAGGATTGCAGTGGTCTACAAACGCTCTGGGGAGCGCGCCTGGTGAAAGAACCATGTGGAAAGAACGGATGTACGTACAAGCACAGCAGTCTGCTACACGAGGACAAGCGGTATAGCAAGCCGACGAATTCTACTGAAAGCTGCAACATGCATTCCAAGGCAACGTGAAGAGCCTTGTTCCGTTGACTATCTACGGTAGGGGAATGCAAGTCAACACCTATGCGTTCCTGAACGATGCATCGTCGGCTACCGTGTATCCAGGAGGATGAGAAGGAGCTGAACGCAGCCTTGAAGTAGTATTTCTCGATCGAGTCACTGGAGATTGCCGGATCGTCGATCATCGTTTCGCTTGAATGAAGTGGTCATGCATCATTTTGCTTGGAAGCTCGAGTCTTTATGCAGTACACTTTTCAGCGCATTTTCGGCACAGAGATTGCCTAGAAAGGCATTGGATTTTTGAAACCTCTTCTATGCGTGTAGTTAGTCAAAGACGCAAAAAAAAAGTTTATCTTTTTTGGGGTACAAATTAGGTTCATGGTTTGTTCTCAAAAAAATTAATGCTCAAAATTTACCTGCCTTTGCTGTTGAAAAAGGACAACTAGCTGGATAGGGTCATATCCGCCTAGTTGGTTACCCTATTGAGCGTTTGACCGTTGACACGAACACTACCTCTTTTAACTATCTCCCGATAATCACCTCCCGCAAACAGTGGTGTAGTTATAAAAGTGGCGAAGAGGAAAACTAATATTGGTTTTTTAATAGTTTAACTAATTCGCTGTGGTGTACTGGGGGAGAGCGTAATGTTTGCCGAAAACGTGCAAAATTTGTGATGCCCCGCTGAGTGATTGCCGATACTGTTTGCTGTTTGCTAGGTTTACTGCTGGCTAATTGAAGTAAAAAAAAGGTTTGGTTTCACTTCAAGATTTGCCTACAGAAAACGTAAGTATGTGTTACATTTTTATGTACAGTAGAATTTGCCAGAGAACTCCCTTGAAAAAATTCCAGTTTCGTTCAACAATTGACCATTTTGTTTCGTTGCTAACGGTTTTGTTCCGGCAATCAAGCGATCGTTTTCAACAATAGCTTTTGGTGTGTTTGTTTCGTACTTTGTGTTGCATCAGTACAAGTGACGGATGTTGCGCGACATAATATAACGCAACAAAATTTGGTTAACACTAGAGATGTACCGAAAAGTGGAATCCGGCGAACGGCCGGATACCGAATATTGACCTTTCCACTATTCGGCCAAATGATTATATGATATATTAAAGATCTTTTTCAAGTAGGGGTCTCTTTGATTTAAAAAATGTCAAAAAATAGGGTGGGTTCCTGTGAAAACTGGAACAAAACACATTCACATTTCAGAGTTGATATGCTCAGGGAAACAAAAAGCGTAAAGTAAAAGTCAATATACCTCAGATTTGGTTGGAAGATCTAAAATGAGAAATTGAAGAGCTTCTCAATTTAGGAAAAGTCAGACAATTTAATAAATCCAGCTTTAACAGTTCCTGAGATATCGTGGGTTACCATATTCTGCAACAAAAAAATAAGAAAAAACGATCATTTATTCAAAAAGTCAGAAAAAACGTTAAACAGTAGAAACCCGCTTATTCCAACTTAAGTTTTCTGAGCTCCCGCGTTATCCCAGCCATCAGGTTAACACAAGATCCATGAATTTATCGAGCTTTGCGCCTGGATGGTATGCAAATGGATATACAGTTGAACCCCGCTTACCCGATAATAAAACCTTTGATCAAACGAAATCATTGACAAACCCTGTCCATTTGCTCTAGTATTGCATATCATACAGGCGCATAGCTTGATTTCTACATGTAATTTATTTTCCTGTTTATTCGACGTTTCTCGCAAGTTTAGACTTTAAACTTGCAAAAAACAATATAGTGCGATTATAAAACACATTTTAACATGGATTTTATATCAAAATGGTGTCTCGGAAAACGCGGAAGCTCGGATAAACTGGGTGCATACTCAAAGGCCCTCATCGCGCTCGTTGTTCAAACGACTATAAATGCATGTTTATTAAAACAAGATGTTAAAGTAATTTATTGTAAGCTGTATTCCTTTCCAAGTTTTTGCATAAGATGTGAAACAACATAAAATTGAAGATAAGTTCCAGTACCTCCCGTATGTCTGGTGATTTTTCAATGAAAATTTAGGTTTCCTACACAATCAATAACTCATGCCACGATATCTACAATAACACCTTCAGAAATTTATCTTCACTGGGCATCTTTGAAATTAAATAAATTATATGTACACAGTTCAATACAAAATTTTCTTGTTAATACGTGATAACCACCTTCAAATCAAATAGGTAGATAATTGAAATTCAATTCTCTGGTACTGTTCCTACTTTTAATCAAATTTGCCTGGATGTTTTAATCCGATAAACTGATTTGCGAGGTTCAATTTGAATTAATAAATTTCTGGCTCTTAATATTTGTTGCCAACGCTTCAACAAATCGAGATTGCGACTCCATCCCATGCCTGTTAAACTCCGAAGCCACAAGAGCACGATTTCCAGGATAATATTGTGAAACATATTTTAGCAATCCACAGGCACATCCCACATAGATAATGAACAACATGCTTTTTGCCACAGCAAAGCGAAACGGCGGATCTCCTATATGGGACCTCCTACAGCCAGTCAGGTTGGCCAAGATATGCGGCAAATTGAATTCATCACTGGCCAAAAACAACTAACGAACGATTTCCCAACATCGAATCCGTTTCGTTCCGTTCCGTTCTGGTCCATGTCGGAGCATGTTTTTGCAATTAAACCCAGATAAGCAGCCCATGTTGAGAGTTGTTTTGTTGTTCGCAACCCAAACTGCCAGCCCCATCATCATGGGCATGGGGATGAGACAAGGATAGTGCCAAACACTCAACAATTTTCGGAGTCGATGCGAAATCATCGACTACGAGAAATTCCAGAACCTACACGACAGTTTTGGGTAAAAGTTCAAAAAAATCCCATTAATCCATTAATGGAAAGTCCCGGAAAAAAAAAAAAAAAAATTAATGGAAATTTTATCGCCCTTGGGTTTAAAACATCAAAATCGAACAACAACTGGTACCAGTACCCTAGAACTGATGGCTGGATGAAACTATTCCTGTAGTTCGTTCCGTTCTAGAGATTAAACAGCTAGGGGAATATGTTTCAAAAGTGGGAGTGCTTTTCCGAAGTTATGGTTTTAATTTGAATGTGCGCCCCCCCGCATGGGGAAGTATGTATAGTGTGTGGTTTATGCCGAAAATGAAAGCCAAACAGTTATGATTCTGGCAGAGGAGTAAAAATCCTAAAAGGGTTTTAACTTTAATGAACCGTTCTTAATTGTTGAGCCAAAGTGTCTGCCGCTTGGTCAATCCTATCAGAATTTCTTAGCCAACGTATGGTTCTTATCTTCTGATAAGAGACAATGTAATGAAAGATGGAAATAGCAGAAATTTGCGTTATCATCAGTAGAGGTGTATTGTTTGTTTTTGAGATTCGAAAGTTTTAAACTAAAGCAATTTATATCGTTTCACATATTTAAAAAAAATATCGATTTGAAGTGTATATTGAAAAATATAGAGAAATCCGTGTTTGAAAATATGAATAGTAAAACCAGAATTCGGGCAAAGTACCAACTGAAGTCCTGCTCAGGAAGCAGGAATGACCCCACAGTTCAGATGTTAGCATTTCGCGATAATCGCACGAGGACGGGTCGTAAAATTCTCATTTGTTTTGTTTTTTAATGACTGAAATTATGACTGAAATTGCCGAAAATTGCTGCTAGGTACCAGTCTAAAAGTTAAGCTCGTTCGTCTCTTTGCGTCATACAAATTCTTTTTGAAATTAAAATCCATATTAAACTGTAGGGGAGAATGAGGATACTTGATCCCTGGGGATACTTGATTCCTTAGCTATATCTCTAAACTGGAATGTCGTACAAAGATCAAATGTTCTAGAAAAATGTGCCAAATGAAACAAAACAGCAATGGTTGAAGCTCAAAAAATTTTAACAAAATAAGTTTTGGGTTATTGAACTTTGTTTGAAAAATTTCTCAAAATGTGACTTGAAGATCTTTTTTCATCATTTTAAAATGTTCCTAACATGTAAATATTATAACAAAAATATTTATTCCAATACATCAGTCTTTCGAGTGTTAAATAAACTTCAAAATACAATATTTTCAAAGCGATGGAAAACTCCCAACTTTTTCAGAAAAAGTTTTCTAGAAATGTTGATTTTGGGTACAATTGATTCCTCATATATGGGTACAAATGATCCCGGTATATTCTTCTTCTGAATGGATCGTGGTTATTTCTGATTACGAGATTACTAATATTTATCCAATAGCTTATATTCATCCATCAATTATCTGAAGAAAAGGTCTAAATTAATTGATTTTCTCTTGTTGATTAAAAATTGCGCCCGTAAGTATGCAATGTCATAACGGTTGAGAATAAGCTATAGAATTTTTTTTTCTGACAATTATGCAATGAGCGAAATGAGAACAAACATGACCAAAATAGTCAATTAACATTCTATCTTGGGGTTTTGTTTGATTTTTTCCATGGATTAGGGCTTCCTGAATAAAGGATCAAGTCTCCCTTAACTTCAAAAATATCGCAATTTTTTTACTCCCACGAAAATGCATCTAGTTCATCTACGGGTTCAAGTATCGTTCTTATTTTTAGGAGCATAGAAACTTGAAGTTACACGCTGTCAGAAAATGTAAAAGAGTGCGAGTTGCTAAATTTTTCCAAAAAGATATGGTGAAAATAAGAAAAGGGGATCCAGTATCCCCACTCTCCCCTACTCGTAATTAAACTCTTGTTCTACCATTCTCTTCTAACATTAAAATAATGTTTGCTTGTTTTTCCAAACAAAGCCAGTGGTTCAATGGAAAACAAGTAGGTATTTGCCGTCAACTGCACACTATTAAATTTTTACTGTAATTTTATGTCAAATTGGATGCACAAAATAGAAGCATCATTTTTGACATAAAATTACACGACAGAAAGACAGAAACGCTTGAAGCTCTAAAATCTCATACATAAATAACTGGCATATTTGACATAATATTACAGCATCGATGATGTAAAGTTATGTCATATTGGTCGCACAAAAGCAAAGCATCGTTTTTCACCTAAAATTAAATATTCCTAGAAATTGTGTAGTGTGAATTTCGGATGAGAAAAAGATTACGGAGCGATACATTTTCATGGACAAAAATGTCAGTTTATTTTCAAGTTCTCACAAAACTGTACACAACAGATTTATGATAAAGTGCCAATACAATAAATTTATTGATACATATTTCAAAGTCAATTTTTTAAGCTTAAAAGGCTATTTACAGTAGGCACTTGTTAATCGGCACTGGGTGTCTCCTAATACCAAAGCTGTGTGAAAATAATGATTTTGATCAAATATGCCATTTTTGAGCTGAGCATTGTGAAATTGTTCTTCAAGTGAATAATGAATCAACTGACGTACGAAAGTGTCGAATTAGCAGTTCTTCCAATTTAGTACTATTGAGAAGTCTAAATTGTTGTGTTAAATTTTGCAGAACGAAGTTTCAGCAACAAAATTTTGATATTTGAGTTATGCTTCTTAGAATAGAAACACTAGCGACAAGCAAAAAAAACGAGATATCTTGTGTTTCGTCCGCTATGTTTAAGTAGTAACTAACTGTCTAACAAGTGACTACTGTATACGGTCTATTTAAAAAAAATATTAGCATCTGGCCAGATACCTGATCAACGGTTTTGTTACTGCTATTATCAAATCGATATTATACTCTATACATTCCACCTTCTACCGAACAGTTATAGTTTATAATTTTAAACCGCCTTAGTATAGACTATGACTTATTATGGATGGAAGAACAAATTTGTTTTTTCTCATTATAAAGTTTACATGCATATACAAAGGCGCTTACATTACCTCTAATATAAAAGCACAGTAAGCGTCAAAATGGTCGGTTAGTTACATAGGAAGCTATTGCCTATACAAAGGCGATTTAAATCGCCCGCTGTTTGCGAAATTACAAAATTTGCTCCCGGGATAAATGTGTGTAAAAGTTTAGTATTGCGCGAGGAAGTTGGTATCTAACCAATTATAATTTTCAAACCATCCTCAAAGTGCCTACTATCTTTCTGCAATGTTTCTTTGTTCTGACCAAGGAAGCTTCTGTTTAAAACTTTATGGTGCTTCGTAAATTGATTTATGGAGTGTCTGGATTTAACGTTTATCGTTGATAACTAACTGCCAAACTTTTCATTTCCATTTGCTTACCTGAACCACCTGCACCAAATGACGAATGCCCGGTTAGTTACTTGCAAACATTTTACTCGTGATGTCCTTCACCAGTATTGTTACTAATGATCCTGATGATCATCATTAGGTCATCATCTCCCATCGCGTGCTGAGCTTAGCTGCTTTTGACAAATCCTTTTGCATCTCATTTAGTTTATCATACGATGCGTCCGGATTGGATTTACCATCTGAAAGTATCACATATCTTTCCGATATGATACAGCGCAGTGCTTTTTCCAGAAGACTTCCAGCCTTAGGTGTATTAGGTGCTGTACAAAAAGACCCTTGGATGCTGAAGCTTTTATTCGGGATCACTCTCAACTTGGAAGCCATCTGAGAAATGCTACGGGTAGAGGTTGAATTGGGTTGTTCATCAGATAACCCAGTTTACGTAGAGTTTTCACCGAAGGGGAGGAAGTTTAGTTGTCAGACCTGTTTTAGAACAAAAAATCAATCATGCAAAAAGACATTTAGTAATTATAAAAATATTACCTTCGCTTTTATGGTCGACAGCAATGCCAACGATTAGATCCGGCAAAACAAATCTTCCGGAAGACAGGAGACGGCGACGGAGCTGGTGATTGGAGCTACGGAGGTGATGAAGCCGCTGTTATTTGGTTTACGAGTGAATGTTGTTGATTACTTGCTACACAAATTACCAATATAAGAAAGAATATTTGGATTATTGAAGAAAAATACATTAGAATTCCAAAAAGCTGCTGAAGAAACAGCTTATAATTAAATACCTTCTACACTCCCGACCCGATATGGTGCTGGATTTTGAAATTTTTGCACGAAGGAAATTTTGCACAATTTCACGATCACCGCTTAACTTTTGGAATCGACGTCTTTCTCGCCGGGCTAGTTCCCGGTCGAAGCCATGCGGATTATTCCCTCCAACAGTGGGTACGAGCGTACGAGGCTTGCGAAGATTGACTCTTTACCAACAAACTACAGCTGATGGCACGAAAGTTTACTTTGTTTTGATTGACTCTATGCGTGTTGCCACGATGAATCGAGTTTGTGATAGTGTGCGTGACATTTAAATTCGATTCGATGTAAAATTAGATCTTATACGGTTTCGGTCAAAATGCTTTTAGGTCGTTAAGCGTTTCCGGCCCGTGTAATTTTATAAAATTTTTGGTGTGTGGAGCATCATGCAACACTTTTTAACTTTAATCGCAGACACCAGATACCCAGACTGATCAGTGGCGCTTGAATCCATACAACTACAAGTCGCCCAGAATCATACGCCATCTGTCGGGGCATCGTGAAACTACTGTGCTACATCAAGAAAAAAAATTACAATTGATAATTAACAAGCCAAATGAAAACCGTCTTGATTGAATCACCTATTAGTATTTAAAATTCTATCTCAAATATTTTCATTATCGTTTTTGTCTTCAGTTAATTGTTTACTTTAATTTACTGTATCATAATAAGAGATGAATGTTATACTGTTGTAATGACTGTTGATCGATTGAGATGAAAAAAAAAACAATCGCAACGTTATAGTGGGCCTTAGCTCAGAGCCAATTAATTTCGAGATTCAGTTTTGATTTCAAAATTAATTTATCCGGCTGAATAACAGTATGAAAATTATAATGTCTAATTCATTGAGTTCGGAATTGTTTGTCTTAATCTGAAAGGTTGACTGCGACCAAAAAGACAAGCTATATATAAATCCTTGAAAAACTTGAATTCTAATTTATCTTAACTGTTTCTTGGCTCGTGCCTAGATAGGTTTGAGGAGTGAAATAAGTTATTGACATATATTGAATAATATTTAAATGTGATGAATGTATTGATAAGATATTAAATCCTATTTGCTGCTGGAAGTGTTCGTGATATAATGATGGTAGTTTCACTAAAACTTATAAATTTTTGGAAAAATAACCTCAGAAACGACCGTGTTTGTCGACCGGGTATTTTTCCCTGCTCAAATGTGCGTGAGAAATGTCAAAAAACATCTGTTTTTGGCATAATTCTGGACTGGACTGGAAATAAAAGCGACCATGTTCTTAGACTTTTCTCCCCATCTTAATCCGTACACGAGAGCAAGTGCGCGTGAGAATGTCAACTTAAATATCTTTTATTCGAAAAAAAAAATTGTTGAAAAACTGCACTGAATTTGGAATATTTCAAAATGTAGGTTTCAAATCCATTTCTCTTTGCTTCCGAAATTTTTTCACCTTTGACATTCAACCAAATTCTTCGATTCAAAGTTTTGTTAAAACCATGTTTCAAAGTAATTAGTTTGCTAAATGAATCCATTCTTCAAAAAACTATAATTTTAAATAAGGGTCATTTTAATGTTCCTTAACCGATGCCCAGTAAATAAGAAATAATTTCGCTGTAACTAAACTTACATATCGATTTCTATGCTTTTCCACACCACCAAAACGAATTTTGAATGGTAAAAGAACAGTACTATCTTGATGCAAACGTAAGTCATTTTTATTTTCTTGTCGTTTTATGGAATGTCTGTGTGAGTGAATTCATTTAATGTTTTGATTTTGATGTGACGAGTTCACGTTTGTTTTATTTTACCCATGGATAAAATCAATTACACGTGCGATATTCAAAAAATGGTTCGAAATTTAACAAAAAAAAAATAATGAAAAAAATAACTTAACAACAGAACAGGAAAAGCTAATAAGCTTAAGCTAAGAATAGCTAAGAATAAACAGACTCGGATAATTGAGATTGTTTATCAAGAATCATCATTATGTCAACCAACGCACTTGGCTAGAAATTGTACTAATTTTGATGGAAAATGCATAATCTCGAAGCCAAAAATATTTTTTCCACAACTGCCTCTTCCAGTGGGCAGTAAAAGGGCTAGTTTGATATCCAAGTTTAGTTAGATATTTTGAAAAGAAGACATTTTTCGAATGTGACTAAATTTTTCATAGAAAAGGAAGTTTCAGGATTTATTGGAGGAAAAAGTAAATAAAAATCTGACACCGGTTTTTTGTTGTAGATGGTGACTTAATGGTTTATATCGTTGTTGCGATTTTCATTAAGCTTCTTCTGTTAACAAAACATTGCTTCACAAATTTTGTTAACAAAACATTGCTTTACAAATTTTGTAAATATCACGTCTACTTTTGTTTTATTCAGTTTTTGTAAACCTCTAAAAATGCGGCAATTCGGCTAGGTGAAGGGTTTTGAGAAACTCTAACTGAAACAGATTGTTCAACAAAATTTTGTAAGAATCTCGTCCATTCAACTGATTTAACAGTTCTAAACAGTTATATAATTTAAAACCACATTCAATATACTGTAGTTTTGCAGTATACAATCAGTGGAAAGTTTGTACGATGTCATATGTCGTTTTCTCAACAAGTCCTAGATCGTTTTATAACTATTTACAAATAATTGGGTTTGTCACAATATTTTTCTACTCGGGAAACTTGAACTTACCCTTGACAGAGGATTTGGGGTTAACGAAGTCTTGCAGTTGAAAGTGATCTTTACAAATGAAGCCAAAGATGTCATAAAATGGTTATTTTTCAACCACAACGCTATAAGGAAGTGGAGCAGAATATCTCAAGTTTTCAGTCAATTTTCATTTCTGTCGAAGTCGATGTATTTTTTATAAGCTTTATGGTTGAATTCTAACCACATTTGGTTAATGCGATCCAATTCAAAAAAGGTTCTTTAGTGGTTTTCGAAATATATCGTGTTATTTTTTTTCTATCAAAAGTAGGTAATCAAAAACGACCGTGTTCTTCGCTAGATGTAAAAAAACAAATAGCACAATGCAAATGTGTGTGTGATATATCGAGATTTTTCCTTTTGTGTATGTTGCCGTTAGTTTCACGATAACCCGTAGATAGCGCTGCGGAACAAGCGCCAAAATCAGCCTTCAGTGGTCAGTCTGGGTATCTGGTGTCTGCGCTTTAATGGCTTCTTAAAACTGAACTGATAACACTGAGTAACAAAAAAAGATTTTTTGAAAATAGTCCAGGGTTTTCCAACTGAATTAGACTAATATTGACGCCCTGAGTCCGAAAATGACCATGGTTTTGTTCAATCAGGTCAAAACCCCTATTATTGAAGCGTATATAGCCATATGGCTGTATCTCAAAAAGTTGACCTGATACAGCAAAATCAATGTGATATACTAACTCAGGACACAAAAATTAGTCTAAATCAACTGAGAAACCCCAGACTATTTTTTGGCTGTCACCCAGTGTAATCATACCGCTTGTTCATCAAAAAACTTAAGGTTGATGGTTTGGTTTATTTTTAAATTCACTAAAACGTGCGATTTTCATTCTACTAAGGAAAAGGGGTAAGTGGAAAAAAAAAAATTTTTAATGAAAAACTGAGTGAAAACGTTTGAAAATTTATAGTTTTTGATATATTTGTGATGTCATAACGTATAAAGAACCAATTGCAGTAATTTTTGGTTTTGTTCGAACTAAATTTTCCTTTTTTGTATGTCAAAAATGTTCATAAAGAAAAAGCATAAAGGTGGCTGTATACATTTAGGGGTAGATACATTCTACTAGCTGGAATCATAAAAATAATGGATGGATGAAATTTTGATTTGAACAAACGCGTGATGCAAAACAATCATATTCCAACATTTTGATGCATTTTAGCCAGACTCACTTTTTTCCTCATTTTGAGTTATTTTATTTTGTGCATTAGAGAATCGGGTGTTGTACGTGTAGCGCTGATGTGGTCTAGTGGATAGGCTGGCGCGAGTCTGGTAACCCAGGCGTACTGGGTTCGATTCCCGGTATCGGCAAGAAAAACTTTTGGGTTCGAATCACATAAGTTGCTGACAGGTAAGATGTGTTTCATTGTATGTTTTTTATTATCGTGTGTTTCATTGTATAAATAATTATATATTTCAGATGGAATGCATCTGGGGTTAATCTGAAGAGACTATTGCAAGCGGAGTGGATTGCTAACCATTGTAGGTCTCTGAAGGTTGGATGCCTTCCCTCGACGAACCATTGGCCGTGGAAGCCTGAGAAGCAATTCGAAGGCCAAGCCACACAGACATAGGCTGGACCTTGCTACCGATGGGGGAACCATACATACATACATAGAGAATCGGGTGTAGTACGTGACTCGTTCACTGATAATGGCTTCTCATCGAAGTATGTGTTAGATAATTTTCGAAGATGTTTATCTCATTCGACGGTTCACTGTTGATCGGTTTGGTAGCAATCACATGTGTTATTTCATCAATTTGGCTCTGCAGCTGAAGCAGGAAAAGCTAAAAAATATTGTGATTAATTGAATTATTTCAGATCTCTAATTTCTTGAAAAATTTGCCCACCTGAGCAACATCCTTGTCTAGCAAACTTATCCTTTTTGAACCGATGAAATTGAAACGTGGGTCTTATAATAAACATTAAATTAGACTTACCGGCTCTACTCTCTTCTCGGGGCTCCTACGCCTGATTTAAGGTTTGGTGTTTGGGGACGACCGGTTTTGGAATACCTCTTAGGACACTGAGGCGTTTCTTTAGTAGTTCTATGATTGTTATTCTTCCTGAATCGCACTGGGCCACAAGATTGGTCCTCGGACACAACACGTGTTCTCTTTAGCCACAGAATTTCACGGGTTGAGCCTCCTTTGGTACTCGAGAAACCTCGACCGAACCGAGTATAGCGACGACGGGTTAAAGGTGCTACCGACGAATTCCGGAGTTGTCGCGGCACGTTTTGATTTCTGAGCCTGTCGGACCTTGCGCGGGTTCACGGACTAACACGTGCAGTCACTTCGGTGGTTGACAGGCAAGAGACCTGAGCCACGGTTTTCTCTCCCCTTTTAGGAGTTTTTCTTTTGTTGGGAGTTCGCAAACTCCATTCGAGACGCAAACTTCGAGATGTTGTGGAGTGCGTTTTTCCACACAGCATGTTATGAGTTTATTTGGTGAAATAAACTACCTTATGTCGATATTGAAAAACAACCTACAAAATCATCGTGAGGCGCAAATCAACAAACTCTACCTGTTTCTCACACATCACAACCAGAGCAGCAGAATCCATCTACTTGAACCAAAACCGCTCGTAATGTCAAAAAGAAGCATTTCCGTATCACCTCATTCCCGTACGCAGTCTTAAGAAGTCACACCGTCTCAGGAAAGAGCACCGAGTCGCTTAACACAAAGTGTTTTAAACCGGAATAAAACTCTGCATGACCATCTGCATGCTGCATGCGAGTAAAAGGTAAAACCCCAATATACATAAAGAGAAACTGATGTTAATTCGTCCCCCCCCGACCCACAGAAGGCGACATCGACACCACGAGGAGGTACAAGATTACCACTACGAATGCCAGTTTCCTAGCAGCAGGTAATGTCGGTATTAATTGAAGCATTTCTGATGCCTAAACAACATTTTATCTAAACGCAGGACAGCTAGAATTTTCCTAGAGACGGACGACTATCCTGCGACCCAAATTAATCCGTTCACGGAGCAATCAGCTTCATAGGTATAACCTCAATGTTTTACACCTTAAGGTGAATCTAATGCCAACTTTATGTTAATATAGAAAGCATTGATACCTGTAAATCGCCTAGCTTTATGCATGCCCTATCGGAAGAACGGCAACATAACAGGCCTCATCGCAAACTACACACCAGCCTCAAATTGCGTCTGATGCACAAACACAAAAGGCTCTCAAACGAGGTAAATTTGGAATCACCAAGTACCAGAACTGTTAACTAATTTTTGTGTACCAGGGCCTTTAATGTAGATGCCGAATCGACGCACACAGGCGCACCGCATGATCTAGTTCTGCGACTCAACAAAGCACCAAGCCAGGCGACGATACTCGAGCAGTAAGTAGACGGGACCTTGCATGCGTCGGGTGCTCGAGCGTCGGTCGAGTTAAACTATTGGGAAATACGAGAGTGATTACGGTTTAGCGGCATCGGAAAGTGCAAGCAAGTGTCGGAGAATATTGGAAAGCGAATTTGAAAGAATCTGGTAGTGATGACCAGTGCATGTGATCGAGAAAGAAGCAGATTTCGATAGCGGTATTCTGTCCCAGAATCTCTGTGTCTGAAGCGTTTGTTCGGAAGGATATTTCCATATATTGTGCGTCTAAGGTGTGAGAGTCTTCAACCCTACGAGGGAGAATATCGCGAGGCGATTTTATCCACGGTTTCCGGATAAGTGTGCGTGATAGCGAAGAGAGATCGTGTGGGGTGTGATACACTTCACGTCTGAGAGAGAAGATATAGTGTGGCGGTGCTCTCCATGATTCCTTAAGAAGTGTGCGTGTCGTTGAAGTGGAAGAGAGCGGTTTGTTTACGATTGGAATGGGTGGTGATATAGCATGAGCTGCAAGTAACCAACTGACAGCATTTTATTAGCGTGGCTTGAAGCTGACCGGGGAGAAGAAAGCCAGTCGCAGTATCATCAGTCATCATGCTGATCATGGATGGCTTCTTCGTTTAGTAAGATGTACTACGTAAGGTAAATTAGACTTAAGAATAACTGTGAATACAACATCATGCATCCAAAACTAAACTAAATCCACTTAGTCGCGTCTCGCTTTCTAGATCAATTCTATTCCTACTGAGCATTCATTGCAATCGATTATGAGACTTTGATTGGGGTAAAATTTATGACTGATGCTTTATTTTGACTGTGTAGATGTGATCAAGCTTAATGTTTGATTATCTCGTGTACTCGTTTTGGCAATCATTATCAATTTAAGATTCAACAACATGGAATCGTAATAAGCTTACCATTTGATTCGAGCCTTCTAAAGACAGAGGCAAATAATATTCAGTGAACTGAATAAGGTAACAAGCAGTTCCCAAGCTTGATTAACCGCCCCTTTTTGACCTCCAGCCCATCTACGCTCTTAGTTATTTTATTTAATGGGACATGAGATTTTTATGTTACAGTCTGTTTATAAGCAAGCCTTAAAAAGTTTACTGTCCGATAACTTTTTAATCCGACGACGAAACGAAATGGCTAATCGGGATGCTAATGCATTGTAAGATATGGTCTCTAAATGTGCAAAGCACATTAGCCAGTACGTTAAAAAGTCCGATAGTGAAGTCTGAGCGTTAACAAAAAAAACTGGCTCAAATGCTTCACAGAATTTTTCAATAAAATACCAATGTCGTGAATAATCTGAAATAATAGAAAAAGGAAATATTTAAGTTAGAGTTACAGATAAATACAGAATTAATTGGTCAATATCTTGGGCCGGGTGTAATTTACCCATACCAACGAAAATATGTTGTTGGTTTAAAATAGACTTAAGCATCATGAACGTGCAATTCCGTCTAGTATTATTTATAATCGGTGTAATATGCGCTTTCTTTTTATTTTTAGGTATTTTTGAAGCGCTACCACAAGCTTTTAAATACAAGAGATGCGGTTCTTATATGGCCCGATTACCTCCCAGGCGGCAAGCTGTGCTGTGTGGACAGCGAATACTACCCACAACGCTCTCATAGTCTTCCGTGTCCCTTGAATATTGCTCCTAAGCCAATGTGTTCAGTTTAATCTCTTGTGATAGATTAAAATCGTCAAATAATTCTTCTTCAAACATGTCGATTTCTTCTTGGTCTTCGGTGTCAGATTCATCTTCAGAACTATTATGATCTGAAATATTTTTCAATATATCCATGGCCGATGGTTTCCTTCGATTGTCGGTCTAAATTCTTTCATGGCAAAATACGATGAAAACAGAAACGAGAACAATTTAGTTTTATTCAATTGTAAATTTTTTTTAGTTGTTTTGATTTTTTTAAACATATACTGCAGCCTTATTTATCGAATTGTTTTTTTTTTAAATTTTTGAATCTTATCAATATTTCTGATAACCGTTCTTCCATCCCGATAATACTGTAGAGAGTAATTCATACAATGTGTCTATTGAACCTGGTAGCGCCATCAATCTTAATATTAATCATTTTACCGACAAGTTCTTGCTTTATAAGGTTTCTCATTATAATTGCTCTTTCGCATATCAGTCCACGAACATTAATGTTTGAGTTCATGCCTGCAGCTTTGTTCAGGGAGCCTGCCAATGTATGGAAACCCAGCATTTTGGGGAAACTAAATGGTTCTCTATTTACCTTTGCCAGCTGTAGGGATCCTAATATGATTGTTTGGCGATCCTATTTCACTGTTAACCTAGGCTTTTTTTTACTAGTAGAGTAAAGTGGGGCAAGAGTACGCACTTAGTTGTGTACTTATTGTATCTCTTTAAAGAAAAAAGTATCTATCATAGTAGTTAAACTAAATTAAAGTAAGGCTCTTTACCTTGATTGTATGACGCAAAAAGTTTTGATAACGTTTGTAAATATTGATAAAAAATCATATTTTTCAAAAACTATCAAAGCGCACTCTTACCCCACTAGTGGGGCAAGAGTACGCATTAGACTAGTTCACTTTTCGGCTTTTTTCGCTGATCGCAACGCCACTTACAGGGTTTGATCCTCATTCATTTTCAAGTACTCTGGCCAAATTTGAGCTCATTTGAGTAAGTTTCCGGCGTGCGCTAGGAGTTTTATTGAAAAAAGTCCATTTTTCTGGAAAATTTTCGTAGATGTGTTCTAGCAAGCTGTTGTTAATATAAAATGATAATTTTATAGTGCTCGGTGATTGGTATGACAAGCATTCGTATGGACCTGGTTTAGATAATTGACTAAATCGAACCGAAAAAATTTAAAAATTCATAAACTACCAACTTTTACAGAAAATTTACTTACAAGTTGAGAGCTTAAAATCAGTAGTAAATAGAAAAAAAATATTTTCGATATAAACTTTTCATAAAAAGATAGCCTTATTTATAACCTTTAATTTGATGTACAACACTTAATGATCGCAAGAGTGCTAGCCAAGTTATTCAAATATCTATGCAACAAATTTGATTTGAAAAAATATTTTTCATTCAAGTTTGCTCCACACCAACTTGTGCACAAGAAAGGATATTTTATTCAATCAAGTACCCCATGACGGGGCCAGGAGTTAAAAAAAGCGCGCGCTTTGATCAAGTTGTAAGCAAGTCCTCTTGATGCCACGTTTTGCAGGTTGCATGATGCTAAAACTTGAATGGAGACAACATTATGATTCAAAGAATGTGATGTGAATGTTTGAATATCTTTGCTTGTACTGTTGCGATAATTAAGTGTTGTACATCAAATTAAAGGTTATAAATAAGGCTATCTTTTTATGAAAAGTTAATAACGAAAATATTTTTTTTCTATTTACTACTGATTTTAAGCTCTTAACTTGTAAGTAAATTTTCTGTAAAAGTTGGTAGTTTATGAATTTTTAAATTTTTTCGGTCTGATTTAGTCAATCATCTAAAACAGGTCAATACGAATGCTTGTCATACCAATCACCGAGCACTATAAAATTATCATTTTATATTAACAACAGCTTGCTAGAACACATCTACGAAAATTTTCCAGAAAAATGGACTTTTTTCAATAAAACTCCTAGCGCACGCTGGAAACTTGCTCAAATGAGCTCAAATTCGGCCAGAGTACTTGAAAATAAATGAGGATCAAACCCTGTAAGTGGCGTTGTGATCAGCGAAAAAAGCCGAAAAGTGAACTAGTCTAGTACGCATGAGGTGGGGCAAGAGTACGCATAAAATAAGCTCATTGTATTTCATTCTGGTCCGGTGTAAGTGAGGTCTTGAATCATTATAATCGTTTATTAAACAAAACAAAACCTTTATTTCACAAACAATAGTTAAAATAAAACAGTGAATTCATATTCCATTGGTTAAAAACTGAAAATCATAGGGATTCTCTTATAAAATCAAATCGAAGAAAAAAAAACAAACAGAAGTAAAAGAGCTTTAAGCAGGCTTTGCCTTTCGTGGCCTCTTTGCTCCTTTTGGAGCCTCGAGCCTTTAGGAGGCTTTTCCTTCATTGTCGTTTTGGTTCCTTTTGCAGTTTCTGTCTCAGTTGCAAGTTTGCGTTGCGCCGGCGGTTTTGCCTTTTTCTGTTGAAGATTGGATTCCAATTTTTGCTTAACGGGAGTGCTCGCGATGATTTCAGACTTTTGGCCTTTCTTCCGTCTTTGTTGAGGGTCCTTACGCTTCGGAAGTGGTCGAATCTCTGCAGGAGTCACATATGATCGTTACGAAAGATTCAGTGGTTCTTCATAATCAATGGATTCCACTCGCCCTGAAGCTGAAGGCAGTGGATCGGGAGCTTCATAACGCTTTGATTCAACCTGCTGTTTCGGCAATAGGCTTTCAGCAATCCGGCGCTCCGATTCTCCGTCCTTCAACCGCTGCCTGGCGTTTTCCAGCATCTCCAGAGAGAAAATCTTCCTGCTGATTTTCCTTTTGTACGTCCTGATTATTGAAAACATGATTATTCTTTGGGTTAGCTTTTCAAATGCTATCAAAAAGACGAAGGAAACCAACGCGTACTCTTGCCCCACCAATCCTGCGTACTCTTGCCCCCTACGACCATTTGTCAAAAAACCTAAAAGTGCTAAATATACCGATCTTATCCTGGCATGAGTGTTCCACAGATTTAATCTATATTAATTATGTGTCCTTTGTCACGAATGCAGATTTGATTAGCAAATTTCCACGAAGCGTAATAATGTTTCCAAATACGCATAAAATTGCATAAAAAATTGAAAAACTAGAACTTAACTCATTTCTTCGACGTGCGCGAACCAAACGACAAACAAAAACACGTATGATCAGCTGACTCGATGACCTGACAAACCGGTACAGTGTTGCTAGTTTCAGTGTTGTCGTTCACTGTAAAAGCCTAGTGCGTACTCTTTCCGCCTGCGTACTCTTGCCCCACTTTACTCTATGTAATTCGTTGAACTGATCAGTATCTGATAAGCCCAATCTGTACAAGACATCCGGATGGTATCATTTAAGGTGTCCCGGGGTTGAATTTAACGTCTTGTGTGTATGTACAGGACGGCTCAACCGAACGACTCACATGGTTTGAGCCTCCTGAAGTCGGACCCAAATCTCGCCTAAGCGGCTTTAACAGCCTCCGGCTGCGAAATTTTTCGCTCTATAAACATTTTTAAAGTGGTTTTAAATATGAGGGACTGTTAGGGAAACAATAAGCATTGTATCAAAAACACGACCAGCCAGCAGCAAAAAGAACTAGCTATAGTAATCCATGGTTTGCAATGTTTTGATTCATGTTCTGTGTAGTTTTGGTTGGTAAAATACGTGGTCAGCCAAAAATAAGACAAGTTTGTTATTTACGCATTTCTTTTTAAACATAAAATCTACTGTATCTGGAAAGTTTTTAAAACTGTTCGTCCAAGAATTGATCCTTGTTTCATCAGGTAAGCTTGGTTACGTCTTATGTAGTACGGGTTTTAGCTTCAAATTTGTCTATATATATATATATATATATTTTTTTTTTTGAACAACAACAGAAGCTTGTTGAAAGTATTTGATCCAAAGTAACGTCCAAGAAAACAATAAATCCGAAAACGCTTTTAAAACGTTAAGGGGAAAGTATATGATCCCAGAAAAAAGGTAGAAGCTCTGAGGAAGAAATAAAGCAGGTTGGCAAGTCGATACAGTACCAAGTAATAAAAAGTTCATCGTTGTAATAATCGCTTTAAAGGAAAAAGTTGACTTGAGAGATCGCTTGTTTTGGAACAATTTATTGCTACCGCAAAACTGCAAGGATGCCCTCAAAAACCATTTGAACAACTACAGGATCGAAGCAAGCGAATGAAAACAGATTAACTCATAGGTCTAGCTTTAAAAACATTGGGGAAGGCTTTAATTGTATTAAAAAAGGCGTACAGTAAAGGCGACATGAACATGGTAAAAGTAATAGAACATTCGAAGAAACATCTTGAAAATAGTTCTAAAATGTTAATCACTTTGAACGAGTCAAAAGAAATGCTGTCACCGGAAGAGGCATTCGAATTTTTTTCTTCGATGCCGAATTTTCTAAACATGCTTATCAGCAAATCGTGAAAAAAAATTCCGGCACTATTCCCTTGCTAAAACAAAATAAAAAGCTTGAAACATATTTGTTCTCCTTACGACGAGCTCAACGAATGATGTACAGGACCGCTATCCAATTTACATTATTCTGAAAACAGCTGTATAAAAAGAAGAAAATAATTTGTCAGCTAATTATGATGAACAAACAACACCTTCGACACTATATACCAGAAACTCAGGCATCTGCTTTTGTGGTTTTTAGTTCTGTGTTAGATACAGTTACAAGCACAGCTAAAAAAAATAATTGGACAAAAGAATTTGGACCCAGCGTCAAACTTAGTTCTTCAAAGCTTGTATTTTTGCAATAAGTAACGACAACAGCTTTGACAGACCGAACACAAAATATCAATTCGGAGCCTGTTTTTCTAGGTGTGTAGTCATTTTATAATTCTTTGAATTTATTTATCGTCAATCTATTTTGGCCAGATTTTCGGAAACTTTGAATGAAAAAAGGGGTTTACTGTTGGAATTTAACTCTTAGTATGAATTATTCTAATTTAAGAACCGACAAGTCGCATGCCTCTTCAAACGATCACAAATCGCTGCTTATCAAAAAATTTAACAAACACACCGAGTTCAGAAAAGGCAAGAAAGCATATAAATTACAAACAATCTTCTCTGCTGTTTTAGCGTTAGAGATAGATAGAGAGCGATAGAAACACGAAGAAAAAAGAAAAATAAGAAGAAATGAAAATTTAAAAAGCAAATAAAGTGGAAAGAAGGCTTATGCGTGAAGAAATAAAACAACAAAAAGAAAAATAAGAATTAAAAACGCGGAAGATCAAGGAAAGAGTGGATGCTAAAATCTTATCCGTAAAACGTGCACAAAGCAAAAATCGCTCCAGCCGAGGAGTTTTTTTTTTCTAATAGTTATGAAATATTTTATTCTTTTTAAATTTTTCGTAATGAATCTCAAGTATGAAAAGTTTTTTTTTTAAGAGCCTACTTTTGTGATCTTCAGTATTTTGGTTTGGTAAGATGCGAAAAGTTGGTTACTTTTTTTAAAGGACGTCTGAACTGGGCAGTGGCTTTTCTCTATTTTATTGAGAATTTAACATTTTTCTGAGAACGTGAACTTCCAATTCTCAGATTTTAAAATTGTCTATCCATAAAATGCGAACATTCCTAACTTTCGCTTACCGATGCATCATTGTGGTAATGCTCTTGGGGCTCGGAACTATTCCAAGTGAGGCATTTAGAATAAACTTTTTACTAAGATCCCAAGATAGAACGGATTTTTATATTCCTTGCAAAGAACGTCTTGAGAATAGTAATTAAATATAGTACGAACTTTGAAAAGATTGCATCAATTATCAATCAGAGTTTCTATTTTAAATTCGGCGCATTTAAAAAAGCGCCGATCTCGGTGGCCTAAAAATGCAACTTAACCAAGGCACGTATTGAACGTTTATGCCCGAAACGTGTCGATGGAAGCGAAAGACAGAGTCCACATTTATCGATATTGATTTGTGTCCGGCTTTTGGCAGTGGAGGTGTGTCTTTACGTTGGTGAAGTTTATTTTGCATGTTACTGCAGTGCTTATAGCGTTAAGGAACTGACACAGTGCTTTCCATCCAAAGCAAGAATCAGGTAACTGATTTTATCTCACCGGGTCGATTGATAAATCCAGCAACAGTTGTTTGTCGATTACGATCGGTCGTTTGGAAATGACTCTGGGTCTTTTTGGTACTGGAATTTCGTCCTTAGTAAGTCCTTTTTCGTTTGCCTTCTCAGCATGTAACGAGCGGAAATGGCGAACGAAATTTCCAACATCATATTGATGCTGTTACAGCCATTTTTGGGATCTATCGATCAAACCGCTTTTTCGCTCTCTCAGATTAAAATGCTCGAAAATTGCGTTACGTTATAAATATTTCAACGGCCCCTAGTAGTTTTTTTTCTGGGCTTTCAGAGTGCGTCCAAAAAAAAGGTAATTTTTATTTATTTATTAAATGATCCCGCGTCGATCCTCCAGTGCATAGAGCCGTAATAAAAGACCTCCACTGTTGACGATAAGGAACCAGCGTCTTCACCTGGTCCCGGTCAAGATTCTTGTCGACAGTTCGGATTTCAGCGGCTAGGCTTCGCCGCCACGAGTTTTTGGGTCTGCCTCTTCTTCGATGTTCTTCTGGATTCCAATCCAGCGCTTCTCTGCAAATCTCGTTTTCATCTTTCCGCAGCGTGTGCCCAATGCATCTCCAGTTACGTTCCCGAGTCTCGATTTCTAGCGCCCTTTGATAACACCGGCGAGATCCAGTTGCCAGGCCAGGCCAGGCCAAGCGCGGATGATATTCCGCAGGCAGCGGTTTACAAATACTTGCAGTTTTCGCGTCGTTACCGCATATGTGCACCAAGTTTCGCACCCGTACAGCAGTACACTCAGAAAAATACTATTATGTATGCCTTAAGATTCTCTTATGAAGTGGCGCCATAAGAAAAATTAATGAAATTCAGAAGATTGTCTTATGACGCGAATGAATTCTGAAGATGAACGCCTACTTCAATGAGAGGTTGTTGCTTTTCATAAGAGATTCTTATAGAAACAGTAAATCACTTTCTAATACGAAAAATTCTCGATATTTCATGCTGAAAACATTCACTTTATTGTTTTCCAAATTCGTTTAAAATTAAATCCTTCATTGTCACCATCAGCAGCGCATCAACAGAAGGCTCCATCAAGGTTTTTTTTTGCCGCATCTTAATCTTCGACCTTTCGTTTTTTGCCGATCAGCTTGCTGAAAATGAAACAAATAATGTATTTTAGTTTACTAGTATATTCAACGTTCACACCAAAAACAGCAAATCGAACTTACCATTCCGGAGATAACAATAACATTTAACATTGAAGAAAAACTATAATAACTATGAACTGGCGATTGCTTCGTACTGTTAGATGATGAAAAAAAAACTGATGCTATGAATGAATGTGTTCATCATTTTTTCACAATGCCGTTTCTTCTATTTTTCATAAGAACATCGTATGAATATTGAAAGAATTTCATAAGACTCTTATGAAAAATTAGTTTGGACGCAAAAAAGTGGTTCATAAGATGTATCTTATGAAATTTATAATAAGATTTCCTCTGAGTGTAGGGATTCAACGTTTGAGTTGAAGATTCGAATTTTCGTTCGTAGCGTGACCGCTAGATGTTTCGCAACCGCAATTCGGATTGATCATCATCGATTTGGTCTTTCCGACATTGGCTTTGAGACCTGCTGCCTTGGAGCTCTCGGTGAGGTCGTCGAGTTTGCTCTGCATATCTGGTTGTGTTTAGGCGAGCAAAACAATATCGTCAGCCAGGTCAAGGTCGTTCAGTTGCTCCATTGTTGAAGGATTCCACGGCAATCCTCGGTTCGTCGATCGATCCAGTCAGAATCTCATCCATTACGGTTAGAAAAAGCTGGGCGAAGAAGACAGAAATTCGCTGTATCGTTTTCTCTATCGTTTATTTACTGTTCGGAAAAGCCAACAATTGAGGAAAAGATTTGTAATCATAAACTTTAAACTATATAAAAATTTTGTTCGATCAATGGGAACTACCCTAAATCTAAATCTATTATTTAAGCTATTTTTAGAACCACCATTAATCAAACAATTTTTATTTATCAACTTCAAAAACTTCAACGAAATTTGAGCAACTCAATACGCCTGATCTGCAGAATTCGCCAGACCAAAACAAAACCTAATTAAATCATTGTTTCATGCAAAACAAGTGCTTTTCAGCATCAAAAAAGTTTTATTGAAATTCACTAAATATGAAAGTAAGATTTTGAACGTTCGCAGATTGATGAGAGAAATTTGACGTTTGAAAGTTTTTTTATTCAGTCTTCCTACCCCAGAGAAAAAGTAGCGGTGATAAGATACATCCTTGTCTAACTCCAGCATTAACCGGGATTGGTTCGGACAAGAGACCGTCGTGCCGTCGTGCAAGACCTTGCACAAAAATGCCTCGTATTGTGCTTCGATGAGATGAACTAGTTTCTCTGGTACTCCTGGTACTCTGGTAGTAATGATACAAAATAAAAATTCCAAGAATTCATTGAGGGTCCCCGAGGAGATTTTTTTTATATTTGGATGCACTCGAATAAAGTTACAGAAATGTTTATGTATGTATGTATGTATGTATGTATGTATGTATGTTTTATTATATTATAGATATTATAGAAAATTGCGCCGTTAACTATGCAACAGTTGGTAACAGATACACTTTTAGAATTCTCTTTGTCCGACATGTATTAACTGTGAAATGAAAACTTATATGGCAAAGTAAGTCAATCTTTTGGGATTTTATTTTTATTTTGCTCGATTTTTGCCAAGGATTAGGGCACCCTGAATAAAGCATCAAGTCTCAAAACTTTGTACCGTCAACTGGGGCTTCATGCAACACATTTCAACTTCAATGGCTTCTTAAAATTTTAATTTCCACAGATAATTATAGCGCTTGTACATCAAAAGTTTTAAAGTTGATGGGACATCAAATAGACGTAGTCGGACGTATTATTGGTTTCACTAGTTATTTTTAAAATTGCAAAAACATGCGATTTTCTTCCTACTAAGAAAAATGGTTAAGCTGAAACAAACTTAGTTTTTAATGAAAAATCAAATGAAAACGTTTGAAAATTTTTAGTTTTGATATGTTTGTGATGCCTACATTTGCACATGCCTTTCAAAAATGTTTTCAAAGAAAAAGCATCAGGGTTCTGCATACATTTAGGGGTAAAACGTACTACAAAAACTGTACTAAAAGCTGTTATCATAAAAATTAATGATGCAAAACAACCATATTCCAGTATATGGAAACGAAATTTAAAAGGTGAATCTTTGATTTGCATTTTGAAGCATTTTACTCCAAACTGGTAACTGAATTATAAAAATATTGATTTAACAAAATTTGGTGATTGCTCGGAAAATATGTTTATACCAACAGTGTTCTTTTAGGATAATAAAAGTGACATTAGGTTTGTAGGTAGATTGTATCATTTAATAGCCAATCCGTCATACTGGGTGAAGTTTTTAACGGTATCGAAAAATGTAAAAGTTTGTGCAACTAAAGCTCGATTTTTTAAATTTTATATGAGCGAAAACTTTGAAAAACTATTTCACGGTGTAAGAAACTATGTCATCATCATTTTGTTATCAATAAATAATAACTTTAAAACATTAAATAAAAATAAAAATTGACTGAGTTTTGTGATGTACAAATGATGCAGCTAACAACCCAGCTGTTGCATAATGCCCCGTTTGACGGTATACTTTCAGGAGTAAAACAATGGTCACTTTATACTAGCAACCTGGGTGAATCAAAAAATACTAAGCCCTAGGTTGTCAGACCTGGAAAACAACTATTTTTTCTGGTATTTTAATCTTAACTTTCCAAAGCTGAACTATTCTGAACAACTGAGATTTTTGTGAGCCCAAGTACCGTAAAACGGGGCATCATGCAACAGCGAGGTTCGATGCAAAATGTGTATACCATAGCACTTATTCAATTATTTTTATAATATTATGTAATCAAAATACCATTTAATGATTACTAGTTTCTCACATTGTGAGCTAAGTTTTTCATGTTTACGATCACACATAAAATTTATTGGAAATGAGTCAATCAGGAAAGGTTAGATTGAAAGAGTAGGTAAAGGTAATAAAAAAGTTTTCCAATCAAACCATTTCTGATTGACTCAAGTCCAAAAAAAAAACGGACTAAGTTAAAAAATCGAGCAATTGTTGTACAAATGTTAAAGTTGTTCGAGAAATGTCCTATTTATTAAAAAAAAAAACAAATATAACTGCAATTAGTGCTTTATGGCATCGTAAATTTATCAAGAACTATAAATTTTGAATCGTTTTCATTTGATTTTTCATTAAAAATTATGTTTGTTTCAACTTACCCCTTTTTCAAAGGTGAAAATCGCATGTTTTTGAAAATTTAATAATAACTGGTGGAGACAATAATTTTTCTGACTGCGTCAATTTGGGGTTCCATCAAGATTAAAACTTTTGATTATCTGTCGATGTTATTTTTTTAGAAGGCATTGAAGCTGGAAAGTGTGTATGTTACCCATGTGCATGTGTTGACGGTATGCTGTATGATCAAATTTACAAGAAAAGCAAAGCAAAGCAAAAGTTGAATGTCTTTTTTTTATATATGATTTTTCTTCTATTGGAAGATCCGAGATAGCAGTCAATACTTTCATTGGAATTTAAACATCGTTTGAAAGATGTATTCTTGACAATTTGAAAAATCCAAGAAACATTTAAATATAATAAGCTTTCAGAGGTTTTTTGAAATATTGAAATTTTAAATAAAATCGACTTTATTTTAAAATATTGAGAAATTAGAATTACTCATAAAATGAATCCAATAACAACAAAAGCTTTGGAAGCTTCAGTCGGTTTTAACCCAAGCAAATTGTCTAAGGAATTGTTTGGCCTGCACTATACACAAAACAGGCTTTTTAATGAATAACCATTTTAACATGAACCAAAACATAGCCACAAATGCAACTGAAAAGTTCCAGATATACAGTTGCCCCCCCAATCATTAGTCAATTAACGTATCCTTTCACCACAAAATATTCGTTAATTCGGGTGTTAGCTGAAAAAATATCAAGGTTTGTATGGATTTCAATCATTAAATACTTCCTCTTTGAGTTCAAATATGTTTTTATTTTCAATTTTGTTAAAAAATAACAAAGATAATTTACCGAAACAATCAACGTATTTCAAAACCACAATTATGGGTCAATATTGTAGCATGTTACAATTATAAGTCAAATTGCTCACAATTATTAGTCACATAGAAGTCCGTTGCAACACCCGAATATCAACTTATAAATCAACAAATTTCTGGCAAACATTTGGGGGCTTTCCTTGCTAACATACCTTCAAGGGGCATTCGGATTGAGCTAGCAACCAAGAAATGTTTCGTTTCGCTTGCAAAAAAGTAACTCATGATTCTGTGGAATTTGGTGGATTCATGACCAAAGTTGTCAAAAAAAATCTGTGTTTGAAGGAAAAAAAAATCTTAGTTTCTCCGATTTTACCCTAAAATTCTGAAATGATTTTCTGTGGTGCTATTTCCTTTACTTTCATTGAAAATTCAGGATAAATTGGTTCTTTATTATATTTTAGTTGGGAAAACTCAATCAACATTAGATACCAATCTTATCATACTTTTCTAATTCCAAGTAATAAAAAAATCTAAATATAAAAAATAAAATTTTGGAAATCCATTCTAAATTCAGAAATTCTGTGAAATCTGTGAATATTTCAAAATGCTTTGTTCTGTGACACAGAATCTGTGATGGAAATTCTCTCAAAATTCTGTGAAATTACAAATTTTCCAATTCACCTTTGCTTTCATACCAAATCCAGTTGAAGTAAGTTTAACAAATCATTGGCGCTTTGTTCATTTGCAACCAAACAGACAACAAAAATGTATGTTCATCTGCCCGAAACAATCTTCCGTTCGCACTCATTCGAACGAGCCGTAATTTTAACCACTTCATTAAAGATGAATATGTCAATGAAGTCCTTCTTTAATTATTCTTTCGCATCATTAAACATGGACAGTGATAATCCGTGTGAAACATTTGCTGGATTTGTCACCCGGACCTGAACGCTTGCAGACAACATTTCCCCTTTGATATAGGCAATATCCGTTCGTTTGATAGCGATCGGGCGTTGACAGTATCATTTACACCTGCTGGGTCCATTTCATTGAAAATTGATGATTGAATAATGTGCAGGCTCGAATGCGTCCTAACGGTGGCGGCGAATCGAATGAAACAAAAAGCTTAATCGACCTGAATGTTGGCTGTAATCGAAAATATACGGTCAATGTGCAGTAGTTGAAGCAATAATGAGACTAAAGTGTTTAATTAAAAACTTTTGGAAGCTGTAGCAAGTGCGTTCGAAGGAAAGTAGATGAGAAACAACACTCTTCAATTTATTGCTTATTACTCAAGTGATTTATTAAGCTAATTTGCTGCGAAACATAAAAAAATCCCGATAAAATCGTGCTTTTCTGTAAGCATGTGAACAGTTCGTATAAAATATACCGAAAACTATGCCAAGAAAGTTCTTCGAGCGCATCCACCAGGATCGAAAAATGAAACTCATAAAATTCTGCTCCACACGTAAAGAGAAAGTGTTTTCTTCGAGCTTCTAGTAATATAACTGAGGCGTGTTGTATTTTCGCTGATAGTCTACTAATGAAATTTTGTAGCTGTAAGCTGTAAACACAATCTCTCGGAATCTAATTTTTTTTTTCAAAAACTCTAACTTTATGCTGTAAAATTTTATAGCACAGAAAAACGCTTTTTCATCCTTTTTGAAATACAATGATTTAAATATTGAGTAAAGATTCACGATGATTGCATACGTTTAGGCTCAATTTATTAACAAGTAGATGCATTAAAGGGGCAATTGAACTAAATAGCAAACAAAAAATGATGTTCAGCAGAATTCAATTAATTTCAAATATGTTCTCAACACGTGCTAATGAAACAGTATCCAACAGCGTGACAAATTTTGGTTCAGGGAACCAGTTTCTTTCAGTTTGCTGGATGCTTGCAAGCACCCAGAAAATAATATAAATTTACCATCGTTATTCGATACTGAACAATGGTGTGCCCCGATGTTTCGTGCTGGCTAATAACTGGGCCCATTCGTTATTAAATTGCATTTTAAGTTGTAATGTTCAATTGATTTATTACAAAATGTCGGAAACAATATTATAAAATGCTGGGGAAGAGCCAAATGTGTAGTTGATGTATCCTCATTCATGTATTCTATAGAATGGAAATGCTATGTTCTAAAATCACACTGACATTTGTTCAATTTTGATGATAAAAATTCTTCAAATTCGTTTTTACTTTTTAAACAAAATCTCTCGATATATTTTTTTTGGGAAATATAGCTGTACTGATTTGGAAAACCACTCATTCGGCTGCTGGTCGTTGACATTCTCCCTCAAGCATGTACCTGAAATGACGGTTGAATAATGAATGATGCTCGAGTAAAGTGGGCGTAATTATCGTCATTCCTACAACTCCGAACAGCCCGTCAGCAAGGTCCCCAAATGAGCAATTCCGGCGGAAAGAGCTACAACAACCGGATGCCCCTTATCCCGATGACCCCAATCTCGATCCCACCCCAACAAGCCCAGCCTGTTTATAAGGGCACCCGCACCTGTAAAGGTTAGGTGGCTCCAGCTATCTTGACCGTAAAAAAACACACAGAACTCAACCGACGACGAAAACGGGTGGCCGTGCCGTTTTCTCAGCGTTTTCGTGCTTTGGGGCTGCAAAGTCCGAGACACAAAATGTCATTTGTGTCGTGATCACTTTATACATGTTTGATAATTTAGGTAAATTTTTAATTTTTCCAAATGAGCTCTGTGACTTGTTGTTGAGTCTTGCCTGTGTCAGAGTGAGACAAATTACAAATAGGTGTATTGGCAAATAGAACATGCACATTTCGTGATGTGTAAAAGATTATTCTTTTCGGTGAAATTTGATTGATTTTTTTTTTATATATAATTGACTCAAGTGTAAAATTGTTTAAATCGATGTAATTGTAATAAAGCTCAGTTGGCAAAGCGATTGCCTCCTGAGCAAATGTTCCTGAATTCGAACCCAAGACCGGGGTAAACATCGAACAAACCGTCAACTGGGGCATCTTACAACACATTTCAAGTTCAATGGCTTCTAAAAAATGTCCACAGATAATCATACCGCTTGTATGTACACCAAAAGATTTACAGTTGATTGGACATCAAATGGATGTAGTCAGAAAAATTGTAATCGAAGAAGCCCTTTAAGAGCAATCGGTTCTATCAAAGCAATCTTTTTTAAGACTGTCAGCGTTTTTTCATTCTACAAATAAATTTCATTCAAACTAGACACGTTTATTATTATTCCTCAAGATACCATCAAAAGGTTATGGGCACCCACGCTAAGGACAGTTCCCATGGAATTCCGCAGTTCGACGGAGGTCCCGGTTTTCAAAATTGGAGCTTCAGAGTGAAGATGTTCCTGGATTCCGTTGGCTTATTAAGAACGTTGACGGAAGAGGCTCCAGATGTGCATGCTGAAAGGACGAAATTCGTTGAAGCGGATAAGAAAGCCAAGTCGTTCATCGTAAGTTTCCTGGCTAACGAGTGCCTGGAAACGGTACGGGACAAGATCACGGTTCGTCAGATTTGGAACGCTCTTGAGGATTCTTTTGCGAGGAAATCGATCAGCGCTCAGAATCTGCTACGGAAGCAACTGAGCAGGATGAAGTTACGAGAAGGAGAATCGATGCGGGCGCATCTGTTGGCCTTTGAAGATTTGTTGCGGCAGTTGAGAGCGGCTGGAGCCAGGATTGAAGAAACGGATGCGGTGGTTTCGTTATTTCAAACCTTACCAGATTTATACGTCCCACTGGTAACCGCACTTGAGAATCTTTCCGTGGAAAATTTGACTCTGGAGGTGGCTAAGCAGCGTTTGATGGCCGAAGAGATGAAGCCTACCGGCCGACAAGAGGAATCTGGAGAATCGAAGGCAGCCGCTTTCTCAGGCGAAAAGAACCAAAAACCGAAGAAGGTCAGCAAGTTCCGAGGAAAATGTTTCCGCTGTGGTAGCAAAGGAAATGTGATCAAGGATTGCCGAGTTAAAAGTCGAGAATGAAGCCAGGTCAGTGAACAAAAGGAATGCAGTCACGTTTGTTGCTAGCCGTGGTGCGATCAAATCAAGCAGCACCAAGTTGGTATTCAAACTTGATTCAGGCGCTAGTGATCACCTGGTCAACGTGAAGGGATGTTTCTCTAAGCTCGATTCTTTGAAACCTCCTGTGATCATGAATGTGGCCAAAGACGATCGATGGAGTAAGCAACAAAGGTATCCCTCTTAGAATCCAAGACGTTTTGTTTGCTCCAGACCTGCGAGACAATTTGATGTCAGTTAAGAAGTTGACGAAGGCTGGTGTCGTTGTTGTGTTCTCCGGCTCGATTGCAACGCTCAAATTGCAAAATAAGGTGATTGCCACAGCGAAGTTGAAAAATGGATTGTTCGAGCTTGAAGTGGATGTCAACATCCATTCAGCAAACATGTGCGAGACGGACCAGACCAGTTTGTGGCACCGGCGACTTGGCCACCTTAGCCTGCATGGAATGGAAACTATAATGAGAAATCAACTAGCCAATGGTGCAGATTTCAAGTTGGGCGAGTTGAATTTTTGCGATGCGTGCGTTCAAGGGAAGCACTGTCGTGATCCGTTTTCTGGCACCCGAGTGAGGGCAAAGCGGGTCCTTGAGAGGATTCATTCTGATGTGTGTGGCCCAATCGATCCTCCGGCATGGGATGATTCCCGTTATTTCGTGTCCTTCATAGATGATTTTTCTCATTTCGCTATCATCTATCTGATGAAACGGAAATCGGACGTTTATGAGAAATTGAAGGAGTACGAAGCGACAACTACGGCGATGTTCCAAACACGGATCTCGAAGATGACGATCGATCAGGGACGTGAGTATATGTCGGACAAGCTCAAGTGTTACTATTCCAAGAAAGGCATTCAGGTAGAACAGACGGTAGCCTACACACCCCAGCAGAACGGCGTTGCTGAACGGTTCAACCGAACTGTGATCGAAAAGGTTCGGTCAATGATGATTGCTGCAATGGTCCCCAAATATCACTGGTCAGAAGCCACGTTGACTGCTGTGTATTTGACTAATCGTAGCCCTACAACTGCCGTTCCACGAGATACCACGCCGGCCGAGATGTGGTACAACCAGAAACCTTCTTTCAAAAAGCTTCGAGTTTTCGGTTGCAAGGCCTTTGCGTGGATTGCAAAACAGAATCGAACGAAATTGGATCCAAGGAGCTTCGAAACGGTGATGGTCGGATATGCGCCGAACGGGTACCGTCTGTGGGACAAGAGAATCAAGCAAATCCGTATTTCCCGAGATGTCAAGTTCGACGAAAGCTGTTATCCCTTTTCAAACGATTCGGAACCAACGGTGTCACCTGTTCGAATCGTATGCGACAGTGATCCGCTGCTGACTGGTCCTGTGGTGGATAACGATCCGCTGCTGATTGGCAATCCTATGATAACTAACGTCCCGTTAGTTGACGAAACTGCTGAAGCTGTTCCTTGTGATGAAGAAGAGGCACCGAATCGTTCTGAAACCGAGGCGCTCCCTTCGCACATAGAACGACTTCATCCTGTAAATCAGCCAATGTCGAGGCACAGCGAACGGGAGCGCAGAACTGGATTCCATGCGTGCGAATCGAGTGTGGGACCTCGTACCGTGTCCTACAGCGATAAGGCCTTTGAAGTCAAAATGGTTGTTCCGTATCAAACAGGACGAACATGGTCGAGATGTCAAACACAAGGCGAGGTTGGTCGTGAAGGGGTATCTGCAGCGCGCAGGTATCGACTATGAAGACACGTATGCTCCGGTGGCCAGGTTGTCGACGATCCGTACAGTACTTGCTGTGGCTGTGCAGTACCAGTTCCATGTCCACCAGGTGGACGTGAAGACGGCCTTTCTGCATGGAGATATAGTTGAAGATATCTACATGGAAGTTTCCCTAGGTGTCAAGACGAAACCGAATGCTGTGTGCAAATTACGAAAGTCGTTGTATGGTCTCAAGCAGTCGCCACGCTGTTGGAACGACAGGTTCAACAATCAAATGCTAAAGATGAATTTCCGTAGGTCGAAACACGATTCCTGCCTTTACACACGATGCACTGAAGGAGATGAAATGTATGCCATTCTGTACGTTGATGATCTGCTACTCATGGCAAGGAAAATTGAAACGCTCGTGATTTTCAAGAGACAGCTATCAGAAGCATTCAGCATGCAAAGGAAAGGAAATGCATCATTTTCTTGGGATCAAGCTGGTCTACGATCAAAACCATGGAACGCTCCGGCTCTTGATGGAAGCTCACGTCGATAAAATTTTGGATCGTTTCGGCATGGATGAGTGCAACCCAGTTAAAACACCGATGGAAAAAGGCTTGCAGCTCCAGCGCAAGGGATTATCTACCAAGGAGCCATATCGAGAACTACTCTGAAGCATAATGTACACTATGTATTCGTCCAGATATTTGCTACCCTGTTGGATATCTAGGTCGTTTCCAACAGGCACCCTGTGAGGAACATTGGAGCTGCTTGAATAGGCTCACCAGGTTCCTGAAAGGCACAACGAAAACCAGCTTTATATTTCGTCGAAATGAAAACGCTCAGCCTCTGGTTGGTTTCGCCGATGCGGACTGAGCGTCTGATGTTGAAGACCGGAAGTCGGTAAGCGGATTTATTTTCAAAGTTTTTGGCTCCACAGTTTCTTGGTCAAGCAAAAAGCAAGTTACTGTGGCATTATCCTCAAGTGAATCCGAATACGTTGCTCTAAGTTCTACTGCTTCTGAGGCGATTTGGTTGGCCGGACTCCTGGCTGATCTGGAAGTCAAGGAATTGAAACTACCGATAACTATCTACGAGGACAATAAAGGATGCATTGGTATGGCGAAGAACCTGGACACGAAGCGGACTAAGCATATTGATATCCGCCATCATTTTCTGCGGGATCACGTTGCGAATGGTACTCTGAAAATTGAATCAACAACTACTCATGATCAATTGGCCGATCTCCTTACCAAGGCGTTGGATCTAACACGTTTCCAGTTCCTGAGTCGAAGATTAGGTCTCACCGATTGAGAGAGGGTGTAATCGAAGAAGCCCTTTAAGAGCAATCGGTTCTATCAAAGCAATCTTTTTTAAGACTGTCAGCGTTTTTTCATTCTACAAATAAACTTCATTCAAACTAGACACGTTTATAATTATTCCTCAAGATACCATAAAAAAAATATTGATTTCACCAGTTATTTTTAAATTTACTACAACATGCGATTTTCACCCTACTTAGAAAAATGGGTAGGTTGCAAAAAACTTTGTTTTTAATGAAAAAGTTGAAGAGGTTGTGTATTAGACACGACCGAAAGGTTAACGTAGAATTACGAAGCAAGTGTATTCAATCTCTTTCTTGAAAAGTTTGGTGACCCTAAAAAGAGCCTTTTAATGTAGTTTGTGGTCCTGAAAAGGACCGTTTTCTGATGGTTGTTGTATTTTCATTGGCGGTCTTGGCGTCTTCGGTGTTCGCAAATAGAAAATCCATTAAACTCCTTGAAGTCGAACCAGATAGCGTAAGGCGAGCTTGATTGTACCCTGGATGACGGTTGTACCCTTCCATGCTGCGTCCTTTACCTATTTTAATTGGAGGGAAGAAGCTGGTTTGTTATGGTTTAAAAATATTCTCCGTTTTTGCGACATGGGCGTTATTATGAATTATGAAAATTCTCTTTCAACTGCTTGCAACAGTGAAAGCCAACGGGTTCTGGAATGTTTCAGAATCGATTTGAATTCCACGTCTGCGAATGAACAAAAATTGCGAAGAGCTTCGAAAAAAGAAAGTAGTGCAAATCGGATTCCTTTCTCCGAATTAAAATATTGAACTATAAGTCTGTACAGATACCCAGAAACTTAGTACAGGATTCGATTTCCTCCAAGGCTAATTGTATTGAATATGGAGCAAGAACGTTGTTCACTATGGCTTCAGTTTTCGTTCTGGCGGAAGCAAATTTTTCAGAAATTTCGGAAGCTTTAAAAACTTTTCAACTCTTTTTTGGAGCAGTCACAACTTAATTAACTAAAATTTTGCTGAACGACGTGAAATGCCATAGTGGCTTTGCCAGCCAAAACCTCCAATTCAAGTGATGAATTTTGTTCAAGAAAAGGGGAATTTATCTTACTTGATGTTCCTGCAGAGCGGGTGTTAGCTTGGTGCTTCTGGGAGGCCAAATGCTGTACCAAATTCGTCCTTTGTTTGCAATCTACATTTTTTCGGCAAAATTCGCACAAATTCTTTTTAAAGAGCTGCTGAAAATATGTTGTCCCTCCGAGACATTCTAAATGAATATAATAAAAAAATAAATTGAAATAAATTGAGATATTTACTTTAATTCTTTCAAATCACTTTTCGTATTCAAATATAAAAACAATCCGTCAAATTTGAAACACTACCTGACACCCTTTGTGTTTTATCTATAGGTGGGGACAAGAATACTCTTGCACGAGTGTGAAAATCAGTTTTTTCAATGTTTTGATTGTTACCGTCAATCGGGGCATCATGCAAAAGCAGGGTTAGATACAACATTTGTATACCACAACACTCATTCAATTTTTATTTCAATATACTGTAATAAAGTTATCATTGAATGATAACAAATTGATGATGACATAGTTTTTAACATAGTGAAAGAGTTTTTGAAAGTTTTTGATTCTCATAAAAAATTTAAAAAATTGAGCAATAGATGTACAAATTTTTACATTTTTCGATGCCGTAAAAAACTTTACCTCGTATGAAGGATTGGCTTAGTGAAATCACCTACAAAATTTATATTGCTTTCATTATACAATACCAACACTGTTCGTGTATAGATGTTTTTCGGACAATCACCAAATTTTTTAAATAAATATTTTTATAATTTAGTTAGCTGACTGGGGCAAAATGCAACTAAATGCAAATCAGAACTAAATCTCACAAATCGCGTTTCCATATGGTGGAATATGATTGTTTTGCATTGTGCGTTTGTTAACATTAAAATTTCATCCATCCTAAGATTTATTTACATGATTCAAGATAATAGAATATTTTGTAGTATTTTTACCCCTAAATGTATGCAGCAGATTAACACTTTTTTCTTTAAAACATTTTTGATAAAAAAAAATGTAAAATTTTATTCGAACAAAATCAAAAACTACTGTGATTGGTACTTCATGCGTTATGACATCACAAATGTATCAAAAACTATGAATTTTCAAACCTTTTCATTTGATTTTTTATTAATTACAGAGTTTGTTGCAACTTATCCCTTTTTCTTAGTAGGGTGAAATTCGCATGTTTTTGAAAATTTAAAAATAACTGGTAAAACCAATAATTTTTCTGACCACGTCAATTTGGTGTCCCATCAACCTTAAAACTTTTGATGTACAAGAGGAATGATTATCTGTAGGCATTAAGATTTTAGAAGCCATTGAAGTTGAAAAATGTTGCATGTTGCCCCAGTTCACGGTACGTCACAATCACAAACGTTCATGAGCGTCTCGACGTTGAAGTTGCCTTTCTCCAACGGCATACAATGCTGCATGAAATTTCATAAATCACAATCAAAGCACCCTTTCATTTACGCTATTTTCTCTTCTGAAGGACGACGCTGTTTGTTCTAAATAATAAACAACTAACAATATTGTAAAAATCCACTCACTGTAGGTCTCATATGAGCAAAACGGAAGAGTACGTTTTCCAAATAAAACTGAGCGATTAAAATGCGAAATTTCGAAATTATTTACAAAATAAAATTGACCCATAGATATTTGTTACAGCATCTACCAAATTTCACACAATCATGGATCACTTTTTTGCTAGCAAAGTAAAACATTTCTTGGTTGCTCTAGATAAATGCCCCTTAAATTTATACTATCAAAGAATGCCCCTGAATGTTTGCCAGAAACATGATGATTTCCATGTTGATATTCGGGTGTTGCCATGGACTTCAATGTGACTAATAATTGTGAGCAATTTGAATAATAAATTAATTGTTGCGGGCTACAATTTTGACCTATAATTGTGGTTTTGAAAAACGGTTTCGGTAAATTGTGTTATTTTCAAACAAAATCTTATGTATAAAAATGGAGGCGTTTTCTTTGTGACAACATCACGTATGAATGGTCGGTCGAAATGAAGTGAAATTTGGTATTCGGGGGTTTTCCGGGTCAGAGATGGTTTGTATAATAGTTTCAAGAATCTCACTTTTTATGGATGGGGGGTCCCCATACAAAATTATTTCTTTTCCACATCTTATATATAAAAATGGATGCGTTTCCTTTGTAACACCATCAAGTACGAATGGTCGGTCGTAATGAAGTGAAATTTGGTATTCGAAGGTTTTTCGGGTTGGAGATGGTTTGTATAACAGTTTCAAGAATCTCATTTTTTATGGAAGGGGGGCCCCATACAAAATTATCTCTTTTCCACATCTTATACATAAAAATGGATGCGTTTTCTTCGTAACACCATCACGTACGAATGGTTGGTTGTAATGAAGTGAAATTTGGTATTCGGGGGTTTTTCGAGTCAGAGATGATTTGTATAATAGTTTCAAGAATCTCACTTTCTATGGACGGCGGGCTACTATACAAAATCAGCTAGAAACGGGACAAAACTGGAACAGCTTGAAGGCGATTTTCACGAAAACTGATTCACGAGCACGAAGTTGTTAAAGAACTGGAAATATTTTCCAAAGATTTATTAAGGAACGGGTAAAACGAAGTTTACCGGGTCAGCTAGTTGAAAATAAAAAAATATTTGAACTTAAAGTAGAAGCATTTAATGACTGAAATTCATACAAAGCTTGATATTTGGTCTACTAACATCCAAAAAACGAACATCTTGTGATGAAAGCATACGTTAAGTGACTAATGATTGTGGGGGGACTGTACATCTATTGCACGATTTTATTTAAATTATTTATCTCCTAACTGTGTATAAGTAAATCTATAATTGTCAATCATCAGAAAAAAATTTAAACTTAGAGTGTTTTAAAACATTGACATAAACCTACGAGTTTTTGAGGTTTCAAGAACATTCAACTGTTTATAAAATCTTTAGAGTAAGAACACATATAATGAAATATTGAACACCGTCTTTGGGATTAAGCGTATTTCTTGTCAATAGAAAAATAACGAAAAGTTTTTTGGATGAAATTTTAAAACTGTAGCTTCCACAGCTTCGAATCGATATGATTTTTTTCAAGGAAAGATATTTTTAAAACTATCACTTAAGTCCTTTATTCTTAATTCTTTTGGTCATAATTATTCAACACTATTATTCTAATACTGAATAGGCAGTGTTTCAATTATTGAACATGTAATTATTGCATTTGATTGTATACATTTAGGGGTATTTAGATTGATAGAATACATTTCATGGCAATTTGGGTGGAGCTTGCCAACACGAAAGAGTTTATTTATTGGTACCATAGAACTCCGCTCATCCGAGGTAGTCGGGAGAAGCACCACCTCGCATCAGTCAACGAAATATTTAGAAAGCGCTTTCTTTTTGTTAAGAAGGTTGCATACCATCTAGGCGCATAACTTAACAAATAAATGGATTTTTTAATGCTATATTATATAGAATCGACGTTGTAGACTTTAAGACTTACATAGCAGAACAATATATAGCAGTAATAAAACACAACTTTCCATGGATTATGTATAAAAATAGTGGCTCGGATAACATGTAAACTCGGATAACTGGAGCTCGGATACGCGGGGTTCTCTGTATAAAATTTAAGAAACCTTTAAAATTCACCGATTGGGTCGGTTATTTTCGTCAGTGTATTTCCTACCTATTTTTCTATTTCCTCGGTACTAAAAGGGTTCAAGTTAAAATGTTGCATAACATATTTTGTTCTATTGTAATGATATGTGAAATTTTAATGATGGTGCCTAGATTCAGGTACAAAATTATCCAGAGCAATTTATGTAATAATAAATCTTGGTACCCTAGCCTCATTATTCTAGGACTTTAAATGTATTCACTATTGAAAAAGATTAGAAACGTTCTTGCACAACGGAAAATTTTGATCTTGTGACAGTACAGCATGCAAAAATGTATTTTGATCACAGACAAGTTATTCCAATTTATGAACAGCTATGACCCACTTATCCAGTCATAAATACAAAGGACCTGTTAGGTTCTAGCTCGATCTGGCTGGCTGCTACTTCACCCGGGATATATTGAAACGGTACCAGAAGAAAATTTTTGATGTTTTTAAATAAAGTTTTAATCTTCCCATACCCATAATATCCCATCGAAAGTTTTTTTAAAGCTTTATAAAACCCTCAAAAACATATTTTTACCAATTTTGTTTGTTATTTCCTCGTGGGGAAATCGGACTTACTTCTAAGTGGTACAAGCCTTAAGTGCTGTGATAAACAAATGTTGCATCTAACGATAAAGTTACCTTTTTGTCGGCCGGTTTCGGGCTCGATGTTGCCCATATACAGGACGATGTCCGACCGGTCGGGCGGAGTCTTGCGTTGTTCGATGCGTCCCATTGCTCCTGACAGTTGAGCATCTGCTCGTTGAGGTTTACGCACTCCTCTAACAGCTCTTGCTTTGTAACACTCCATATCCTCCGCCAGAGTTATGTCAATGGGAATCATGCCCGAGATGATAAAAGCTGCATCTGCTGATATGGTCCTGTACGCATAGGAAACTCGCATGGCTATCAGCCGATGTGTGCTCCGTAATTTGGGTCTGTTGCGCTATACCTCTATCGCGGAGCTCCAGGCCGCCCCGCCGTATCGCAGTTTCGACAGTGCTATACGCTCGCAAGGAGACGTCTCTTGCTACTCTTTGGACCATGGCAGTTCGGCATAATCCAGGCCAATGAATCTATGACTTTAGATGCACTTTCACAACAGTATTTGACATGCGCACCAAAACTTAAGCGATTGTCGACCATTACTCCAAGGTATTTTAGCTGCTGTTTCGAAGATGTCGTGTGCCCTCCAACAGTAATCTCCATGTGCGTCACAACTCTTTTATTGGTCAGCAGAACTTCGGTTTTATGGTTAGCTATCTGAAGCTTAACTCCCTCCATCCAGATGCCAACCCTTTCTACGGACACCATTGCAAGGTCTTCTACCTCCTCGATTGTTTCGCCAGTGATCATGAGCACGATATCGTCAGGAAATCCGACTATCTGCACGCCTGCTGGTAGTTTCAGCGTTGACACCTCATTATACATGGCATTCCAAAGCACAGGTCCGAGTATGGAACCCTGTGGAACACCCGCTGTAAGGGCAGTAGATCGTAACCCAGTTTCCTATTAGCCTGCAGAGGGTATTGGGAACACGCATCCTGTGAAGCGCTTTGGCAATCGCTTCCCAGCTGGCATTGTTGAAGGCATTTTTAACGTCGATCGTCACAATGGCGCAGTGACGAACACATGTCCGCTTCTTTTTATATGCGTGCTTCGCGTACTCTCTCACCATTCGGATGGCGTCCACCGTAGATCTCCCTTTCCGAAAACCGAACTGTCTGTCCGACAGTACACTTTCGCCTTCTGTGTTGATAACAAGTCTTTTTAATATTATCCTCTCTAGTAGCTTACCAAGGGTGTCCAGCAGACAAATGAGTCTGTATGATGATGGATGCCCTGGGGGTTTCCCAGGTTTCGGTAGTAGCACCAACTTCGCCATTTTCCACGAATAAGGAAAAGATCCCTCGTCGAGACACTTTTGTAACACCACTCTGAAGGTATCCGGAATGGTCTGTACCGCCACCTTCAGCACTGCTCGCTTAAGTGCCACCTTGGCTGCTCGGTAAACGGCACCTCTCGTTTCTCTATCGGCTTCGTTTCTCGTCCGTTGAGCTTGTCGCTTGGCTTTTAGACAGCTAGTACGAAGCTCAGCTATTTCTGAGGTCCACCAATAAGCTGGTCGTCGCCACCACTTCGGTGTATTCCTTCTGGGCATGGTCATGTCGCACACCGCTACCATCATTTTCGTTCGCTGCTCAGCATTATGGACCATGCGTATCGCATGGTGATCGCTGTGCGTATAATCGTCACACACTCTCCAATTCATGTCAGTTTTTAATGATGGGCTCGCAAAGGTGATATCTATCACTGACGTTCTGTCTGGTATTCCATGCTTGCGATAGGTGCTGGTAGATCCAGTGTTGCAAAGCTCAACCTCCAGTCTCGCGAAAGACTTTAGCAGGCTGTGGCCCCTAGGATTGTTGCACCTACTACCCCAGTCAGTCAGTTCGTGAGTGAGTTCATCCAACATCGTCCATCTTGGTAAAGCGTAGCAGCTGCAGAAGAAGATGCCTTTAATTTTAGCAATCACAAATCCGTCCCGAGGATCTACCACTATCTCCTGGATAGGAAAACGTCCCGTGGCGTAGATAGCAGTTAAGCCAGGCCTGTCCGCTGTCCAATAACCGTTTCCAGACGGAATTCTGTATGGTGTTACAGTTGATTTTTAGAACTTTTATTATGGTGTGATTTGAGCAAAACTACAGTTAAAAAACCCAACCCTAATAAAAAATCAACCAACTTGTTCGACCAGATTTGGCCCACTGTATCGAACTTATTTTTGAAAAAACCCGACAGCCCACAGTTTCCAAAAAACGAAAAAAAAACTGGTACTGTCATCAATATTTCCGGACGTCAGTTTTGAGAGCAGAATTGGAAAGAAAAGTGTGGTGCTCGACAGGGATGCTTTCCTCCGTGGTGTTTTTACGGAGCCGGAGAATTTCAACACCGCAGTATTATTGTCATTAACTCTCCGGAGAGATTGTTGGTTTTTCACCACTCTCTATCTGCTATCGAAGTACTCGAGTGTCATATACACTAACTTAAACTCGCACCGCCACCAGATCCTCACATTGGAGAATAAATGTTTGCACCGTAGAGCTCCGTAGAGTGGCAAATTTCCTCACCGGCGAGAATCACCTGCGTTTTTTGTGACTTGGCTTTGCCGAACGTAAGGAAAGCAGGAAGTTGAAAGCAATGTGCCATAAGACAGTATCCATTCCTTAGCCATTCTTACGGGGCGTTCGTAAATTAATCGTTTTGAATGTTGCATCTGTTGATCGATTTATTTTGGTAGATGTCAAAAAACCATCCAAAGCATTTGATTTACATTCAAAAAATCACTTCGACCAAAAACATCATTTTGTTTCTACGAGTAGATAGCAATTTACGAACGCCCGGTATAATAAGCTTAAAAAATATAGAAATATGATGAAAACGAAATCTATTTAAAAAAAAATCCATCGTTGCAACTGGAGACAATTGCCATCAAAGTGGAAAAATGTAATGTTAATATATTAAATTAACAATATTACACTTCAATAATACAAATACGCATTTTCAACATGGATCATCAAAAATCGAAGTTAAAACCCAACTTAATTTTCCATATTCTTTGCATTTTTTTTAAAATGATTCTTGTCACATAATATTGAACAATTCAATCAATAAGAAATGTTCCAGATTGCCCGAATTTATCCGGGACAAAACTTGAAAAAAGTTACCGGGAATAATGCAATAAGTTCACTCGGCCCGAACTTTTCAGAAAATTGTAATAATTGAAAAAAAAGTTTAAAAAAAATAAACATTTTTATTTATAGAAATCTTTAATAAGATTTGAAAGCAACAGATTTGGATTAGTAAAACATTTCTTCTTCAGATAAACAAACTGTTTCTTCATTGCTACACTCAGAGGAAATCTTATTATAAATTTCATAAGATACATCTTATGAACCACTTTTTTGCGTCCAAACTAATTTTTCATAATAGTCTTATGAAATTCTTTCAATTTTCATGCGATGTTCTTATGAAAAATAGAAGAAACGGCATTGTGAAAAAATGATGAACACATTCAACTGATGCTATATCAGTTTTTTTTTTCATCATCTAACAGTACGAAGCAATCGCCAGTTCATAGTTATTATAGTTTTCCATCAATGTTAAATGTTATTGTTATCTCCGGAATGGTAAGATCGATTTGATGTTTTTGGTGTGAACGTTGAATATATTAGTAAACTAAAATACATTATTTGTTTACTTTTCAGCAAGCTGATCGGCAAAAAACGAAAGGTCGAAGATTAAGATGCAGCAAAAAAAAAACTTTGATGGAGCCGTTTGTTGATGCGCTGCTGATGGTGACCATAAAGGATTTAATTTTAATCAAATTTGGCAAACAATAAAGTGAATATTTTCAGCATGAAATATTGTGATTTTTTCTTATTAGAAAGTGATTTACTGTTTCCATAAGAATCTCTTATGAAAAGCAACAACCTCTCATTGAAGTAGGCGTTCATCTTCAGAATTCATTCGCGTCATAAGACAATCTTATGAATTTCATTAATTTTTCTTATGGCGCCACTTCATAAGAGAATCTTATGGCATACATAATAGTATTTTTCTGAGTGTAGTCCTATTGGAACTGCCCCTTCAAGTATACTATCACTCGAAATACCCCTAAATGTAGACAATCACCTGCAATGTTTACGTGTTCAATAACTGGATCGATCGGTTTTCTCGGTGGTGTATGTGGTGAACATAAGAGCTTTCACTCTCACGCTTGTTGGTGTTGAATTCAATATAATCTCTCCGGTGGTGTTAGTTAAACATCTCCGTGGTGAAATGCAGAGAAACTCCGTGGGGAATCGAAAAACCCGCACCGCGGAGATTCTCCATAGAGAAAATGCATCCCTGGTGCTCGATCGAGTGCGGAGGCTTTTGGGCCTGCGGGTCTGGAGAAGGTTCGGGGCTTCTGCTCCACATCCCCACGGAGGACAGAAGCGGCGATCGTGGCACAGATGGCCACTCCATCATCGCCGACTTCGGAGCCAGTACAGTGCCGTGAGACGTCGGCCCATGGCAATCAACAATTTCAGCAACAACATCCGGCACGGCAATGACGTGCGTCTCCATCGGTGCGATGCAAGCCACACCTCCGACTGCTCCGTGCTGCACCAGCAGCAGAACAACAACTTCAGCAACAACATCCGCACGTCAATGTTATGCGTCGGCATCGGGGCAATACCAACCACACCTCCGACTGCTCCGTGCTGCACCAGCAGCAGAACAACAACAACACCAGCAGCAGAACGACAACAACATCCGGCACTGCCATGTGGTGCTTCGCCATCGGTACAACACCAGCCACACCTCTGGTTGCTTGGGAAGTTCTGCACCAGCAGCCGAACAACAACAACGCCAGCAGCAGAACAACAACAACTCCAGCAGCGGCATGGCCTGGCCGTCGAGTGTTTCGGAGGCAACTACGAGGCAGACAGTGGGACCATGCATGGTTCCCAGTAAGGTGCCAGTCGGACGAGAGCCGTAAGTTGAATTCAAAAGAAACTACACTCTAAAAATGACCAGAATTGTCGGGAGATTGGGTGGGTGAATTAAAAAATGGCCATTAGAAAATTTTAAATTATGTTTTCGTTTTTTCATTTGTGGCGACGACCATAAGAAACCTCATGTTATAATGGTTCTGATAAAAGCGCCACATCACACTTCCTTTCGCCTACCGTTTGCTCCAGCGGAAGCTGTGCGACCTCGCTATGGTTGAGGTTTAGCTGGATTACATCCAATTTTACTGGCTTGCCTTTGCCTTTTTGTATGCCTGGCAGTCCAAGCCACCAGTTTCAGGAGCGTAGTCCGCCTGCTTGCACAGCATGCATTTCGGTTGATTTTTGCAAACTCTAGCGAAGTGTCCTTCTCCATCGGCAACATCGTGACCTGTCGGGTCCGTTGCTGTTTCGGGATTGGTGACCGAAGTCCCAGCAATTAAAGCAGCGTTGCATTTGTTTCGGTATCCTGGGTGCGGTTCTAAAGAGACCCACTGATCACCCAACTCTTACACTCCCTGCCGTCAGTAGAATGCTGATTCTTTACTCATACCAGGTATGCTGGAGAGTGTTTTCTCGAGCTCCTCTGCAGTGGTAAACTCATCCAAGTCCTTGCATTCAATAGATGCGACCTGCGAAAGAGCTGGGGCAGTCGCTTCATCGCCTAGGGTGCTTTCAACAAGCTCCTTGAAGTCGGCGCTCTTTACCGTCGGGTCTTTTTCTCCTTTTTGGGTGCGTCTTGTTTTGGTGACGCTCTCGCCAAGAGCAGATAATTTTGGCTCTGCGCGTAGCTTTCGGAACAAGTCCGCATACGTTGTGCCTTCAGTCGCTTCCACGATAAAGGCATCACCCCTGGACATCACTCGTTGAGGTTTTGGTTTTGCGGGTGGTTCTGGCTTCATGACGGATTTTCTTTTCGTGTTCTCCTTCCTATTACGAATCATTCGCCAGCCTCCTGCACTACTTTCTCCGTCTGCATCCTCGTAGTCCGTACCCCTCCTTTTTTGGAGGAATCGTTTACGACGGAGGAGTCGCGATCTCTTTTCGCGGTTCTTCTCGGCTTGGACTCCTTCGAAGGTCCTTGAGAAGCAATCAATTTTGCTTCCTCCAATCCCTTCTCCACAGCCTCGGCTTTCCGCACCAGCTCCGTTCGTTCCTTGACGGCACTTTGCAGAAGCACCATCAAATTCGGCACCCAGGTCTTGATGTGCGTGTGCACGTTGTTGGTACTTCGCACAAACTGCTGTATCTTGTCGATCATGTCGGCTGCCTCCAAAAGAACACATTTTTTTATGCCCCTTGGTGCACCTCTTCCTGCGACTGGGACCTGCTCCTCTTGCTGGGAACTACTGAGGTTTTCAGTGGACCCATCTGCGGCCGGGCTTCTCCCCGCTTCCTTGGAAACCTCCCTGCCAATCCCTTTCCTAGCTCCTTTGTACGTCTCGGTGGTCGAGTGGTTAGCGTGGTAAGACGGTAATCGCTGGTCCACTGACGGCATGGGTTCGATTCTCATCTCGGTACTGGGTGTTTAATGTTAATCTTAAGTTGTCCATGTCATTAATTCAGTCTGTAGAGCCTAAATAGGTTAAGACGGTGTATGTCTTTTTTTACTACTTTGCTTAGTAGAGGAGACCTAAGGAGTCCTCTCTTAGCAAAGACCACTGCCTGCGTTCTTCTACCTTCTTCTACCTTCGTCCGAGCTAACGTCAGTTGTCTCGGAATTCCTTCTGTTTTTTATGTTGTTGTTGTTTTGGTTCATGATTAGTCCCACGAGTAGCTAGGGAAATATACGGTCCATTGCGCCAGTGCCTTGCTTTAGCGCAGTGTACCACTGGCTCAAAAAGCGACATTTTCGTTGCAACCACAACTGTAAACATACACTGTTTGTATATCTAGGCGATACCGAAGCAAATATCATCGAAATGTCTCAAATACGTAATTTAGATATAGCTTGTTTTTAATTTAATTGAATTTTGTATCGATTAAACTTAAAAAATCCGATGAAGCCGTTTGAATTTTCAACACTTCATTTCATTCAGTTATAGACCTTTCAGACGCCAAAAGAACTTCTTGCAACCGGAAGCCTTTTTTATTTGCCGAGTCTTTTTCGGTGTGCCCGGAACAGGTAGGTATTATTTTCCTAGATAAAACCATAAACTCAAGTCAATAGGAATCGAAAAAATCCAGCACTATCATTAAACGACAATGAACAACCATCATTTACCGAGCTGCTGTCGCTTCACGGTGTACATAGGTAATGGAGTGCTGCAGGTCTAGCGAGGACAATCGGATGCATAATTTACATTTCATTGCACATAAATTCCACCAACAGTTGGTCGAGCACGATAGGATGGCATGGCAGCACCGAAACCGGAAACGGGAAACCAAATGACCGGCAATGGGAGACGAAGCTCGGGAATAATCCATTTCAGCATCCGAAACAAAAATGCTTCCAACAATTCCGGGTACGAAATGGAGCATGAAAATCACAGACTGCATTCAATTCGGGAAAACTGCATAGTTTTGGTACACTTTTAACGATGAACTTTTCCCCCCGGTTTGAAATCAGCATTTCGTGTTTGCATTGAAATGTGCCGCCGCATGTGTAGTGAATTTCACACGCAGAGCAAGCAATTCAAAGCGGAATTTTTCTTGCACCACACAGGATGCTTTTTTGCAGCTATACAAAGTTTATCGCGAAGTAAGAAAATGCATGAACTGGAGTGGAAAATTTGATAAATTGAATATCCATCCAGAAAAGGCGGTATGTTGGCTCTGATGGCGTCGTTCATAAATCAGCGTTGATGCAACAACCTGTTGAGAGATTCAATTTAAGTTGAGGAATATCTCTGAATAGCTGCTTACAGTTTAAAGATGGCAAAGGAATGGAATGTCCTGCAATGAAGTAAAATGCAATAAAAGACAGAAGCAAACGTTTTTGGAGTGTGTCAGTTTCTCTAAACAAGACATTTGAAACATGAATTCATGCAACACGTAAGTTTGAACGTTTAGTAACAACATGTACCTCGTTAATTCATATAAACGACGGATACATCGCATAAAAGAATTTTTTAAATTGCCTGCTATTAGGCGTTCAAAAGCTATGGTCGTTTACAAAATTCATATCACTGTAAAATGAAAATCGTCCAAAGGAGTGTTCAATCATGTAACAACCTCATCACAGTGGATCTAGCTAAAATGTTATTTTCAACCGTTTTACGTTTGATTTATAAGCTTTGATATAAATTTGGCTTAAATTGGTTTGACATTCCGTGGAGCTCATGAGCCTCTTCACCACAAATATTTTTTTAATTTTTCGTGTAAGTTTATCTACGTAATGGTTGGCAAAGATTTTCTCCAAAATTGTCTTGTTATGAAGCTAGCGGACAGCAGAAACTGAACTTCTTCAGGAAAATTTCGCATCATAGATACGCCTGTAGGCTCTTTATGTACATCATAAAGTTTGCATAAATTCAGGTGTTTTTGAACCCTAAAGACCTCAAACCACATGGTTTGGCCAAACAAAATTTCCTGCAATTTAAATAAAGAGCCCTAAATTCTTAAACAACTATTGTTGAATACCCCCGAATGGGGTGAAAAGGGACAGTGGCTTATTAATTGAGAAACTCGTAAGAATAAGATCTGTCAAACAACAAACATACTTTCATTTGAGCTTCCCGTGAATCACTGCGTTGTTTTTACCTGGTAGATAATATTTTGGGTTTTTTTTCTCCAATACCCAGTAATTTCCTTTTTTGCGGAATTTAAACTCCTGGGTTAATTCGTCCCATACACAGAAATTTCATTTTTTATCACCCATACTTATATTCGAAAAATGTTGTTGCTGGTGCCTAACTCCAGGGGCAATAATTGTTTTTATTCTAGATTTCCTATTAGGTTGCAAGCGAATATTTCTGAGATGAATTTAACAATAAACTTTCTTCCATTTTACATTATGTTCTACGTTTATAGGAGATCCTAGACACTGCTATGTACATGCATAACATGTTAGATGCATTCTATGCCCTACACCAGTGGTCGGCAACCTTTTGAGTCAGAAGAGCCAAAAACTTAAAATTTTCAAAATTTCAGAGTTTGAAAGAGCCACATTAACCCTTCGTTTTATAAAGTAACAAATTTGCAACAATTTATGTATGGAAAAAGTGAAAAATAATAATTTATTTCAATTTTTTTTTCTTGATGTACTCATCATTTCCAACTGTTAAAAATGATTTTTAAGGAAAAAAAATCATGAAATGAAGGGTTAAAGATTTATTGTTTTTGTTTTTAATAAAAAAAATACATAATTTATGAATGATCAGATAACGCAAGTTTACGAAAATTACTATAAAATCATATAGAGTTTTTTCTTACTCTTGCATATTTTTTTTTCCTAATCTGTTTCTGATTACCATTAAATACATGGATACTCTTCTGGATCGTCATCTCTTCTAAAATGGCATGATTTTATATTAATTTTAATGCGTTGGCAAATATCAGGTCGATAAAATTGAACATAGGTACATACATATTAAGCTTAAATAAATACTTTGCATGAGGTTGAAGTGAACATAATAACATCATTTATAATCTTCGGCAAAGAAAAGCCTTTAAATAACAAAATTAAGGGAAATAGATTTAAATTTTCTTAGAATTTTCAAGCTTTCTCACGACAATTCCTCTTAATAAGCTATAATACATTAAATCCAGAAGTATGGGGTTAAATTCAAATGAAGTTTAAGTAGTCAACAATTCAAATCTTCAAAATCATACTCCTGATAACAGATAACATTTGTCATTTCAACAAGTGTTCAGAATTTTAGCATCTATAAAATTTAAAAATGTCATTTAATATCACATGTGAAATAAAGAAGAATGAAATTAAATACATTGTAGATAATTCATTAATGCTTACTAAAGCTTAGATTACTGGAAAAATCGGTGGTTTCACCAGTATAAATCTGTGATAATGTGATTGTGTAGCCTTCATTCCAATTCATTGAAAATTCTTGGCAAATAATAAAGAGACAGTAAATTTTAACTGGCAAGATTAGTTCAAGGACACTTTTGAAGTTCCGAAACAAAAAATAATAAAAATAAATCAACAGTGATTACCTAACTCTTAATCAAAAATAAATAAATGCTCTTGGTAAATCTTGGCTTCAGACATCACATTTAGAAAAAATATTTTATCAAAAATATTTACAATTGAAATAACATAAAAACCTGCTTAGGGGTGTAGAGGTTAATTCATTTTTTGATTAAAAGTATTTTACCTGTAATTGAGTTTTCAAACATATTTTAAGAATTGAAATTCTCATTCATTCTCAATGCTGATTCGAATTTGAAAAGCTGTCCAATTTTTTATTTGTAATTCTCAATTCTTAGTTTTGGAATTTAGTATTTGAATTTTATGCATGTATTCACTTTCCAAACCGTTATTTATTGGATAAGCTTTCCAGATTTTTTTTCTGTAGGTTTTCAGGCCAAGGCATTGGGTTTCTAAATTTTAAACTCTAAACCAGGTAATATCCGGGTAAAATCGGCCAAAATCTAGGTATTTTGCATAAAAGGCAAGAGAAAAGCTGAAAAATGAACACACGAAAAATGATTTTTACCAAGGCACAACAGCGGCGTTCAAACCTTACAATTATCTAACAATTTCAAAACCTGCATGCGAATTAATTTCGCTTAAACAGGTTAAAATTTTTCTAAAAATTCTGAATAATCATGGAAAAAATCGGGCCTTTTTTTGCAATATCCGGGCAAGCGGATCGGACCTGGCATTTCCATTTTTCTTTTTTTGAAAATCTGAGCAAGCCTGGTTAAAACCGGGCAATCTGGGATGCTATTGGAAAATTTGTATTTTATTTAATAATTATTTTACTTGAAACGGCTCATACGTGGTTTCTGTATTCAAAAACATACATTAAAATTATCATTTTCAATTCATATAAATTAGATAGGTTTGAGGTGGTGTTCCCAAGAAATGTATGTTTCAACCCGTCAAAGTTGTAAATATTTTTCAAAATTTGATGAGGATTATATTGTTTGATTTCAAAACAAAGGCTGCCTCAGAAGATTTTTTTTTGTAAATTATAAACTTTGATTTTCATGTTAGCTACAGCTCAACTATTCTGTTTGATTCACTCAAAAACATAGATACACACGCTTTACAAATAAATAAACTAATTTTGGTTTTTGTTGTTTTAAAACAACAGTAATTCTTTGCATTTACGGATCATGATAAATTAAATCTTGGAAGAATTGTAAAATTAGGCTTAAAAAATGCTATTTTGCTGTTTCATCCTTTTCGCTTGTTTCTACAGCGGATGCGGAATTCTCTTCTGGACCTAAATAAATCTATGTGCAAGGTCACAAGAGGCAATTATCGCTTTAGCACGAATTAATAAATATTTTATTCAAAAATATATGCAATGTTAGGGCAGTGAGCTGAAGAGCCACAACTTTACATCAAAAGAGCCGCATGGGGCTCGCGAGCCGCAGGTTGCCGACCTATGCCCTACACCAAACTCGTAAACCTGGAACATCAATAGGTATTTGCTATGTATTCAAACAACAATTGTCATGGTAGGAAATGTAATTTTTAATGCTTTAAATATATATATTTTTTAATTTTTTTAGCAACATACTATTCACTGTACTTTTATGTGATTTTACACAATGAATCTGGAAATTTATTGATTCTGAAACGAAAACGAAGATATTTGTAGGTTGTTGGATACTTGAATCACATCAATGTCCTCAATTTAGTCTCGATTCACCACCATTCAACAAATTTGTTTGACATTTGAAACATTCAAGCTTCTTCATGCTTTTGAAGCCACGTTAATTGCTTTCTACAGAACTAAAATGAATGAAGAAAAAAAAAACTCTGTTGTTCGTTTGACATATTCGTATAACGTCTTTTAGGCGCACATTCTGTTAGATTTTTTGCATACTTTTGTTGAATTGACACTAAGGTAGGGATACCATACGTACTTTTTTAAGAGTATATGTGCTCTTTTTCGATTGAGAAATGGGCGTACTCTGCTTTTTGTGAAATTTTACCAAATGTACTCTTTTTTGTTGGAAGACATTTGATCAGAAAAAACAAGTATGACTTTCATTACACGAAGTTGTTTCACATCTAATGCAAAAACTACGGAATGAACACAGCTTACAACAAATTACTTTAACATTTTGTTTTAATGAACATGCATGTTAAGTCTAGGGTTACCATACGTACTCTTTTAAGAGTTCATGTACTTTTTTCGATCGAGAAATGGGCGTACTCTTCTTTTTGTGAAATTTCACCAAATGCACTCTTTTTTTTTTGTTGAAAGACATTTTATCAGAAAAACCTATGTATAGTTTCCATTCTATGAGGTTATATGCAAAAACTACGAAAGGAATAACAGCTCACAACGAATTATTATAACATCTTGTTTTCATTAAGATGCATATTTGGTCGTGATATAAGCGCCTTTGAGTATGCAAACAGTAATCAATAAGTACAAAATTTAGGTCATTTGCTTATATGCGCACAAATCTCAAATAATGAGTGTAAAGGAAATGTACGCGTCAATAAAAAAAAAAGGAAAATGGATTGTTTTATACTGCTATCTTTTCGAATAATCAACTTTTGCTAACCTCAACAAATTGACAGAATTGATTGAATTGAAATGTCTCGGTTTCTAATTATAGTAGAAACCCGCTTATTCAAGTTAGTCGTGGTTACCTCAGATAGTACGAAATATGTACATTAGACTGCCTCAAATTTGTATGGGAAATTCAAAACCTGTGAAATGTTGTGCGCTGCAGGCTAAAATTGATGCTAGGCCTACACAGTTAGAAAAATCCATGTAGCATTACATGCAAGTACATGGGTAGAAGGGAATCGGCCTTTTGCATGTGATGATACTGCATACTTCATGTAAAATCCCAGTAGCATTCATCTGCGTTGTTTATCGGAAGTTTACATTTTATTACCCCAATTCAAAATTCTTATTGGATTGCAATGTTCGAAATAAGATAGGAAACACAAGTTTGACCAGGTATCCATACTTTATTGGCAGATTTTATGTTTGGTATTTACACCTGTTCATAAGTCTTTGAAGTTCCCCCGGGAATTGGACAGCAGACTGTAGAATACAAACAAATTACTCCGTGCTAAGTCCTTAGCTGCATTAGCCCGCTGCTTTTGGCTCTTATGGTTTCTGAAAAAAAGATCATTCGATGTGAAAAGATTAGTGACGATTGGTTACAACTATTCAACACCGTCGTTTCACAAACATTTGGATGGATTTTAGATCAGAACTTACCTTGCTAGAATATTCTGCGAGCAGCAAACGGAATTCAATTCCTACGGGAATTGGAGCGAAACAACAAGTGTGTTGACAGCTTGGAGCACATGCAGTTTCATGTAAATGTCCTTTAGAACATGCATTCCCATTGAGTTTCTGCGTGTTTTGCTCGCATTTTCATGTAAATTTCATTATAGTTGCAAAGATGCTATAGTCTTTTCCATATTTTTTTCAGAAATGATGCGGAAACGTAAATTCACTTGTAAAGTAGGATTACATTTTTCTTTCTGTGTAGTTCAAGATCTCATGCCAAATTTGGGCCAGATCGGACCACGGGAAGGGGTCGCTCAACGAGCCTGAAGTTTGTATGGGATTTTAAGTCATTTTGTTCGGGAGAAACATGAAAATCCAGTTTTTCATCAATAACTTTGGTTCCCGTCGGCCGATTTCTCTCAAAGACGGGTTTTCTCAAAGCCTGAATTATGACAAATATTTCATCCAAAGACTGCGTATCGATAAGAGTTAAGATAAAAAAGTTATTAAGCTTCAAAAATGGGGTAACTTTTTTTTACGGTGGTATTCATCACTGTTAATGAGGCGTCAATATGTTCGACCGCCCCGACTCATTAACAGTGATGAATACCACCGTAAAAAAAAGTTACCCCATTTTTGAAGCTTAATAACTTTTTTATCTTAACTCTTATCGATACGCAGTCTTTGGATGAAATATTTGTCATAATTCAGGCTTTAAGAAAACCCGTTTTTGAAAGAAATCGGCCGACGGGAACCAAAGTTATTGATGAAAAACTGGATTTCCATGTTTCTCTCGAACAAAATGTCTCAAAATCTCATACAAACTTCAGGCTCATTGAGCGACCTTTTCCCGTGGTCCGATCTGGCCCAAATTTGGCATGAGATCTTGTACTAGGCCCAGAATCAATTTTAGCCTGCAGCGTATAACTTTTTCAAAAGTCGGCCATTTGGGGCAGTCTAATGTACATCCTACTGTTTTGCATACCTTCCGGGCGCAAAGATTGATAATTAAATGGATCATGTTTTTTTATCAACCTGATGGCTGGGAGCTCAAAAATCCGGAATTTTATCGTTTCTCCTGGCTTTTTGGATAAATGATCTCAATGTACTCTTTTTAGTGTTCCGGGATATGGAAACCCTAATCTAACCCTTCTGTTGCATGATGTCCCATTTTACGGCACTTTTGATGAGTTAAAACACTTAAAATGTAATGTAATTTTCAAACCATTATAATTTTTTTTTTCATTAGGACTCTAATTGAGGTGCATTTTCGATGAAATGTTTTCATGATAAATGTAAGCTTTAACAAAACTCACATTCAACATACATAAATCGATCACTATTAATAAGTTATTCATGAAAACCCATTGCAACCTTTTTCGTTGCTTCACATCAGGAGCAAAACCCTGTTGCAAAAATTCGTGTGATGAGATTGCTCGTACAATTACAAAACGCAGAAAAATTGAAAACCCTTTTTTCAAATCATAATCACCGATTCCACAAAAATTCGTTGAAATCGGTGGTCAAACAAAGGAGAAATAAGCGATACTGTAGAGAATTTTAAAAACGCTGATGTGGTAAGAGGAGGAAAAGAGCTCCTCCTCTATCTTAATCACTGCATAAAAATAATAATGGTTTCAAATTTAAGCTTGACTTGTTTAGAGCAGGTGATGTATAGTTCGAAATAAAATTCTAACAGCTAGGTGTTACCAAAATCATTTAGAAGAAAAAAAATTCAAATGATGTGACGCAATGCTGGAATGGGTCTGGGGTTGGGATAAACCATCCAATAGGATGAAAATCGCTGAAAAAAAATCTGGAATAGATCATATGAACATATTTGTTATAAGAATCCATTGACAAGTGAGGACAAAGAGGTTGTCATAATTCTACATAAGTGTTGCGGTATTGTATGTTTTTTCAAGGCTCCCATTGAAATTCCAGTTGATGCTCAAGTTAATTTGAGTCCTGATCACTATCTCAAATCAAGCGTAAATATTTTCCCTTGAACAAGTTTTAGTAAACTGGAATAAAAGATTTGGTTGATTAGTCGCTATATGTTTTTCAATTGATGTCTACATATCGCTAGTTTTCATATTTCAATCAACCCATACCCAATCCGATTATTAATATGGATGACATGAACAGTCATACCAGAGAAAACTAAAAACACACTGAAGACTATACCAAAAATCGAAATAATATTCATTAAAACGATTTCAACCGCTTCTTTAGTTTTGAAGACGATTGTCATCTATCGAACGGAAAGCTTTCGAAGTTTCGAAAATCTGTCTTCAATAGAAACTCAAAACTTCAACTCCCACTGGAGGGAAGATTCTAAAGTATGTATTTTCATACCTGATCTGGCACTGCCAATTACAGGCACGAGAAGTCCTCGGCCGTGTTGGCTTCAAAATCAAAAGTTTCCCTCTAACTGCCATCCCCATCCACCTTCTCCCTTTCACGTGCTGCCCCTTGCGGCAAATGACCCCTACGAGCGAAACTTTTCCATCGACCATCTCCGGGCGTTGATTACGGGGTGAAGTTGTAATAAAAGCGAATTAATGGTTCCGTCGTTTCGTTGTGAACTTTCTGTACCACTATAAATACCGGAGAGTTTTACCCCCATCCGTTATTAGCGTTGACTTTATTGCATTTCGGCGGCTTCGAAAGTGGCTGAAGTGTTTCGGCAGCAAAGTTTTCAATTATATAGTGCTGCTCGGTGGAAAGTTTTCTCCGAATTTACGAGCACGGCGGATGAGGCGGGAGATTAACCGTTGCTTCCGATTGTAAAGAATTTTCTTCCTCTCCCGGTGGAAATGGTACCGAAAGATTGGATCAATCAACGAGAAAAGCCAAATTGGAAGAAAAGCGGAATTGAATTGGAGTTTTTTGCTTCCTTAACAATGAAAGAGCAAGAAACTTAAATTGCATGCAATCGTTTTTGATTGCTCTATCCGTAAAAAACTCAAGTCGAATATTGAACGGGTAAGACAGATGAAATATTTCTATGTAAAATTTTTTTTCCCAGGTGAAAGAATTACCAAATGTACAAAGTAAAATCTTATGATGTATTTTGGAAACATTAAACTCAACAAATATGACTATTTTTGTTAATCGAATCTTGGCGAAATTTTAAAGAAAATTTCTACCCGAAAGAAATCTTCTGAAGCATCAGTTAAAACGCTCTGCAGTCTTCAAAAAATTTGTTAAATGTATTAAATTGTTGAACAGCTCAAAAATGCCATAACGCCAGAATTAGTTATATTCTTTTTTTTTAATTCTATGAAAATTTAAATTTTTTAAACATGGAATCTCTCCAACTAAAATATCTACGCAAAAGGATACATTGAGATCATTTATCCAAAGAATCAGGAGAAAGGTTAAACAGTAGAACCCCACATATCCGAACTTCAGAGATTCTGAGCTCCTGCGTTATCCCAGCATAATTGACCCAATATTTGAATGTGCCCCTTTTCTTTTCGACCTAGTATTACATATAATCCAGGCGCATAGATTAGTTCGTAAAGTCTGCTTCATTTAATATTGGAACAAATTCTTTTGCTCATTGTGGCGCTCCTAGTGGACGGATTTGGAAACTTTTTTCACCCACGTGTCGGGAAATTCATTACCTTTCACCATGTATTTATGTCATAACACCAAACGATAGCATTTTGTAAACAACCGCCATGGAAGCCGAACGGAGGGATCAAATTGTGCACAGTTTTCTTACGAGTACGAGTACGAGAATTTCTTCGAAACAGCAATGAATTTTTTTTTTAATTTTTTTTATGAAAGAGTAAAGAAAATGCTACATTTGTATGAAAAACAAATTATGAATTCGTTAATAAATGACTGAACTACACGCAATTGTTTGTGTTCCAATATTAAATGAAGCAGACTTTACATCCGTCGAACTTGGTCAGCACTTGGTCGTACAGCTTTCGAGCACGGATTCTGGCCACATTGTTCTGCTTCAGCGTCCGATTTGGCTGTTTGCTGGCTCGGAATGACCTTATTCCTTCCCGGAGACGAATTCGTCGCACCGTACTGTGAGCGGCCTGGAACTTATTGGCCAAATCGCGGTCTGAAAGATTGGGACTCCTCTTGACGGCCTTGATGACTTTCCCACGCAGTTTCCGGTCGACAGTTCCACTCCGACGCTTCGAATGCGGCTTTCGAGCCGTCGTCAATGTTTCCTTGTACTGCTTGATAACACGCCATACGGTATTTCTGGGCATTTTAAGCTGTTTAGCTAGCTTCGATGCCGACAACAATGGATTTTCAAGAAAACTGTGCACAATTTGATCTCTCCGTTCGGCTTCCATGGCGGTTGTTAACAAAATGCTATCGTTTGATGTTATGACATAAATACATGGTGAAAGGTAATGAATTTCCCGACACGTGGGTGAAAAAAGTTTCCAAATCCGTCCACTAGGAGCGCCACAATGAGCAAAAGAATTTGTTCCAATATTAAATGAAGCAGACTTTATATGGATTTTATTTATCTATTTAATCGAGTTTTCTATCAAGTTTAGACTTTAAATTTGCCTTACACGTTGATTTAATAACTTAACAATATTTTGCGATGATGAAACACATTTTTCATGGATTTTCTATGAAAATGGTGGTTCGGATTACGCGTGCGGGGTTCTACTGTGCATATTTCGTGGTATCTGAGGTGGCACCGCGATTTTCAATTCAAACAAATACTGTAAATGCTTTGGATGTTATGCGACTTTCATGATAATTATAAATTTTCTTCTTAGCATATTCTTGTAATATACCTAAATTTGAAGATACACATTTATTTACTTTTTTCAACACAGTAAAAAACTTTTCCATACATGACGGATTGGCTTTATGATATCACCTTAGGTGATTCACCTACACACTTTACATTGCTTTTATTCAGATCCCGGCAACGTTATACAAACCGTGTGGAGCACATCTTTCAGATTTATCTAAGCTTTTTTTAATCAGATTTAAGCTTTTTTACACATATAATATACGGCGTATTACAGGACACGACACTTGACGTTCTTACTAACATGATTCTCTCTCTCAGCTCTCAATGCAAAAAAAAGCTTAAATCTAAGGAAAAAAAGCTTAAAACCGAGATTCACTAGTACTTATTTAAAAGATGTTAGTCACACGATACATAGACAAATCGTGTAAATTTGCCGGGATCTGCTTTTATTATCCTATACCAATACTGGCGTTGTAAAAATATATTTCGGACAATCACCAATGCAAAAAAATGCATCAAAACGCAAATCCAAGATTCATCTTTTAAATCTTGTTTCTACATTCTTCTTCAATGTCCGGTTTGGACGCTTATTGGCCCGATAGGATCGTATTCCTTAGTGCAGACGAATCCTTCTGACGGTACACCGGTCGGCGTTGAATTTCTTGGCGATGTTGTAGTCCGACTACCCTGTGTTTTCCTTGATCGTTCTCAACACCTTCAAATGGAGTTTCCGATCCTTAATTCCACTATTACGCTTAGTATAAACAGGCCGATCGAGAGTATGCATCTCACGGAAACGTTTGAGAACGCTGCACACGGTCGATTTGACCATCTTTACAGATTTCGCGATTTTTGAACCCGACCAAGTCGTGTTTTTTATGTGGGTGTTCAAAAGTAATTTTCTTCTCGCGGCTTCCATCACGTGTAACTTTTTTGGAACAAAACGAATCGTAATGAAATTTTCAGCACTGATAGAGGAAACATTTCTAAATAGAGTACTGTCAAAACCAGAGTTCCGAAAATCTCTCGGAAGAAACGCTCATGATAGGTTTCTAGTTGGAAAAATTCAAAGCCGAATGCTGCTGCCTGTAGTTCCCTGAGAGTCGGCAGAACGACAATGCGAAGTCAATGTAAACAAGATTCAAAAGCTAGAGTGGATTCGCATCAAAGTCGATATCTCAGGCTCACTACCTGGTGTATCAGAAGTGATTGAGACACTTACTGATACAAGATCCAATTCGAAAATCCACTCACTCACTCACTCAAACTCAATCAATGCGGCCTTGCATCGGTTCATACTGCCTGCCTACTTTCTGCCATAGCGCAGATACTTATGTACATATATACTGCCTGCCTGTTTGAAAGGCTATTTTGATCCTCCGCAACAACAGCAACAACAAAGCAAGATGTTTTAGGCAGACAGCATTCGATCATCGATCAGTAAATGAATGAGTGAGTGAGCGAGTGATCAAGAAAAGTTATTGAGCGAAAAAAGAAACTGAAAATCAGGTAGCTCCTCAATCAGGTGGTTCGATCGATCCTCGAATATGCTTCTGCGGTTTGGTGCCCATATTATCAAAACGGCTCTAATCGCATCGAAGCCATCCAACGACGTTTTTTGAGGTATGCCCTTCGACACTTAAACTGGCAAGACCCTTTTCGACTTCCCAGCTACGAAAGCCGCTGCCGCCTGATCGACATCGACACGCTGCAAGCCCGCAGGACCGCCACTCGTGCTTCTTTCGTCGCTGATCTGCTTTCATCAAGAATCGACTCTCCTGCACTTTTGGAAGTTCTTCCACTTAGTGTCCGACCTCGTGGTTTGAGGAATCGGGATCTTCAGCTCTTCGTTCCTGTTAGACTAAACAATTACGGGGCCAACTCTGCAATAATTGGCGTCATCAAGACTTTTAACCGCTTCTCAGAACATTTTGATTTTGACGTTTCGAAGGTTTTATTCCGAAGAAGAATTCTTAGTGTTCTAAGTTCAGTGTAGATTTGTATTCGTTGTTAGTTTTTAATTTTAAAATATCATTTGGATCAATATTTGATCTGTTGATTTAATAATAAATAAATAAATAAATAAATAAATAAATCAGTTGAGAATTCCAACTGGAGAAGGATCGTCTCTCTTTCAAATTTTGTTTCTTTGATTCTCGGAGCAGCACTGTCGAACACAATCTTTGCCCCGCTGGGAGATAAACAAACCGACAATTTAGGTTTTGCTTTCGCTGTTGAAAACGTATCAGTGTCTCTCATGAAAATTGAGTGATTTTCGGAACACTGGTCAAAACATTCCAGATTCGACTACTAGGACCGCTATGGTATAATAAACAGTGCTTCCAGATTCATCGTGATCAATGCTTTAAACGCACAATCAATTCAACTTACGCATTTCTTTCATTCATTAAACCATTCTCAAATACACCATTCTCTTAATCTTGATAGCCTACCAATCCTAATCCCTACACATACATTGTTGATTTTGCTGAAAACTATAATACAAAAATATGAAAAAATTAGGTTTGTGAGTTCAATGACTTAAAATACTCTATGAGTTTATGCCGAGATGTTGTAAAGTCAAAGGCTTCACAGTGTTGATTAGAAACGTTCACCATGATGTCGATTGGCTCAGTTTTTGCGTATTCTGTGCGATGAAGATAGAGGGCTAATATACTACGGATTCAAAGTAGTTTTGTCTAGTTGGCGTATAAAAAATATTTTGGAAAGAAGTGCTCTTATATGATTTTTCTGCATTACAATTTTCTTAACTTCAAAATTTCATCATTTTATGAAATCACAAATAAATAAAAATTATAAATTTCGGAACTTTTTTATTAGATTTTTCATTAAACACAAAGTTTGTTGCAACTTACCCTTTTTTCTTGGTAGGGTAAAAATCGCATGTTTTTGTAAATTTGAAAATATCTGGTGAAACTAACAGATTTTCTGGCTACATTAATTTGATGTCCCATCAACCTTAAAACTTTTGATGTACAAGCGGTATGGTTATCTGTGGACATTTAGATTTTAGAAGTCATTGAAGTTGAAAAGTGTTGCAGGATGCTCCAGTTGGCGGTTATCAATTTATGTAACACGCAAATCTGCGCTTGAGAGACGCAATAAAATACGAAAACGTGAAACGAACCAACAATTCGTTCCACAACTTAGTTCGTTGCGTCACATCATTTCATTTATATATAATTGGGCTTGTGATATAGCTCAGTTGGCAAGTCTGTTGTCTCCTGAGCCGATGTCCGCGAGTTCGAGCCCAAGAGTAAACATCGAACACAGTTGTACCGGATAGTTTTTCAATAACGATACGCCAACTGCAACGTTGATAAGGTCGCGAATGCCATAAAGATGGTAAAACGACTATAATCGAAACAAAAAAAAAATCATTTATACCGTTATAACTTTTTTATTTCTGATTAAATTCTGTGAAAAGTATCACACGTGGCTTCATAAGTGTAAAGAGTAACCGAAAGTTCTTAAAATATATTCATAGAGTGCTTTGTGAACTAGGGTTATCATATACCGCAACACCAAAAAGAGTACATTGAGATCATTCATCCAAAAAGTCAGCAGAACTTTAACTCAGTTTTGTGAGCTCCCTGTTATCCCAGCCATTAAGTTGACACGAGATCCATATATTTATCAAGCTTTGGGGCCAGATGGTATGCAAAAGAATTTACAGTAGATGCCCGTTCACCCGAGGTAGTCGGGGGAGAATCATCTCGGATAAGTGAAACCTCGGATTAAACGAATACATTGACAAACCATATACTTTTGCTCAAAAATTGCATACCATCTAGGCGCTTAGCTCGATTCTTACATGGATTTTATATTTCTATTTGATAGACGATTTTCGCAAGTTTAGATTTTGAACTAGCAAAAATCGTCGATTTAATAGGTTATGATAAAATATATTTATAAATGGATTTTGTACGAAAATGGTAGCTCGGATAACGCGGAGCTAAACGCTATATATATCACGCTTTTTGTGTAAGACCGCTAACAAGGTTTTTGGACTACTAAAGGCAAAGAAATTTTTCTTAAAAATAGTTTGCTAATTTTCAATTTTGAAACGAATTTGGTTCATCTTTCATTTTTTACGTGTAGTATTTAACCCAAACAAAATTAAAAAAGTTTAAAACATATTAATTTTGTGAAAATTTTTGGACCCAGAATTAATTTAAAATCAAATATTTTGAAAGGATCGCACTTGCGGAACCTCTAAACATGATTTTTTTTTAAGTCGGTCCCATACAAAAGTTTGTTCTCCTCATCCTAATCTACCATTTGGAAGGTGAGCTCCCAGAAATTATGCAATTTTGGGACACCCAAATGGGGATTACTTCCAGATCTTTCCCAAAATTGAAAATTGTGTTCATTTTGACGACTTCAAAACACATGTATTTTCGAGTAAGATTTGATTATATTTTTTTGTAAATAAAATAAAACTGTAGTTCAAAGCTACATAACTCTGTTATATTTAAACGGAAATCATAAAATTCTCGCTCTGATGCTTGGTTTGAACTTCGTTAGCATGCTAGAGTAGGGTTACCGTATCCCGTGAAACCAAAAAGAGTAAATTGAGTTTATTTATCCAAAAAGTCAGGAGAAACGTTAAACAGTAGAACTCCGCTTAACCAAGCCCTGGTTTTCTGAGCTCCCGCGTTATCCCAGCCATCAGGTTGATACAAGATCCATATTTTATCGAGCTTTGCGCCCAGATGGTATGCAAAAGGATGTACACTAGGACGGTGCTAGAACCCCGGTTTGTGGATTTTGAATAGAAAATCTTATAAGAATGTGTTACGCGGGGGGGTGGGGGGTTAAAAATGATCGAAAATAACGTTACGTAATATTTGAACGGCCCCTAGTCAGATAAGGGAAACATCGGATTAAACCAGGCATGTCAAACTCGTTAAGGTGTGCGGGCCGCATTAAAAATTTTCTATGACGTAGAGGGCCGCAGCCAAAATCAGTTAAATCGGTACATTCAGCTTTAGTTTTTTTGCAGTAATATTTTACATAAAAATCAGTGGTGTTTATTATGTGACAATTTAAGACGGGGCTACGCGGGCCGCATTAGCCTAGGCCGCGGGTCGCATGCGGCCCGCGAACCCCCAGTTTGACATGCCTGGATTAAACGAAATGCATTGAGAAACGCTTTTGCTATGGTATTGCATATCATCAAGGCGCATAGCTCGCATCATATATGGATTTTTTTATTCGACGTTTATGGCAAGTTTAGAATTAAAACTTGCCAGAGACGTCATTTTAATAGCTTAACAATATATCGCATTAATAAAACACATTTTTACATAGATTTTGGATAAAAATGGTGGCTCGAATAAAGCGGAGGTTCGGATAACCGGAGCCTTGATGAGCGGGATTCTACTGTAAATATTCCGTGCTATCAGATGTGGCGACGAAATATTTCAATGTAATCAAATACTTTCAATGTCTTGCAGGTTATGTGACTTTCATGACAATTTAAATTTTCTTTTAAAATATTGTTGTACTATATCTAAATTAAGTGCATATTCATTACTGTTTGCATACTCAAAGGCGCTTATCGTGCTCACTGTTCAGAAGTGTGTGCTGTAAAATACTATCTTTCGAACATCAAAAAAAAAATGTCGAAGTCAACTCGCTCAACAACGCCGTCATCTCTGCTTGTTGACTCGGAATCGCAAGCAAAAAAGCGCTCCAGAGAAGACATTCATTTGACTGGTACCGAAACTATTGGAAGTTTCGACGAACTGTGGAGAAAAATTGAGGCTAAGTTAACTGATTCTCATTCGCGCCTCGAAGAAAAAATTGACAACTGCCATACCGAACTTGCAAAAAGAATAGACACCATCGAACAAGAGGTTTCATCCTTTCGAAAACAGTGTTTTGCCCAAATAAACTCGCTAAACTCTGAGGTGAACATTTTGCGAGAGGAATGTTTTACAACTGCTGAAGCTGTAGAGCGTTTGGGAAGAAGCCGCGAGATTATAATATCTGGAATTCCTTATGAAGAGAACGAAAACCTGACCATCATGTTTCAGAACATAATCAAACAGTTGAGCTACAATGTATGCCCCATAGTTGAGCTCAAAAGATTAGCTAAGGCCCCAATCGCCTCTGGAACATCACCCCTTATATTGTGTGAGTTTGCCATGAGAAGTTCTATGTCCGAGTTCTATAAACGATACATTACACAACGCAATCTATCGCTACGTCACGTTGGCTTTGATTCGGATAACCGTATTTTTATCAACGAACATCTCACTCCACTAGCCAGGGGAATCAGAACAGAAGCAATAAAACTAAAAAAACAAGGCCTCGTTGAAAAGGTGAACTCGAGAGATGGAATCGTTCGAGTTAAACTGATCCATCAATCCGAAATGGTGTCTATCAGAAACAAAGATCACCTTGCTAAAATTTGCAATAAATCCCTATCCAACTAAGCTATTCTTTTCCTTCCCATTTCTCCTTTGACTCCTATCCTTTTAGTCCTTTGAATCCACGCCACTCCTGAAAGTCAACAAAAAAAAAAAAAAACAAATCACCTTTCCTTGCAACATCATTATTCCTTTCATCATTCCTCTGATTCCGATCCCTCGCTATCCTATGATTCCTAATCCTTCCATAAGTCACGTTTCACTCGTGACTCGTCGCCGCTCGTCGTCAACGATCAACGTCTACATCGTCATTCGCCCGAATGCCGCCGCCCGGTGAGGATCGATGCTGTTCCCGAGAAACTGCAACTGCCACCGTCATTGGACGTCATCGAAAAACGTACTTCTTAGAATGCTGCTGTCGCATGGAGAGACTGGGTAAAATCGTATCGAATTTGAGAGACAACTCTTCATTCCAAATTCGAAAGCATCATCTGTGATCAACACCTGGGTCCCGCCGTCCTGTGATGATGTCGAGAAGATCCAATTTTTTTTTTTTTTTTTTTTTTTTTTTTTATTTGAGATAGGGAAAAGCCCGCGGGAGTAGAATTTATTTGAATTCGAATCCTTGCTCCCGTAGGCATAAAACCTTCTCATCATTTTATTTTTTTTTTCATGATTTTTTTTCGAATATTGTTCTACAATTCATTGGTTACAATTTGTTTTTGGATTTTGTATAAATAACAGCTTCTGATGGTGTTGGCAGCGGTGGTGGTGGCAGCGGTGATGGAGGGCGGTGGTGGAGGGCGGTGGTGGTCGGCTTGGTAGCGATGGAGGCGGAAACGATAAAAAAAAAATATATATGGGGGCGGGTATTAGTTGGAGTCGATTGCAGAGGTTGTAGCATGATGAGAATTTTCAGGACGGTTGCGCACCCTCAGTGAGATTTCAATCTCTATTGAGAGGGTGCGGTGGGCATCTAGTATCTTCTAGATAGTCGGCATCAGGGATTTACAGATACAGATTCAGATTATTTCTCAGATGAAATTTCAGTTTCAACTTGAATTTTGTACAGTTGTTTTCCGATTGTAAAACTGTTGGCAGAGCGTTGAATCTTTGGCTACCATAGTAAGAAAAAGTAGCTTTACCCCTTTCCGTGTTCATACGACGTGTCGTCAAGTAATTGTGTCTTCGTGTATCATATCCATGGGTTGAGAGAGGAAGTTGCAGGTTCCGGTGGGTGTGTGGATTATGGATAAAGTTTTTGATTTGAATCAGAGTTTGTAATTCTCGCAAGGCTTTTACAGGAAAAACTGAAGGCGGAGATTCTCGATACAAGTCAATCGTTGGGTATAATCTCGGTTTTCCAAATACTATCTTTAAACACCTGTTTTGTAGAGCTTGTAGAGACTTCAACCTGCTTTTACTGGCACTTCCCCATATTGCAACCATGTACTGCAGTTTCGATTGGACAAATGCATGGTATATTGATAAGCGTTGCTTTATTGGAACAACCTTTCTAATCCTCCAGAGAAGGCCGCACGTAGAACTTATCTCCCTTTTGAGATTTCCGATGTGACTTGTCCATTTAAGATCAGCATCAATGATGAGTCCAAGGTATTTGTAACTTTGAACTTTATCGATGGTTGTGGATTGAAAAACTAGATCATTACTTGGTGGCATTTGAAACGACCTCCGAGAGTTGAAAACGGTGTATTGCGTTTTGGTGAGATTAAGAGACAGCAGATTTTCAGAGAAAAATTCTTGAAGCAGTTGCAAATCTTGTTTCATTTGAATAACGACTTCTCCAGGATCATTGGTGATGTATAACAACGAAGTGTCATCTGCAAAGAGTCTTGGTTTTCCTTTTAGACCAAGCTTCGGTAAGTCATTTATGTACAACAGAAATAGTAGCGGTCCTAAGTTGCTCCCTTGTGGTACGCCGACAGTTAAAGGCAAATGCGTACTGTTGCTTCCGTTGACTACTACGTACTGTTCTCTTCTGCTCAGATAATCTTCAAATAACTTATTGGCCGTTCCTCGGATACCATAAATATGCAGTTTTTCCAGCAGCACAGAGTGGTCTATGGTATCGAAGGCCTTTTTTAAGTCCAAATAGAGAATGCCCACGTACTTTTTTGCATCCAGACCATGTAGAATTTCGTCCACTAGCTCACAAGCTGCTGTCAAGGTACTTGATCCGCTTCTAAATCCGTATTGGTGGGTATAAAGAATTTTGTGGGTTTTAAGAAAATCTGTCAGCCTAGAAGCCAACATTTTCTCAAGAATTTTGCTCAGAATAGATAAAACAGATATCGGCCGGTAGTTGTTTACATCCGATTTACTCCCTCCTTTATGTATTGGAATAACTTTTGCCATTTTAAGGTAATCGGGAAAGCTGCCAGTTGTGACCATTTCATTGAAAACGTCATTTAATATGGTTGCGAAAAGCTCATGATGCATTTTAACAAAGTATGCTGGAATTTCATCCGGACCACAACTTTTGTTTGGATCGAGTTCTTTTATTTGTAAAATAACTTCATTGATATTAGACGGTTTCAAGAATATTGAGGAATTATTGTGCATTAGAGTACCAAATTTGCCAATGTCTCTCTGACTTGAAATACTTGAGGCTAGCCGGGGTCCAATGCTGCTGAAGTGTCTATTGAAAACGTTTGCGATTTCCGGTTCTTCGACTTTACATCCATTATCCATAATCACTGGTGCTTCATTAGAAGTCTCCTTTCCGATTATTGATTTGATATTCTTCCATTGGTAAGGAAATTTTGAAGTTTTTATAATTGTATTGAAAATATGACTAAGTGCAGGTAGAATGAAGGGTAAAGTAATTTTAATTAGACGGATTGGTATTTCATCCACTCCTAGAGCATTCGATTTAACCGAATTAACAATTGCTGGGTCAATTGCTGTGAGATCATCCGAAAATAATACACCGCAACGCAACACCCGTAATCCGATGTCATCGTTATGCTGCACGCCGCTGTCTCGCATTGAGAGATGACTTTAATTTCCGAGTGGTCCATCTCACATCCCATCTTAGCCACGAGTAGACAGACACCGATCAAAGTACATCATCAATCATCAATCATCATACGGAGAATTTTCATCATCGGAGAATTTTCATCATGGCCACGAGTAGACAGACACCGCTCAAAGTACATCATCAATCATCAATCATCATACGGAGAATTTTCTCGATTATGCCGTCCTGAGATGATCCTATCGATGACGCCCCGGAGAGTCCAGGCCAAAGAGAATCATCGCATCGTAACCTTCATCACAGTATCTTGATCAAATGCTGAAACCGAGAATCATCAAAAGCAATGTTTTTTTATTTCTTCTGAGAGTAAATCATCACTTCTCAGAGATCCAATAACTTCGTAGCTGTTCTTGGGAGACGGTGCCAACGAGTGCTCTGCGATTGTATTGTGCCCTGGAGATGTGATGTTTATATCCAATTGCGTGTTAGCTGTTGGTGGTACCCGGTTGCTGCTATTTGCGATCAGCGAGTATAGTCAATTTACTGCACTCGGATGGATGCCTGTTGCTGTTGTTGCGGTTGTTGCTGTCTGTTCCCGAATGATAATTTGGTTCTACAATTAAACGTCGTCCAGAACATCTGCCCAGAATTCCGAATGATGCTATGCTGCCCAGGTCGCTGTCGTTAAAAAAGATCCCCGCAGACTGTGCTAAGGTACTGTAATCCTGTTAGAAGCGCCGACAATTGGTCGTATGGATGACAAAGCAGGAAATCTTGTCAGTTTACTTTTTGTTATTCTGAATGCTTATTTCGTTCCGTTTCCTACATAACTGAAAAGTCTAGAAGTCAATTCAAGTGATTATTATGAATCGTTTTAAGAAGATTGTCGTTCCAAACATTATTCTTTCTAGTGACTTCTGGTTAGATTTTGATTTCTTAATTTTGCTGCTTCCCAATGGTTAATTATTCTAATGAAAATGCCTCTATGGATCATGCTATTCCAAATGCTGTGATTAACAGTGTTCTATGTGAAGATATGCTCAATATTTGCCACATCAATGTTCAAAGCCTCTGCGCTCGTAACTTATCAAAATTCATTGAACTCAAGCATCTATTTACGAAAAGCAAAATAGATATAATTTTTATGACTGAAACGTGGCTTTTTGAAACTGTTAGCGATACTGTTATCTCAATTGACGGTTTCAATTTAATTAGGAATGATCGCAACAGGCATGGAGGCGGTGTTTGCATTTATTTCAGAAATAATCTAAAATGTAGAGTTCTCATGAAATCCGACAATAGCGAGGTACACTGCACTGAATTTATTTTGACTGAATTCCTTATGAATGAAAATAAACTCTTCTTCGGCCTTTATTACAATCCCCCTGAAAAGGATTGCTCTGAATTACTTCAAACTCATGTTCAGCAGTATTCTCTGAATTGTGACAGTTCTTTTTTCATCGGTGATTTTAATACTGATCTTTTAAAACAATCTGGAAGAATCCTAAAGTTTAAAGATTTCATGAGTGGCTCAAATTTTCACTGTGTCAATAGAGAACCCACGTTTTTCCATAATACCGGTAGTTCACTACTTGATTTACTTTTAACCGATTCTCCTGATATCATTCACCGATTTAGTCAAATTTCTTTGCCAGGCATCTCGCACCATGACTTAATTTTTGCATCGCTTGATTCCCCAAAAATAATTCCGCAAGATGGTTTTTGGTTTCGTGATTACAAAAACTTTGATGTAAACTCACTCTCGGTTTTCCTCGAAGAATCAGATTGGACCCGTTTTCATAGCATTGAAGATTCTGATATGCTAGTTGATATTTTCAATAATTATTTGCTAGAAATCCATGAGACTTTTTTTCCATTAAAATATCGTAGAAACCGTAAGAATGAATGGTTTAACCATGAAATAAATCATGCTATCATAAACAGAAATTTGGCCTATAATTCTTGGAAAAATTCCAAGTCTGTCGAAGATAGAAATAAGTACAAAATCCTACGAAATAAAGTGAACATGATGATTACTAAAGCAAAAACTGCACGTGATAAAAATCGCCTCAATCTTGATTTACCTGCCAGGTTATTTTGGAATAACTTGAAGAAGTTTGGATTGAAAAAATCTGCAGGAAATTTGGCTGTGTCGAACTTCTCTGCTGCCGAAATAAATAATTATTTCTCTTCCAATTTCACTCGTCTCGAAGTAGAAGAATTGCATTGCCCTTCTAGCTCTCAAGGATTTGAATTTAAATTTATTGAAAACTACGAAATCATTAATGCTGTTAATTCGGTTAAATCGAATGCTCTAGGAGTGGATGAAATACCAATCCGTCTAATTAAAATTACTTTACCCTTCATTCTACCTGCACTTAGTCATATTTTCAATACAATTATAAAAACTTCAAAATTTCCTTACCAATGGAAAAAATCTAAAGTAATTCCAATCCCAAAAAAAGCGAAAGCTCTTGACTTGGGCAACTTGAGACCAATTAGTATACTGAGTGCAACTTCAAAAATTTTTGAAAAATTAATCAAACAACAAATTACACTATACCTAAATCAAAACAATATGTTATATGAATTTCAATCTGGTTTTCGCTCATCTCACAGCACAGAAACTGCACTCATGAAAGTACATAACGATATTGCGTATAGCTTAGACAAAAAAGGAATCGCTATACTTTTGATGATAGATTTTGCAAAAGCCTTTGATCGTGTTTCACATACTGTTTTCACCAATAAATTGATTTCCAAATATAATTTTTCCAGTTCAGCTGTAAAAATGGTGCAATCTTACTTAAAAGACCGTTCTCAATCTGTTTTCTTCAATGGGTGCAACTCTGAGTTTGTATTAATTGATTCGGGTGTTCCTCAAGGATCAATTCTAGGGCCTTTGTTCTTTTCGCTCTTCATTAACGATCTCCCTTCCGTTTTAGAACATTGCTCTATTCATCTTTTTGCAGATGATGTGCAAATTTACCTTTGCTCTAAACGAAACTCAAATATAAATGATTTCTTTGATAAAATAAATCAAGATCTCGCAAAGCTGATTCAATGGTCTTATGCAAACCTTCTCCCAATCAATCCATCCAAAACTAAAGCCTTGTTTTTTGGTAAACAATTATCTACTTCAGTTTACCCGCAACTAATAATCAATAATAGCGTTATTCAGTTTGTAGATTACGCCGAAAACCTTGGTGTTGTTTTTGACAGAGATCTAACCTGGGATCGACATGTTAATGCTCAATGCGGCAAGATTTATGGTGCAATAAAAAGATTAAACCTTACAACTAAACATTTAGATTCAGCTACAAAACTAAAACTTTTCAAGACCTATGTTTATCCTTTGTTTATTTACAGTGATTTCGTTTATTTGAATGCATTTGATAGATCTGTAAATAAGTTGCGCGTAGCCCTCAACTCCTGTGTGCGATATATCTTCAATTTATCACGCTATTCTCGAGTTTCCCATCTTCAAAAAGCTCTCATTGGTTGTTCATTCGAAAATTTCTATAAGTACCGATCATGCATGGTGATGCATCGAATTCTCAGCACTGGAAAGCCAGATTATTTGAAAAATTTACTCATTCCGTTAAGAAATTCTCGCACTGGTAACATACTCATCCCTCCGCATAGCTCCTCTTATTATGGCAGATCCTTTTTTGTTAGAGGCATTGTAAATTGGAATAGTCTTCCAGTTAATTTAAAACTCATCAACAAGAAATCAGAGTTTAAAAGAAGTCTGCTAGAAGAATATATGGAGTAAAACGACATGATTTAGATTAAAATTGCGATAATGGAACGATTTGCATATAAGTTTAAAAAACAACAAACATCCACCACATTGTAACATTTTAAAAGTTTGTAATCTTACGTTACATAAATAAAGCAATGTTATAAGTAAATAAGTAAGTTTACAACGACTAAAAATGCATGTTTTTTAAGAAAAAAAATTTAAAGCAATTTTTTGTCAGCTGTATTTCTTTCGTAGTTTTTGCATATGGTGTGAAACAACTTCATAAAATGGAAGAATTACGGTGGTTTTTCTTATCAAATGTCTTTCAACAAAAAAGAGTAGATACATTTGGTAAAATTTCACAAAAGAAGAGTACGCCCATTTCTCGGTTGAAAAAAGTACATGTACTCTTAAAAGAATTCGTATGGTTTTCCTATCCTAGAGTGACTACTTATACTTCTTTGCCATTTGGGCCAGATAAAAATTCAGAAAAAAACGATAGTTCATGAGTTATCAAGCCGACAATGAAGAATTTCCTAGACGATTGTGCGAAATTATTTCTACCATGTATTTTGAATTGTAAATATCTCAAACACACATTAGCATAAAAATGTTTAGAAAAAATATTCAAGATAGTCTTTTTCGTAACCAACACAACGCTACTAAAGTTTTGCATATCCGAGCTCTAGTTGTTTATTTACATAGTATACCGTCTCACGACATAACTTGACGAACATAATTCCTATAATTCACTCGGTCCATAGCAACCGTTCTCCAATTTTTCGGGCACCCCACGTTCGCCAGATCACGCTCCATTTGGTCTAACCTGTTCCGCCCAGCGTATCCGGCCAGCCTTCACCACCTTCTGGATACTGGGTTCGCCGTAGAGTCACGCGAGCTCCACACTCCGTTCTCCTGTGCGCCGCCAAAGATGGTTCTTAACACTCGTCACTCGAATACTCCTAGTGTACGCAGGTCCTCCTCGAGCAATATCCATGTCTCGTGCTCGTAGAGAACAACCGGTCTAATAAGCGTCATATACAGGTTACACTTCGTGCGAGGGCTAAGTCTTCTCGACCGCAGTTGCTTGTGGAGTCCATAGTAGGCACGACTTCCGCTGATAATTCGCCTCCAGATCTCACGGCTGGTGTCATTGTCTGCGGTCACCAGTGAGCCGAGATAGACAAAGTCTTCGACTATCTCCAGCTCGTCGCCGTCGATCGTGACCTTGTTATTACTGGACAAGCGGGTTCGGTCGGTCTCGGATCCGCAGGCCAGCATGTACTTCGTCTTGGACGTATTAATCATCAACCCAATCCTTCCTGCTTCGCGTTTCAGTTTGCGGTAGATGTCTTCCACCGCCGCAGATGATCTGCCGACTATATCAATGTCATCGGCAAAGCAGATAAGTTGACTGGATCTGTTGAAAATCGTGCCCCGCATTTCGCCCACCGCTCTTTGAATGACACTTTCTAGCGCCACGTTGATCATCATGCAGGATAGACCATCACCTTGTCGAAGCCCCCTGCGCGATTCGAATGAACTCGACAATTCACCCGAAATCCGCACACAGCACTGCGTTCCATCCATCGTCGCCTTGATCAGTCTGGTCAGCTTCCCGGAAAAGTCGTTCCGAGCTCTAGTAACGTAGCTATCACCAATGTAGTAGACTTGCGATTTATGATGGTAATCATTTTTTTACTGAACTGTTGGATGAACTGTGAATTGTCCGTTGCTCCATGGTAATTTTGCTACCTACATTGTTTTTTTTTGAATAAATTCGCTCATTATAAATTTGCGTTACGCTCTTACTGAGCATGATTTCTTGGATGGAAATGTTTTTTCATCTTATCCTTAATTTGTCATTTTCTGTTGTATCCCCAATAATATGAAAAATTACAATGTTCCTTTTTAGACTTTTTCCCAACCCTCTAATCAACCATATAACATTCGTTATTCTGACTGAATGCGACGAATGAATTTTATGGCATAATGTGCTGTTCACGCGAATAAACCTTCGAAACAGCTGATTTCGACTAAGAATTCGAACAAGTTCATGGAATTCACGTTCACGTTTTTAGCGAGAGAAAGGACATCGCTTCTCTATTTAATTTAGAGAGATTGTTGTTTACGTTCAATTGGCGAATGTTTAGCACAAATTATACAAATGGTCTGACATGTCTGGGTAGCGTGTCAGTTGCTTTTCATTCGTCATCATCAATTTGGCCGCCGTTTTCAGACAATCTAAAATATATGACAGGTAACGAGGTTTTCGCAGTTAAAGAGAATATTATTTCAATATATTGTTTATAATTTCAATATATTGTTGTAAGTTCCGTCATTTGAATGCTTTATTTGCTTTTTGAGCTTAATAAACATCTCACAGTTTTGAAACACAGCTCATTAGTATTGAAGCATTCAATTTCTCCTTTTCCTTTTTTAACTTTTAATAAATGTTTGTTTAGTATTCTCGAGAGTTAATGGAAATTTGCGAAAGCACTATTCAATAAAATTTCTTTTCCAAAACAAACTTTATGAGTCGGATGCAAAATATTTTCTGGGTGATTTACTTTTTCACAAAATCAAGTAAAAAGTTGAAGGTTGTAAAAATAAACTCTAAAGCATAGATACCCCTCTGAATCGATAAACGAGCATCTTCCAGTCCTCCTTAGCTCCAACGTGAGCTAAGAAAAACACATTAATATGTAGCTGAATGGGGTTTGTTTGTTTTCAAAACTTTGTTATGATGAAAGTTGGAAGATCGAAAACATAAATCTACCACAGCTCATCTTAGCACGGGATTTTACTTCTTTTGGTTTCTGATTCATTGCGCATGCCCTACTCATGACCTTTCGGAAAAGGAAACATCGAAATCACGTACAATAACGACCAATTTGTCTTCGAACAATCGGGACTGGGGAAAAAAAGTTCAACACTGTTTTTCTTAAGTAAATGATACTGAACCTGAACTTTTACAGAGGGGTTAGATTCAAAAACAAACGAAGAACATGTCTTTGATATGGAGAAAATTTTAAGCATTTTTTTGAAGGTTGAAAACATATATTTTTACAAAGGTGGTTTATATACAGCCTTTTTTAAAAAACTGCTAAAGAAGCGGTATCATATCCAGAAACGTCATATTCCTTAAAACCCATATTTTTAAAACCAGTACTGGACTCCTATGAACGTAAAACATGGTTGAAGAAATTTATTAGACTACTTTAAATTTGATTTAAAAATCGCTTTCGTCCCTGTTTAAAATTTGATGATTTGGGGTAACATTGATCAGCCGCTATTTTGACGGTTTTTAACGAGTTTTTTATCATAAAGAATACCTTTTGAATTTGTGTGTTTCTTGGTTTAGATTTCTTCACGGTCCAAACAACATCGCGGTCCTTAATGTGTTAAGGACGAACAACAATTAAAATCGAAAGATGGACAATGATGCTGCATAAATTAAGGGGCTGATTTTTTTTAACATTATTAATAAAAATTTAACTACAAAAACAAATGAAATTTTGCCTTCATTCAATTCCCTAGGCCCTCCCACTCGCCTCGCCCTCGCCTTCTATCTTTTCTTTCATTGTCACATAAATCAACCTGTTTGCTTCTATTCTAAATACTTTGGTTTCATCAGTTGGTTGTTTGCGAGCCACCCTGCAGGAAGGGTGTTTGTTCACGAGTCTTCAATAAAATAGACATTTCAAGATTTTGAAATTACATTTTTACTCACATTTGGAATTTTCAAAAACAAACCAAGTTTTTCTCAATTTGAAATTCAACTTTTAAGTTTTCAAACGTAGAAAAAAGTTTTAAGATGTTTTAACTTTAGACTTAGTTATTGATGATCATATGGAAAAAGTTCATGTTGATCAAAGTTGCCCCGTTTTACGGTACGTTGAGATTATTTAAAAAAAGAATAGGTAAGAAGAATCGATTTGCATACATTCAGAAACCAAAACATTTATGCCACAAAAATTCTGTCACTTTTGTTATAAGATGTATGTATGTTGTGTGTAAACGTCATAATAACAGAACAACTTTAAAAAAATACTTTAAAATATTGCATTCCTTCGGAAAGTGTACTATTTCAATTTTTCTAAAAAATATCTTTCCTTTTAAAAGTACAAAGCTTGTGAGTAACTTGCTGTTGTGCGTACAATTGTTATTTGCAGCGTATTATGAGGTTTTTATTACATACTCAAAAACGCTTATTTTCTTTCTAAGTTTAGTTCGACACCTCGAAGAAGCCTTTCTGAAAATTGATTATTTTAGTTAATTCCTGGATAGCATTATCAAACAAAGCACATACTTAACATTTGACAAAAAATCTCGATTTAAAAAGCAAATATTCGAGAGATTCCATTCAATGGTAAACAAACCTTCTAGCAAACAACAGCATTCTTTCCGAATTAGGACGGAATTAATATCAAATTAATCTTTTGTTACAATCCCCATTCCTTCTCGAAAATCTCGAATTCGAAAAAAAAAATTCTAAAAAAGAAGAGTACGCTCATTTCTCGATCGAAATTTGTACTCTAAGTACTTTATAAAAAGTACCGTCAAACGGGGCATCATGCAAAAGCAGGGTTAGATGCAACATTCGTATACCACAACACTCATTCAATTTTTATTTCAATATACTGTAATAAAGTTATCATTGAATGATAACAAATTGATGATGACATATTTTTTAACATCGTGAAAAAGTTTTTAAAAGTTTTTGATTCTCATAAAAAAAATTAAAAAATCGAGCTATATAGGTGTACAAATTTTTACATTTTTACATTTTTCGATGCCGTAAAAAACTTTACTCAGTATGACGGATTGGCTTATTGAAATAACCTACAAACTTTATATTGCTTTCATTATTCTATACCAGCACTGTTGGTGTGAAAATATTTTTCGGATAATCACCAATTTTTTTAAAATAAATATGTTAATAATTCAGTTACCTACTTGTCTGGGGCAAAATGCAACAAAATGAAAATCAGAACTTAACCTCATGAATCTCGTTTCCATATGCTAGGATATGATTGTTTTGTATTAAGCGTTTGTTAACCTTCAAATTTCATCCATCCTAAGATTTATTTTCATGATTAAAGCTAATAAATTATTTCAAGTATTTTTACCCCTGAATGTATGCAGCAAATTTACATTTTTTTCTTAAAAACATTTTTGATAGAAAAATGCAAAATTTAATTCGAAGCAAAACCATAAATTACTGCAATTGGTGTAAAATGCGTTATGACATCACAAATATATCAAAAATTATATAATTTCAAAAGTTTTCATATGATTTTCCATTAATTACAGAGTTTGTTGCAACTTACCCCTTTTTCTTAGTAGGGTGAAAAACGCATGTTTTTTTAATTTTAAAATAACTGGTAAAACCAATAATTTTTCGGACTACGTCAGTTTGGTGTCCCGTCAACCTTAAAACTTTTGATGTAGAAGAGGCATGATTATCTGTAGGCATTAAGATTTTAGAAGCCATTTAGGTTGAAAAGTGGTGTACTGTTACCCCAGTTGACGGTACGAATAGTATCACTATGCTGAAGTATCTATTTAAAACTGATTAATTCTAACAAATAGGAGGGGAAGATTTAGTCATCAGATATCCGTGCGTTAAGTTTGTGTGCTCAATACGTAATCTTGATAGAACAACTGAATCCCTTCTATTTCCTATATACGAAGTATCAAATTTAGAAACACACGATTTGATGGATTTCAATTTGTTATCAGTAATATTATTCCAGTAAGATTGCCAACTAGAGTTAATTTTTCGTTTAATAAATGAAAAAGAATAGGTAAGAAGAATCGATTTGCATACATTCAGAAACCAAAACATTTATGCCACAAAAATTCTGTCACTTTTGTTATAAGATGTATGTATGTTGTGTGTAAACGTCATAATAACAGAACAACTTTAAAAAAATACTTTAAAATATTGCATTCCTTCGGAAAGTGTACTATTTCAATTTTTCTAAAAAATATCTTTCCTTTTAAAAGTACAAAGCTTGTGAGTAACTTGCTGTTGTGCGTACAATTGTTATTTGCAGCGTATTATGAGGTTTTTATTACATACTCAAAAACGCTTATTTTCTTTCTAAGTTTAGTTCGACACCTCGAAGAAGCCTTTCTGAAAATTGATTATTTTAGTTAATTCCTGGATAGCATTATCAAACAAAGCACATACTTAACATTTGACAAAAAATCTCGATTTAAAAAGCAAATATTCGAGAGATTCCATTCAATGGTAAACAAACCTTCTAGCAAACAACAGCATTCTTTCCGAATTAGGACGGAATTAATATCAAATTAATCTTTTGTTACAATCCCCATTCCTTCTCGAAAATCTCGAATTCGAAAAAAAAAATTCTAAAAAAGAAGAGTACGCTCATTTCTCGATCGAAATTTGTACTCTAAGTACTTTATAAAAAGTACCGTCAAACGGGGCATCATGCAAAAGCAGGGTTAGATGCAACATTCGTATACCACAACACTCATTCAATTTTTATTTCAATATACTGTAATAAAGTTATCATTGAATGATAACAAATTGATGATGACATATTTTTTAACATCGTGAAAAAGTTTTTAAAAGTTTTTGATTCTCATAAAAAAAATTAAAAAATCGAGCTATATAGGTGTACAAATTTTTACATTTTTACATTTTTCGATGCCGTAAAAAACTTTACTCAGTATGACGGATTGGCTTATTGAAATAACCTACAAACTTTATATTGCTTTCATTATTCTATACCAGCACTGTTGGTGTGAAAATATTTTTCGGATAATCACCAATTTTTTTAAAATAAATATGTTAATAATTCAGTTACCTACTTGTCTGGGGCAAAATGCAACAAAATGAAAATCAGAACTTAACCTCATGAATCTCGTTTCCATATGCTAGGATATGATTGTTTTGTATTAAGCGTTTGTTAACCTTCAAATTTCATCCATCCTAAGATTTATTTTCATGATTAAAGCTAATAAATTATTTCAAGTATTTTTACCCCTGAATGTATGCAGCAAATTTACATTTTTTTCTTAAAAACATTTTTGATAGAAAAATGCAAAATTTAATTCGAAGCAAAACCATAAATTACTGCAATTGGTGTAAAATGCGTTATGACATCACAAATATATCAAAAATTATATAATTTCAAAAGTTTTCATATGATTTTCCATTAATTACAGAGTTTGTTGCAACTTACCCCTTTTTCTTAGTAGGGTGAAAAACGCATGTTTTTTTAATTTTAAAATAACTGGTAAAACCAATAATTTTTCGGACTACGTCAGTTTGGTGTCCCGTCAACCTTAAAACTTTTGATGTAGAAGAGGCATGATTATCTGTAGGCATTAAGATTTTAGAAGCCATTTAGGTTGAAAAGTGGTGTACTGTTACCCCAGTTGACGGTACGAATAGTATCACTATGCTGAAGTATCTATTTAAAACTGATTAATTCTAACAAATAGGAGGGGAAGATTTAGTCATCAGATATCCGTGCGTTAAGTTTGTGTGCTCAATACGTAATCTTGATAGAACAACTGAATCCCTTCTATTTCCTATATACGAAGTATCAAATTTAGAAACACACGATTTGATGGATTTCAATTTGTTATCAGTAATATTATTCCAGTAAGATTGCCAACTAGAGTTAATTTTTCGTTTAATAAATGAACTGAAGTCATAATGAGTGATTTCGTGTAAAATAATGTTACTTTCATGTGCCTCTTTTGCAAGGGCATCTGCCTTTTCGTTTCCTTTAATGTTAAAATGACTTGGAATAAAAAATATTTTTACTTTTCTTTGAGAATCTATAATTTGCTTGTGGAGGTTATAAATGATGTTACATAATGGATGTTTTAAATCAACTGTTTTTAACTTCATTAAAGAACTAAGAGAATCAGAAAAAATAATAAAGTTTCTTTGATCATTGTTGATAATATATTCCAACGAAAACTTGATAGCCATGAGTTCTGCACTGAAAATTGAAGTCTGGGAATCGAGCCTAGTTTTGAAAATATAATTGTTACTTTGATCGTAGAATGCACAACTTGTTGAATCATTATTCAATTTCGAACCATCAGTAAATAACAGTTGGAAGGATTTATGTTTTTCGATAATTTCCAAATATTTGCTTTTGATAACCAAAGGATTCATAGAAGATTTTGTGTTTTCTGTAAAAGATAAATCTATGTCTATTTTTTTATATGACCATGAATTCAAAACAGAACCAGATATTGTTAAAATTTCCGGTAAACTTATTTCACAATCTTTTAAAATTTCATGGAATCTTTTTACGAAGGATTTAGGTTTTCTTTTAGATTGGTTCAAATTATCGTTTTCAATCGACGTTCTTAAAAATGGATATAAGTAATGATTATTTTTACTAAGTACTTTGGATCCAAATTTGGATATTTTTTCAGCCCGCCGATAATTTAATGGCTTATATCCTGATTCTATCATTATGCTATCTGTCGGGCTCGATCTGAATGCTCCTATAGCCAGACGAATACCAGTGTTATGTACGCTATCTAATGTTTTTAATGTATTCTCAGAAGCAGATCCATATACAGTACAGCCATATTCTAAGCGAGATAAAATTAAAGCATTATGCATTTTTAAAAGTGTGGCTCTATCAGCACTGAACTTTAAGCTACTTACAGATTTCAAAATATTCATTTTTCTCATACAGTTGGATTATAATAAACCTACTTGGTTTAAAATCCCTGAGAGAAAAAAAAGGAATACAGTTGGATTTGGTTTGCTTGATATGTTCAGTCCAGTTTAATCGTTTATCAAAAATTAATCCTAAAAACTTTACAGAATTTTGATAAATTATTTTTTGATTGTTAAGATAAATATCAGGGTCTTCATGAGGCTTTAAGCGTCTACAAAAATGAATAGCTTTAGTTTTTTGAGTGGATATTTTAAATCCGTGTTGTTTTGTCCATTTTTCAATTTTATTCATGGTTTTTTGCATTTGAGATTTAATGTGCCGGAGATTTTTTGAACGGATAAATACTATTATATCATCAGCATAAAGTAAAATGTTAATTTTTTCGGAGGCTTTACATTGAATAATGTCATTTATAGCTATCAAAAATAATGTTACACTAAGAATAGCACCTTGAGGTAAACCGTTTTCCTGACAGTATTCTTTTGAGAACTTATTACCTTGAATAACTTGGAAGCGTCTATTAGTTAAAAAATTAATAATAAACTTTATCATATTTCCATTGATTCCCATTTTCAAAGCACAATTTATAACATGACGTTTCCATGTTGTATCATAAGCTTTCTCCAAATCTATCAGTACTGATACCAAATGTACTCTTTGGCAAAAGGCGTCGCTTATCTCGTTTTCTAAAATGGATAAATTGTCTAAAGTGGAATGATCCTGCCTGAAACCAAATTGAAATTTTGATAACTTATTTGTACATTCTAAATAATTTATAAGTCGTCTGTTTATCATTTTTTCAAAAATTTTACAAAGAACACTAGTTAACGAAATTGGGCGATAATTTTCACAAAATAGAGGATTTTTTTGGGGTTTTGCTATAGGCACAATAAACAATTTTCTCCAATCATCCGGAAAACTACCAGATAACCAAATTTTATTATAAAATTCTAATAAATAAAGTTTATTTTCAAGATTTAAGTTTTTTATCATGCTGTAATGTATATCGTCATATCCTGGACTAGATCCTCTACATTTTGTTAAAGAAAATTCGAATTCTTCTAAAGAAAATTTTGAGTTATAGTTTTCACAATTGTTTGCTACAATCAATGGAGTCTTTTCTATTCTCTCTTTGATGATTAAAAAATCTGTTGAATAATTTTCAGATGATGAAATTTTAGAAAAATGTTCACCTAATTTCTCTAGGATGTCGCTAGTATCAGTAATTATATCACTATCGGATTTGAGGCTTGCTATCATAGTAGATGAATGGACTCCACTTATACTACGAATTTGTTTCCAAACTCGAGATAGCGGAGTGTTTTGGTTAAGTTTAGAAACAAAATCTTCCCATGATTTTCGTTTTGTTTCTCTGATTTTCTTTCTAGTTTTGGCTTTTAGAATTTTATATTGTTTTTCATTTTCCGATGAAGGGTTTAATTTGAAAATTCTAAGTGCTTTCTTTCTTTGTTTAATAAGGTACCCTATTGAAGGTTCCCACCAAGGGACAGACTTTTTTGGAGGAGTGCTTTTTGTTTTTGGGATACTCGTGCAGGCAGCGTTTTCAATTGTAGATGCATTGTGAGAGTTTAGAGAGTCTATATCAAAGTTATCAAGAGAGAGCTTAAAGCTTGCCGCATTTTGAAACTTAGTCCAATCCGATCTCTCAATTATCCATTTTGGACGCCTACTTGCTGGAGGTATAGAGCTCAAAAAGTGTACTAATATCGGAAAATGATCACTATCACAAAGATCATCGTGTGTATTCCACTCCAACTTCAAATTTAAAGATGGTGTACATAAAGTCAAGTCGATTGACGAACTAGATTTTAAGGCAATACTAAAATGTGTAGGGTTACCATTATTGAGAATATTCAAATTCATATCATTGATAATTGATTCTACGATCTTACCTCTCGTGTCTGTTCTAAGTGATCCCCATATTGAGTTGTGAGCATTGAAATCACCCATTACGACTAACGGTTTTGGTAAACTATTGATCAAACTTAGAAACTCATGTTCATTAATTGTTTCCCCTGGAGGAAGATATACACTACATACACAAAACTCGATCGGATATGAAATTTTTACAGCGACGGCTTGAATTTCTGTATGTAGAATTACCGGTTCACAGTGAATATGTTTTTTGACAAAAATAGCAACACCACCTTTGGCACGGCCATCAGTGATGACATCAGATCGAAAGCAAGAATAGTTTTAATTAATAGTTTGGAACTGTTTAAAATGCGTCTCTTGAAAACACATTAAAAAAGGGTCAAACAATCGACATAAATTTTGGATTTCTGGAAGATGACTGTAAAAACCATTGCAATTCCACTGCAACATACGTGGATAAGCCATTGTGCTTAAATAATAAATACAAATAAATTATCATTAGCCGATGATTGACAATTGTGTGTGTAAGTGTAGGTGAGGATTAATGATTTGTTGGAGAGTCTGAAAGATGAGTTGTGGAAATTTCTAAAGCTTTTACAATTTTTTTTTGGGTTATCGCTATCACTATCACTATTCGTTTCTAAAGCTCGCTTAATTGGTGATGTATTAGTGTCACTAAACAATGATATGGATGAGCTTGATTGCAAGTTTTCGGGAGTATTAGAATGGGGTGGACTGGGAAAAGGAGGTGGGATAATGGGAGAGTTAGGGTCTGGGGTAGAGTCTATTATCATTGGAAGTTCAGTAGTTGGTGGCCGGGAGAGAGCTTTCATTTGACCTTGTGCTACAACATCTCGATAAGTTATAGACGATGGGTGTTCTTCTGCATACTTACGACGTGCTGCTCTATATGATAATTTCATCATTACCATCATTTTCTGGATTGCCTGTTCCTGTTTGTAGATGTCGCATGTTGATGACCATGATGTTCGATTGACAATTTCTACAAACTACCTGTCCCTCACATTTATCAGAAGTGTGCCCGGGAAGGCAACACTGGCTACATACTTCCGGATTTCTGCAAATTTTTTTGTAATGTCCGAAGAGCTGGCACTTCGTACAACGCATTGGCTTGGCTATGTATTGTCGAACACTTAACCGATAAAACGAAGCGCGTATGGTTTCGGGTAACGTGGTTGAATTGAAGGTTAGGATAAAACTGTTGGTATCCGTTAACTTTCCGTCGACTTTTCGCTTGATGATCTTCACTTCACAAACACCTTGAGATTTAAGTTCAGCCAAAATTTCTTCTTCTGAGGCATTTTTTAGATCTCCGCACGTTATAACACCTTTAATTTTATTCAAGCTGCGATGCTCCTCAACGATGATTTCCATGTCTTGCATAACCGTCAAATTCAGCAACTTATTCGCCTGTCGTATATTTTTCGCCTGGACTAGTAGAGATCCACCATTGATCTTCTTGACGGACTCTACCTCTCCCACGTTGGCCAAAATGAATTTATTGATGAGGAATGGACTGACATTGTCGAAAGTAGACGATTCGGATGCGCGTTTAATGATCAGGAATTTTGACCCTTCCACGTGGCCGTCGAGCGTTTTGGTAAAGGAATCTTTTTTCTTTGCCGATTTTTAGGTCCCCTCGGCGGGGTCGCCATTTTGAAAACGGATAAAAACCAACTATAAAAAGTTTATTTTAACCTTGAAAAAGAGAGAAATCAAAGAGCTTTTTCAACTGCGAATAAACACTACACTTTCGGATGGACTCAAGAATACGTGTTGACCCGATGAAAGCTAAGAGTCGAATGACCATCTTTATGGCATTCTCGACTTTATCAACGTTGCAGTTGGTGGATCGTTATTGAAAAACTTATCCGGTACAACTGTGTTCGATGTTAACTCTTGGGCTCGAACTCGCGGACATCGGCTCAGGAGACAACAGACTTGCCAACTGAGCTATATCACAAGCCCCATTTTTAGAATAATCAACATTTTTATAGCCCCAGAAATTCTTGGTTCATGTATTTATCGATCTAAAAACCTTGCTGGCAATAAGTTCTAAGCGTTACACCCATTTTAGAATGACTGATTGACAAAAAATGAACCTTAGCTAGGTAGGGCCAGCGACAATAGCCCTCGAATCCCATCGTGGTCAAGCCACGGGGTTCTACTGAGAGTGGGCTCACATGTGGCCTCTTTTGCTTGGCTAATCTAGAGTAGGATTACCATATCACGCGGCACCAAAAAGAGTACATTGATCATTTATCCAAAAAGTCAGGAGAAACGTTAAAAAGCAGAACCTCGTTTATCCGAGCTCTGGGTTTCTGAGCTCCCGCTTCATCCCAGCCTTCAGGTAGACACTAGTTCCATATATTATCGAGCTTTGCGCCTGGATGGTATGCAACAAGATATTCAGTAGAACCACGCTTACTCGAGGTTGTTGGGGGAAAGACCACCTCGGATATGGGGCCGTTCACTAATTACATAAGCACGGTTTTGGAAATTTTTAACTCTCCCTCCCCCCCTGGTAAGACAAGATTTTTCGAAACCCCCCTCCCCCCTAGTAAGATCTCACGTTATCTTTCAGAAATTGACACATTTTTTTTTTTCCAAAAATAACTTGAAAATATTAAAAATGTTACATACATGCTTCATAGCAAAGCACCTTTTAATTAAAATTAAAAAACTGTATTTGAATAGCACATTCTATACAAAACAACAGATGAAATGTCATAAACGATTAAAGAAAACATTATTCAAGACATTTGACGATTTAAAAAAGAGAGATCAGGTTAACACAAGGTACCATATAAAATTGTTATGTTTTATTACCTGAAAATCATAATAATCTTTTAAAAAATATCATTTTATACTACAAGAGTTGGGACAAAAATGTTTAACGACTATCACGTTGTCAACTAACCGAAAAGCTCAGACTCATTCAGCGACAAACGATAAACAGTGATTCAAGCGATAAAGTTTGATGATTTTTTTGGTAAATCTTTTGTAAAACTTAGAGTTGGTAGTGTCTATCACTGAAAAAACTGTCTATAAATTCATTATTTAAAGCGCCTTTATTGATTTTTAAAAAAAATTTCTGGATGAAGTCATTTTAGAAATATAATGGATTCAAATCGTGGTCATTTTCCTTGATGTTTCTATAAATTTCTCAATTATAAAGATTGCTATGATGGAAAGCGAAAAGCGACGATCTTTTTGAATAATGTGATTTAGTGTTTTTGATAACATGTTGGTTTCAATTGGTTCTCTATAAATTTTATAGAACCTGCAATTTTTAAACAAATTAACCAACAAATAGGTAGTGAGTAAAAAAACCTGAGTAGTATGATTTTGTATGACTGTGGCTGTGATGAATTTTTAATGTAATATTTCTTACGCAAGATTTTTGGAAACGCCCTCTACCCCCCTAGTAAGAGATCGTAAGCAAATGTGAAAACCCACCCCCCCCCCCCACCCCCCTTATGTGCTTACGTAATTTGTGAACAGCCCCTAAGTGAAACCTCGGATTAAACGAAATGCATTGATAAACCCTTATGCTCTGGTATTGCATATCATCCAGGCGCAAAGCTCGGAACTTACATGGATTTTGATTTTCTGTTTAATCGACGTTTCTAGCCAGCTTAGATGTTAAACTTGCCAGAGACGTTAATTTAATAGCTTAACAATATATCGAGATGATAAAACACATTTTTACATGGATTTTGGATAAAAATGGTGTTTCGGAAACGCGGAGGCTCGGATGAGCGGGATTCTACTGTACATAATTCGTGCTATCTAAGGTGACACGGAGATATTTAATCAAATACTGTTAATGCCTTGGAGGTTAAGTGACTTACATGAAAATTAAAAAAAATTTCTTCAAAATATTCTTGTACTATACGACGACTATACCTAAATTTTGTGCATATTGATATTTGTTTGCATACTCAAAGGCGCTAATCGCGCTTACTGTTTATGACGACTAAAAATGCAAAAGATATTAAAACAATTGTTAAAGTAATTTGTTGTAAGCTGTATTCTTGTCGTAGTTTTTGCATAAAATATAAAAAATAAAAAAGTGAAACAACTTCATAAAAAGGAAGAAATGCGTTAGTTTTTCCGATCAAATGTCTTTCAACAAAAAAGAGTACATTAGAAAAAATTTCACAAAAAGAACAGTACGTACATTTCTAGATAGAAAAAGATTTCATGTACTCTTAAAAAAGTAATGGTATCCCTAATCTACAGCAGAGGTTACGAAGAAACTCGGGTCGGCTTCTCATTATAAGGTACTGTTAGATAGATACAATTTTGTTAATTTTGATACGAAAAATAAATTGGTTTTTTCGGGGGTTAATTTCCGTTATATTTTGTAGAACTTCTTATGCGTTGATATTGCAGTATGAACTCTTCTACATTTTTTTGACAAATAAGAATTCAATACTCATCAAACATTCATTCATCAAGGATTTTGAGATCGTTTTCTTCTTATTTTCTGAGATCAAATTTTAACACGTTTTTCCGTCTTCATCTTTTCAAACTGCAAAATCAGGATTGATTCGGAACTTAAGGAGTATGTTATTCAAGACGGCAGAAACCGTTCAGATAACCCTTCAATAAAATTCAAACAGGCATTTTAAACATGGATAAACAAAAATCTAAGTTAAGTTCATCTTACATGAAGAGAACAATAAACAGTAAATATTCCAGATTGCCAGTAACCGGGAAAAGTGGATGAAGTCCCAATATGCCCGAACTTGGAAGAATAACTATAATAATTTAAACCATTTTTTTTAAGTTTTACGGAAATAAACATTTTATTTCTTGGAAATCTTTAGTATGATTGGAAAGCAGCTCATTTTTTCAGACATTTCTAATTTAGGTAAACAACTGTTTTCTTAGTTGCTAGTCCAATTGGGATTGCCCCTTCAAGCATGCATGCGAAATGCCCCTTAATGTATACAATCCTTTGCAAGTTTACGTTTGTCTACTTTTTTGTTCTCTAAATTTTTTTGGATCATCCCGGTCCGGAAACGTGGGAGAGGTTCTGATAAATTTTAAGGCTAGGCCATTTTTTGAATAAATTGTTCAACAATTCATTCTTTTTTCTTTGAACATCAACATGCGAGCCACGCTATTTTAAGCTTCTCATGCATTAACCAAAAAAAATCCGGCTGTTGTTGCGTCCACCACTCGCACCACTGACACCGTGGCTATTGTTGTGGCCATGAAAAGCCATAGGACTGTAGGACGAAGGGGCCTTGGCAAAACTACCACTGCTTGCCTTTTCTCCCTCAGGGATAAGGCTTTGACAACCCCTGGTGGTTGCCAAACATGCCCACGTGGGATTGGACCTGAAGAGACAACCACGCATGGTTGTCCCATCAGTGGAGGCAGGTCCTCATGACGCTGCCTGGCGGCCGAGGCTCGGGGGGATCTCGATCGCCTGGTTGACCGAGATCCAAAACTCTTTCTGGATGGAAGGGCTCTGAAAAGAGCCGATTGTGGCAGCTGGACCCGGGAGCAAGGCGACGGAGCGAAGCAGCGAAGAAGAAGGCACGTATCTCTGCTTAATTTCTAATTTATTTCTCTTCTTAACTATTTTACAGTGTTCCGAAAATCATTCATATTCAATGAATGTTGCTGATTGCACTTCGCAGCTGAACGTACAGCGATCGGGTTTGGTTATTGATTGCTACTGGACTTATCCGATCATCGATCGTTCTATTCATCGCTAAAATACAGATCACCTCGCACGATGTTTGCTGTCAAAACAGTGCAGCACTATCATCAAATTGGAATCTCACCATTGAGCGATGCATACGGCGAATCATGTTGACTAGGATCAGGAGTGAATGGTTCAGGCAGTGAGCGAGTGATACATGTAACCGATCATTAGCAAATGTTGTTTGATTTTAAACATAGCCAATTAATAAATTTATTTGATTTTACAGCTTTTTTTTACCACAGTAAGAATAAAATCAAACTGTAGTTGTGTTTGTGATGGAAAGATGGTCACGTCCGCCGTCTTTTCAATTTCTAATCAGCCAGGCGGATACTGAGTGAGTGACATTCAGAATGGATCAGTTTGTATCTTACTCATCTCCGATATGCGATGTTTGCTAAACCGATGATTCTGAATGATGCGACTCGGTTTACATAGCTGATAGGAGCGCTGATCGAGATTGCATACCAGCCAGGCGAAGCAGTTGCGAGAGGCGCTATCCCATTATACAATCAGAATGTATCCAACAGGAAACGCATCCTGAGTGTTTATTTTGATTGATTTTCGGAACATTGCTATTTACACTATTTATATACACTTTAACTTCCGTCCCATCTCGACGGTCTGACGGTGAGGACGAATAACTCGAGAGAGTTAAAATCCTAGAAAAAGAAAAAAAAAAGTCTGACGGTTTGATCAAGACTGACTCCTAGGCGCATAAAGAATGCGCCCTTAAATAGGCTGACGAGCAAGCACGCAAGCACGTGCTCGCGCCAGATGGAACCGCCTAGAACATTCTAGGCGCTTTCAGCGAGAGCAGCCGTCTTGTTCTCCCAGTGCGGTACTCTCGCGTAATTTCTTCGTCGCTCTCTCAACTTCAGTCGACTTGTCGGACTGAACAGCTATTTTATTCGTTTTTTTCAATTTTCTGATCGTCTGGTTGGATAACTCTATTTTTTTTAAACAAATGCTATGTTCTAAAGTTTAAGTACACATCTGCTTAGCAAATGTTTATTCATAGTATGAGTAGTATGGTATAAATTTCATACCAAACTAAACAAAACAAATGCTTTGGGCTTTTGCTTTGCTTGATTGCGAACTAAGTAAAAGCTACCGAAGCAATTGCTAAACCCTTTTTCTCACCACAAATTGTACTCTGAACTCTAGGCGCATTTTCTTAGCTAATAAGAATTCAATTCCTTATTAAACATCAAGATGAATTTTGGAATCATTTTCTTCTTATCTTCTGAGATAAATTTTAACACGTTTTTTCGTTTGAATCTTTTTGTACAGCAAAATTATTTGGAACCTAAGCAGTATGTAAAAAAAAAGACTGTAGAAAATGTTCAGGTTACTTTTAAAAAATATTCAAACTAATACCTTTTTTTTCAATCATCTTTTGCTTGACTCATCGTTTATTTGTGTTTTGAGCTTGCTGTCGTACCAGAAATCCCAACTCTTCCTCGTTTCGACGTTTCCAGGGTATTGGTATGTGTTGAAATATATCAGTAGTACCCATTGAAAACGAAACAAAAAAATTTTCGGTAAAAAAAAATTTACACGACTACTACTTTTTTCTTTTCTCAATACATCTACTTTAATTTGACAGAAGTTTATTGTCTTGTTTGTTTTTTCTATTTTCTTCATTGATTTCATTATCAATGAACGTGCACCGAAAGAGTTTACCTTTCGCTTTCGTATTGGCCTTTCTCTTTCTGAATGTTCATCTAAACTTTTCTCAGTTCATCCAAGAGGTCAGTGAAAATTTCAAATCAGGTTTTCAGTCTGTCACCAACTTCTTTGAAATTTTCAGTACGTTTGATGGGCAGTCAAAAAAAGGGATTGCAAAGTCAAATTTAATTTAAATATTTCGTTTTCATATAAGAAGAAAGTCAATCTGGGAAGCCAGTCAGCTCAGCAAAAAGCCTAAACAGCGAACTGTTCCTATTTAATTATAGTTCAGGTAAGTTAATGTACTATTTTTCCTATGATTGACAGACAATCTTCAATAAATTAACTATTTTAGAGCCATTATGAGGACTTTGGAAGAGGCACTGATTATGGCGGTAGTGCAGTTTCCAGAGTTAAGCACCAGCAACAACAATCGAATGAAAAAAAAATTAAGATTTGTGAAAGCAGTTAAAACCAGTAGCTGTGAAAGCGATGTTGAAGATTATTTGAAATTATATGTGCAAACCATAATTGTCTGCGTGTTTTGTTGATTGCTAATATCGCTACTAATGTGCAGTTAATTGCAGGATGTCGATTCAGATTTAGCCGCCATCGTTTATTCAGAGTAATGTTCTAGTTTCGACCAAGTTCTAGTTTCGTCCAAGTTATATCATATTTTAATCATAATATTTCTCGCTACATACATGAAGCGAATCATAAAATCCAAATCATTCAAGACCACAATAATTTACATATAAAATTCGGTTCCCAGATTTTTTCCAAATCCGGGCCGGGCAAATCCGGGCTATCCAAAAACCTGCAAAATTCAAGAATCTTTCCTTCGAAACCAAGAAAAAAAAACACTTGTAACTTTATTTTACCTTAACAAATCAATAGATTTTAAATTGTATCTGCTACCCGTTTTCCAAAAATTCGTAAACGTTTATTTTGAAAAAAAAAATAATAAAAAGACTTCGGTTTTGAGTTTTCTATTGATTTGTTTTTTAAATTTCAAATACATTCCGGCCAAATCTGTGCATTTTTTAACAAATTTTGGGTATCCGGGCCAGCCGGGTCTTTTGAATATTTTATATTCGGATAAAACCAGGTGTTCTGGCAAGCTTATCAAATAGTGTGTTACAGATCTTCAACCGGTTATCAAGTTGCTTCTCATCGCATAATTGTTCAACCAATTGGCCGTTGTATACCCTTATCTCTATCAAAAGATTTTAGTGGTGTTACTCGTACAGCTTAAAAACTCCAATAGTCATTTCAAACTTAACAACATCCCTGATCTGGAATCCTATACGAACTAAGATTAAAAATCCTGGATGTTTAGGAAAATGTGTGGATTTAACCGTATTACTGTCACGCAGGGGTTGACAAAAAAACAATTTTATTTTGGTTGGTTGCAGCGCTATGGGAAACTTTTTGCACTATGTGAACAATATCAGCAGGCTGATATTTCTAGGAATTATTTTTATTTTCTTTCATTTTCACTTCGGTCACCATGAAAACGATGATCTCAAATGTTCATTTTCAGTGAAAACAGTATACGAATGAGTGTGGAGAAAACTGAAAAAAGAAATTTCGAATTTGAATTGAGTATGAATTTCATGAACGCACCTCTAGTTTGTTTATCATAAACCGCGAAAAAAAAACAGGGTGACTGAGGTGTTATTTCAAAATTCGGCGTTGTCAGGTAAATGAAAACGAAATTTTTCAAGACTGGGTATAGACATTTGCCTTTCAAAACATCCCATTCGGTGGGTTGGAGCTAAACCGCTTATTTGTATTGATTTTCATCCAAGTGTAACAATGCGTCGTCCACATATGGAATGAATTTTAGGAAACACGCATCCGGAGTAATCCTTTTATCGTTTCCCGCAACTTTCATTTCTCCCCGTTGTAAAGGTTGACAAATACATCTGCTGTCGGGCGTTTTTTTCCTCCAACATATTGGGAGACTCTTTCATCGGCATGATTTGAATGCTACTGAATCGAATCCATTACTTCGGAATATTTCCTTTTCGTTTTTTCTCTCACCCAAACTCAAGCTAAGAAGATCTGGTCCTTGTGCTTTTCCAAAGAAAAGCTGTCAACGATCAATTTTGCTCGTTATCGAAGAGGTTCTCCGAAATAAGCAGAAGAAAAACACCTAAGCCCAGACGAGCGGGCAGCCGATGCGGTAGACACAAATATGTGTATACAAATTTTTATCCGGATGAAACGCGAAGATGGGAGGAAAAGCGGCAACTGAGAGGGATTTTCTCGGTCCTACATTCGGTGAACCTTGACTTTCCGTAGCCACCCCGATAAGATACACAGATCGAGATGATTTCATTTGCACTGATAACGATGCTTGTTTTGAACAAATATTTTATTGAGGATCGCATTAAGGGGTGTTTTCTTGATTCGTCAAATTAGATAACTTGCGGAAGACAAAATCGTGCTGAGTGATTCATTAACGCTTTGATTTTATCTGTGCTTTTTGACTTGGTGTATTGTTGCAAATTTTATGATTGCATACACAAAGGAGTTGAACATTGTGCGTTTTCATTTGAAATCTTAGGATTTGTTTCAGGTAATTTTAGCTGTTTCATCTCTAATGCAGTAGAATAGTTGTTTATTGTTTTCTAACCAAAAAAAGTTTCATTTATCTAGAACGGACAATCCTTATCTTTCAGCAATGGATAATAGAAACAAGACTTATCAAAATGTCTGCCTGAATTTAAAATATTTTGCAAAGGTAGAAGGGAAATGAACCGGGCCCCAGGCAAATCGCTTTTAATTGCCGGTACGAACCAAGACACTGAAACCACAAAAACGCAAAAGCGCCCATGTTGATAATTGTTCGTTCACTAATTCCAAACACGAGTAAGACGGGACGGGAAGACAATTTCCGTTCGGCATTTGATGGCGTTTAAACAATGCTCAAAACTTTGCCACCCCTTTTTGGCGCTTAATTAATTGAGAAATAAACAAAGTTCGAATACCGCAGTTTGTTTGTTTGGTGCGTGCCAAAGTGCACGGATGAGCAAGATTTTTGTCACGACGACGACGACGACGGTAGTTAGCACAAAACCACGATTGTAACCCAACGATGAAGGCAAGAAAGTTTGAGTAAATTTAGTTAAAGTGAAAGTCTCAAATATAGATTGGATGATGTTTTTGCTAGCGACGCCAATGTATTGTCTGTATTCGTTTGACTTTCGTTTTTAAATATACAATTGATGTGATGTGATGAGCTAACACATTGGCACATTGGTAGTTACAAAATTGGGATTAAAGAAAATGGTCAGTCAGAGAATGTTCAAAAATTTCTTCCTACGATCTTCGATCAACGAATTTGAATAACGAGACAATTTTGAAGGTATCGTCAAACGGGCATCATGCAGAGTTAGATGCAACATTTGTTTACCACAGGGATGATAACTGTCCGAATGTCATTCGACATTTTTCTGAAGCCTAGAGCGACATTCATCAGTACGAAAACGACTGTCGCAGTCATGTCCTTTTTGGATTTTGTGAATGTCATCGCTAAGAAATTCCTTCGAAAAAATGTCAAATAACATTTGGGACGAATGTCACAGCTTGCATCGAGACTGTCATAGTCATGGGAAAAAATGTTACGATAAGCTGATGAATGTCGGTCGTTGCTTCAATGACATTCATAATGGCAAATGTTATGGCGACATTCAACATTTTGAATGTCACAGAATGTAATCGTAACATTCATCAGAATCAAAATGAAATGTTATTAAAATGACAGTCGCGACAGTCAAAACGGTTCCTTGCTGACTTTGCCGAGTGGACTGGCCAATCTGGCCGGTTCCGGAATCCGAAAAATAAAAATGATCAGATTTTAACTTGCGACACATCATTAGAAAGCTCTTGGCCTGCATATGAAGGGAATTGATAGGGAAAGTGGTTCGGGGCCATCTGGTCCTGGCAACGGCCAATCTGGCCGGTTCCGAAATCCGGAAAATCAAAATGATCAGATTTTAACTTGCGACACATCATTAGAAAGCTCTTGGCCTGCATATGATGGGAATTGATAGGAAAAGTGGTTCGGGGCCATCTGGTCCTGGCCACGGCCAATCTGGCCGGTTCCGAAACCCGGAAAATCAAAATGATCAGATTTTAACTTGCGACACATCATTGGAAGGTTCTTGGCCTGTACATGATGGGAATTGATAGCAAAAGTGGTTCGGGGCCATCTGGTCCTGGCCACGGCCAATCTGGCCGGTTCCGAAACCCGGAAAATCAAAATGATCAGATTTTAACTTGCGACACATCATTAGAAAGCTCTTGGCCTGCATATGAAGGGAATTGATAGGAAAAGTGGTTCGGGGCCATCTGGTCCTGGCCACGGCCAATCTGGCCGGTTTCGAAATCCGGAAAATCAAAATGATCAGATTTTAACTTGCGACACATCATTAGAAAGCTCTTGGCCTGCATATGAAGGGAATTGATAGGAAAAGTGGTTCGGGGCCATCTGGTCCTGGCCACGGCCAATCTGGCCGGTTTCGAAATCCGGAAAATCAAAATGATCAGATTTTAACTTGCGACACATCATTAGAAAGCTCTTGGCCTGCATATGAAGGGAATTGATAGGAAAAGTGGTTCGGGGCCATCTGGTCCTGGCCACGGCCAATCTGGCCGGTTTCGAAATCCGGAAAATCAAAATGATCAGATTTTAACTTGCGACACATCATTAGAAAGCTCTTGGCCTGCATATGATGGGAATTGATAGGAAAAGTGGTTCGGGGCCATCTGGTCCTGGCCACGGCCAATCTGGCCGGTTTCGAAATCCGGAAAACCAAAATGATCAGATTTTAACTTGCGACACATCATTAGAAAGCTCTTGGCCTGCATATGATGGGAATTGATAGGAAAAGTGGTTCGGGGCCATCTGGTCCTGGCCACGGCCAATCTGGCCGGTTTCGAAATCCGGAAAATCAAAATGATCAGATTTTAACTTGCGACACATCATTAGAAAGCTCTTGGCCTGCATATGAAGGGAATTGATAGGAAAAGTGGTTCGGGGCCATCTGGTCCTGGCCACGGCCAATCTGGCCGGTTTCGAAATCCGGAAAATCAAAATGATCAGATTTTAACTTGCGACACATCATTGGAAAGCTCTTGGCCTGTACATGATGGGAATTGATAGGAAAAGTGGTTCGGGGCCATCTGGTCCTGGCCACGGCCAATCTGGCCGGTTTCGAAATCCGGAAAATCAAAATGATCAGATTTTAACTTGCGACACATCATTAGAAAGCTCTTGGCCTGCATATGATGGGAATTGATAGGAAAAGTGGTTCGGGGCCATCTGGTCCTGGCCACGGCCAATCTGGCCGGTTTCGAAATCCGGAAAATCAAAATGATCAGATTTTAACTTGGGACACATCATTAGAAATGATGGGATTTGATACGAAAAGTGGTTCGAAATACTCGTACGGCAAATAAACAGGAAAAAATTTACATACATTTAAAAAAATATATTTTTTTTTTGTTCTGATTTTTGTCGTTTTACCATCTTTGACGCTCTAACAAATAAATGAATTTAAAAAAAAAATACTTTGAAAATATATAAAAATTCAAAGCAATTCAAAGTATAAATTTTATTCTCTAAATTTTAAGTCGAAATCAATGCTTTGGACATAGGTTACCATACCTACTCTTTTATGAGTATGGAAAAACTGTACAAGACGCACCAGCGTGGTAAGTAGGCCTGTGCCATTCTTTCTCAAAATATACTTTCCTATGGGTTCGAATGATTTTTTTTTTCAATTTTATTGTACCGTCAAATGGAATATCATGCAACAGCGGGGTTAGATGCAACATTTATATAACACCTCACTGAATCAATTTTTTAAATTAATGTATTGAATAAAGTTATCTTTTAAAACGAAGATGATGTTATTTCTCGCATCTTAAGCTAGTTTTTCAAAGTTTTTTAAAGTTTTTTTTAATTTGAAAAATCCAGCAATGAATGTACAAATTTTAACATTTTTTTATGCCGTAAAAAACTTTTCCCAGTATGACGGATTGGCTTGATAATATTACCTACAAACTTGTTATTACACCCAAAATTCAGCCTCTGTGCCAATGGCGTGTAGTCAATTACAAAGCATCATTGGTACAGGAAGATAACGCGACCGGTGCTGATTTGATTTGCTCCCACCGGCATTAACCTCCCAAGTCAACCGAATTGCGTATGTCTGAAAGAAACAAAATAAAAACGATTTCACGTCCCTCCCTATCGCATCATAAGACGAAGAAGGATGGAAACAAATACCGGCCAACACCAGGCGCTGGCGTGTGAATGTAGCAAAAGCAACAACAAAAACATCCTTCTAATTCAATCCCTTCAATCCACCGGCAAACAACCACGGCCAAGCTGTGCGTGTGTATGCAGTAAAAGCAACAAAAAAAACATTGCTTCAATTCAATCAACCGGCAAACAACCACGGCTAAGCTGTGCGTTTGTATGTGCAAAAGCAACAACAAAACCATTCCTTCAATTCACCGGCAAAGCTGCCCGGCTTTAGCAGCTGTGTATATGTAGCGTGTGTATGTAATAGCAGGCAGTAAGCAAAGCACAGTTCTCATTCAATGGGTTTCCCTTTGCCTTTATTCCCGTTTCCTTTCCCGTTACCATCAAAAGACAAAGGACTACCTTGAAAGGCGGCCAAACGCCGGGAAGCCACCGTCGTGCGTTTTTTGTGATTGTTCGGCGGCAGAAAGCGTATGACAAATATCCCTCGTCCTGCATGAAGCTCAAATAGTATACTGGTTAGGATGTCGGACTGGTAAGACGATCGAGTTGGTGATTTGAGTTCGACTCTCCCTACGGGCACTGTATTTTATATTTTTATTCTCGTTTCTGGGATGAATTATCCAATAGGAAGGAAATCCCATAAAATGTTTTTCTTGTTTCGCTTCAATGTAGTGGTCATGCATAATTTTAGTTGGGAGCAGAGTCCTTATGCCAGTTACGGTTTTTCAAACATATCATCTTCGGCACAGTGCACATTTCAGCGCATTATCGGCACAGAGATTTGCTAAATAGGCATTGGATTTTTGCAACCTCTTCTATGGGTGTAGTTTCCTCATGCTATACCAACACTGTTGATGTAAAAATATTTTTCGAACAAACACTCAATTTTTTAAAATATTTTTTTTTATAATTCAGTTAGATGTTTGGGGTAATATGCAACAAAATGCAAATCAAAGAAACATATTGTAAATCTTGTTTCCTTGTGCTGGAATATGCATCCCGCGTTTGAATACATTGAAATTTCATTCATCCAAACATTTACTTTTATGATTTCAGCTTGAAGAATTTTTCGTATTATTATTAAACCCCCAAATGTATGCAGTTTTTAAAAAAACAAAGAATTACTGCATTTGGTATTATCATCCTGATCTTCAAGGCATCGCATATATATTTTAAACTATTAATTTTAAAACGTGTTCATAAGATTTTTTATTAAGAACAATGTTTGTTGCAATTTACCCCATTTTCTGAGGAGGGTGAAAATCGCATGTTTTAAGAAAATTAAATATAACTAAAGAAACCAATAATTTTTCTCACTACGCCAATTTGATGTCCCATCATCCTTAAAATTTTTGATGTATAAGGGGTAGGACTAACTGTGAACATAAGTTTTTTTAGAAGCCATTGAAGTTGAAAATTGTTGCATGTTGCCCCAGTTGACGGTAGCAAATAAGCTTTTCCATCATGATTAGTTGAAAAGTTCACAAAAAAGGACTATTGTTCCTAGAAAAAGAAGTTTTATTATTAATTTATTATTTATTTTTAATGGATTCTGCGTGAAATTTGTTATTTTGCATGGTTAACATATATATGATAATATATGGTAAAATAGCCTGCGAAGTCTGATGAAACTACAGCTTAGAGTTTTTACACTCGTATGCACTTTCGGAAGACTATAAATGGTTTGTTGTATTTTACTAACTTCCCACAAATTTTTACTAAAATCAATCATATCAAAATTGGGGCAGAATGCCCGCCAGACCACGTATTTTACGCTCAAATTTAGAATGCTGTTAACCTTTGAGAAAAACCGAATTTCAAAGCGAAATGTCATTATTTTAATTTGCTGGCTCTCAAATTACGATAAGAATGCATAATTATACTAATTTGGTCCTTTTTCAAGTTTAAAAGGTGCACCAATATTTGATTCGAAAAATTCAAGAAATTGAATTTCGTTGCATACCTGAAGGCGTTTTTTCCGATAAGAATATAAAAAAGTATATTTTGAAAAGCGAAATTTTCGATAAGTTTTCCAATAGTAAATGATGTTTTGTCAAAATATAGTTAGTATATAAAAACACGATAAACATGTAATTAAACATATAATGTTTCAATGTTTACATTCCATCTTATCATTGTTCCATTTCTTAACACCCTTTCGTTATGGTGCGTTCTGTCCACCAGTTTTGGCATTCTACCCCACGATTTGTTTCCTTTCTGTTTTAGTTTTTTTTTTCAAAAATATAATCAATGTCGTGTTTTATCATTTTTTTTAATAAGACGTAGGGGAAAACTGTACAAGACGCACCAGTTAAGCATAATCGCTATTTACAGCGGGACCAATAATCTAAGAACCAAATTCAAAGTTTACGATGATTGAGTGTTCAGGTTTTCGTATTATCATAAAGAAAAAATATGATAAAAAATAAAATATGATTTCCATTATGTTTTTGTAAAAAACTTAAACAGCCAGAAAACAAACCTTGGGGTAGAACGCCAAAAAAAGTGGACAGAACGCACCATATGGAAAGGGTGGTGAGAAAAGAACAATGATTATATGAAATGTAATAATTGTAACATCAATGTTTAAATACATGTTCTTCGTATTTTTTATAAAACAACCACACTGTGGAAAAAAATCTTTTATTATTGCTAAAATTATCGGAAAGTTCGCTTTTCAAAAAACACTTTTGTACAACCCTATAGGTAAAACGCCTTCAGGTAGGCAACGAAATTTATTTCCTTGACTGATATTGCGGCAAACATGGCGGCGGATATCTTTTTCGAATCGATTATGGGTGCAATTTTTTAACTCGAGCAAGGACGAAATTTGTACAACTATGCATTGTTATCGTAATTTGGGAGTCAGCAAATAACAAGAATGAAATTTTGTTTTGATATTTGAACGTATTGTGGGCATTCTGCCCCAATTTTTATATGATTGATTTTAGATAAAATTTGTGAGAAAATACAACAAAATATTTATAGTCATCCGAAAGTGCAAACGAGTGTAAAAACGATAAGCGATTGCGCAGGCTGTTTCTAAGAACTGAAGTCGTTTTTGTGAACTTTTTATCGATTAAATGATGGAAAAGCTTTTTCGCTACAATAGAAATGAAGAAAAACATCATTCGAAGAAATAGATTTGTGTATTTTTGAGAAAGAATGACATGGGCCATCTTCTCCCGCTGGTGCGTCTTGTACAGTTTCCCCCTAAATCAGATCCCTGAATCGTCGTATACTTTCAATTTGGTTCTTAGATTATTGGTCCCGCTGTAAATAGCGATTATGCTTAACTGGTGCGTCTTGTACAGTTTTCTCCTACATGTTCTCTTTTTCGTTTGAGAAATGTGCGTACTCTTCTTTTTCTGAAATTTTAAGAAATCTACACTGTTTTTGAAAGACATTATAAAAGAAAAGTGCTTATTTCTTACAATTTATGAAGTTAGTTTTCTACATCTTATACAAAAATCACCGAAGAAATACAACTCACAACAGTTTACTTAATTATCCTTTTTTCATGGAGGCATCTTCAAGTCGTAATCACTAGAGCGGGAAAAGCGCCTTTAAGTATGCAACAAACTATCAGAGAGCGGGAAACTACTAAACCGTAACCAATATGACAAAAGAAACTTTCTTAAATGACTAATGCACCAATAACAAATGCTCAAATTTAAAATAGAGTTTATTCAAACTCTTTTAGAACCGCAGTATTTTATCATGTTTGGTGAGGTTTTTCAGCGTAACACCGAACATTACTATCCCTTCGAATATTCCAGCTAAGAATTTTCAACCCCAGACTTTTCGCTTTTCAATAGTAGAAGAATATTCTAAGGAAATTTTGTACATATCTTGTAAGTTAAACATCTTCCAGAAAATTGGCTTTAGTTGAATAATTTTTAACATCTTCGTTTTTGATTATATAAACGTTCCTCCGAACGTTCCTCTTTTGGGGAAAAAAATCTTGATGTTCTCTTTTTGGTGCTGCAGGATATGGTAACCCTTCTCTGGACTCAATTATTTCCTAAACACAAAAAAGTCTGTTCCAGCCGTTAGCGTTCTATTAATTCCAATACACCGCATCATCAGACCAAGAGATGATAGACAAAATCTGGCAAATAAATCGAATTCAAGACGCCTAAATCATACAAAAACAGTTACTAAATCATAAGCATAAAAAGTCTCCTATTTTAATGCCACTGATGTAGAGCATGTAATTCTTCCCATCATGAACAGACCAGAAGCTTTCTATTTATGTGTCGCAAGTTAAAATCTGATCATTTCGGAACCGGCCAGATTGGCCGTGGCCAGGACCAGATGGCCCCGAACCACTTTTCCTATCAATTCCCATCATATGCAGGCCAAGAGCTTTCCAATGATGTGTCGCAAGTTAAAATCTGATCATTTTGATTTTCCGGGTTTCGGAACCGGCCAGATTGGCCGTGGCCAGGACCAGATGGTCCCGAACCATTTTTCCTATCAATTCCCATCATATACAGGCCAAGAGCTTTCTAATGATGTGTCGCAAGTTAAAATCTGATCATTTTGATTTTCCGGATTTCGGAACCGGCCAGATTGGCCGTGGTCAGGACCAGATGGCCCCGAACCACTTTTCCTATCAATTCCCATCATATGCAGGCCAAGAGCTTTCCAATGATGTGTCGCAAGTTAAAATCTGATCATTTTGATTTTCCGGATTTCGGAACCGGCCAGATTGGCCGTGGCCAGGACCAGATGGCCCCGAACCACTTTTCCTATCAATTCCCATCATATACAGGCCAAGAGCTATCTAATGATGTGTCGCAAGTTAAAATCTGATCATTTTGATTTTCCGGGTTTCGGAACCGGCCAGATTGGCCGTGGCCAGGACCAGATGGCCCCAAACCACTTTTCCTATCAATTCCCACCATGTACAGGCCAAGAGCTTTCCAATGATGTGTCGCAAGTTAAAATCTGATCATTTTGATTTTCCGGATTTCGGAACCGGCCAGATTGGCCGTGGCCAGGACCAGATGGCCCCAAACCACTTTTCCTATCAATTCCCATTATACACAGGCCAAGAGCTTTCTAATGATGTGTCGCAAGTTAAAATCTGATCATTTTGATTTTCCGGATTTCGGAACCGGCCAGATTGGCCGTGGTCAGGACCAGATGGCCCCGAACCACTTTTCCTATCAATTCCCATCATATGCAGGCCAAGAGCTTTCCAATGATGTGTCGCAAGTTAAAATCTGATCATTTTGATTTTCCGGGTTTCGGAACCGGCCAGATTGGCCGTGGCCAGGACCCGATGGCCCCGAACCACTTTTCCTATCAATTCCCACCATGTACAGGCCAAGAGCTTTCCAATGATGTGTCGCAAGTTAAAATCTGATCATTTTGATTTTCCGGGTTTCGGAACCGGCCAGATTGGCCGTGGCCAGGACCAGATGGCCCCAAACCACTTTTCCTATCAATTCCTATCATATGCAGGCCAAGAGCTTTCTAATGATGTGTCGCAAGTTAAAATCTGATCATTTTGATTTTCCGGATTTCGGAACCGGCCAGATTGGCCGTGGCCAGGACCAGATGGCCCCGAACCACTTTTCCTATCAATTCCCATCATATGCAGGCCAAGAGCTTTCCAATGATGTGTCGCAAGTTAAAATCTGATCATTTTGATTTTCCGGGTTTCGGAACCGGCCAGATTGGCCGTGGCCAGGACCCGATGGCCCCGAACCACTTTTCCTATCAATTCCCACCATGTACAGGCCAAGAGCTTTCCAATGATGTGTCGCAAGTTAAAATCTGATCATTTTGATTTTCCGGGTTTCGGAACCGGCCAGATTGGCCGTGGCCAGGACCAGATGGCCCCAAACCACTTTTCCTATCAATTCCTATCATATGCAGGCCAAGAGCTTTCTAATGATGTGTCGCAAGTTAAAATCTGATCATTTTGATTTTCTGGATTTCGGAACCGGCCAGATTGGCCGTGGCCAGGACCAGATGGCCCCGAACCACTTTTCCTATCAATTCCCATCATATGCAGGCCAAGAGCTTTCTAATGATGTGTCGCAAGTTAAAATCTGATCATTTTGATTTTCCGGATTTCGGAACCGGCCAGATTGGCCGTGGCCAGGACCAGATGGCCCCGAACCACTTTTCCTATCATTTCTTATCATATGCAGCCCAAGAGCTTTCCAATGATGTGTCGCAAGTTAAAATCTGATCATTTTGATTTTCCGGATTTCGGAACCGGCCAGATTGGCCGTGGCCAGGACCAGATGGCCCCGAACCACTTTTCCTATCAATTCCCATCATATGCAGGCCAAGAGCTTTCCAATGATGTGTCGCAACTGAGCATTTTGATTTTCTGGATTTCGGAACCGGCCAGATTGGCCGTGGCCAGGACCAGATGGCCCCGAACCACTTTTCCTATCAATTCCCATCATATGCAGGCCAAGTGCTTTCCAATGATGTGTCGCAAGTTAAAATCTGATCATTTTGATTTTCCGGATTTCGGAACCGGACAGATTGGCCGTGGCCAGGACCAGATGGCCCCGAACCACTTTTCCTATCAATTCCCACCATGTACAGGCCAAGAGCTTTCTAATGATGTGTCGCAAGTTAAAATCTGATCATTTTGATTTTCCGGGTTTCGGAACCGGCCAGTTTGGCCGTGGCCAATGAATGTCATAACTGTCAAAACCATGACATTTTTAAAAATTTTCTATGACAGTCACGGAATCGAAAATTCAAAAATGTCATTCCGACAGTCAGAGGACCAACAGAATCTTCGACTGTCGCAAGTCAAAAATGTTATCGAGATGAATAATTCGATGACATTTTTCTGAGCGACTGTCATTTGTAACCTTCCGTTACATATATTTTTGTGTGGCTCCGCCACAAAATCGAATCATCCCTGTCCTTTACGGAAAAAACAACAAATGTCACCCAAAATAACGGCTAACATCACCCAACCCAACTGTCATTCCACACAGGCACTCTCTTTCTCTGAGTGATCCATAGGCGTCGTGTTCAACCAGGGACGTCACGGGGAAGTGTGTGCACCCAGAGAACGACGCACCGTGTAAATTTGCTTCCGAATATGTATGTATGTGTGTCGGTCCATTGAAAGTAGAGTCTCGCAAATATCCTCACTGCAGAACATGTTCTTTCTGTCTGTGATCTCGTTAGAGGAAACATGTGCGCGTCGTGTGAAGTAAATGTAAATTTTTATAGTTAGTTGAAATTTGTGGTGTAAATTGATTAATATATTTCTAAACTTATTCTAGAGTAAATAAAATTACAAAAAAGTACACGTATTACAAACACCAAAAAGTAGTACGGTGCGGTTATTAGTAAATTAGTACGGTTAGTAAACAAAAACATAAAAACGTGAACAAGCACATGTTAAAACTTAAATGTAATTAATGTTATAGATGACGAATTGTTAAAAGAACATAAATAGTGTGAACTGAACTAAACAACAAACGCAACAAAGAAAAGGTAAATAATCAAACAATCGACAAACTAAATTTGTAAATCACGTGGACAATGCAAGCTCGAATGTGACTGGTATCTAACCCTTGACAGGTCCAAGAGGGCCTTTTCTTATTTTATCGGCTAATTATCCAGCTGAAAACACACGGCAACATCTAAAAACAACCAAGAAACCCAGACAGAAAACCCGAAACATAACCTTGCTCAAGGTTATCAGTAAAAACCATCCGGTTGAATCAGGCCCGCAACATAACCTTGCCGTTTTGAGGTTACGGACGAAAACCATCCGGTGGTACAAGGCTCCTCCGACTGCACAAGTCCGGAATCACAACCAGCAAGCATCGGGTGCTTCCGGGACGCCGGAAGACGCCTGTTGTGAATCCGGGTTTGCCGTTTGGAACAACAACATCTATGTGTCCGTCTGATTGTCCACCGATCGTGCGGTCTGTAGCAGCTCCAGTTAAGTCCCGTGTCAAACAATAACATTAACCGCAAGTATGCCTATGTAAAAGTATGTGACGTCACAATTAAAACCACTTATGTAAAAATAAACACCCCAACATAATGTAAAAACTCGAAAACAGGCAGTACTTAGGATTATTTGGTTGATTTACACCCTTTATTAATTCGATCTCGTTTCCATCCATCACTCTAGCGATATCCATTCGTGAAATTACATGTTCTGTGTCCGCGTTTTGAGTAACATTTAAATATACTGGACCTGGGTGCAAGCATGAGAGGTAATCACCCGTGTACGCCCCTGGTAGACTCGATTCTGATTGGATCACCCTGCTGCGAGTTCCGCGGAAAGAAAGTGTCGCGTTGCATAAAACATCAAAACGACCCTGAGTTCCCATTTGTTTACCTTTCCCAAATCCCCACCCACTGAGCTAACTCCTTGTTACACATTGCAAAATCGAATGACATTTTTTCCAGTCGTTTAACATTTTTTTTGGATGACCGTCAATGTCACTGCGACATTTTCGAATGTCATTGGAAAATGTTATGCGACTGTCACGATCGCGACTGTCTTTTGGATGACATTCTCATCCCTGGTTTACCACAACACTTATTCATTTTTTATGATAAAAAAATGATGAGGACATAGTTTCTCACATCTTGAAATAGTTTTTTAAAGATTTTTTTTTTTATCCTCATAGAAAATTTAAAAAATCGAGCAAAAGTTGAAAGAATTTTTACATTTTTCGATGCCGTAAAAAACTTTACCCACTATGGTGGATTGGCTTTACGATATTACCTACAAACTTTATATTGCTTTTATTATCATTTATCATTATAATTTTAATGGCATGTGCGGCGGAATGAAAACTAGAGAGAATTTAGAAATTTGAAAGAAAGGTGGACAGGCACAGGAAAGAAAGGAGACAGGCATTAGTGCGCCAATAGGAGAAAGCTTGATACGTGTTGAAATTTTAGGCTAGAGGGCATGTTGATGAAAAGCTCCCATGAGTTGCTCCTGCCTTTGCTCTTCACTAGCTAACTATACATGAGAAACTCAGAAAGAGAATTCCCATGTATAGCGAGCCCAGTGGTTTGAGAGCGTGTTTTTACGCACACTTCAAACGAGCAAAAACGTAGCAACCCATGGGCCTACTGAGCTTTCCTTATGCGAGAACAGTTCTAGTGACGATGCCATTTTTTTTTTCAGATTCGCTGCGAATAGTTGCTACCTGTCGATTTTTTCGCATAACACATTTTATCTATTCCACGTTCTTACTTTTTGGCCAAGTGTCAATTTTTGAACCGTATGTTCTTGTTGTATTTTTTCTTTTTGCCAATGATTGTTTGTTATATAATTTTAATCGCCGTAATTTTTTATGATTAAAATTTTAATGGCACACGCAGAAAAAGAATGGGGAATGGTTTCAACAAAACGGTGTTGTTATTTTATTTTAGTTTTCCAATGCATTTTTTTCAGTGGTTTTCATAAAAAAATCGAATGAAATTAGCAAAACAATTTTGTTATTTGTGCACTCACATTTTTTATTACTTAAAAATCAAATTTGTTTTAATTTAAAACGAAAATAGGTCTATTTCAATGAGCGTGTAACGATAAGTTAAAAATGGGAAAGAAGGAAAAAAAGACAAACCGAAAAAAGTACAACAAAAGTGAAAAAAATGGTCGGAGTACACCTGGCCATGGCTCAAACGGAAAATATGATCCGAAACCAGCAGCAACGGCATGTCCATCGGCCAGCAGCTATCAAGGTAGGTTTCGAAATTTTCAATTTACCTTGAAAACTACCCAAGCCCGTCCAAGAAAACACAATTATTCTACTGCAAATTAAAATCATTTTTCCAACATCTTTTTTTCATTTTTCAGATGCTACGACCCAAGAGCCACCGAAAAACTCGTAGTACACCCTGGAGCCATTTGCTGCAGCCCCTTTAAAACTTGGACGACAGTTTGCATAAAAGGAAGGTCAAATGAAACCGTCGTACCTATACTTTTCAACAAATTTTAAAGTAAAACAAACTCCGCAGATCGTTGGACAATTTCATCGCCTGGTCCGTATCAAAGTGGTTTGTGGAGGTGCCGTATATATTTGAGGACCGCAAGCTGGGTATCTAACTTCGCAGATACATAGGTCCTGCTCTGATAGTGCTAATAAATCGGAGCTGATTCCGAAATAAAATGATTTTTTATAATATTTGTGTGATTTCATTTAGTAAATTCTGAGTTCCATCAATAAACTTCAATTTAAAAAATATAACTTGATTTAATTTTAATTGGAAAAATTAAACTGCTTCAAACCTTACTTTATTTTTACATTCGAATCAATGAGATTTTATGCGTTTTACCCAAATAAATTTTGTTATTTTGATAAAAATCATGCATCATTTTCAAAAAGGGTGTATTTTATTTGGAATCAAACGATAAGTTTAAACTAAATCGATATTTTTAGTCAGTGTGACCAGAAATATATTTGTGCTTTTTCCCAACCAAAATTTTTATCATTTTTGGCCGAAATCTTATTATTTTTAAAATATATTTTTCTGCGTGCATGTGCGGCGGAATGAAAACTAGAGAGAATTTATTTTATAAAAATTTGAAAGAAAGGTGGATAGACAGGCATTAGTGCGCCATTATTAGAAAGCTTGATAGGTGTTGACAGGTGGCCTACTGAGCTTTCCTTATGCGAGAACAGTTCTAGCGACGTTGCCATCTTTTCAGATTCGCTGCGAATAGTTGCTATATGTCGATTTTTTCGCATTTCACATTTTATCTATTCCGCGTTCTTACTTTTTGGCCAAGTGTCAATTTTTGAACCGTATTTTCTTGTTGTATTTTTTCTTTTTGCCAATCATGCTTGTCCAACACCTCGCAAACAGAACAGAGCAGAGAACGAATTACACTTTTATCATTTCGGTTTCCGAGTGCACTGCTCAGCCGATCAACGTTCACAAATCTTTTTGCCGAGTGCGCTCGATTGCGGTTGCTCTGACGGTCGGGTGGACGTCGCTTGCTCTAAAGAAAAGAGAAGGAGCTGGCTAGAAAATTGTGCTCTAGCGACGCTGCTGTGTCGCTCAGTGTATCAAGCCAGAAAGATTTCAATGCAGGAATGTTTTCTTAAAAAAAGTCGCTATGCAGTGCGGAACAGTGCATCAGTCGAAGAGGTCCAATGTAGGTTTATGTATAAACTATTTTTGTACGTAGCCGGGCCGGGCCCTTCCCGGCAAATTATTTGAAAAATATGGTGAAAACCGGGTAAATAATCTGAAATTTTCCATTCCAAAAACCGAGCAATATCCGACCAAATCTGAGGAAATTCCAGACATTTATCTAGTGAAGAAAAACGACTTACATTTTTTTGTCGCAACACATCAGCAGTGTTAAATTTATGTTTAAAGCATACGAAGGAAAGTTTTGGTTTGACTTTTGAAGAAACAAACTTTCACAAATCCAATTTTCGACAAACAATTTTTAACTTAATTCGATTTTCTTGTTTCATTTTCCAAATAATGTGGATAAAAATGGGCAAAATCCAAGTAGTTTTTTCACAATATCCGGGCATCCGCAAATTGCTGTATACTTAGGTTTATGTACTTTAAATATCGTACGTGGGTAGCATTAATTTACAAAAGCAGCAATTCGAAAAGTAACATTTACTAAAATTATCCAAAAATCTTTTTCTATCAAACAAACCGTGAAAATTACGCAGAGATCTGGGACAAATTTAAGTAATAAAACTGCAAAACTTTCACAAATCGTAAAATTTAGGATTTATCTTCCTTTACCGCTATGCTTTTGATGCTTTTCGACCGAAGAAAGCTTTCGTAGCTAATCATTGGTCCTGGTGCAGAACATCAATCTAGAGGAACTCGCTCAGGAATGACCAGATAGGTTTTGGGCAAAGCTGTTAATTCACATATTTTGATATAAAATTTAAAGTCGAGAGATTCAAAAATAGCGCGATAATAACAATAACTTTTTTTCAAGTATTTTTTTTAATTTAACCGTATCTCGTTGGGTTAAGATTGTAGAACATTGACATGTTAAACAAAGTTGTGTATTTTATTAAGATAAATAGCTTTGTAGAAGAAACTTAAGTTCTAAAATGCTAAACAAGAAAGTTATGATTTATATCACGCTATTGGTGGACCTCTAAGCTTTATATTTCATATCAAAATATGCGCTATATTATACAGAGCAATGTTGTCGAAGACACCAGCATTCTATCTTAACTACCTTTGGCGTTATTAATTTAGTTCCATTAGATTTATGTTCTGCATTGTAAATTCTGACGCACTTCGAAACATCGATCCAGACGCAACCGATGATGACAAACCGACTTTTCTGAAAAGCTTCTCTTTCGCCCGAGTGCGAACGAATTTATCTGCACCGAAAACGCACTTCATCAGTTTGCTTGCTTATCTTGCCCACACTTGGGTGGACGCTTGGTCGCTCTGGAGGTAACTGAGCATTTTTTAAAGATTCTCCGTGTGGGAAGAGCACAGCGAAAAAAATACACGCTCTTACTCTGAACGGGCAAATCTGAGGAGCGATGCCAAGCATGTTACAAATGATTGTTTGTTATATGATTTTAATCGCCGCAATTTGTATGATTAAAAATTTAATTGCATGTGCGGCGGAATGAAAACTAGAGAAAATTTATTTTATAGAAATCATGGGAGCTTTTCATCAACATGCCCTCTAGCCTAAAATTTCAACACCTATCAAGCTTTCTCCTATTGGCGCACTAATGCCTGTCTATCCACCTTTCTTTCAAATTTATATAAAATAAATTCTCTCTAGTTTTCATTCCGCCGCATATACCATTAAAATTATAATCATACAAATTACGGCGATTAAAGTCATATAACAATTTCAAATTATGGGGACTGTCTCCAAAAACATGGATATTTTCTTGAGTCACCGGATGCTTGAAAGATGAGTGGTTTTCAGGAATACCTATTGATTTCTATTCTCCTTCGGTTTCTCCTCACCAGCTTCAGCATCTAAAACGTTTTATCTCTGCCTGAGCTCCTGATTGGAGAGGACCAGTAGAGCGCCTTTAACATGTTTGTAATTATCAGGGATTGCGCTTAATAAAGCGTGCACTTTTTCCTCGTGCGAAATGGCTGAATGCATTCTTTCTAACTCACGGATTATTTGATCGAACTCATCTATGATTTTCCTGAGCAAATCCTTTATCCTGTATTTAATAGAAAAGAGCCGCTTCCGAACGGTTGCCTTCCGCTCCTCCTCCTGCGCTTCTGTGGCCCCTGCCACCGGATGGAAGAACTCCTCATTGGTAGGCGTACGTAGAAGTGTGTGAGTGAGCTTCAACTTAAACTAAAGCATTACTTACTCAAATAAGATTTGAAGATTGCGTGCTGATGTGAATTGCTTATCCGGGTATGCAGCACTCAATTCGAACTTTTGAAAGATAAATAACGATAAAAACTAAGTTCGTGTTTTAGGTTTAGGTAGTTTAGGTAGGAAGAAATTCCTGCATATTTACGTAAATTTAAGCGCCCATAGCAAACGAGGGGCCCTTTAAAAATATGATTGATCCGTTATCTATTTTGTTTTCCTTCACACGTGTAACTTCCACACAATTCACTGGTCAACAAATGTGGAACGAAGGAATTTTAAATTATATTAATTCTCGAAAAAGCTAATCAATAATTTCTAGATCACTGTTTTTTTTAATTAACGAAGTGAGAAGATTTCAAATATAACTCAACTTTTCTATTTTAAGAAAGGAAAGAGGGTAGAATAGAAAATGATAAATCATTTCTTAGGTCTTATCAATAAATTAATGTAAATTGTAGTCAATCAGTAAATCAATGTTTAAAAATTGTGAACCAAACTTTCAAAAAAGCAATAACTTTCCCAGATAAAAATTTTGTATTGTCCTATAAAAAGGCTTGTTATCATTTAAAGCATCGTTCTTTTCATGTTACACTTTATATGAAATGGATTATAAGTATTACTTTATACTTGATAAAAAAAACAAGGCTCCAATGAATGTTAGCTTGATATTTCTTTTAATAGTTTTTTTTTCCCAAAACTCAACAATCTAACAAATAAACTAAATGTTGAATACTCAATTGAACTAAAAACATTTTTATAAAGAGAAAGTACATGTTAATTCATTGATTTTGTTATTAAAAAAATATTCCTAGTTCAACTGAGAACTTTTTATAAATATATACAAGTAATTTCCTTCATTGATCAGATAAGCATCGATAGTTTTGTTTGAGAAATAAATGAGGATTTTATATTGGGATCAAGATCTCTACAATCATTTTACCGTAAATTTTAAAATTTTACCAGGAAACATAGAAAATTAATTATAGAAAACTTAAATCGTTACACTAGTCAAAAGTGTCTCCTGATTATATCCTTTCACCCAACGCTCCAACTCAAGTTTTTTTGCTAGGATGCAGAGGTGACCTCGGTCCTAAAGCGCGACATTGTTCTTTCATCCCTTTCTCTCTTTTCCAATCTATCTATTGACTACTAGGACGTGGCCGGCGCCGTTATTGATGATTAAAGAGAGAGCATCAGTTTTGGGCATTGTGAATGTGCTGTTAGTCCCAGACACCTTTCATTTGACCTTTGAACAAAATTGGTGGCCTCGGTCAATCACGCAGTAGCAACCATTGGCGATGTGGAATTCATTCTACTGAGCCACGCCTGCGATCATAAGATTCGAAATGCATTTAACCAATAAAGAGTTATTGAAGAAATTGAACGGAATTGTTCATTATTTATTTATTACTAGGAAATTTTAATAAAGCATTTCGGGTTCAATGTTTAAAGGTGGATGTGAGTAGTCAATCAAGCTAAGCTAAGCTATGCTAAAACTGTTTGTTTACATTTTGTTCCATAAATACGAACGATGAAAGCCCGCACGAGATTTGATTTTTTAAATGCAAAACAAAGCTAAATTAAAAATTGACCTTGTGGTGCATGGACGAGCGTGAGAAATGGGTCAGCTGATTCGAAAATATAACTCTTAGTGGTGTTCTCTAAAATCGGAAAGAGAAATATATGTTGTTTAGTGATTCAGTGCTTCGCAATTCATAAAACAGAATGATGTCTCAGTTTCCATCCAATTCAATAACAAGAGGCCTACCAAAATAGGAAACGCCTTCTACAAAACTATCCTAAATTAACCTCCGTATCATGTCCATCAATTTAGTTTTTTTTCTCTGTTATCAGAAACGTATCACCCATTTTCCATTGTGACTTTCGAAATTGAATTTTGATGATGATGATGCTGATGCTGCTCTTGCTCCAACTTCATCTACTCTTCCTTGCTTGTAGTTGTTGTGAAAGTTTTCGTTCGAGTTCCGTTCCGAGTCAGTCTCGGTTCTGTTCGAACTGGAAATCAATTCGCCTCGTTTTGTATTCTTGCGATAGCAACTGGCACGAGGCTCTGACAGAAAATGTCACGTGCAACTGATAGGAACGAAATTGTTCAAACTTTTCAAAAATGCTCTCTGGTTCCTTTTGGTGAAAGCGGCAAAATCAATTGAACTGGCAATGGCTGGCAAGCGAAGTTGATTGGTTATAGTCAGGAAATTACCAAATGGAAAATATGATAGCTCTTTCTACTTTAAGAATTTGGAAAAGGTTATAATTTATTTGTTTAAAATAAGATACCAATTGGCTTTCGGCATACCTACTTAAACAAATTCATTAGAATTGTTGAGCATCAGGATTAACAAAGACGGGTGGGTGTTAGCTGCAGGTGGTTGGTCTTGATCCTTTTCCGCTTCGAAAGTTTTGGCAAATTTAAATTCAAAAGTTGATCCAAAGCCACAATCGATAGCCTTGAGGTAGGATGTGCTATTCATCACTTCCAAAGTTGGAAAGTAATTAAGGTGGATTAGCATGAAAAACCACAGAGCGGCTTTAAATTGGATTTTCCACGCGGCATGTTGTGTTTCATCATATCCTGTGAAATAAAGCTGGGGACGAAACATTTTGACATCTGGCAATCGAAAACACCTTTAATCATGAAGCGTTTCTACTTACATTTTATAATCATACAATTAAACATTGCGTTGTAAGAATAAATGCAAGAAAGCAGTTGACTCAAATCAAGAAAAAAGCTTTTGAAGTTTTGGAACACACATTTTAATAAACTGGGGAAACTTTGTTCACATTTTTCCTTCATTTTTAAATAATTTCGAAGGCGTTGTTTTTTGGAAACAGATAAATAGATTTTTAAAATACTTTCTGTGGTAAGAACTATAGATCCTGATAGGTGATTGTATAATTCTTGAACGTCTCAACTGATTTTAAGCCCAATATCTGTAATAATAAGAATGAGGATACTTGATCCCTGGGGATACTTGATTCCTTAGCTATATCTCGAAACTGGAATATCTTACAAAGATCAAATGTTCTAGAAAAATGTGCAAAAATGAGCAAAATAACATTGCTTGTAGTTTAAAAATTTTTAACAAAATAATTGTTTGAGTAATTGAACTTTGTTTGAAAAATTTCACAAAATGTAACTTGAAGATCTTTTTTCATCACTTTAAAATGTTCCTTACATGGGAAAATTATGAATAAAATATTTGTTCCAATGTAACAATCGTCCGAGCGTAAAATGAACTTCATAATGCCATATTTTCAAAGCAATGGAAAACTCTCAATTTTTTTCAGAAAAAGTTTTCTAAAATGTTGATTATGGGTACAATTGATCCCCTAGAGTTGGGTACAATTGATCCCCCTTCCAAATGGCATATTCTTCTTCTGAATTGATCGTTATGATTGCTGATTACGAAATTACTAATATTTATCCAAAAACTAATATTTATCAAACAATTGTCTCAAGAAAAGTGCAAAAATAATTAATTTTCTCTTAATTATAAAAAATAGCGCCTTTAAGTATGCAATGTTATTAGCGTTGAGACAAAGTTATAGAATTTTCTTCTTATGTCTGCTATAAATTGTGAAATGAGAACAAACATGACCAAAATAGTCAATTAACATTCTATCTTGGGGTTTTGTTTGATTTTTATAAAGGATTAGGGCTTCCTGAATAAAAGATCAAGTCTCCTTCAATAGCGGATCAAGTCTCCCCTAACTTCAGAAAAATCGCATTTTTTTTACTCCCACGAAAATGCTTCTAGTTCATCAACGGGTTCAAGTATCGTTCTAATTTTTGGAGCATAGAAACTTGAAGTTACAAGTTGTCAGAAAATGTCAAAGAGTGCGAGTTGCTAAATTTTTCCAAAAAGATATGGTGAAAATAAGAGAAGGGGATCAAGTATCCCCACTCTCCCCTATTGTTGGAGGCAAATGGTGCCATTGACTCAGTATGACGGATTAGCCTAATGATAGCACCTACAAACTTTGTATTGGTTTTATTTCCTACACCTATACTGTTGGAGTAAAAATATTTTTCGTACATTCCCCATTTTTTTAAATATTTTTTTTTAATTCAGTAACCTGTCTTGGGTAGTAAAAGGCAACAAAATGCAAACCAATGTGACGCCTCATAAATTTCGTAGGAATATTCTGGAATATGATTATTTTGCATCATACCTTTGTTAACATTAAAATTTAATCCATCCAATTATTTATTTTCAGGATATCTGCTAGTAAATTCTTATATGTAAATTTTTACCCCTAAATGTATGCAACACATTGTAACAGCTCTATGACTGAAAAAAATTGAAATTTTAGTTCGAGCAAAACCGAAAGTTACTGTAGTTGGTGATTTTATGCGTTTTGGCTTTTATTTCATCCTGAAATTTATCTAAAGTTACAAATTATCATGCGTTTAGGATAAATTTAAAAAAAAATTGTTGCAAGTTACCGCTTTTTCAATAAGGGCGATAATCACATGTTTTTTTGAAAAATTAAAACTGCTGAAGAAACCAATAATTTTTCTGACTACGTCAAATTGATGTCGCATCAAGCTTAAAATTTTCTAAGCATAAGCCTTAAAATTATCTATGGACATAATTTTTTTTAGAAGCAACTGAAGTTGAAAAGTGTTGCATGTTACCCCAGTATCTGATTATTTCTTTAGGTGATACAATTTGAATGAATTTTCTTCGAGCTAGCTTTGAATTTAAGATTCATATCCTGTATCAGCATACTTATTTAAATGCAACATTCGAAACTTGGCGGAACACTATGCAAACCTCAAATGCCTCTTCAAGAAATCTTCGATGACAAGTGATAAGCCAACAAAAGTCGATACAGACTGGACCAAAAATCTCTTCTCTCTCTGATTACATCTATTCAATTAATTTTCATGAAACGACCCTCAGGTGGTCCTCTGAATTCATTTGGATCTCAAGCCTAGAGAATGGCAAGAAAGGACATAATCCTTGCTAAACGTTTCCAAATCAAGCGATCCATAAACGTTCATTTGCTTTGTCAGCTATGACTTATTTTTGTTTACGAGTACATGATTTCCCTAGAAAACGTTATCAGAAAAAATCACATTTTTTCATCTAATGAATTCGTCTTTGTCAAACGGATCGACCGAATGAGAAGTTCATCTTAGTTTGCTGCTTTTCGCTATTAATTAGGCACTGAAAGTCATTAACAACTTTTGGCTCGTTAGTTAGACTCCAAGCAGCGGAAATTGTTTCTATCACTTGCCGCTTGCCTCTTCTATGTATTTAATCATCCCCCTTTCCAGTTTCTGTGTGCGTCATTTGAACAATTTTCTAGATTTTTGCATAAGGAACGCAAGGCGGCGGAAAAGCTCCAAGTGGAAGATGGACCGAGAACTTATCCAGGCGGTCGGTGTGCGAAATTCTGCAGATCATAAATCTCATCGTCGTCGTCGACGACTGATTCTGCTGGTGGAGCAAGTTTGCAAATTTTCGCCAAATTAGCTTTGAATTTGAATTTCGTTTCGCCAAGTGCTGATTGTATCATGATAGTATTTATGCGCATGGATAATGAATAAAATTCGCGATGGTCATTTTCTTTTGCTAGAGAAAGTTCAGCGCCGGAATTTATGTAGTGTCTTTTTTCATAAGTAAAGAGAGCGGTCAGCTACTATCAATGTTAGCATCAAGTGATTTTTTAACGATAATATTATGTCATCAACTTTTATGACTTGTTATCGTTCTAGAAAATAAATCATTTTTGAATAATTCATGCATACTAGCGATTCAGGTTAGTTTTTACTCGAACCTTATTGTCATCAAGGATATATTAAATATTTTATTGGTAATCTTCGATCCTTCGATAGGTTCCCATTTTCCGTCATTGCTGCATTGTAACCAGCATAACCTGAGCTGCCTAGTTCAGTAGGGACCTTTGATAAAAGCGCGTACCATGCAAGGAAGCGCATCAGTGACCAACGAAGGAGGACCACCTGACATTTCCTAGCGCACCACCAACCAGCGCAATTAGGTCAACGGGAGCGTATTCGGCAGATAGATGGTGTTGTACGTCTTGGTAGCACCATTACCAAGAATTACAAAAGGGCATGATGGGAGGAATTCATGGATGCACCACAAAGCCTTTGACCTGGATCGGGGTCAAAGACCGCATGCAAGATCCGCTTCATTTGAATGGGAAATCTCGACGAAGCCTCACAATCCTGCGAACGCCATTAATCAAATGTGAAGAGCGTTCGAACATCCATTTAACAATTCGACTCCACCCCGAAAAGGCAAGAATATAACTCTGGTGCAATCTTTTCTGCCATCATGTTCCTACAGAACCCCGATTTTTGGCTTAAAAAACCATCCCGCTGCGTTGCCTGCGTCCGTCAACTAGTGCTGGCCGTTCTAGGGTTGATTCCATCGCGCCGCCGTGTCAGCATCCGTCTACCCGTGCCGTCCCTTAACCGCGGGAGTCGACCATCTGCACCGGAATTCCCCCCTCGTGGTGTTCGGAATTGGAGTAGTGCAACCAGGCAGCCTTCAACTATCGCCGGCCTAGACGTCATAGGTGGACGAGCCGTGCAAGCAGTGTCAGCAAAGACCGTTGACCTTACCTGTGACCGACACTCAAGAGTCCTACAGGCACCCGTCGTCTGGGACAAGCCATTCCGGGGCCCATATGCCTCGTCTGTTTCCGCTCGCCGCTTGTAAGACGCAACCACAAGGAAGGACAACCCAATATACCCTAGGGGAAGTGCTAGTGGTCATATTTGTAAGCCCAAGACAGGGAAATAAAGGTGGGAATTCTTTAACGCGCATTTAAGGTGTTTCCTTGTTCCGAATCTTCGAGTGTGCCGCCCCTGAGGCTTAAAGGGGGGTTCTTACTCGGCTGAGCAGTCTGGGGAACCGTTGTTTACAGCATACATTTAGGAGTAAAAAATACTTCAAAGAATCACAGTAAAAATATGAAAACTATTCGCTACATGGGAAAACCTACAAATTCAACTGAAACTGGCAAAATTTAGATTGTTTTTTTTTTTGTAGCGGCCCACCACACTGCCCCACACCAAAAGGCTCAATTTAGCTCCCTGGTAATGGACGCTACTGTTCTCAGCACGTCTGGCAGCAAAACAAAGAAACTTCAAAGCGAAACAAAATTTTAATCATGCTGAGAACACAAAAGTTACACACATGTGTTACATAGTGACACAGATCTTGAAATTGAAATTGACATTGTAAAATTTTCAAAATGTGCTTGGATTATCAAAATTTACAAGATACACTAGGTTCTCCGACTTTCACAGTAAGTAGGCGAGGAGTGAGCGGGGCTCTCAATGAGTTTGTTTATTTTTTGCTCAGCTTTTCTTTGGTTTGTTGGTAAACAAACTTCATGAGTTCCGCATAGTTGCATAGCCTACATAAGGGTATATACGGACGATAGTATTGGCGAAAAATTGGCCTCACCCATAACCTCAAACTTTGATTTGCTGGCGGCCTCACCAGTGATGCTAGGTGCGTTACTAAAATCAGAATTTGTTTGATTTCAACTAATTATAATATTTCTGAATTGAATAGATTTTTTAAATGTCAACAGCTAAACGTTTGAATTCATTATGAGGCGTCCCAAAATGGATGAAGATGAGCCATATTTTTCTAATGAATTTTTAAGGTGAATTTAAAACATATGAAATATGTTTTCATATACTGCTTGATAGATTCAAAATTTGTTTCTATCTTCTAAACGAATGCCAAATCATTAACTGTTACAGAAAAAGTAATTTATGTTGACTTTGGAAATAATCTCCTGCATGCCCTGATTAAAAACAAATCCACATAATTCGCTACATCGTTTAAGTGTGCGATACAGGCAGTTGTTATTCCGTTCAGATAAATGTTGCAATCAATTTCTATGCATTTAATTGCATTTCATTTTTTTTTCTAGAAATCTATGGGAATATTGCAAATTCTCAGTACTTATGAAAAGGTTTTTCAATAAAAATGCAATTAAAAAGTATAATCATTTTCCAAATATCAATGCACTTGGCAACCCTGAACGCCCAAAAAAATCAAAACACGAACACCGTATATCGTTTTTCCGCAGGGCGAATTTGTCGATATGAGTACCAGAAAAACGCGTTTATCGTGCGCCCTTCTCAAAAATCGATTCTGTTCTCCCATGGTTTGAGGTTAGGGCTGAGGCCTCCTGCTAAGGTGGTGTTCGTGTAAAACTGTCAATATATCCTAATAGCCAAAATGGCTGAATCGGGAATTCGTTATTCGGGAACACCTCCTTGGGTAGAATAACATATTTAGAATATTTTTCATTTAAATAGCAACTTTTATTTTACTAAAAGTCAAATCAAAACCTTGTGAGAGTGAATTAACTAATGTATGAGCGATGATTTATTTGATCATTGTTTTGTAAATGAATCGAAATTTATTTCTTCTTCCAGAACGAACTTTTATCCGACGGGTCCTACAACACCAGAAAAAAGGCTGGTCAAGGAGACGAAAAACCTTGAGTATTTTTTTACTTTTTAAATATTTCCTGATTTAATTTAACTATCAGAATCTTTTCCGTGGTTTGTGCGTCCAGATCCGTGCGCAAGTCGGAGAGAACGAGTGCCAATGCACTAATGCGCTAAAGCTTCATCAACAGAATCTTGCGAAAAGGTAGTTCCAAGCCTATAATCATGTATGTCTATATGCCATCCAATGGCTCCATCGATCTTGGCTATTTGCTTCCATGTCTAAATGTTCAAATGAATTTCAAATGATTTGGCACTTTTGCAAAACATCAACGAGTCGCTGGATAATCTATTAGTGATGTAATCATCAATAGACAGCAGTTATGATTTTTTTTTCGTTTGAAATGCCTTGGTGTTGTTCGTATGGATTTTAGCTGAAAATGAGGTCGGTTTCATGATTTGAATCCTTATCAAAAGCTTGCACGTAAATGTATTCCTAAAATTTTGTCACACATGAAAAGAAATAGTTTACTTTTACGTCAAGATTTGTTCACCATCTTTAGCCTGTCCGGCGAAAAATGGACAAAATCTGGACGATGCAGAACGTGCAGTTCCATTCGCCTAGAAATTCTTAGCAAAACTGACGAAGTTCTTGCCTGCGCGATCCGCGATGCCAGGTAAATGTTTGACATTTTGTAGTTAGGACAAATGTATGGCCGTTTTCAAAAGCTTTCTAACTAATCTAAACTTGTCATCATCATCGTATGGTGTTTTTTCGGTGGCTGGAGTGTCCGTGGTTACAGGTGCTGCGATGCCACTATTTGATGTAGGTGGCTGTTCGCGCAAATACTGGTTGAAATCCTGATTGAGGATCACCGCGATCAATAAGCAAGAGTATTTCTCACTCTCCACCTCCTAAACCAACAATCAAAACCAAAAGTCTATTGCCGCATCCCATAGCGCACCGAGATAGATTGTAATAAACCGTCCATCAGTACACACGCGCGTTGTCCTTTGTTTTGTGTCTAACCGTTTTTGGCCAAGCAGAGAATTTCCTGGCTTATCCGAACCGTGGCATTGAAAGTTGAGTGGATTTTGTTCGTTAAATATACATTCTGTCCATTTCAATTGTGCCGTTAATTGATTGTCGTCCCGAAACACCCCGATATCATCCGATTCCGGTAAAAACAGTGGCCTTCGACGAGGTGGTCCATTTCGTCGGGAAGGCGGTTGTCTCGCTTGTTGGAGCAGTTCCTGTCCTCTATCGTAGTGCTCTTGAGACATGCTGCGGGACTAATTCTGGATCATCCATCTGAGGTTTTCCAAGATAAGTAGCTGATGTTTCATTCCTTAGCACTTCATCGGAGTTGAACCCAGGGGCTCCTTTTAACCCTTCGTTTCATGATTTTTTATTTTTCCTTAAAAATCATTTTAAACAGTTGAAAATGATGAGTGCATCATGAAAAAAAATTAAAATAAAATACGATTTTTCCATTTTTCCATACATTAATTGTTGCAAATTTGTAACTTATAAAACGAAGGGAACATCTTGTATGTTTCTTGAATATTGGACTCCCGCTTGGCTTACAATTACTACCTTAGCACCCGCTCTTGCCACGACTTTAAAGCGTTCCAGAGAGAAGACAGGACCGGATTTTTTCTTCTTTGGGTGTGCGAGCAAAACCACGACACCTACACTGCCGTTGGACGCATAATTGTCACATGTGACATTTCGACGTTTTTGACTTTTTGATGCCAATCGTGATAATTTGATACGTATTATTGAAATTCTTTGTCGAAACATAAAGTTTATTCTAGAAATTTCGAGAAAAATTCAAAGCCAATTTGTCACACTGGGACAAATGGACGCATAACTGTCACGCTGAGACGATTGGACGCATATTTGTCACACTCAATAAATGAATGTATTATAACTTCGGAACGTCTAAATAGATTTTCACCAAACTTGGCATACGTGTCCTTGATAGTCGCGAGGGGATCATGGAAATATAAAAAGGGGGAAGGGTCACTGTTTTCGCGACATCCCAGTATGTGCAAGAAAAACTCTGCAAACTGCTTTGGCGCTTGGAAGAGTGAATGCAAACGAAACCCTTTTCACAACATTAGTCAAATATTACTCTTCCGACGCCGTGGAACTGTAATCCAAAATTGTCCAGGATGGCCATAAGTGATTGTCGGTGGTTTTAGCAGACCATTTCTTCTTTGGTTTTGCTTTGTGTTTTTATTTTGGCGCACCTCGCAAAATATCGGAGATGTCTGTTTTTTAATGTTTACGAAATATGCCGCCAGAGTTATTTCATCCGGAACTTGTTCCAGGACCGTATTCACTTCAAACGGATTGATTGTCCTCATCTGGTATCGCTTCTCTCGCGGTTGCGGCATTTTCAGCACGGCAGCTTACAGTTTGTTGAAGAAATGTTGCTTCCTGTACAGTGAGTGAGCTGCCGCAAATGGCTCCCCGTGCCGTTTTATTGATCGAATCCGTTAAACACTTCATGTTTGTCACCAAATAATGTACGCTTTCGAATAATCCGATTCAGACCTGATTTTTTCAATTTAGGCTTCCATTTACGAATAAAACACAAGAGCCACGCACGAAATTCCAAACCAAACAACTACTGAGAAAATGTTCGTGGTGTGACAAATATGCGTCCATCTTTCAACTATTCATAGAATTTCGCGGCATAAATGTCACACAAGGATTTTCATTGTAAAAACAGTTCATTTTCGAAAAATTTGATCGAGGCTCATATGATAGGAATGTACTTTAGAGATCTACGTCATTGAAGTCAACAAAAGTTGCGAAACTGTGCGATAACAGCAAAATGTTTTGGTGAAACTTTAATTGCGTTTTTCTCGCTTTGCCTTTTTGTAACATGTGACAATTATGCTTCCAACGGCAGTACAGCAATATCAGATTCTTTTGCTCCTCGAGTTCGATCGGCATATATTTTGCTGTTCAGCTTAGTCTCAGTATCCCGTTCGCGAATGTCAGTTAAATCATTGTCGATTGTAACCTTTTCAAAGGCTTGGAAATATTCCTCGATACTTCCAGCCGACCATTAACTCGAAAGGCGTTACTTCTAACCGTGAGTGTGGCACCAGGGTATTGTGCCTGTGTACATATATAGTTGTACAGCGTTTCGCCAATTCTTGCTTTCTAACGTTGACGCCGACAGGGCCCTAATTATTCCTTGATTCTGCCTTTTAACAGTCCCGTTGGACTATGGACTGAGGTATTGACTTACGAACACTAACTCCTTCATCTTTCCAGAAATCATTGAATGCCGAACTTCGGAACTTTCCACGATCTCTGACCATGTCAGCTCCATACAACCGGCGTCCAATTCATAAAGGAAATCGCCGCAGCCCGTGGCGTAGAGGATAGCTTTCAAGTTTTCTAAGCCAGCGGGTATGAGATCGAATCCCGGTCACGGCATACATAGTACACTTTCTGTGGGTTTGTGGTTTTAGCATTTGTAAGATGCTAGTCATCATATCCTCGAAAGATGTACGCTTAGAGTTAAGAAAAAGGAATCTCTTCGAGGAAACATCAAGTTTCATTGAGATCCTGTATGTGTTTGTGTTCGTTTTTTTAAAAAAAAAAAAATCTTATCTTCGTCTAAATCCAATTTTTTGTTGTTCTGCGATTCTGGAACCAATCGCGATAAAACGTCCGCTACATTCTCATCGCCGGGGACACGGATTTCCTAGTTGATGATGTGGATTGAATATATACTGGTTTGCATCTGAGTCGGTGCGAATGACAAATGATCTAGCTAGTAAGTAATAGTTGAATCTTTCAACAGCCCAGACAACAGCTAATGCATTTGGCGTTTGTGGGTAGCGCGTTTCAGAACCACTCAAGCTTTTTGAAGCACATGCTATGATATGTGGGCAACCTGCCTCATTGAATTGAGTAAGGATAGCACCAAGCTCTACCGGTGACGCATCAACGAACAGCTCCATCCTGTCAGTTGGACTATAATAACCTAAGCGTGGTATTTTACTAAAAGCACTTTCCTTCAAGTACAAAAATTCTTGTTCTTCATCCTCGGTCCAGTAGAAATGGTCAGAGGTTGCAACTGTACGAAGGCGTTCCGTTTTGTAGCTCGGTGTGTGATGAACTTGTCAGCGAATGTTATAAGTCCAAAAAAGCTCTTAACTTCAGAGTAGCTTTTAGGTCTTCTGAAGTCTTTGATGGCAGCGATTTTTACTACCTCTACTTGCCATCCTCGGAGAGTCAATGTGAATCCAAGAAATTTAACTTTCTGACTGACAAATACACATTTGCTATCATTTATTTTCACGTTGTGGTTAGCTAGTCTGGAACGTACCTTAGCCAAGTAATCAAGTTATCATCGTGTTCGGATCTTGTCTTTCCAAACACGAGGATATCGTTTAAGTAATTTCTGCATCCTTCGCATCCACCGAGTACCTTTTGTTGGAGTGTTTCCTGAAAAATATCGGGCGCGTTGCAAAGCCCAAACGGAAGCAGAAATCAAATGAAAGTTTTCAGTAATAGTATTTAAAGGAAGAATTAACTTACTTAAAATCATTATGTATATCAGTTAAAATGGGATTAACAAACAAGTTAATATAAATAATTTAAATGTTGTTTTATATAGTACCAACGATTCCGATTAATTCATTTTGAAGGTAACCGTTTAGTTCTACTCAAGGTGAGTATATATCTAGGAGGTGTAACGGTTGTACGAATTCTCGATTCAGCCATTTTTGTTTTGCATCTGTGGACTTCATGGAGCTTGTTTACCAACAAACCATTGAACAGCTGAGAACAGTGAGAGATCTAGAAAAGCAAGTTTGAACTTCATTGGCCTCAATCATTGGCAGAGAGTCGGGTGGGTCCAGTCAGGGTCTAGAAGTACGAACGCTGCCAGCAAGAGCTGAAGCTGCAAGATAAAAAAGTTGCAAATACATTTTGCCACCTTGACAAAAGCGCTCCAAGCTGATGCCGGATTGCATCGCCGTAGATAATAAGGCTTAGGCTGAAGGCTGCTAATGTTTTAACAATTGTTGCAAAATTTAGTTGTTTTTTTTTATGAAATTATAAACGAGTTTTAAATACCAGATTTCATCATCTGCTACTGAAAATCTATACAGTAGTTTCTCGATTTTATCACGGTCGAAAAAAATTTCACCGTGAATATGGCGAAAACGCGAATTTGGCGAAACTAAAAATGAAAGTGAAAAAATGTATTTTATTGTCTTTAATCGATAATTTATCATGCTTTCAGTAGTGGAAACGTTTTATATCAATAAATGTTGATCAAAGAATGTAATTAGCATAGATTACTAAACACAAAGGATCGATTTCAGTTCAGATTATTCTTCTCTATAGCAATTTTAAGAATTTTTCTTGAAATAAAATCATGTAGAGTATCAATTTGATAGGCTACATCTAATGAAAGTGAATTATTCAGTTTTTATGAAAATTTAACAGTCGTTATCTGTTTTGTAGATTTCTAAAAAAAGTTCAAAGAAAAATGCATCAAAAAATTTTCTTCTGCAAATTTAAAATTTCAATATTTTAATCTTCACACCTTTGATTAACTTGAAAATTTACCTTTTCGAAAAATGTTTTGCAATTTGCTCTACTTAGACTTTTAAAGAGTGTTTCTCGAAATTTACTTTATGGGCAGATTATCCTTTGTTATTAATATGTAGATAAACAGAAATCTTAGTCCTTTTTACATATTTCAAGCTAGCAGAATTTCATGTAAATCTTCCAAAATTATCCATTCAGGCAATACCAAAGGCTGCCTTGTGTCCAATCAGGAATGCGCACGCCACCCTTCAAAATAAACAAGTTAAACAAAGAAATCAAAGACACTTATCTCTTCTCAAAAACGTTTAAATTTACCTTCATCTTTCTATGATTCGCGATTCGCATAACAAAAACAAGTTTACTGTTTAAGAGCGACTAACCAAACACAAATAACAACACTAGCGTTAGCGTGACGTTTAAATACTTATGTCGATTATTACAAGTGTTTTTAAAATCCAAATGACGATTTTACACACATAACAGCTAAAGTAAGCAGTTGAATGGCATTTTCATGTTACTGAATGCCTATATACCAGAACATAAACCATCAAAAATATCATGAACAAAGACGCTCTAAACTTTTGAACAAAAATTAAGGTCCTGGAAATGGTTTCTGAATGATTTCTTGAAAAGCGTGATAAAATCGAAACTATAACCGTGATAAAATCGAGCGTGAATTTGGCGAGTATTGATAAAATCGAACAGTGATAAAATCGAGAAATTACTGTACTTGTTTTATAAACTTATAGAAGGGGGTTTCAAGTTGTAGTAAAAACCGAATGAAAAACTTGTTTTAGAGTTTAGACATATTGTTTTATTTTCATACATTCATTTTCCCTTAAAGTTTGCTGGCACTGTTACCAACAAGTACACTAGCATATTAATGTTTAAAATGATGAAGGATATTTTCTATGGAATTTAGAATAATATAGTGAACAGTATACAAAAAGAATTTTTATGACTTCGACGAAAAATTTTGGAGGCTTTGGGCCGGCAACGAACCTAACGTAGCTAGTCCACTTACCGTTGATGGAATCATTCTCTAAAGAACCAGAAACTGCCTCTGATCGCGAGAGCTGGGTATGGCTGAAAGTAATTTTCAGAATAAATAAGATGGATTGGAATGGGCAAATTACGCCTGGCCCTATTTCTACCGGTAATATTCTGCCCGAATTCAACCGAACTATAACAATTTGGTTCAAAGTGTTCCGAGCAGATGCCCTGATTTTTTTCGGGTATCCATCCATCTTTTTGACCACAGGATGATATCCACGCCTCCAATTGCCTTCCATTTTTCGGAAAATTTTGAAACAAGATCGTATCATTGTGTCTCGTTATCGATTTCTTGTTAATACAGCATTTAACTGCACAAAAATAAGCCATTATATTTTATCACAAACCAAAATCTATACCAATTTAATGAAGAGCAAATTTTCTAATGTTTATAAAAAAAAACTCATTGAACATCACCGCGCTCTTCTCGCCTACTTACTGTAATAGTCAGAGAACCTGGTGTATCTATTGACCTTGGTTCTACTGTGACAAATTTGTCTACACATCATTCTTGAAACGATTTCCGGACAGACAAGTGGTGAACGCGGTTGTTAGTAAAATTCAAGAATTTTGGACAGAATACGACAATGGTGTCGCTAGTGTTTACTTAATAACTTCCATACGATCTTCAACGAGTGTGAGGAAGAGATTTATCACGCGTCTCTTTCACACTGTGGTTAAAAACGAAGTCAAATCGTTTGCAGAAGAGAGAACATCTAACAGATTCGCAAAGAAAATCAACGAACTTTCTACTCGAGTTTCGTTCAGTTACATAGTTTAAACGATGCGTTTGAATGACACCACACTAAACCTTAAATTAACTCAATTTCTCTTGTGCATTTTGAATCCAGAAATTGATTTTTTCAATGTTTTTATTTATCAAATCGTACCACTCTCATAAACCACAATAAGGACATTGTTTTTCAATACATGGGATTATTGTTGTTTTATTTTTGAATATCGTATAAATATATATAATTTTGAAATATTTTTTTTTTTCGAATAGATCTCGTTTTTCAAACTTACTTGACAGTGAACTTTTTCATTTGAACGGTGAACGAGACTACCTCGTTCTCCTAAGAATGGCACTTATTTAGGGCTGTCCCAACGGTAGATGCAAAACACGGTTTTCGACCACGCTAAAACATTTCGGCTGGCACCGGTGGCGTAAATTGCTGTTTTAGCACAGTTATCGATTTCAAAATTCCCAACAGTTATACGCCTTTGTTCCAAATTCATGAAAATTTGGAACAGGATTTCAAAATATACGACAGACCGATTTAGTTCACGGTGAGAAAATTTTAGCGAACAATGATTTCTTTCACACATGTTTGGGTAACATTGGGTGTGATAGTTTCTATAATAGTTTCTTTTTGAGATATTATTTGAATGTTTTTTTTTCACTTCAACCACCCTATACGTAACATAAATTGAGAATAGATGTTAATAAAAACCATATCAAGTATAAATAATAGATGTCAAATTATTTTCGATTTTATAAATAAATAAGAAACTTTTCATTAGGGCTCGACGAATTAGTTAATCCAGTCAGCGTTCTAAAATTTGAAAAAAATAAACGAAAAGAAAACTTTAATACTTTTTCGATGAGGTAAAATAAATGTTTATTGTTATTGTTAATATTGAGAGATTTTTAGTTTCGTATGGATTGCTCGGAGTTTTCGTCAATATCAGCATATTTTTCTGTATCCATACATAAATTTGCAAATAGTGAAACAAGTTTTTGTCAAACAAAAATGTCGGCCAATCAAGGGAAAATTTCCTTTGACTTTGGGATAAACATTTCTCGTTTCCTTATCAATGTCAGCAATAACTTGAAAAAAAAAATGCTCTTTCATTTCATTTTAACAAAACTTTATTCCATTGATTCAAAGCAATTTGATTGAATTAATTGAAGAATTGTTTCAATTGACCTTTTTCCCTCGTTGTGTAGTCATTTTTGCTTTTAAATTAATGAAATCCTGGTAGAATAGTTGAAATCATTGTTCTGTCAAAAAGAATATTCGTAGAATTAATTTTAAGACAATTAACCGTGAAACTCAAAACTTATGCAATTTTTCTAATAAAATGGGTTTTTTCTTCTCAATTATTGAGTGTCTGCAATGAAAGTGTTTCCGTTTTAAATTTGCTCCTACACCGGTGGGGAGTGGGTGTTTTAGCCGATTCTAAAATTTCAAATTTTGCTAAAACTGGTATACTTAAAACCAATATTTACGCCTGAACCGTTGCAGGTGCTCTTAATGGTGCATGAAAACCAGTGATTGAATTTTGCTGAGCATGAATTGATCAACCTTCTCTCGCTCACTGCTTTACTCGGAAGCAGAGGTTGCTTTGAGGCAGCGAAAACGACAAAACCGATGATGCATACGCTCTCAATATGGCCCGCCCTCAAGAAGCAGTATACATTCGAGGCAGTGAATCCAAAAAACCAAACGAATGGGTTTCACTCATCTCCTGTTACAAGCTTGAGGGATGCGAATTCAAAAGGCAGAGCGAACCTTAGTCTCCTCGTTTGTGCCTGGATCGAATGCGTGAGGTTTTTCTGCTATTGCTATTATTGCACAGCAACCGCACGCAGGCAGCTAGTTTTTTCGTTTCTTTTTCCTCCCCCCTCTTTGCACTATACGTTGCGGGCCGTGCAACGCAATAAGTTCGGTTGTTTTTCTTGTTGCCTCAACCTTTGCGGCGAGGTTGAAGACGACAGCTATCGGCTGGAGTTATTCAAATTCAAGAACGTAAATGAGTAGGTATGTGTGCCTCGTCTTCTTCATGCACAGAGGGAGGCAACGTTACACGTTTTGTCTATGTATCGTGTGACCAACATCTTTTAAATAAGTGGTCGTGAATCTCGTTTTTAAGCTTTTTTTCCTCAGATTTAAGCTTTTTTTACCTTGAGAAGATAGGAGACGAAAGCTTAAATCTGAAGAAAAAAGCTTAAATCTGTCAAAACGGGAGAAATCAGAGAGGAAATCTGAGAGATGTGCTCCATACGGTTTGAATAGCGTTGCCGCCGTCTGTTCATGCATCATGTAGCAACCGAACGTTGAGAGAGTTCGTTCGGGGCAGCAAACGAATAGTGTCTCTCAGAGCAGATCCTTCTCATGGGGCAGAGGGAGGCAACGTTACACGTTTTGTCTATGTATCGTGTGACCAACATCTTTTAAATAAGTGGTCGTGAATCTCGTTTTTAAGCTTTTTTTCCTCAGATTTAAGCTTTTTTTACCTTGAGAAGATAGGAGACGAAAGCTTAAATCTGAAGAAAAAAGCTTAAATCTGTCAAAACGGGAGAAATCAGAGAGGAAATCTGAGAGATGTGCTCCATACGGTTTGAATAGCGTTGCCGCCGTCTGTCATGGGGGGAGGTTTGAATGAATGTATATGTCACGTCTCCTGTATAGCTATGCGAGGCCTCAAAGTGTGTATTTTGAATGCCTCTGATGAGAAAATTGGTGAGGATTTCAATCACTGATGAAAACCCATTTTTCTTCGGAAATAGGCTAATAATTTTTTTTATTCAAATTTAGATTGTTATATTGAAGAAGAATTGGTATCTTGTTTTTTTCCCAAATCTTTTATCATAGTTGTAATCTTCTTTAAGGTTTGGTCATTTTTTTCCAAAGATGTCTGTTACGGCAAGCTGCAGAGTATGTGAGCGGATCATTTCAACCTGACCACGAAACTTCCTCAGAGGCTTGCAATATCAAGTAGATGATGACGCTTCTCTATGAAAAATAAAGCTTGTTTCGTCGGTTTATGATTATAGATCAGCACAATTTTTGTTAAAATATGTGAAAATCTGTTGAATTTTCTGATTCAAATTTCTTATGAAATTGATGATGGCGGCTACCATCAACCCTCCATTTAACGAATAACTTTATGTTAAGACGCTCCAAAACAGGAAATTTTTCAATGTCAACTGTATGGGCTTCTAATTTACGTCGTGATTGTTGAGCAATTTCCTAATAAAATAAAAAAGATTTTATGCTTACTTATAGTTCAAATTGCGGCAAATGCATGGCGCAAAAGAGTTCCGTCCTTTCTGGGTATTCCTTTGGATGTCATGATGGCTGAACGATGGCAATTCGGCTGAACGATTCGATTAGGCCTAGAATTCGTTTTCAAAGGCTGGAACTTTCCATTTTTCACTAGTACAATGTGTTTGAAATCGGTCATTTTCTCAAAATCAGTTGCTACTCGTGACAGAAAACTACTTTCTTTCAGCATATAATTCCAAGCCTACAGTAGTCAAACTGCTATTATTTATTCACAAAAAAAACACATGACCCTTTCGAAGATACAAGGTCTGAGGTATTGTAAGCGCCAGATGACACTTACAATGAAGTTTCATTGATTGTTCGCGTTAAATGTAAAATTTGTTTATTTGTATAGTTATATCGCAGTGAGTGTCATTTGTGTGTTAAGTTTTCTCCCAAATTCAGCCGCCACAAGACCTAGCCATCTACTGTCAGACACAACAACCGACCTAGCTTAGGAACTTGACCACCAGATGGCCACTAACCGGACCTATGGGTAGCTGACTGTTGGTAGCGACGCTGTACTAGCGACGTCGACGAAGCCATAGCTGAGCAGCAAGGCGGGGGGCAATGACCCGAACAAGGAGTTCAAGGGCCGGTCAAATTACACTGACTGATCCTCTTCCACTCTTCCAAAAACCATCAAGTCGCGCACATCAAAATTTGGACAACCAATTCCAACCACGTTGCTCCAAAAATGAAAAGAAGAGTTGTAAAGAGTGAGTCAGAAGTGAGGACATCAGGTAAGCCAGTGGACCGCCGAACCCCTTTGCCTTGAAATGCACGCTCTCATTTTTGTCTGTCCTTGTATCAGGACCCCTTTGGTTTTGGCTAAAAGCCCCGAAAGCCTGCGAGTAGCATCGTCGCTTGCGGCATCGCCGCCATCGCGAACCGTTGCCAGCGCTAGCTGCCGCCATCGCAAGCCGTGGGAGTGTTCACCTCGGAATCAGCCACACGGATATAACGCCGGTTTCTGGTCTCATCACCACCAGGAAGGCCACAATAAAGGTCTTTAACCCCGTTACTGAGGCCCGCCGACCACACCGGATGCAGAAGTGAGTCGTCTCCAGTGAAGGGTCAGGAAGCCCACCAGGTCAGATTAATTTTAAGAAAGTGGGAGGTCAAAGCAGTGTAACTAAAGCTAATATATTGGATTGAGAAGCGCATATGTTTTGGGAGTTTTTTCTTTCCATGCAAACTGATATTCCCTGCGATTTGTATTTGGATAAGCGTGCCGCCCTGAGGTCCTAAAAAAAAGGAGTCTCTGAGACGCCGGCGGAAGTGGTAAGACGGTTCTTACAGTATTGCGATAATTACTTTAGAGCCATTATCAGTGATCAGAATAGCACGTGAATGGAAAGAATGACAAAGCTACTAAGATATTTCAAGAAAATTCTTTCGAATTTGCATGTAGAAAAATGCTGTTGTGATTTCTTCTTTTTGTTTTGAACTGCATTGTGGCAGATGTGCATGAACACTTTACCCATCTACCATTGTTGGCAACATTATGTGTGCAACTTTTAACAGCCTACCACGTTTTGTTGCAAATTCTGTTGGCTACAAAATTTTAATTTTTCGTCTGCATAATTTATTTCGTCTCTAATGCAGTCGGGTGTTTCCTTAGTAAATTTAAAGTGCAGTACTGTAGGCATGACGGCACTCGATTCTGCGAAATGACTTGATGTTTTCCAACTTTCTTGGTTTGGGCGCGAATGGTCACCATACCACTAAGCTTAAGAAAAAAGATACATCGTTGACATCTGGATGTTAGAATATCATTTTATATTGCACCTGTTGGAACCCATGGCATCCCTTTTTAGTTCCCAATTTTCAACAGATGTAACTGGTAATGTAAGTAGATGTAAGTTATCTAGCTCGTTATACAAAAAGTCAATAAAAGGGAAGTTATATTGTCCATTAAACTTCGTAAATAGATTTTAGCGCTGTTGGCTGTCATCGTAGTTTGTTCTGAATAACACCTAGCTTTCTCCTTTTGAATCGCGGGATACGATAAGAATAGATTTTTGAAGAAACTTTTAATAACGTTGTTTTGATTTCGAGTCAAATAAGCCTCAATGCTTTTTTTAAAGTTGGTTTTACGTTTTTTTTAAAGTTTGTTAATTATTTGCGCAGCATAGGAAATCTCGTCATCCATTGAACTCCTGGTGTGTCGAAGTTTGCTGATTTCACTGAGCCTATCCAATTCTAATGGTATCCGTCCTCTTTTCCTCTTCGGAGGCTTATAAAACTCGCTGAATGTGTTGCTCCTTTTGAGCCAGCTGAAGTGCATGATGATGAGTTGTTGTAACTCGCTAAAATAAATTATTTTTAAAATGTTTTTTGAAAATATTTAAAGTTTGTTTGAAATCTTTCTTCTTATTTTCCTATTACCGACATAGCCAAAATATGTTAGCATCCTGGAAAAAAGTATTTGCTTCCCTCATATTTCTTTTGAAAATCTGTTACATTATAAACTGCATTGCAGATTTTACTATGGCCAGGCCAACCATGTGGTAAATACCACAAAAGATACAGGAACAAAGGGAGGAATTAAGCGTGGAATTGAATGTACATGATTCTATTGTCACTTTTATCTTGAATGCAGCATTTTTCACATGGTTCTGGATATTTTTCCTATTGATTTTTAGGTGGAGCCCATTTTCCAGCAATTTTCGCATGTCTTTCCACTCAAAACAACTTAGTGGTAAGTGATGCTTGGTCACAATCAACATGCATGCCTCCAAAAAATCTTATTTAGAAATGGCCACACCAACCTTTGCTGGGGGCTTTTTTGGTTTTTTTTTAAAGGAGCCGCACCATTCCGGAAAAGCTTTCCATTGAGCGCTTCATCCGGGTGCACCGTCCGAAAGTGCCGAATAAAATTTCCCATATCGCAACTCTGGCCCACATGTTTGTAGTTGCATGGTACGTACACATCAATGTGGCAGTAAACAATATCTTCCTTCTTCAAGATGTATTTTTCTGCTGCTGCCAAAAAGGTCTCCAAACGCCCTTTGCTTACGCTTTTTTTTAATGATCCTATCAGGCTTGGCTCAGAAGGCAACGTCGTCGGCTCGCTTGGAGTGGCTTCCGATGAGACCGAATCCATCTTCACTACTGACTGATTGATCACTGGAGCGAAGATCAGGGAGATATAAGAGTCTTTAAATTTCAGTACCTTCCAAAAGGGTGAAAATTAAGCAGGCTAGGCTTGTCAGAGAAAAAAGTTGTTGGGAAAATTTTCCTATCTTGATGTCATAGAGATGGCAAACAATGATAGTCGTCACTATGCAGATAGTCATTGACTGTTAAGGTATTCTTTCTTGTCGTTTTAAGAAGTGATGATGATTTTCCGAAAACAGTAGGCATCATAAGCATTATCATTTTTTCCAGCTCTGGTGGTTAATACCGCAAAAGATACCAGAACAAAGGGAAAAATAAAGCGTGGAGATGTATGTACATGATTTTAGAATTGGAACGAAAACTTTTTATATATTGAATAATGTAAAATGTAAATAATGTAAATAGTAAATTTACAGTACATTGGTTAGTTCCCACCAATGAATTATCATTGTCACCGACCGAATCCTCTTCCTCGAATCTGGATCCGTGAGCTAGGATTGACAGGAAAAACCCAAATTTCTGAGACCCATTTGCTTTTTTCGTCTCACTTTTCCCAGTAGGTAAATGAGTTTTTTTTTGTTTTTTTTTTTTAAATTTGCCAATGAATTACTTACGATAGTGTTTACTTTCGCGTTTATTATCGCTTGAATTTGATTTCGATGAAACCTTCATTTACTTAAACAAGAAACAATTTTTTCTAGGAGCGTAAATTTTTGACGTCCCATGAAGTCAACGCCTACTCGAACCATAAGAGATTTTTTGTTGCATTTATTTATTTATTTACAGCGCCCCCACAATCATGAGTTACACACAGTTATTAGTCATCGAGCATTTGAACAGCTGATAGCTGCTGATTAGAATGAAATTAATTCTTATTATTATTTTTATTTTATGTATAATTAGCTGGCCCGGTGTGCTTTGCTACACCTTTCAAATCAAATAATATTTTCAAAATTTAATCAAATATTTATTGTTATAGTGGCATTATTTTAATTCAAATTATATTATAATTCATAAACAATTGCTATAAAATGAGAGCTGCAAAGATAACTTAAAATAATATTCTAAATCTTGCTTTATAAGTTTGTTTTAAAGATCTGATAATTTTAATCTGTCTGAAGGGTCTCAAATTAATCGTACGTAAACAATCTAACTTATAAAAAATGGCTGTTTTTGCTTGATATTTTCTGGATTTATGCTAAAAAACTGATAAGAGAGCCCCCTCTTCTGACTTCCCTTCACCCCCTGCTGAATAGAGGTCGGTGTCTTTAATAATCATACTTATTTTTTCGTGCGCAAAAATTCTCTTATATCAATTAGAATTCCTTTCTTTGATAAATTAATCTTTTCAACAAAATGTATATGGAGCCTCCGCATATTTCGTAATCAAGTACCTTTCTATGCCATATTTGTTTCCATTTGTTGGCTTCGTTAGCATAAATTGAGAACTTATGCTAACAAAATTGTATTGGGCTCAGCTTCCTCCTCCTATGTACCTACTCACTGTCAGGAGGATGGTGTGTCAGATAATCATAGAATCATACCAAAATGATTTTCCATGTTAAGTTTTGTCCATTTCTCGGATTTTGTAAAAAAAAAGTTAAATGTAAGCCTTCTCTTCCTTTATATTCCCAATTCTATCATCCTGCTGCATCCTAAAGAAATTGTTTCGCATAAAAAAGATATTTTTTGTACTCAAATACTTTTTGGTTCCAAATATGGTTTCATTTGCTCGATAAATTCTCGAGTTATGCAAAAAAATTGTATGGAAGCCCCTCTTTCCCCCTTTATATCTTTCCGCTGAAAAAGGTGGGGTTTCAATTTATAATAGAAACATTTCTCGTATCCAAATACCCTCACATGCCAAATATGGTTCAATTACCGATCAACTCTCCAGTTACACTGAAAATTGTAAGGGAGACCTCTCCTCCCCCTTTTCATCCACCTGTTTGAAGGAGTGGAGATATCAAATATTCATAGAAGCATTACTCGTACCCAAATATCGTTCCATGCCAAATTTAGTTCCATTTGCTGTTGTAGTTTTTGAGTTATGCAGTAAAAATTGTATGAAACTCCCCTCCCTCTTTCTTTTCTCCCCGCTAGAAGAAGGAAGAAGTCTCGACAATCATTAGAACATGTCACGTTCTCAAATACCCGCCCATGCCAAATTTGGTTCCATTTGCTTTATTAGTTTTTGAGTTATGTAAAAAATGATAAGAGGCCCCCTCCCCCCCTTAAATCTCCCTACTGGAAAGAGGGAGCGGTCTCAAATAATCATTGAAATATTTTTCGTATCCAAATACCTTCCCGTGCCCAATTTGGTTCCAATATCTTATGTAGTTTTCGAATTATATGAAAAATTGTAACGTAACCCCCCTCCCTCTTCCTGTCACCCTATTGAGAGGAGGGTGGGGTATTTTATATTCATGGAAATAATCCTCGTTCTCAAATACCACCCTATGCCAAATTTGATACCATTTGCCTGATGCGTTTTCGAGTTATGCAAAAAATTGATTTTTGCTTGGGAGGCCCCTCCCCCCCTTCATGAGAAAGGGAGGGGTCTCAAACCATAATAGAAACCTTTCCCTGCCTCCAATACCCCCACCTGCCAAGTTTCACGCAAATCGGTTCAGTAGTTTCCGAGTCTATAGGGAACAGACAGACAGACAGACAGACAGACGGACAGACAGACAGACAGAAATTCATTTTTATATATATAGATATCATCAAAATGCATTAAAAAAGTTATGTGTGCGCTTGACAACAGTAAAATTGCTGTTTGAATGGTTTTTGTCATATGTTAACTATTATCTGTTGAACTATCACAGAAATTTTCAATGTTATAAGGTTGACATCTTCAACCGTTAAGCCCCTTCTGCGGGAATTTGAAAAATTCCAACAAATTAAATAAGTCTTATATAAGCACAAAGCACAAATTTACATTTTCCAAACTTAATTGAGCGAATAAAACGCGAAATTTCGAAATTATTTGCAAAATAAAATTGACCCATAATTGTTACAGCATCTACCAAATTTCAAACAATCATAGGTCATTTTTTTTGCTAGCGAAGCAAAACATTTCTTGGTTGCTATAGCTCTACCCAAATGCCCCTTGAATTTATACTATCAAAGAACGCCCCTGAATGTTTTCCAGAAACATGATGATTTCCTTGTTAATATTCGAGAGTTGCCATGGACTTTTATGTGACTAATAATTGTGAGCAATTTGACTTATAATTGTTGCGGGCTACAATTTTGACCCATAATTGTGGTTTTGAAAAACGTTGATTGTTTTGGTAAATTATGTTATTTTTAAACAAAATTGAACATAAACACATATTTGAACTCAAAGAGGAAGTATTTAATGACTGAAATTCATGCAAAGCTTGATATTTGGTCTACTAACACCCGAATTAACGAACTTTTTGTGGTAAAAGGATACGTTAAGTGACTAATGATTGTGGGGGGACTGTATCTATTTATTTATTCGGGTTGAGAAGAACATATTTGTATAAAAAAAGAACTTGTGGAATGTTTTACACTTCATCAGAGTTCAAATTGTCACTGATTTTCGTGAATCGGCTTCCTGTTTTGTTACGCATTCAGACATCATCGTCAACTTTATTTTGCTGCCAAGTTGCGAAAATCTCCTTTCTAAGTCCATCGCCAAAATCAATAATAAGCATTGGCTTCGCCTTGAATTTCAAATTACTGCTCGTTAGTGGCTTTTTGATGACGTTTGGTTTCCAGCTATCCGGGCGACAACGGCGGCGGGAAAAGTAAAGTGTCTTTTCTATATCGCGCTGGCATCTTCTTCGAGCCAGCGAACACAAGAAGCGATAATCTCACTCAACCACCCACTAGCAGCAGCCATTTAGATAGGATAAAAGTTGAAAAGTTGCTTAATCCTAGTCATTGATTGGCTTTCGGTTTGTTGGGAAACGCGAGGGGGTGAGATCTTCATGGTTGCCAATTGCCATTGTGAGTGGGAGGCCCCTAGCGAATACTGTGATGACCTGCCGGCCGGGATGATCTCTTCACCTCGTAACCAGTCAATTTTTAACCGCATCGGTTTATCCGGAGCGCACATTGAATTTAACGACTTGGCTTTAACGTGGCGTCGATAATCGGTGGATTATTTTTGAAGTATGACAGCATTTACTGCTTTAAAGGCGCGGTTGAGCTTTAAACATTTGGATTATGGTCAGTTAGCAAAAAAAACTAGGTACCGTCAACATACAACATTTTTCAACTTCAATAGCTTCTAGAAAACTTACGTCCATGGATAATCATACGCATCAAAAGTTTTAAGTTTGGTAGGACAACAAATTGACGTAGTCAGACAAATTATTGGTTTCTTCAGTTATTTTTAATTTTCTTAAATCATGCGATTTCCTCTATAATTTGAAAAAAAGGTAACTTGCTAAAAACTTTGTTGTCAATGAAAAATCGAATAAAAAGGTATGAAAATTTATAGTTTTTATAAATTTTTGATGACATAAAAGCCATTTCGCATGAAAACACCAAATGCAGTAATTTTTGGTTCTGTTGAAACTAATTTTCACATTCATTCTCAACATGAGGATGTTGCATACATTAAGGCGCAAAAAATACTACAAAGAACTTTACTAGCTGAAATAATAAAAATATCTAAATGTTTGGACGAATAAAATTTCACTGTTGACAAACGCGTGATGCAAAACAATCATGCTCCGTATGTATCATAGTACATGGAAAATAACAGGTAGACCATTGCGCTTAACCTTACTTGAAAGCTCCGTGTATGTACACAGCATGCTTGCATACCAACAAAAATAGTTATGAAAATTTGGCAGTTTTATATAGAATGGCAATCAAAATTATTAATTTCTCCGTCAATAGCCATTCGATTCCTTTGAAAAAGGCCTCACATTAAAGATTGATTCTTCAGGTTCATCGGAAACTATTTTTTGCTTTGGATTTTCGGATCTGAACCATAAATAATGAGCATTCAAAAGAAATGTTCATCACCGTCCCTCTTTTTTGAGAGTAAACAATTAAATATTTTCTTCTGTTTATGCTCAAAATTTGATAAATATGTAAAATACTTCATATTTCTGTGATAAAAAATCAATTTGTTTGAGTTTTTGTTTCAAACTGCACAAGAAAAAGACCACACAATGCTAAATAAAATCACCAAATTTTAGTTTTAAATCGTCCAAAAGCCCGTTGCATATTACTTTTTGTGATTTTGAATAACCAAATATTGTTCGTTTCATTAAAATGCATCAATACATATTTTTCTCATAATTTTAATGATTGTCAATTTTAAGAAAAATTTGATTTTCTGAAAAATTGCATACATTTGCCAGTTTTTTCCATGACTATTTTTTGGGGCCGCTTACCAATACGTTGAAAGCGAGCGGAATAGCCTACCATGTATTTTTCAAAGTACTATGCATATGTATATGGAAACGAGATTTATAAGGTGTCTCTTTGATTTTCATTTTGTTGCATCTTACCCCAGACAGGTAACTAGATTATAAAAACATTTATATAAAAAATTTTGGTGACTGTCCATAACATATTTTAACAGAAATTGTGTTGGTATAGGATGATGAAACCATTAAAAAAATTGTAGGTGATATCACTAAGTCAATCCGTCATACCGTGTAAAGGTTTTACGGCTTCGAAAAATGTTAAAATTTGTTTTATTGCTCGAAAATCAAAAACTTCAAAAAAAAACACTTTAAGATGTGAGAAAATATATCATTATCATTCAAAAGATAACTTGATAACATTATATAAAATTAAAAATTAAATCAGAGCTGTGATACACAAATGTTGCCTCTAACCCCGCTGTTGCATGATGTCCCGTTAGACGGTACTTAATTAAGTGTGTCTAGAAACAAATTAGAGAACAGTTTTTCAGGTAAATATGTAAGATGTCATAAAGTTTATTGTGCAGTATCATTCGAATAATTCTCTATAACTCTCCTGAGCAACACCAATAAAAGTTATACTTACCAAGGAAGAGCCTCAAGTTAAACTGTACCTAAAGGAAATGCATAAATAGTTTTAGCGCCTGTAAATAGGCAACAAATTAATTTTAAATGAGGGAAAAAATAACAACACGTTGAAGTTTCCTTTAGTATCCCTTGTATCACTAAATAACGTTTTAAAAAACAACTACGGGAAAGTCGGGTAAGACAGACACTTTCAATATTTCAATAATTACAATGTTTGGCACAAATCTAATGATGGGAATATGTTCGCCTAGGTGTATCAACACTTTCGAGACCCTATGTTTATTTATAGCAAGCTATGTTCCATAATAGTAAACAAAAAAAAAAAACAAAAACTTAGAGGATCCATTAATTGATGTAATATTCTCCTCTCATAAAATAATTCATAACTCGCAAAATTTTCGAAAATTTTTACCGTTTTTAAAAGTAGAGTGTTCATTAGGGTTCTTATTGATCATCTGGAGGAAAATCAGCTAATTTCGGCAAAAGGGCTTGAACAAAAAAACGTTTTGAAAAAAAAAGTTGCTAAGGCGGGTAACACAGACAACTCAAGGTCGGGTAAAACGGATACATAAGTTTCTCGGGGTATTTTAAAATTTTCAACGGCTTGATCCTCCATATGCCGTGAAAAAACGTTGGCAAGAGCAATTGTCGGTCAAAAAGTACTCCCCTTCTCAAAGGCCATAAAATCTGCAAACACAGAATTTCCGGTGATGAAAGCACCTATAAAATACAAAATTCAGAAACCACACTGTTTCGCTTCTGGACTCGGACCAGTTGGTTCCATTTTGGTTTAATAACCTTTTCAAATACTTAACTCACAAAAATATCTACTTTTACAGACATTATTGCGGCAAAATGTCTCTTTTTTAGCAGTGTCCGTTTTACCTGACCATTTTTGGAAAGTATAATCAGCAAGTTTGTTTTAGATAGCTATAAAAATAGTCTTGATGAAGGAAATTTACTAATCCCAATGGTTAATGCGATAGCAATCAACCTAAACTGCCCATCTGCACGAAAACTGCAATGAAAAAAGCAATATCTGATTTTATATTGCGATTCTACATTAGGGTGTCCGTCAGTTTTCACACAATCATTAATCGCTTAACGAATGTTTGTTTATTCTGTTATTAACAGACCAAAAATCAAGCTTTGCCAAACTTTTCCTGGATTTCAGTCTTTTGTTCAATCTTTGATTTCATGTATGATTTTATTTAAATTTTTAATAAAATAATAATAAGACCCGTTACAATTATTATTCAAATTGGTCAAAATTATTTGCCACATTGATGTTCTATCTTTTTTTTGGCAAACATTTAGGGGCATTAATTGTTAGTATACATTTAAGGGGCAATTTGGGTTGAGCTAGCAAGGGATACCATACGTACTCTTTTAAGAGTACACGTACTCTTTTTCGATCAATAAATGAGCGTACTCTTCTTTTTGTGAAATTCTACGGAATGTACTCTTTTTTTTGGTGAATAAATAAAATTTTCTCATATAAAGTTACTTAATTCTTCGGAAACATGGAGATTGTATTTTTATAAATACAAGAGATCCAACTTTTTATGCATTTGTTGTAGACCACTTCAGTTTTGCTTCTTTTGTTTCAAAAGATGGATACCAATGGAAGGAATCACGAGTACATTCACGATTTCAATTGGGAATTAGCGCCTTTGAGTATGCAATGAACTCCCGGATGGTAGACAATATGCATAACAACAACTTACTTAAAAGCATAGCGCAAGAATCAGCAATCATGCTTTTAAAGAATGAGAAAAATACGCATCTATTAAAATAAACTCTTTTATAATGCAGTTTTTTATCAACTCTGGTGTGCTTTCTCAGCATAAAATTTAAAACTTTGAATATTTCAACTTAAAATTCTGAGCATTTGTCATTTAAGTCTTATATCTCGCTACAAATTGGCGTATTCGAATAACCTAAAACATCTTGATTTTTGAATAAATGGCGTTTGTCTTTACACTTTTGGAAATTTGTCTCAATGTACTCTTTTTGGCGTTGCATGATATGGTAACCCTAAGCTAGCAACCAAGAAAAGTTTCGATTTGTTTGCAAAAAAATAACGCATGATTAGGTGGGATATGGTGTATCAGAATGAGTCGATTTGGGGTCATTTTTTAATTTCTCAACCGCTGGGATCTTAAAAATTTCGTTTTAGTTGAAAACTCATCCGTATTTTAAACATTTTAAAATGCTTACTGAGGTGAGGAGTATAAAGCATGATAATTGATAGCAGAATATTCAAACGACATTAGTGGCTATAGCTAAATGATTGTTACAAAACCAGATTTCATATTTCAAATTTTATTCTGCTAACATTTATGTATGTTATGCTATCACAATTTTCACAAAGATAGTTTAAAAGCTATAAGCTTTAACAAGATTAAAACACAGTGCTTAAGCTTTGACTGACACATAAGCTCGATTGAAACTGACTTGTATCGGGTCTTCTTCAAAAAATTCTGGTAGAGATTTCCTTAAGATCCAAACTGCATTTCCGTGAAATAATTTTTAGACAACCGAATATTACGAAGTGTAGCATAATTTGCATCACAAGATATGCTTCTTGAGCATAATAAAGGAAACTAGCAAGACTTTCAGTTAACAAGCATAGAGCAACAAGTAACAAGGGTGAACAGAAAGTTATCATTATTGCGAAATAAGAAGCAATGTGGACGAATCTGTACCCCGATAGTTAAGACTTAGAAACTTTCTGATGTCAAGTTTGATTCCAAACATTCGTTTAGTATGTCGCATATCGATGAAATGTTAAAATTTATTTTGTTAAACCATTTTGATCCTTCTAAACCTAAAATTCAAAAAAGGAAAAGAAGGGGGGGAGACGGTGTATTTTTCAACGTTACGTAATTGTCGTAGGGTGTGCGTCGTAGCGTAACGATTTGTGACAAACTGTGGGGAGGAGGGGGTGCATTTTTTTGCGCTATGTAATTTATGGATGCCGCCTATACTCAAAAGATGATCAATTTAGATGCATACATTTAGGGGCTAAATTATAAACATTTCTCAACCAATATGAACTCTCAATGAAACTAATATTTCTTCTGACTACTTCCATGTGATGTCCCCTCTAATTTTTGCATGTACAAGTGGTATGATTGTCTGTGGCCATTAAGTTTTCAGAAGCCATTGCAATTTGCAAAACAAAGAATACTAGCCCTAATTTTTTTAACGAAGAAATTATGACATGGGGATGAAGTTGAACATTTATAACGATTTATTGAATTTGGGGTAAAAGGAAGTTTAATTTATAAGTTGGCACAAAACCCATAAGCAGACTTGGGTCCAGAGAAGAAAAAAAACCATATGGATTTTTGAAAATAATTATTCAATTTTCCCATATCAAATATAAATTTTCTCTTAAAAACGTTACTTTCAAATTCTGCAAAAATCATGGATAAGTTTTGATTCAAAACGAAGTTTTTGAGACTCCAGCGTTTGAGAAATTCAAAAGTGACCTCAAATCAACACAGTCTGATGGTGGATGCAGTAACAGTTGTTGGTAACTATTATCTTGCCAAGTACCGTCAACTGCGGCATCATGCAAAACTTTTCTACTTCAATGGATTCTAAAAACTTAATGTCCAAATGTTTTAATGTTCCATAATCATACCGCTTGTACATAAAAAGTTTTAAGCTCAATGGAACATCAAATTGACGTAGTCAAAAAAATTGTAAAGCCTAAATAGGCTAATACGGTGCATGTCATTTTATTGGTTTCACACGTTATTTTTTATTTAAAAAATCTTACAATTTTCACCCTACTTATACCGTATTTTTTTTCACCTGGAGGCAAACTAGAGGCAACCTAGGTTCGCTCTAACTGCTGTCATCGTGCTCATTTATTGCTCGAGAGTCAACCTAGGTTCGCTCGAAAAAGGGACGGAGTCGCCCTGAGAAAAAAGTCAGTTTTGCGAGAAGTTCACCAATACTCTCAACGTTGTTGTCAAAACATTAAACAGCTGTTTTTGGCTGAAAACAAAACAGTTGAGATAATGAACGGGCAAATGATTATTGCCGCGATTTTGAACCTCTCAGCCAAGCAAAATCGTACTATCTGCAGTCCAGTGCAATCCGGACACGAAAAACGGCAATCCGGACACGAAAAACGGCAATCCGGATGTGAAGAACCGAATGAAGGAATCCAGAAAGGAGGACAAAATGACAGCTGCATGTAAACATTGCGCTCGTTCTCACGCACACCTACGTATGGAATAACTCGAAACCCGAAACTTGCTTTTTTATTCTGACGGTTCCAGAGCCAAATCCGGAATCAAAAAAAAATACGCCATTAGAAAAAGCGCATAGAGCGCTATGACATTGACATTGCATCTGACCATCACCTCCTCCTTGGCGAGATACGACTGAGAGCTGCGCGTGTCCAACGGCGCGAGGAGAAAGTCGGCTGTCGATACGACGTCCGCCGGTTGGAGAATCCAGAGGTGAAAAGGGCATACGTTGAACAGCTTGAATCCCGAGCCTCGGAGCTGCCGACAGACGGAACAGTCGAAGAACAGTGGTGTGGAATCAAGAATGCCTTTATCACGACGAGCCATGGTACTCTCGGTAAAGTTTGTGGAAGAAGAAGTGAATGGATGTCGGATGAAACTTGGAGGATGGTCGATGATCGGAGAAAGGCGAAAGTCGGAATTGAGCAGGCATGTACCGGGTCAGCCAAAGCAGCCGCCCGCTTACGATATGCGGAGCTGGAAAAGGCAGTTAAACGAGCTTGTAGACGAGACAAGAGAGCCTGGACAAACTCCCTAGCCGAAGAGGGGGAAAGAGCCGCCGCCAATGGAGATATCCGATTACTTTATGACATTTCTCGCCGCCTCAGTGGTGCAAGGACTAATGCAAGAATGCCGCTGAAAGACCGAGCAGGTCAGTTATTGACCGATCGAACAGATCAGCTCAAACGATGGACTGAGCACTTCGAACAACTCTTCCAAGTCACGAATAGCAATGGCCAACAGAACCCGCAGCTTGAAGCGCCAACAGTAAGTCGCATAAATGGCGTCAACTCGGAAGCGCCCTCGCTGGCTGAAATAGAAGCGGTAATCAAAAACATGAAATCCAACAAAGCACCTGGGATCGATTGCATCCCTGCTGAAATGCTGAAAGCCGACCCTGCCCTATCAGCACAAATGTTGCACCGTCTTTTCGCTGACATCTGGAATACTGCAACATTCCCGGCCGACTGGATGCAGGGTATCCTCGTTAAGGTCCCGAAGAAAGGAGACCTGACAGATTGCGGTAACTGGCGAGGCATAACGTTGGTCTGTACAACCCTCAAAGTACTCTGCAAAGTGATCCTGAACAGGATCCAGGAGAAAATCGACGCTACACTCCGACGGCAACAAGCTGGATTCCGATCCGGACGATCATGTGTGGACCACATCACAACGCTACGAATCATACTGGAACAAATCAACGAATTCCAGGACTCTCTTCTGCTGGTGTTCGTTGATTTCGAAAAAGCCTTCGACCGACTTAACCACGAAAACATATGGGCGGCTCTAAGGCGACGAGGGGTCCCAGAGAAACTAGTCCATCTCATCGAAGCACAATACGAGGCATTTTCGTGCAAAGTCTTGCACGATGGTGCCTTGTCCGAACCAATCCCAGTAGCTGGTGGAGTGAGACAGGGATGTATTTTATCAACACTACTTTTTCTCATCGTAATGGATGAGATTCTGACTGGACCGATCGACTGTGCACCGAACCGAGGATTGCCGTGGAATCCTTCAACAATGGAGCAACTGAACGACCTTGACCTGACTGACGATATTGTTTTGCTCGCCCAAACACAACCGGATATGCAGAGCAAACTCGACGACCTCACCGAAAGTTCCAAGGTAGCAGGTCTCAAAGTCAATGTCGGAAAGACCAAGTCGATGGAGATCAACACAGCAAATCCCTCCAGTTTCATGGTAGCTTGGCAATAAGTTGAGAAAGTGGAGTGCTTCCAGTATCTTGGTATGTATGTATGTATGTATGTATGTATGGTTCCCCCATCGGTAGCAAGGTCCTGCCTATGTCTGTGTGGCTTGGCCTTCGAATTTCTTCTAGGGCTTCCACGGTCCGATGGTTCGTCGAAGGAAGGCATCCAACCCTCGGAAACCTACAATGGCCGGCTACCCGTGCCGCTTGCAATCATTTCTTTGGGCTATCCCCAGATGCATTCCTTCTAAAAATATATAATGAAATAATACAGAAAATTTATATAATATCTGGTGGGAAGGAAAATTACACAAAATAATGAATAAATATACAGTTCAATAGGGTAAAAAAATACTTCAATAAAAGGATAAAGACCTGAAAGAAATTTTATAATTATGTTTGATTATATGCAAGACAATTTTATACTATGTTAGAAAAAATTGTTTGTATTGCAAAAAACACATTTCAAAGGTACCCTACATCCGATTCAACCCAGGGTAACTTTTCGTCGAACATTTACTAACAAATTCCTTTGGATATGACCGGGAAGCTCACGGATTTTTTCTCGGATTGATAAAAAGAATATTTGATGAATGATTTGATAAAAAGAATACATTTCACCATCAGCTGGAACCAAAAACCAACCCTGACTTCGACTTCATCAGCTTTTGCTGTGAAATATTTCACTAGCACGAAAGAATCTACTCCTCGTTACCAGTTACCAGCCAGCACGCTACAAAAAAATAGGTACTTTCTCTTTTTCTCATTCTCAATCCTTGATGGGAGTATAAATAGTACAGAATGAGAGAGATTTATTTGCGTCCGGTCTGCTGTTCATGTCATGACGAAGAGGTTGGAAAAGAAACATGAGAGAAAAGGAAGGCAACATCATGTAAATTGGAATGCTCTCACCGGATGTTTTTTCGTCTGATGTGTGGGTGGCGTGGCGTCCCTCGCTGATCTGGCTTCAGCTTAGCTTAGCTTGGTTGACTACTCATATACACCTTAAATCATTGAACTCGAAATGCTTCATTTACAGGTTTTTTTAAAACGATTTTAGAGGAACTTCGTATTTTTTACATTTGTTTTCAAACTATACATTTCGAATTCCATGATCGCTGGCGTGGCTAAGCAGAACAAGTTCCACCTCGCCAATGGTTGCTACTCCGTGATTAATCGAGGCCATTAATTTTGCACAAAGTCCAAAAGAATGGTGCTTGGGATTAGCATTCATTCTCATTGTACAAAACTGATGCTCTCCCTTTTTATATGATTAATAACAGCGCCGGCCACGTCCTAGTAGTCAATGGGGAAAAAGGAAGGATTGTTAATAAGATACTCTTTAAGTTCAACCAGCAACCTCTCGGTACTGCACTCCAAAAAAAAAAAATTGGAATAGTCAGAACCAGATTTAAGCTAGTATCACAAACTATGGAAACCGTCTATACGTCTGCGAATCCATGTTCAAGTATCCAAGGAAGGGGTTGTGTTAGTTGGTGAAAGGTGAAGATCAGGATCCATTTTGGTTAATGGTGCGATCATGAGTTTCCTACACCTCCTATGCTCCTAGACATTTCCTAAGGAAACTCCTATTTCTCTAAGGCATTTAATAAACGTCCAAATAAAATGGATCGAGTAAAATATTGAAGGCAAATCAATTCCATCCAAATTTCTTCCTTGATAAACTAGCTCTTTTTCCTAAACATGATCCCTGTTGAACCAAAGAGTTTACGAATGGGCTTTAATGGTTGAAGACGGAAAGTAACTTAAAATGACACAATTTTTTTTCCAAATTGTTTTTCTATGAATATTGCATTTCTGAAAACTCTTTGATTCTATGTTATTCTGTGCCTCACATTTTAGAAGTCTTTCTCATCAATAGTAAATCAATAGAAAGTTAAGTTTATTAAAAACATATTTAATCTGAAATAATAAAAACATGATGAAGAAAACCAAAGTATCCTTGTAAAAATATATTTTTGAAAGGTTATCTTATCAATTGATATGTATTTCATTTAGTAATTTTTCTGCAAAGGAAATTTTCAAAAACATCTCTAATTCTCTCAAACCACAAATCAGTGAAAACTTTAATTTTCTTTGTAGAATATATAATTTTTTTTCAGTAATTAAAAAAAATGAAATCACATTCAGTTTAATAGGTTTTTAATCAATAGTAAATGCCATTAAAAGTTTAGAATTTCTATGCCCCTTGGTTATAGCGCCTTTTCTCGCTCTTAAAACGAAATTTGAAAAAAATAGGAAATAATGATTAGTACAATCACTAAACCTTTCGAAATAAACTGTTTCGAAAAGTTTAGTGGAGAAAAGCAGAAGTTTTTCATACTTTTACTTTACCTTTCAATAGTCTGCAAGGATCAACATTTCTTTTTTTTATATTACATTATTCGTATGCATATGCAATTTTGTTCAAAACTGATGACTGGAAAAAAGTTTCATAAAATCATCAACTATTGGGTTTACCAATTAAAAATCACAACTTCAAATTCAAAGCAAAGTATAGAGGTACAGAAAAATAAAACAGCGCAATATATCGTTATCTATATGGTATCTTCGTCGTCTGTGTACTTCCTTTTATTAAGGTAGATATTAATTCAAATAACATTTTAACTCAGATTTTTGCAAACTTAAACAAATGCTTACTAGCATAATTTTCCTGATATTTTTAGTATGTGGAAAAAAACAATTAAAACAAAATACTTAGCTTTGGGTGCGCAAAGGCAACCGAACAGCAAACTGCATCCCAGCAAGGCATGCCGTTTAGCAAGCATGATAAAACAGCACCACAAAAACAAGACGACGACAGCACAAAATGGTTTGAAATTATCGATCCTATACAAGTTTTTTTTTCAGACTTCGCAAAAACTGATTCATATTGCTCCTTGCTTGAATTTTATAACAAGACTTTCCTGAACACTCCGCGAACAGTTTATTAACAATTTACAATCGATAAACAAGCTCAAGAAAAAGAATCTCTCAATCGCTTTCGGATTTTTCATTTTGTTAAAAATCACTTTAAACTATTCTTCAATGCGGCCGCATCAGTAAACTTTTTAAACTTTTCTTCCCTTCGGAACAATATTTCGCCAATTATAAAAGAAACACAGGGGTAAAACCAGGACAACATCGGAAAATACGAACGAGAACCACATTTCTGTAAACCCATCACGAGCACACAATTATAGCATTTCCAGTGAATTTGAAAACTAAAACACATGTCCTGCTAGGTAATATTTCAACGCGAACACGAAAAACTTTCTGATATATATGTATTTTCACTCCTACAATAAACGAAATTTCAAAATTTTCATTTTTTCGGACACTCAAAAGCAAAAATTAGCACAGGTCCGTCCCTCGCTGATCTGGCTTCAATGCAGAATGCTTCCAACAAACCCATTTCACTACTTAAATTCACTATTCACTAGTACCCTGGTCTCAATGGCATGCTTCGATTGAACACACAACAAGCACAACCCTGACTTGTTCACCTGATTTTGGCCAGTAACTTTTGGGGATATCCGATGTTTTCCCTTTGTTTAGTAAAAAAAGTTTCTTTCAAACACAATTTACGGAACTCTCATCACATCACATTTTTATGGCTTATGCTTATTAAACATCTTTCCTTATTACCTTATGAGGTTCCCCCCCCCAGCCATTTCACTCGATTTCCAAGCCATTTTTCACTAAAACTGTAGCACAACTCGGTAAATGGACGCGGAGCAAAATATAAAATCGACCGTTCGGGGCGACACTCAGAGCGCGACTGGTGTGCTTCCAGTATCTTGGTAGCTAGATAACGCCTGATGGTGGTACCAGAAAAGACATCGAAACCCGGATCAGAAAGGCCCGATTTGCGTTTGCGAGTCTCCGAAACATCTGGCGGTCACGTCAGATCTCTCTACGAACAAAAATCCGAATCTTCAACTCAAACGTCAAATCCGTATTGCTGTACGGGTGTGAAACTTGGTGCACATATGCGGTGACGACGCGAAAACTGCAAGTATTTGTAAACCGCTGCCTGCAAAATATCATCCGCGCTTGGTGGCCTGGCAACTGGATCTCGAATGAGGAACTACATCGCCGGTGTCATCAAAGGGCGCTAAAAATCGAGATTCGGGAACGTAAGTGGAGATGGATTGGGCACACTCTGCGAAAAAATGAAAACGAGATTTGCAGAGAGGCGCTAGTTTGGAATCCAGAAGGTCATCGAAGAAGAGGCAGGCCCAGATACTCGTCGCGGCGAAGTCTAGCCGCTGAAATCCGAACTGTCGACGAGAATCTTGACTGGGACCAGGTGAAGACGCTGGCTCCGGATCGTCAACAGTGGAGGTCTTTTACCACGGCCCTATGCACCGGAGGGCTAACTAACGAAAAAGCATATGGGTGCTGCATCCATTTAGGAGTAAAAATATTTACAAAAATTCTATAAGCTGAAATCATAAAAAATAATGTTTTGATCGATGAAATTGTGAAAACCCGTGATGCAAAACAATCATATTCCAGTGAATGGAAACGAGATTTGAAAAGACAATATTTGATTTGCATTTTGATGCATTTAGCTCAAACTGGTAACTGAATTATAAAAGTATTTATTTAAAAAAAATTGGCGATTGTTCGAAAAATATTTTAACACCAACAGTTTTGGCATAGGATTATGAAACCAATATAAAGTTTGTAGGTGAGATCATCTAGCCAATCCGTCTTACTGGATAAAGTTATTTGCGGCATCAAAAAGGGGGAAAATTGTACATCTATTGCTCCATTTTTTAAATTTTCTATAAGAATCGAAAACTTAAAAAAAATTTCTTACGATGTGAGAAAGCTGCTGATGCATGATGCCCCGTTTGACGGTATTGATGCAATTTCGCGTATTAAAATCAACCTAATTTAAATTAACTAACCTATAGATTTGATCTGTAAACAGCTTATTTTCAGGGGCCCTCCTGCTCGGTGAGGAGCTGGACTTGTCAATCTTCATTATCTATCAAACGATTTCAGATGGAAATAATCTATCGGGTGGCCTGAGCGAATGAAACATTTCTACTGATAAACTGCTAGCTTGACGATGCTGCTTCCTACCATCATTGATGGGTTGGAGACCAGCTTAGAAACTTTCTCTGAAGCATTACCTATCTAAATTTGCTGTTGCTGTTGTTGATTGAATAGCGTTTGCGATGTTTTTCTTTTGATCCTTCCTTTTTGAAGGATCCATTTCGTATCATTAGTCCGTCTGGGCCTTTTAAATGAGTTAGCCCTCGTTCCGTTTGACAGTTTGACATCGAACTTCCATTTCGGTTCGGACTTTTCGACTCGATTCAGGAAGGTTGTAATGTTTGATTGAGAGGCTACGATTGGGATTGATGGAAAGTTGAAAATTCATTATCAACTGGAAATATTTTTCAACCTACAACCTGACTTCAAACCTGTTTTTTTTAATTGAACGATTTTTTTTATATTTGGTTGGATTTTAGCAATTTTAGGAATGATAAATATATGTATCTATACAGGGCCGTAGGAAGAACCGACTCATGGGGGGGTGGTGTTTGTTTCTATATGATTATCAATTTTTAGGTACTTAGACATAAAAAGTTTTCGTGATTAAATTATAACTTCAGAATTTTTTTTCCTTAAACTAAAAGGTGAGCTAAATACGTTTTCATCGATGGTTAAAATCTTTGTACTTGAGAATCTGGTAGATCAAACTGAGTTGATTTGAGCATAAAATAAGCTTGTTATAGGTTATAGGAGCTATGGAATGAAAACCTCCAAAATGGGTTTAATTTAACTCAAAATTTAATATTCAGTACTAAATTTCGATAAGCTAGTAAGAAAATTTTGAAAAAGTGTAACAGAGTTTTGGACTTGGGATGGGTTTTTGAGGTTTTGGCATTAGTTTGTATTCTAGATTGTTACTCTTGATTGACCTTACTCTATTTTCATAATTAGGTTCTGAATTTAAAATTTTTAGTGTAGAGCAGGGGCGGTCCTAGAGTTGGCTCTTGGGGGGGGGGGGTGATTTTCCAAATTTTCAAAAATCAGTCTATAAGAAGGATCTTGAATATCTGGCGAAAAAACGTTTATTTTGAGAAACAGAGTGGAGGAGAGGGGGAGGACCAGAGGGGGAGGGGGGTTACAGTTGCAAATAAGACTTGTATTTTTTAGGTTTGTATAGTTATAGGTGTGTAATTTAAATAGTTTGAAATCAGAGAAAAGTAGTCAAAACTTTTTTTTTTTTTTTTTTTTTTTTTTTTTTTTTTTTTTTTTTTTTTTTTTTTTTTTTTTTTTTTTTTTTTTTTTTTTTTTTTTTTAAACAGTGACCCAAAGATGGGTCTTGACTCAAACATTCAGTCAGCGAAACTTTTTTTGTAGAGAAATTTCAGGGACTAGATAAGGGAAAATTGATGTTGAAAAACATGCAAAAAAAATTCGCCTTGTCTCCCGGTCAGACTTGAACCCACATCTTGCGCCTCTCCGGGGCCCATGTATTAACATTCTACTACAGGAGACCAACCTGGCGTATGAATATTATACTGGTTGAGTGTCGATGTCTATCGGAATGAAGGGAATAGTTCTCCCATGTGATCATAATCATTTTTCTTGGTCTATTTCTATTCCCATCTTTTCATCTTACGGTAGTTGGACTCGAATTTTTTTCGCATGTTTTTCAACATCAATTTTCCCTTATCTAGTCCCTGAAATTTCATCTAAGTTGGATTCATTTCTCTACAAAAAAAAAAAAAAAAAAAAAAACATAGTCAAAACTTTTAACAAATTTTATCAATACACTTGTTTTGATATCTTTTTATAAAACAATCTGCGAATCTTAGATGCTAACTGCGAAAAAGTATTGATAAAAAGATTATTTTCGTAGTTTTTAACAATTGGTAAAAATTATAACTTTAAGTATTCTTTAAAGAATTTTCCGATATGAACGTCATTTCACAAATGAAAATTAAACACACATTTTCGTAGAAGAAAACGTAAAAAAAAATCTTCAAGTTATCCACAATATTTTTACAGGGCTTCAATCAGCGTAAGACCCTTACCAAAATTTTAATGATTCTCATTTTGCAACAATTCCAAAACCATTATTCAAAAAAAAGTGTTCGTTAATAATTGCTTTGAATTAAAAACTAAATCTTTAATTATTTTTCTGAAGCATTTTGCTGAATCGTTGTATGAAAATTTTGAATTATTATTAATTCTTGTTCCAATTCTTCAATTTTAAAAAATAAATTTAATTCTAAATAAGAACATCAAAATCATATTTTTCTTCACGCTCTCAATATTTCCAAACTTTTTGTATACTGTGTGAATAAAATAAAAGAATATTGAATAAAGAGTTAATTTCTGAAAGTTAATACTCTTTCAATATTTCAGTGAAAAGTCATAATCAATTGCAATTGAAATAACCAAACTTTCAGATTCAGAATGGATTTTTAACCTAAATCATCAAGCTAGATTTCTACTCAAAAGTTTAAATATTATTGTGTAGATGAGCTTAAAACAGTATGGAAGTGGAAGACGTAAAATATTACAGTAAACGAGTCTTCGTAAGAAAAATAAATGATTAATAAAAAAAAATTCAAGAAAACACATGTTGAATTTGATGTGTTTGACCATTTTCCATATAGATATTTATCTAAAATTTATATTCCTTTTTCAATCGTAAAAGTATGTAAATTAAAATTCTAAAAATCTGAAAAAATTCCAAATTATGAAGAATCGTTTTATATCAATAAATTAAAATCGATCATTTTTGCTACTTCGAGGCCAATACAATCAAAGCAATTTTTTTCAAAAACGTTCCAAAATAAGAACTAACAACAAAAAAAAATCGAATCTGTCTAGGTGGACATCTGGAGAAGGGAGGTAGGGGTTGCCGAATATCCACATTTGTGCACGGAGAGTTAGAAAGGGGTAAAAATCTTATTTTTTTGTCCACGTGGTATCTGAACGGCCCCAAAGGCAATTTAACACTTAAAGTCTCAAGTTAAAAGTTTTACTTCTAAAAAGGATCGAGATATGTTGATTCATCAAACATTGAGCCAAACCGATCTGCAATAACTTGTAAGATAACAAAGTTATGGTCGAAACAAGTTTGCAGGTATTTATTGAACATACCGACTATTTGGCGAACATTATCAAAAAATGATCAAACTAAGGCTAAAGTTTTAAAGAAGTTAGTTTGAACAAACATTTTCACTAAATATCCAAAAGCGAAAAAAAACTCATCAGCATTAAAGATAACTTATCAGATAAGCGAAACGTTGTTTGATGACAGAGATACGCACGAAATTAAATTGCATGTTTCGCATGATCCCAAACTTTTTGCCGATGCACCATACTGAGGAGTGAGCCCAAACTTTTGATCGATAACTTAAGTTGCTAATTTATCTATTTAAAGCACTATGCAAATTTTAAGCACAAAATTTAAAAAAAATGTGCTTTGATATTTATGAAAAAAGATTCAAATGGAACTCAAATTTTTGAATTCGGTCCACCCAACCCTGAACTGATCGGGTTTAAATATAAAGTGCGATTTTTAGGAAATTTTCCAACTTTAAGCCAAGTTTAAGTCATATGAGGTTAACATATACATTTTGCCAATAACATACGAAGAAGGTTTTGCTCATCGACTTTAGAATGAGATCGAAAGAAATGCAATATGGCATAAAATGATTGCGATATGGCCAAACAAATTAGCCTTTTTTAAAGGGGGTGATCCCAAACTTATGGCCGGAAGCGTATATGGTCAGCAAATTCGAATTCAACGCTGTAATGACCTCAACAAAAGTTATTTGGTGAAATTCGGTCCAGGGAATTGCAAGTTTCAGCTGTTTTAGTTTTGCGGACCGATTGTTTTTCAAATTTTAAGTTTTTAAGTAATTAATAAATTCAATAAACCCCCCACGGAGTGGGAAAATTTGAGAATTCGAAAGTACACCTACTAAGAAAAGTTCTAAGTTTTTATATAAAATCCAGCGTTTGCGAGTACTTCGTAACGGTTTTTTGCCGCTTGGGGGGGGGGGGGGGGGGGGGGGGTGTGATCACCCCAATCACCCCCCCCATAGGACCGCGCCTGGTGTAGAGTAGAATATCTCGCTTGCCGTTTTGGATCCTCATGGGGGGGGGGGGGGGGGTTTAACCCCCAAAACCACCCCCCGTTCCTATGGCCATGTCTATATAAAAGAAAATATTTGCAATGTTAGTGATGTCCAATTCGATTATTTCGCCCATGTCACAAGGCAATGTTAATGGTTGTGCTATGTGCATAGAATCAGGCGCAAAAGCAATCGTCATTTTCACCGATACATTTTACTCAAAAGCCTGCAAAGTAAGGAGTCATAGATATTCTTCTGAAATCTATCTGGAGGGACGTTTTCTTCCGTAAAATCATATTTACTAAGCATGAAGGAGCTTATGATCACTTTTTTGAACATTTTGTTAAACTGTGTTACCGTCAACTGGGGTAACATGCAACAATTTTAAACTTCAATGGCTTCTACAAACAAAATATCCACAGATAATCATACCGCTTGTACATCAAATGTATTAAGGTAGATTGGACAGTCAATTGACGTAGTCAGAGAAATTATTGGTTTCAACAGTTATTTATAAATAATCAAAACTATCAAAAATGAAGAAAAAGCATAAGGGTGCCGAATACATTTAGGGTAACAAATACTAAAAAATTCTACTATCTGAAATCATAAAAATTGATGCAAATCAAGCATATTCCACCATATGGAAGATTTTAAAGTTGAATCTTTGCTTTGCAATTTGATGCATTTTAGCCCAGACTGGCAGCTGAACCATAAAGATATTTATTTAAAATAAATTGGTGATTGTTCGAAAAATATTGTTTTAACAACAGTGTTGGTATAGGATAATAAAAGCAATATAAATTTTGAATGTGATATCATAAAGCTAAGTAATCCGTCATATTGGAAAAGTTTTTTGTGGCATCGAACAATGTTTGAATGTGTACATCAATTGCTCGATTTTCTAAATTTGCTATGTGAATCGAAAACATAAAAAAAACTATCTCACGATGCGAGAAGCAATGCCATGATCATGTTTTTATCATTGATGATAACATATTACATTATAGGGGAGAATGAGTCTTGATCCCTAGGGATACTTGATTCCTTAGCTATAACTCGTAACTGGAATGTCTTTGAAAAATTTCTACTATAAAATGTTCCTTACATGAAAAAATTATAACAAAAATATTTATTCAATATATCAATCGTGAAAGTATAATATGAACTTCATTATACCATATTTTCAAAGCAATGGAAAACACTCAACTTTTTTCAGAAAAAGTTTTCTAAAATGTTGATTATGGGTACATTTGATCCCTAGAATTCAAAACGGTATATTCTCCTTCTGAATGGATCGTGATCATTGCTGATTACGAGATTACTAATATTTATCCAACAACTAATATTTATCCAGCACTATCTGAAGAAAAGGGCTGTAATAACTAATTTTCTTTTAATTATAGAAAATAGCGCCTTTGAGTATGCAATGCCAATAAGGTTGAGATGAAGTTATAGAGTTTTCTTCTTCTGACAGTTATAAATTGAGTCATAAGAACAAACATGACCAAAATAGTCAATTGACAATCTATCTTAGGATTTTTTAAATTTTTTTTCCAAGGATTAGAGATTCCTGAATAAAGGATCAAGTCTTCTTCAATAGAGGATCAAGTCTCCCTTAACTTCAAAAATATCGCAATTTTTTTACTCCCACGAAAATGCTTCTAGTTCGTCTACGGGTACAACTATCGTTCTAATTTTTGGAGCATAGAAACTTGAAGTTACAAGCTGTCAGAAAATGTAAAAGGGTGCGAGTTTCTAAATGTTTCCAAAAAGATATGGTGAAAATAAGAAAAGGGGATCAAGTATCCCCACTCTCCCCTATTCAAATAAAAATTGAATAAGTGTTGTGGAACACTAATGTTGCATCTAACCCTGCTGTTGCATGATGCCCCGTTTGACGGTACCGTAAAACGGGTTAACATTGATCACCAGGGTAGCTTTGATCATCATTAAATTTTTCCACATAATCATCAATAATTAGGTCGTAATATAAATATCTCAAAACTTTCTTTCTACGTTTAAAAACCTACATGTTTAAGCGGAATAAAATTTCGGGAAGTAGGACATTTAGCTCAAAATATTATGAAAAAGTAGGACGTTTTTCAATCTGAAGTAGGACGAAAATCAGGACGCTTCATGTTGTGATTTTTATTTAAAAAAAAAATTTTTAACACAATTTTTAATAATATAAGATGATAACACAACAAATGAAGATCAAAAAGGTTTTTTTACAATTTTATGTAATTCTGTATTTTAAATTCATTATTTTATCTTTAGTATTTATTTTTATAAAAAAGGAAGTTATTCTTGTTCTGGAGACTACTTCTCTGATGAGCGGATTTTCACAATATTTAATAGGTATTAATTTTCAAAATAAGTTTAACTACATTTCTAGTTCCTCAGCTATTTAAATTGAAGCTTTTAAAAGTGATTTTCATTAGCCAAGAAAGCTTTTGAAGCAGATGTTGTTTTCCTTTTAGGAAATGATACGTATCTTCAAATAAAAGAATTTATTTCAAAGACAACAAGTTTACACTGAATGAAGAAGATTCAGTCACGAATTATTTATTCTGCAGTTTAATGCAGTTTAAATTAATTTGTTAAATTTGTTTAACAAATGTTTCGAAAAAAATGTTATTTTATATGCATATTAAATTTGTATGAAATGATCTTAGGATCTAATCTAACATTTTAACTCTAATCAAAGGAAACTAAAAGTTATGAAATAGGCATAATAAAATTTCCATTTGATAATATTCAGCATCATCAACCTGCACAGCATATTATGATTTTTCCAACATTTGCGAAGTGTATAAGGTTCCTGAGTATGAATTCTCAACATCAGATTTTCAATTTCAAAACTATAATATTTCATCCATTTTCCTTTTGGAATCTTCAACAAAACATGTTTTATATTAATTCAGACCATTTTTTATTAAAGTGTATGGAAATGAATAACACTACTATTGAAATATTGAATTTGCTTTTAACTATACATGTTTGGTTCAATAGCTGTAGATCGTAATAAATTGAAACAATATCAAGTCATCGGTCTTTGTGTAGATGTTTAATTCATATATGTACGTCGATAGTTATAAATTTCCACATAACAAATATCAAAATAAATTTGTCTTTAAATCTATTTCTCGGCTATTTTTCAGAAATATATGCTTTGAAATTAGGTACAAATTTTCAAATTTACATGATAACGTTATACGAAATATATTGTTTTAACAATGAAGTTTGACGTCAGTCTAGTCTTAACAGCGGATATATAAAAATTTAACGGTAAAAGAAAAGTACCTTACTTTGTATGAAATATTATAGCTTTGAATTGACATGGAAAAGCGCCAATAAGGATTTCGTGAAAAATGGATCGAAATAATAAAAAAGTAAAAAATTCGATAAACAATATAATGGTCCTTACCGTAAAAAAGGTAGGGCATTTTGGGTCCAATGTAGGACGGTAGGACAAGGGTCGAAAAAGTAGGACATGTCCTATCAAAGTAGGGCGTCTGGTAAGCCTATACATGTTGAGTTTCAAGTTAGGAAAAATCTAGGTTTGTTTTTGAAAACTTCAAATGTATGTAAAAATGTTATTTCAAAATCTTGAAATATCTGTTTTCGAAGGCTCACAAACCACAAAGAAATCTTAACCAAGAAACATCAAAATTCAGCATATAAATCAGAATTCACTGGACTAAAAGTTACAATTTAGTATATTCGAGCCGTCGAAAGAGTTGTGTTCAATTTTGTAGTTTCATGATTATTTATATATCATTTGAGTTTGTTCTGAACTGCCTTAGTTTGTCAACTTCTAACATTTATTAATTTTATGAAGGTGTTTTGTATCCTTTATGATCAAGAAAACTCGTTAAAACCGTCAAAATAGAGACTGATCAATGTTATTCCAAACTAAGCATCGAATTCTAAACAAAGACGAAATCGATTTTCAAATCAAATTTAAAGTAGTCTAATAAATTTCTGCAACCATGTTTTACGTTCATAACTAGTAGTCAGTACTGGCGTTAAAAATGTTAAAAATATGAAACATGACACATTCCCCTTAACAGAAAAAATGATCGAAAAAGATTGAAAAAAGTGATCAATCAATAACCAGTAACTACAAGTTGTACCAAAAAAGTGTTAGCAGCGAGAAGCAGTTCAAAGCAAACTGGCGTTCTACACCGAAGAAAGTGGATAAGAGTACTGTACTGTCTCGCCAATTTGGACTAGGTCGACCGGAATCTTAACTGAGTATACAGATTGAAATTCAAATGGAAATATAATTTGATTTTTTAATAAACAATTAATCGATTTACACGCAATTTATTTTGACCACTTTTTGATCCGAACACCTTTTATGACATCGTAATGCCAGAAAAAAAATCAAAATGTTCATAAAAATTAACGAGGCCGTTGTCGATCAGGTAGCCGATTATTTGAAAACAAAAACTTTAAAATTCTTAAGTTTCCTCAATGTGGAGACATCCAATAAAAACTTCATTGTTTTTTAAAACACGTTTCACTTAAGCAACCTGGTGTCAGATGTGGATTCATAAGTCAAGCAGAGAAAATACACTTGAGTCGGTGTAGAATGGCGTCTTCGTCGAGAATCATTCGAGTAGTTTCGTAAAGCCCCGGACGTGTGCTGTGACAGGTGCGGGTCCAGGATAAGCTGCTCTCAATCGGCACACGAACGAGCAAATCCAAGCGGAGCCAAGATCTCAAGTCGTTAGAGGAGAGGTCACTGCACTGGTCTCTTGCAGTGGTCCCGAACAGAGGCGAGTGCATGATAGTCGTGGAAACCAAGCGAGCCTCGAATTATGAGTAAAGGCTGAATTAGTCGTCAGTGGAGATGTCCTTAGTCTTTAATCGTAACAAAAGGCAGGGTATATATGCTGAAGTTTGGACTTGAAACTGAGTAAGCTGATGAGCCATTAAGCGCGGAATTGGTCTCCCATCTCGGGTGTAGCCTTCGTTGCAGGTCCGGATTTTAATTATGACCAGAGGCCCCTGGTGGATTTTATGGCGTAGGGGACAAAGTATCTAGAGTCGACCAATTGCACCCATGGACCCAGAGTAGCATACTGGGGAGACGCGGTGGCTCGCCGTGCCTTGGAATGCAATTCGCAAAAAGGATTTACCACCTAGGTGATCAACTAAAAAAAAGAAGATATCATTCATAAAGCGTTGCTTTCAATAGTGGTGGAATATAAGCTTAAATTGTGCACTCCAAATACATTTAGTTCAGCTGAAAGGCAGAGTTGTTTCTTCCTCCCGAATCTTTCCTGCATTTGCTTTTGCTCAGTTAGCTTGCCGACCTTAAGGACTGTTTAGGAAATCTCTGACACGCCTGCCGACTGACTAGTGGCTAGTCTTACAAAATACTACAAGAAGAAAAGTCTTGGAATAAATGCCTCGTACATCAATAACAGGACCAACTGTTTCAATAATGGATACGTGGATCGGTTCAATAAACAATCCTCAAACTTTACAAAAGAGATTTTATCTCAACCCATTAAGCATAAAATCAGACAGGCGGTATCCCGAAGTAGGCTTTTACTAAGAGCGTTCCCATTCCTTTTCAGGCATAAAACACCGAAAATTTGCAATTTAATGGAGTTCATCGGACACATAGGTAACATCGCAAGATTTGTGACATCTCCGGTGGTGTCACAGTTCTTGTTAAAACAGTTAGAGGAGCATGTCGAATTCTTCATTCAAACTTTTTGTAAGAAATATGACAGATCAATACAAAAACTGCATCACTTGCAACATTATGCAGAATGCATAAGAATAAGTGGGTTCATGAAACAATTCAACTGTTTTCAGTTTGAGCAGGGTAATAAAATTGCGAAGAACCAACCTGCAACATGCAAACATTTCAAAAATATATGCTTAAATAAGTTCAGCAAAGTGTCAAGCTATAAGAATGGCCATAAGTGTAATGGATCAACCTTTTCGTTCGAGACAAGCTGAACTACAAATCCGGTAGAATTATTTTGTGGAAACATTGCATTGCTTCAGCTCTGCTTACATTGATGGAACAATAACAAGTGATTTTGTTGCTGAAAACATCATCATTAACGGGATTTATACTCAAGTCAACGTGTTGCTTAGCATCAAGCTCAGTTTAAATTAATGTTTCCAAACATTTGCAGCCGTTCTTAAATTTAATCATACAAACAACACAACCTACCATTTACTTCAAATGTACGATAGTATAGAGTTCGATTCCTTTTATGAATCCTATTGAGTCCGTTTATCCGGTAAAAATTCGTATGTGTGCATAGATGATTGCATTTTACTTTTTCTATTTGGAATCCATTTATCGATCCGGAAGCCAACTATATATCCCGGAGATTTTATAATAGAGACTATTAGGTTTCTGAATTATTTTCCATTAAATGAAACACGGAATACAATTAGTTCAAAATGAGTTTCGTAGTGAAAATAACACACCAGGGTCGTCAAACTGTAAATTGGCTATATTTTCTAACTAACCGGGACCATCCCCATGAAGTCCTGCTAAATATCTTTTGTTTTAAATTTCAGACTATCAATATTGATATTATTTTACAACGAAACACTGAAGGAATAACTGTAACGGAAATGTCGAAGGAGAAAACCAAAATTGAAAAAAAAAATACAAACTTGTTTGCCATTAACTATCTATGTGATTTTCTCTTCTCTACTTATGGACAGTACGTATTTGTTTGAAAAATAATGGTAGACATTAACATAAATATATTTTGAGACACTGTACCGTTTTTATAAGGATTGCATTGCTGTAAGATTTGCATTAGAAATACTTTTTTGTTAAACTGACATGTATTTTCTTTGAAGATTTTCTTCGCGTATTATGTATTGTGCGTTCGAAATCCCCGTTGCATTATGCGAATCGTTATTGAAAAACTTATCCGGTACAACTGTGTTCGATGTTTACTCTTGGGCTCGAACTCACGGACATCGGCTTAGGTGACAACAGACTTGCCAACTGAGCTATATCACAAGCCCGTTTACTGAGTCGATTTACAGAATACCGTTTATGAACGTCGAGCGGCTGCACTGGAAGAGTTTAGAGTATGTTAAAAAAATAATAATAAAATGTACAATTGATTAAACCTTTATTTGTTTTCTTCATTTGCAACTTCATCAAATGAACTCTGCCAAGCAGAAAATGCGCGAGCAAGAGATTGCTCGTTCTGCATCGGGTAGAAGCCAGCGCCATCCAGCATCCGCTGGTTTGCGTTAAGCTTACCCTCTCCCCGGACGCCATGCACCACTGGCAGGGGTTAGGGTTGATGTGGCCAGTACTTTGGGGACCGCTGGTTATTCTCATCAACCAGCATTTCCAACGGTTGAAAATTTATCACTGTTGACGCCTGAAATGCCATCGACGTCAAAGCAGATCTTGGCAACCGTTGGCAATGCTCCTCAACCAGCTTTGTCAAATGATGAAACCAAAGCTTCTTTGGCGTCTGATATGCCTTCGACGTCAGCACGGAGTTCTGCATTTCCGGTTCGAACCAGACCCCGTTACTTTGGATATATTAGATGTAGCAAACAATTGTTTACAATGTCTCCTGAAGATGTGCATAAGATTTTGAAAGATGCCCACACTCAACTTGCCAAAAAGAACGCATCAATTAAAAGGATGCGGGCCGAAATCTCTCGCCTGAAGAAGGCTCAATAGAAGAGCGAGTCTTCAACGTTGGACCAAAATAGTGAAGAGTGTGAACCAACAGAGGCTCAGCAAATTTTGCTCGAACTAACACATGGGCGAGCGGGCCGTCAAGGATTCAGTGAAGTTATGAAACGGTTCGCCAATACCGTGCAATTCTACTCCCCGAGAGCGTATAAGTATATACGCTCTATATTCAACAACAACATGCCAGCACCCAGAACATTAAAGTACTGGATGACCCAGTATGGTGGACATCCTGGTATAACGCAGAAGTCGTTGAACGCCCTTTCACAAAGGGCCGCCCTTTCACAAAGGGCCGCCCTTTACGCCAAACATAATAGAGCCCTTTACGTGTCCTTAACAATGGACGAAATGGCCATCAAACAACAGGTAGAGTGGAATCCGCATGAGAAATGTTTAGACGGGTTAGAAGAACCTGACCAGATGCTCAACCTGACAAGCTGAACTACAAATCCGGTAGAATAATTTTGTGGAAACATTGCTTCAGCTCTGCTTACATTTGCATTGATGAAAAAATAACTAGTATTTTTGTTGCTGAAACCATCATCATTAACGGAATTCATATTCGAGTCGACGTGTTGCTTAGCATCGAGAAAAGTTCTTGAAATAATCCACATTAACAACACAAACTACCTGTTTCTTCAATGAAATTGACAAAGACGATTTTGTAAGGCTTAAAATGACAAAAAAAATGATAAACACTGTAAAATTAGTTCAAAATGAGTATCGGAGTGAAACTAACACATCAGGGTCGTCAAACAGTAAATTGGATACATCTTCTGACCAACCGGGACCATCCCGATGCAGTCTAGCTAACCGCTTTGAAGAAAGTGACAAGACCTCATTAGCATTGAGATGTACTTAATAGTGGTATTCGGCGAACGGCCGAATATTAACCTTTTCAACTGTTCGGCCAAACGAATATTTGGTCGAATATTCTGTTTGATTTTCAATAAAAATACAATAGCGATTACTTCAATTTCCTTTCATTTCTTCCATCTTAAGGCCCCTCATGCTCTTGAGTGGTTTTTTTTTCTCTCTGATGTAAAATACCGTCAAACGGGGCATCATGCAACAGCGGGGTTCGATGCAACATTTATATAACACTACATTGATTCAATTTTTAATTTAATGTACTGTAATAAAGTTATCTTTTAATGATAACAAAATGATGATGACATAATTTCTCGCATCTTAAGCTAGTTGTCTTAAGTTTTTCATTCTTATGTAAAATTTGAAAAATCGAGCAATAAAGGTACAAATTTTAACATTTTTTGATGCCGAAAAAAACTTTACCCAGTATGACGGATCGGCTTGATAAAATTACCTACAAACTTTTTACAGGTTTCCTCATATTATACCAACATTGTTTCTGTAAAAATATTTTTCGAACAATCACCCAATTTTTTTAAATGAATATTTTTAATATTCAGTTAGGTGTCTGGGGTTAAATGCAACAAAATGTAAATCAAAGAAATACCTTGTAAATCTCGTTTCCAATTGTTGGAATATGAATGTTTTGAATCACGCGTTTGTAAATATTTAAATTTCATTCATCCAAACATTTATTTTTATGATTTCAGCTTTCAGAATTTTTCGTAGTATTATTTAACCCCTAAATGTATGCAGCATCCTTAATTTCAGAAAAAATGTGAAAATTTATTTTCACAGACCCAAAAACTACTGCAATTGGTGTTGTCATGCGTAATGGTCTTTAAGACATCGCAAATATATTAAAAATTATGAATTTTCGTACGTGTTCAAAAGATTCTTCATTAAAAACAAAGTTTGTTGCAAGTTACCCCATTTTCTAAGAAGGGTGAAAATCGCATGTTTTTAGAAAATTAAAAATAACTTAAGAAACCAATAATTTTTTTAACTACGCCAATTTGATGTCCCAGCATCCTTAAAACTTTTGATGCATAAAGGATACGATTAACTGTGAACATAAGTTTTTTAGAAGCTATTGAAGTTGAAAATTGTTGCATGTTGCCCCAGTTGACGGTATGTCACCAATAGGACATCAATTGACTTGTCGCTTCTAGAGCCTTTATCACCAAAGAGAAAGGGACCCTGTGAAATCTGGGCAAAACACATGCCATGCAATTTGAAATCTGGTTGAAAAAAAAAATCAACTCAAGAGCATGAGATGAGGGACATTAAGTTGGAAAAAAATAGAAGGAAATTGAAACAATCGCTATAGTATTTCTATTAACAACCCACCAGAATGTTCGACTGAACATTCGTTTGGCTGAATAGTTGAAAAGGTCAATATACAGTATTCGGCCGTAGTACCAGATATTGAATACTAAATAGTAAAATAAAAACCAATTAAAACAATGAGAATTGTGACTTGGGTTTTAGACTGACTGGATGAAGATAACAGCCTTTGTTTTTTGGGAGAAAGATTGGATAAAAGGCAATTAAAATTCTCTAACGATATCATGACTGTTTAAAAAAAAATCTTTTCAAAGAATTTCTGCAGGAGTGGCAGCCTTTATAATCTGTATTTTCTTAACATTTAGGATGGTAATTTTGAATTTTAATAGCGCTGATGTGGTCTAGTGGATAGGCTGATGCGAGTCTAGTAACCCAGGCGTACTGGGTTCGATTCCCGGTATCGGCAAGAAAAACTTTTGGGTTCGAATCCCATAAGTTTGCCGACAGGTAAGATGTGTTGTTTCATTGTATAAGTAATCATATATTTCAGAGGAAATGCATCTGGGGTTGATCTGAAGAGACTATTGCAAGCGGAGTGGATTGCCAACCATTGTATTTAGGTCTCTGAAGGTTGGATGCCTTCTCTCGACGAACCATCGGCCGTGGAAGCCTGAGAAGCAATTCGAAGGCCAAGCCACACAGACATAGGCTGGACCTTGTCCTCGTTAAGCACGTTCAACGCCTTCGATACGTCATGACCAATTCCACAGTTCTGTCGTTCTGTCCCATATAATCTGTATCCTCCAATAATATGCGCAACTGTAAGTGGTTGATTGCAGGTGTTGCACGTGGTTATCCCTTTCGTGAAGAACTCAGAATGCGTGAGCATGGTGTGTCCAATTCGGAGTCTGGCCAGAGCACGTTGTTCTAGGGGGATGTTTCCAGCTTTCCAGCGTAAAGTGGTAGATTTGATTCTTCTCAAGAAAAGTTGCCGGTTACCTAGCCAATCATCTTCCCATTTTAGCCTTATCTCCGATCTTATCCATGTGATGATGTCGGGTGCTGGAGTCTCAGTTGACATTTTCGGACCGCTTCTACCTTTTCCATCTAATTCGTCAGCTTTACTATTTCCATCGATACCTACATGACCCGGGATCCAACACAGGGTTACTTTAAGTTTGTGGAGATTTTCTTCAATCTCTTGCACCCATGGATGAAGAGATTTTCCAGACTCCACTGCCTCCAAAACGCTAGCTGAATCAGAAAAAATGACTACCGAATATCTTGATTTGTGGGCAATCGTTTTAAGTGCAAATAATATAGCCATAGCATCTGCCGAAAAAATAGTACACTCTTCCGGTAGTTGATAGCAGATTTCTCTATTACCACTTGATATGCTAAATCCGACCTGTTTGTTAGCAACGGAACCATCAGTGTAAATCTGGAGATGATTTGAATAGCATTGTTGGAGATGGTTTTTGAAAAGTTGGACTGCCTTTTGGTTACTTTCTCCTACTTTAAAACTTTTTTTGATCGACCAGTCTACATCGGGAGTTTTGGAATTCCATGGTCGAGTGCAAACTGATCTGGATTTACAAACATTGCACAGTGGTCCAGAAATGAAATTTAGCGGGAAACAATTATTTGCGCTCCCGCCTTAGGTTTAAGACATTTGATGTCCAAGACAAAGTTATACAACTTTACAAAGCGCTACTTTAGGATGAAACAACTTTAGGGTGGTTCATAAAACCCCTTAGATACGAAAATTAATTTTTGACTGTAATGAGATAGTGCTGTATAATGTTCAGCAATTATGTAGAACAACATAATTGATGAAACTTTGTAGAAGACTTTGAATGCATTGCATTGGGAATATCTTTTCCAGTTAGTGATTGGAATGCTTGAAGTGTTCTTTGTGAGGCCGGAGTGATTGTAGCATGTGGTTTTTCGAGAGTGCGAATGGTGGATGTTGTCATGCGCTCTATTAATCGGTAAATCCACGGTAGAGTTCCGTTTTCTGCATGAAGGGATAATATTGGACTGCTCCGCAAAGCGCCAGCAGCGATGCGTATACCGGAATTATAGTTGGGCATAAGTGGTTTTAGCGAGTTGATGCCTTTTTTCCCTAAAGTGTTAATTGCGTAAAATATTTTTGATTCACCTATACCAGCGGTCGGCAACCTTTTGAGTCAGAAGAGCCAAAAGCTACAAATTTTCAACATTTCAGAGTTTCAAAGAGCCACATTAAAAATTTATCGGTTTTGTTTGTAATGAAAGAAAAAAAAACAAAATGTATGAATGATCATTAGAGTTTTTTCTAACTCTTGGATATTTTTTAAAATTTATTTCTAATTACTATTAAGTACATGGATTCCCTTCTGGTTCGTCAACTTTTCTATCATGGATTGATTTTATATCAATTTTAATGCGTTTGCAAATACCGGGTTAAGGGAAAAAGTCAAGGAAAATAAATTGTATTAAAATTATCAAGCTTTTTTATGACATTTCCCCAGGTTAAGCTAATCTTTTCTGAAATTCAGAAATATAAAGTTGCATTCAAATTAAAATTAAGTAGTCGAAAATTATAATCTTCAAAATTTATGCTCCAGATAACTGGTTACATACATATGTCATTAAAAATTTTCGAATTTCATGGCATCAATTGGACTTGTCTCCAGAATTTTATGCATCTGGCAAACTCAAAAATCTCATTTTATGCCACATGTGATTTTTCAGTATTGTGCGTTCGATTGAATGAAGAATGCTTTTCAATACATTGAAGATTCGTCAAATCTTTAGTTTAACCAGAATAAATCTGTAAAAATGTAATTTTCAAGCCTTCATTGAAAATGTGTGACAATTAATAAATCAACAGCACATTTAAACTGGCAAGATCAATTCAAGAATATTTCCAAACTCTCGAAACAAAAATTATTAAAAATAAATTGAAGTTCATTAACATTTCATCAAAAACGAAAAAAAATATGTCCGTTATTGAAACTTCTTTCCAAATTGCTGTGTTTTTGGTAAATAATGGCTGCAGGTATCACAAATTATTTTAAAAAAAACTGCTTCGTGAGGTGAAGGTCAATTTAGTTATTGATTACAAGTATTTGGCCTGTGAATAACTTTTCAAATAGATTTTCTGAATTGAAATTTTCATTAATTCTCAATGCTATTTACTCAATGCAATTCACTTTTTTACTCTTTATTAGTTGAGTAAGCTTTCCATAATTTTTTCAGTACGTATCCAGGCCGGGAAAATCCGGGCATCGGGTTTCTAAATTATAAACTCAAAACAACGAAATATCCGGATAAATTCAGCCAGATCTAAAAATTTTCCATGCAATGACAAGGGAAAAACTGAAAAATAAACACACGAAACACTATTTTTATCAAGGTTCATCAGCGGCGTTCAAATTTTATCTCAAAATTCCAAAAATGTATGCGAAAATCTGAAATTTCGTAAAAATTGTGGGTAACCTGGGAGTAAACCGTGCCTTTTCCTTCCGGGCAATCAAATCAGAGCGGGCATTTACCAATTTTTTTTCTTTGAAAATCCGGGCAAGTAGGGTTGAAACTGGGCAATCTGGAATGCTAATCTATTTCCAGATACATTCAAATTATCGCTTGGATTCAAATAAATAGGATTGGGTTGAGGTGGTTTTTCCAATATTTTTATGTTTTTCCCATTAATAGTTATTTGGGGGACCGTTTTGTGCTTTCTTCTCTTACAAATATGAAGTTCGCTAGACTTTTCCGAAGAAATTGTGAAATTTATCCCGTCAGCCCATTCAATCACTTTTGTCACAGCATTCTGCAATTTTTTTCTAACACTTTTCACTTGTGCCCCTGATACTAGTAACACTATGTCGTCAGCATAAACGAATGTTTGCACTCCACGGGGGATTCTTTCGAATAACGGCTCCATGGCAATCAAGAATAGTGTTACAGCAAGAACTGTATTTTCTATCGATTTCAATTGGGATAAAGTTCCACCGACCAGTACTTTGAACGATCTGTTTGTTAAGAAGTCTTGGAGAAAATTATATGGATTTCCACTAATTCCCCATCTAGCTAAAGTAGCGAGAATGGGTACTTTTTGAGCAGTATTATATGCTTTGCTGAGATCTAGTAGGGCCAACTCAGTGTGTTGCTTTTTTTCAAAGGGATTGTCTAAAGCAGCCTCCAGTTCTGTTAAATATTGTTCTACACCCCTTCCTTTTCTGAACGCGTATTGGTTGTGGCTCCATAGATTTCTGTCTTCGATCCACTGAACAAGTCTTCGGTTGACCATGCGTTCCATAGTTTTACCAATACAACTTGGTCAGTGGTTTTCAGCTTTTTTAGGATCTTTCCCAGGTTTTGCCAGAGGTATTATTATTGCTTCTTTCCAAGAGGTCAAAAAGTTCCATCCTCCCACAGCTCGTTAAAACAGTCGAGGAGTTGCGTTTTGGTTGCAATGGGTAGTCGTCGTATCATATCGTTACTTACGCTATCTGGTCCAACAGAGTTGCCTTTTATGGATTTCTTCTCTTGGAAAAACTCCTTAATAGAAAATTTTCTTTGCAGCTCAGATATTTCCTTTTTATTTTTCCGGCTGGTACGTGGTGGCGGTGGAAATGGTAGTTGGGGTTGATTGGACATTGACTGAAAATGGTCTCCAAGACTTTCTGCAACTTTTTGGTGGTCCTCTGTTATTCCGTTTAGGGTTTCGAGTACTATTCGGGGCGATTTTCGTTTCCCAGAGAATCTATTGAAATTCTGCCACATAACTGTTGTGGGGGTGTCGGATGTAAAAATGGCGACAAAGTTTTCCCAACTCGTTTTTTTCGCCCCTGCTATCCCACGACGTGCCGCATTGCGAGATACTTCGATGGAACTCTTTTAAAGCGTTGGCGCGTTGTTGGTCGTCTGCTGGAAGGATTCTTAGGCGTCTCAAGTTTCGTCTTCGATCTTTTATTAGTTCTTGTACTTCTCTGTTCCACCAAGGTACTGATTTATGGCAGCAGTTGCCACTTGTACGGGGGATGCTGGCCTCGGCTGCTTTAACTATTGCTTCTGTTAATTCAGCAAGATTCGGTGTCGTGTTGTGGGAAAGTTTTTCTAGTAAGACATTTTCGAAAAGCTGCCAGTCAGCTTGATTTTCGAGCCAGCGTGGGCGTTTGGTTAACTTTTTTGGTGATGTGTTGATTGTTACTCGTATCGGGAAATGATCACTGCCGGAAAGGTCATTTTCCACTTGCCATGAAAAGCGATTGCAAATTGACACGGAAGCCATGGATAGGTCTATTGCACTGGTTGTACTATTAGGAAGATGGAAGTAAGTATGTTCGAATGAATTTAAGATGATAAGCACATTTTCGGCAGCAAGTTGTTCTATGAATCGTCCACGACGGTCAGTAAGTTCACCACCCCATATGGCATTGTGAGCGTTGAAATCTCCAACAATCAGAAGAGGATGAGATAAAGAATCGAGGACATTCTCGAATTCAGTTTTTAAGGACTCGAGAGACTCGTTATTCGGAAGGTAAGTGGATAAGATCGTAACTTTCATGGGTGCTTCTATGGTAACAGCGCAGAAAGGCAGGGATATGTTTAGGCTAACTTGGGATGCCGGGATACCATTTCGGATTCCAAGGCCAGCACTCGAAGTGTAGGGAAATGCGCTAGAAGTGGTAAACCAGCGATAGTTTTAAAAATGTGGAACGCTTCTCGATTTCGCGTGTCATCCTTGCGCAGGGGTCATGCTAATCTTCTCTGTATCGTTAAAATTTTTAGTATATGTCCAGCCGAAGCTAGGACAAAGGATGTTCGATTTCCGAGGAATAAATGAAACAAAATAATATTTTTGCTAAGAGCTTAAGGGGCTGTCAAACTTGAAATGCGTTTTGCTCGAAACAGTATTGTTGGCGCATTCGCCGTATTCAAATTTGGATACCGATTTTACTAATCAAAGTGTTCAATAAGTGAGTCAACGAAAACGTCAATTTTTTTGTGCCAATTTCCCAGCAATGTATTCCATCAAACGAAATATCCCTAAATGTATACAATTATATAGAATGTTTACGCAATATTGAAACACTGCCTATTCAATATTAAAATCATCGTTTTCAATTATAGTGGTGGTTTTTAAACTACAAAAAGCAAAAAGCTACAACATCAAAATTTCATGCAATAAACCTTACGTTATTTTTCATTGGCCATCAATTGAAATGGCCATAAATGGAATAATTTTGAAAATTTTTCGTAAAGCTATGATACTTATTTGAAATTTTACTCTCATAGGCTCGAATATTTCAAAGGTTTCAATTTCGAACAGCCGGTATTAATATGTTATAGGTATACATTCAGGATCAATTTATCTGATTGCGTCCATTATGGAGGCAACTTTGTTTCGATCATGGACCAAGAAACGGGTTGTCAGCTTTCGAAACATGTGAAAGTCTTCTGCTTTCTAGTTTAATTATTTTTTGCGAATTGTTTTTTTTTCGATTTTTGTAAAACATGAACATTTAAAGTAAACTGGTAACAGAACACTTTTATTCGTTGCAAAAAAAAAAAAAAAACGAAAAGCGGGTAAAACAACTCCTGAAAATGTTAAAATTTCTCACCGCAGCATCAGCCCTTTAGGCTTGCTTGCTTACACATTCGATAACGAACATGTGGTCTGTCACTCAACACTTTTCATTGAGTTATCGTATTTGAGTCCACATCAATTTGAGCCTCACTCAAAGGCAAAATTTTATGGAAATATATTCATGAAAAGTTTTCGCCCCCTCCTTTTTGCCGAGGTCGGAAGTTTTTTTTTCTCCAAAGCCAAGTACCTACTCTATCGTCATCATGAAACTGTTTCATCTCGGCACGGTTGAAGCGACTCATTCGATGAAATGACGAAATAACATATTTTGGACTCGGAAAGGATGTGTTTGTGAGCGCAGATATTATCTAGTCAACCGAAGGGGGTGAAAGTTTTGTATTAAAATATGCACCGTATATTAAATTAACTTATTTCGTTCCCATTTTTCTGTCATCAATTATACAAGTAAGCTTATGGCAAAACATTAATCATGCGGCATTTCGTGATTCTTTCACTTCTAGTGAACTTCACATTAGATAATGTTTAAAAAAAATCGATAAATTTGAAACCTGCTGACAAACAACATCACTTTAGCTTCAAGACCTTTGAAATGTTTCACATCATCTTCCAACCGAGACCGAATGAATAGATCTATGTCAGAGTTGTATTCTTATCTAGAACCACAAAACCACTCAAGCTTGAGCTTTCGTCACCAAATTGCTCCGACATGTGGGTTTCTGCTTAGTTCGAAAAATAGTATCTAGAGCTGGTTGGCTGGCTGGTGTGGTTTTTCGGGTGCTAAGTCAAGCCAGTCGGTGATAAATTTCCATCCTTTGTACAACAGGCTCATCTTTCATCCCAAGAACAAATGAACAATCCATGTCACGAGAACCCTTCTGGATGCTGTTTTGCTTCTTTCTTCTGAATTGAAACTGTACACATATGTAGATAAACTAAGAAAACCCAACATACAGGCCACAATGTTTGAGTTCTCATTTTGAAAAGAATTCCAACACCCAAAATAAAAACCTTTTAAAAAAAGAGCTCGTGATATATGTAGCTCAGTTGGAAAAGCCTCCAGAGCCGATGTCCATGTATTCGAACCCAAAAGTAAACTTCGAACACAGTTGTACCGGATAAGTTTTTCGATGACTGTCCAGTGGACCACCAACTGCAACGTTGTTAGAAGGTCGCGAATGACACAAAGATCACTGATCACAATGACAGGACAGTTAGAACAAAAATTCGACCATTTTCTGGCTAATTTTTTTTTTGTCAAATTTTGCAGGTTCGCAATACCGACGATAGGTGGCGAACCTACCATTTTTCCGATACAAATGCCCTGTAGGAAAAATGTGCCTGTTTAGCCCGATTTTATCGTAGGAATTGCATATTTTTATCGAAAGTTTTGTAGCACTTTCTAACTGGGATAGCAATTCGGAGGTCGAAGCAAGCCTTGCTCGGGATCGAACGTGTTTTTCAGTCGGGCGTTCGGTTTTTGCACTTAGGAAAATATTTTATGCTTAAAAGTTGGTTTGTTTTTTCAATAACTGGAGATATCGTTCCTCTTATTTCTCGTTTGTGCTCCAATTCCGAGGAGAGATCAGGATATAGGTAATTGGTGCTTTTGGTGCATGTGCTGAAGTTATCACAAAGGCAAGAAAAATCGCAAAGTGAATTTCCAATTGAGAAGAAACAAAAAATGGCAATTGGAAAAGTTGGGGGCTGGTGAAAAAATGTGCTTTTAAAAAGTGTTTAATTGAACAATTCGTTCAAAGAATTTAAAAAAAAAAAACAAAGATAGTTTTCGCAGCGCCGTACTACTATTTGCTGCTCCAATTATTTGACAGTGAAAATAAATTTGAGTTCAAAAGAAAAAGGACATGATTTGCATATGCTCCGAACTTCAATTTTGCACCTGTTAAATGCGTTTGAAATGGAGTTTGCTGGAAATGTTTATTTTGTGGAATGAGTGTTGAAAAATCAGGAAATTAAGCCATTTAAAGGAGACTAAATGGTTTAGAAACACGTAAGCCAAGCTGAGAGGACAAGGAAAGCGAACGTGAATTTGGATCAGAGATCGGGAGTATAAGTTTACGAATTTCCTATATTCCGAAAAATTCCCACAACGGATGAAAAGCTAAGTACATGTTGAATTTGGTAAATATCATTTAAAAAATATATAAGATGACATGAAGTTGAAAAATTGGTTAAAGCAATTTTAAGGAGCAGTATTGTGGTTATATATTTATTCTACCGACCTTATTGGTTCCTTTTGCATTAATTTTTAGACTGCTGCGATTGAATGTAAATTTTTGCTTACACGTACTAACTTGAACACGGAAAATTTAAATGTGGAACAATGTTCTTAAACTTTTAAACGAATTCTGATTTGATGAGATATTAACTAGTTTTTAATCAAGGAGTTTCAAATAACAAAAAAAAATTTTTTTTTTTTAAACTATGAACGAACCAGAAGTGTGCCAAGTAAAATCAACAGTTTTAGAAGCTTTCTACGTTTTGCGCTTAAACAGTTATAAATGTTTGCAATAAGGTAAATTTTCCTATTCTACAAATTGTATATTTGTCGTATTTGGTGGCATAATATTTTTGAAAAACCATATAGAAAAGGTAAGCATGTTCAATACTATTGTGTTTTCCCATGAAATCTTTTGAACGGATTGTTTAAAAAGATTTCATGGAGGTTTTAATCATGTTCTTTCTTTTTTATCTAAATTTTCTTTTCAATAGCGAGCAATGGCGCTATATCCAACGTCGATGACCAGAAATATGGTGCACAGAAATCCAAAATTTTAAGGTTCTACATTTAATAGAAATTTTAGTAAAAGTTTTGGTTTTTTGAACTCGAAAAATTAAAAAAAAAGTTTCCATTGGATTTTGGATTCCTGTGTGAAATAACCTCATTTCCAGCCAAATAAGGATGAATAATCCAGAATCGACATCTAGGAGCTCACTATTATTTAGCAGATGAGCTCCCAACGTAAGAACTGTCCTATCACGGGAACGTATGGTACTGTTGTCCACGTCCCTTCCTCCTTATGTTCCAGTTATCTCTGCGTTCAATACTGCACAGTGGGCCCGGCCTAGTTAAGATGGATAGTAAATGTACTTTTACTATTCACCGGGATGCTGACAAGATCTGGCTGTGTATGTATCATAAGCATAAGCATAAGCATAAGCATAAGCACTTTCTAACTGGGATAGCAATTCTTCAAATCGATCGATGCGCACTCTGGAATCGATATTGCGTACTGTTGGAAAAATTATACAAAAAACGAAATCTAGTATCCAGTCAGTATGGTCAGTGCAAAGATGTTGAAACGACTGTATTCGAAGCAAAAAAAAACAAAGTGTTACATATTAAAATTAAAGTAAACGTAGCATAGTAGGGATGACTACACATAGCATAGCATGGGATGACTACACACACATATCTTAACTGTTTTGCATCACAGGTTTTCAACATAATATTTTCATGCCTCCAAATATTTGTTTTTAAGATTTCAGTTTAGTTTAAGCTTTTACCCCTAGATGTATGCAGCACCCATATGTTTACTTCTTCCGTATCCTAGGCAAGGTTGCCGAAAAAAAATCTGTGTTTTGAGAAAAAAAAATATGACTTTCTGTGATTTTACCCAAAAATTCTGTGATGGTTTTCTGTAATGCTATTCTCTTAATTTTTATTGAAATTTTTTGATAGATTGGATCTTTTTTACATTTTAGTTAAGTAAAATCAACTAAAATAACCAATCTTATCTTACATTTTATTACATCTTATTTTTGTATCGGCAAAAAAATTCTTATTTTGAAAATTCATTCAAAATTAAAAAATCTGTGAAATTTGTGAATTTTTAAAAATTCTGTGCTCAGTGACACAGATTCTGTGATGAAAATTTGATCAAGATTCTGTGAAATTGCAGATTAATATGTGATTTCGGCAACCTTGATCCTAGGCTGTAATGGGTCACAGCGAAACGGTGTGATTTCCTGTGTCTATGGAATTCCAGTTGGCCCGTGAGGAACAAAAAATTTAATATGTGATGATAATGCTTCTAAATAATTTCTACCCGCTCTTTTCCATCATCTTTCATTTTATCTAACCTTCTATCCATCTATAAAAGATTCATGATCTTTAGATGTCCCTACTAAAAAGGACATCACTTTTCTCCGATAAATTAAAGTAAAAGTCACTATGCATTTACAGCTTAAAACTGTCTTACCGCTGTCAAGACTAAGCGGATGCATCCTCATGGATGAAGAAACGTAAATACGTGAGGATGGATTTTGGGCGGCTTTCTGGCCAAACATTTCGTGAAGGGTGACGTCCCTGACAAGTTCAAATTTGTTCTTGCCGATAAATTTGCAAAAAAGTGTTTGATCTAGCTATGTATTTGCAGCTGCGGACGAAAAACTCTGGTTTCTGTGACAAACAAGACCATGGACTCCAAAATGCACAAGGAGGAGTTCCTTAGAAAGCGTATTCTGTCGAAAAGGACATCAACCCACCCAACTTAAATTCCGCCTGTTCTGGAACGAAACGAGCTCCGTTGAACCATCCTAACACCAGAAAAGGCTCAGTAGCAGAATCGCCATACTGCTAGCATTAACGGTTTGCTTTGCGCGCCAAAATATCATCGGTTTTCCTCGGGCCTCGGGTTTTCCAAAGGGTCGAGACAAATTTAGCCCTAGGCTCGATCTCTTTTCCCTACAAACCACCGACGGAACAGGTAACATAATCAGCGGTCTGGGAGCGGCCTTCATCAAAAACCCACGATGGGCACAGTCAGAGGCCTATGTGCTATAGTCAGATGCCCAGAGTGGCAAGTGTTTGTCAAAGTCCATAATTGCATAAACTAGGTTTCGGTCACCGTTCCTTTTATCTTCTCGATTTTCGGTTGATTTTTCTCGGTGATTTTAAAATAACTTCCATTTAGATTACGTTTCGGTTTACTTTATTAAAATTTTCAAGCATCTTCAGAACTGTTTAAATAACGGAAAGAAAAAAAATTAACTTATCGATTTAAAAATTAAAAAAAAAAAATTAAAAAAAATATCTTCTTACACTAAAGCTATTATACGCCTGCTGGGGCAATTAAATTTTAATTTTCGCAGTCACTGTTGTTGCTGCTGCTGCCGCTAAATAATACAAAAAAGAGTACATCTGATGTTCAACACTTTGGAAAACAAAGAACATAAACCGGACGGCAGTCGCTTCATATCTCTCCCGTACATACCACGTTTGACTGAAAAAGTTGCCAAAATCTTGCGGACATACAATCTGGTTGCTGCTCCTAAGCCGTGTGATAAAATTAAGTCGAACATCTTCACGAAGCTCAAGGACCCAATACCGTTAATGCAGCAAACGAATGTCGTGTACGCCATCTCATGCTCTTGCGATAACGAGTACATTGGACAAACTTCTCAAACATTGTTCAAACGCATCAAGCAGCATGAGAATAACGTACGCCTAAAACAGAAATCCACGGGGTTGGCGCAACACGCTTTAGACAACGGTCCTGGTCATGTTTTTGGTTTCTCTAAAACGAGAATATTGGAGAGAATTACCAACCCAGACAACCAGAAGTCGTATTTTCTTTTTCAGATTACATCGTATAGAATGTTATTTATACTCATTTTCGTATATCTGCACCTACAATGTGCGGTCCATGCATATTCTTTGTCGTATTTAAAAGCATGGCATGATTTTATTACGACAAGAAGAGAGACTCGTATTTACGTACATATGAACTCGACCTTTGTGTACGACAATTCGCAAAAAATCCATGAAACGACCGATAGATATACGGTGATCAGTCGTGACTGAGAGATTTTGTCGTGCTATGCATAAAATAATTCGAAATAAAAAACGTATATAACTGCATTGATTCGTAATAATGTGCATGCAATCGTATACCTATGCAAATCAATTCGCATGTCTGATTTTCGTAAAACGTATTTGCTGGCAATCGTAAAAGAATACAAATAAGTTCAATAAAATCGTTTATGATAATACGACATCGATGATTCGACTCGTATTTAAGGAGGCTTCAAAATGCTGATCTATTTTTAGATCATCGATGACGTGTTCTACGATTTAAAAGATTTTAGTTATAGAAATATACGATTTGTTTTTGGATTAATGCCTTTGAAGCAAATCCTCTTGAATTTATATATTTCAGATAGCGTCGAGGAACCATCATGAGCTGCAGATCGTATCGTCATAGGTTCAAGTCCAGGTACTAACAATAACTCCATGAACAGTGAAAAAAATCAGCAATCAGGCGTATAATAAATTTGTACGATATAAACTTGAAATTTGACAGCAAAAACGCATTTCTTTGAAATAATCTTATTTTTATTATTTTTGGGAATTAATAAACCAATTGGTTTAAAGTACAAAAAAAATAATAATCCTATTTGTATTCAAATGACGAAAAATGAGAGCCCTGCACTCAAGTCGCAAAAGACGACCAAATAAGTTGTCAAACTTTCCATATTGTTACGAAAAATGTCGTATATTACATCCTCAATCATCTATATGATGATGTGAATTGTCATAGTATATTCCAAAAAGAATCAGGGTAGTCGTAAATGATGCGCATGACAAGTCGTGCAAATCGTAATTTAATACAATCCAAATCAAGAATATGTTTGCTAATGTACCTATATGGCCTCCAAAATGATACGTATATACTGGTTTTGCTACTTTATATACGATATGTTTACACGTATATTTGCACGTATATTTGCGTTGCAAATTCGAAATACCCACCAAATGGTTGTCTGGGAACACGACTCACAGACGGATAGCCGAAAAATTACACATCAAAATGCGAGAGAATCGAGCGGAAAACATTCAACAGGACACCAAAGGTATCTCAAGTGTCTACAACGGTCCATGGAAAAAGCTACGAGAAAAAGACGACGCGGAAGTCAGGCGGAAAACAGTAGTAGCGTCGACAGTTAGCGGCAGCAGCAGAAACAACAGTGACTGCGAAAATTAAAATTTGTTTGTATAATAGCTTTAGTGTAAGAAGATATTTTTTTTTAAATCGATAAGTTATTTTTTTTCCGTTATTTAAACAGTTCTGAAGATGGTTGAAAATTTTAATAAAGTTAACCGAAACGTAAACTAAATGGAAGTTATTTTAAAATCACCGAGAAAAATCAACCGAAAATCGAGAAGACAAAGTCCATAATTGTAATTTAGTTATTAAGTCGTAATACAGTCCACTTAAGTTTGTTAATGTTTCGGAATGTTTCCTACAACACCACAAAGAAGGCTGGCCAGGAAGTCGAAAACCCTGAGGTAGCTATCGAAACTACAGCTACAGGATGCCAACACCGGACCCTGCACGCTAATTTTTTTCTAACCATTTAAGTAACCATTTTATGGTTTTTGCTTCCAATCTTCATATATGATTATTTTTTAACAATTTTTGGCAGTGCAATTTCAACCGTACTTCAAGTTTTCGTGCACTAACCAAAAATGGTTAAAATTTTAACCATAATTGGCTCGAAAAAAGAAGCGTATTTTCTACGCCATTTGAAATTGGTTTTGGATGGTGATTCTGGTGGACGCTTTTTTCTGCGGATTTTCTAGTGAAAATGGAGGAAATTAGACGCGGTGATCTGGAGACGCATGCTCTCCTGGAAGGTAAGTTCTTTTTTAAACTATATTAATCCAATTGAGCACTTCCTATATCCGCAAATTGCGATTTTTTTTGCATAACTAATCAAGCAAATGGGACAAAATTTTGCTTGGGAGGGTAATTGGATATAGATAATCCTTTGTCTTTTTGTTTGCTCCACCTACACATGATTAACATATTCTTTTTATTTTTTAGTGCAAAAATTCAGCAACATCACTCTAAAGTATCTAAATGAGGACCGCCTTAAAAATGGGACTCAAAGAAGGGCCGATCCTGTTAGGTTTGAACATCGTCGAAAATATGAAAGGCAAAGATATACCATCAACCGATCAAACAAATGAAGAAAACCAGTCCGAAATCCGGTTAATGTTGGAAAACAATGGAAAGTTCGCCCAACAAGTTTTATTAAAAAACTTTGCGTGTCCGCAAAGCACGGCCGGATACACAGATCCGTGAACCTGAGAGCCTGGAGGAGTTTGTTGTTCCGGTGCTCCTAAAGTTTACGGCCGATGGCGACAGGTTCATGATCAAAGATCTGCGGTTCGAGGAGCAAAGGGCCCTGATTTTTGGAACGAATGAAGGTCTGAAAAGGCGGGCGGAGTCCAAGTATCTCGTCATGGATGGAACTTTTGACAGCGTTCCGGGGATTTTCCGCCAGCTTTTTACGATTCATGGGAGCTGTGCGCCAAACCACGACAAAATCTTCCCGCAGGTTTTCGTGCTTATGAGCTCTAAGTGCGAAAACCTGTACCGGAAGGTTTTGTCTACAATAGTGGATGCTGCGGAGGAATTGGAGCCGGATTTAAATCCTTTCTTGATCTTGTCAGATTTTGAAAAAGCTCTGATCAACGCCTACAAATCGGAGTTCCCTCAGGCAGTGAACAAGGGCTGCTATTTTCACCTCTCCCAATACTGGTGGAAGTTTTTGCAGACGGAGGAAACAGCTACGGCTTACATGGCTGACCGCAGGATCTACGACTCCTTTAAAAAGATCCAGACTTTGGCTTTTTTGCCTGCGCAAAAAAATCCGAAAGCCTTCGAGAGCCTACAAAGTGACGGCCCTGCAGAGCTGCTTAAATTTTACGAGTACGTTGGGGAGATTTATGTGCTCGGAAAACGTCGCGGACCGGCTGGTCAAAGCCGATTAGTGGCACCTCTCTATCCACCAGAGTTGTGGTCGGTGTACGACAACATTAAAAACTACGTTCCTCGCACAACGAATCAAATTGAGGGTTGGCACAGCAGGTGGAACGCGATCGTTGGGCGGCGGTCAGGGTTGGTTAAATTGCTCCAAGAGCTGAAAACTGAGGAGAAATTCACTAGGGCTCAGATTTCCGGCCACCAATCCATCCCAACAAATCGTCGGAGTGCTGCAGCCCAGAATGATGCTTCCATTTTCAGAATTGTCTGCAAATTAGAGGAAATGTCGGAAAGTGATTTCCTCGCTGCCATTGCTGCAAATTTAGATAGCAAAAATAAATGATGTACATAGTTTATTTAGTTTTTCAATTATTAGTTTTTTGTTTTGTATTTATTTATTCAATTAGATTAGTAAGCTTGTTTCGTTTTTCATTTTGTTCCAAATTATTTATTTCTTCATTATTTATTTATTATCTCTCTTTGTTATTTATTAATTAGTTTAGTTACAATATTTATTTAGTTAATAATTAGGTTATTATTAGTCAATTGCGTTTCGTCTTTATTTATTTAGTAACCTTTTATTAAAACCATTCAAACAAGCCAAAAGTAAATGGATTCCCTTTTATTTTATGCCAAACGACCATTATGCCAAATGACCATTGTGCCAAACGACCATTATGCCAAACGGCGTTATGCCAAACGGCTTTTATGCAAAACGGCATTATGCCAAACGGCATTATGCCAAACGGCTTTATGCCAATCGGTATACAATCCCTAGCTTTCACGCAGACCTAGGAAGCCCCGGCAAACCTAGACCAATGTTTTAGGGCCGCCGCTTCCGACGGCGGGTCGGCGGCCATCTCGGATTTGGGAGCTTCGGCGGCTTTGTGCCGCCTCGGCCCCTTCATCCTCGTTGGTTGCGGCTTTGCCGCAAAAGAAAAGTATTATGGGAATCCAATTTTTGTGGAAAAAATCTATTTGCATTTTTTGAATTTCAGGTTGGATACGTCTGTGTGGCAGCGGCCTGAAGAATACTGCCACTGGGATATTGGTCCATGTCGTACGAGGCGACTTATCCAGTACTTCCAAGATACGTTTATCTCATATATTTCTGTCTATTGGAAATCAATGAGGCTGTATCTGGGCGGGGGAGAAAATAGGTCAAGGTCAATTATTGCATGCAGAGTTCAGAAGTTTTTGAAGTTCAAAACATTGGAAGAAAATGTTTTGAATCTGAATCAGTTTTAAATTCTTGCTAGTATTTTTTAACCTTTGTGCGTATTTTCTCTCGAGAAGGGTATGCCGATAGTGCATGTGTAGTACATGCATTTGCACAAGCTGTATTCTTCCATATTTTCTCGTTTTACTAATTTGGAATATGATTTTTCGTTTAACTAATCTCTTCGCTCTCCTAGTCACTCCGTTCAATAAATTCTCTTCACAAGTGTTCAAATGCGAATCGCAAACGCATCGCTTACGGTCGCATTGCTTTTGGCTATCTGTTAATATGAACATCCTTATAATGGACAAGTATTCAGTCCCTTCTATCTTTGGATTGGTAACAGAATTTTGAAATGTCCGTTCATATAAAGATATTTAATTGTTAAAATTGCGTCATGGTTATTCAATCATTGTAGCCGTACAAATATCAAAAAATATTATTTTTTTAGATTGCCAAAAGGCTTCAATATTCCCTATTAAATCAAGTTTTTGATCAAAACTTGTATCGCATGTCGACAGTCATATCTGTTTCACTTAATATATGTCACTTCTCTTGTATTGACACATGTCCCCTTAGCTTTAGAATGGTTATAGTGTTAAGAAGAGTTAAAGCTCCTCTAATATCGTACTCTGATATTTCGTATCATACACTCAGACACTCAGAAAAATACTATTATGTATGCCATAAGATTCTCTTATGAAGTGGCGCCATAAGAAAAATTAATGAAATTCATAAGATTGTCTTATGACGCGAATGAATTCTGAAGATGAACGCCTACTTCAATGAGAGGTTGTTGCTTTTCATAAGAGATTCTTATGGAAACAGTAAATCACTTTCTAATAAGAAAAATTCTCGATATTTCATGCTGAAAACATTCACTTTATTGTTTGCCAAATTTGTTTAAAATTAAATCCTTCATGGTCACCATCAGCAGCGCATCAACAGACGGCTCCATCAAAGTTTTTTTTGTCATCATGCATCTTAATCTTCGACCTTTCGTTTTTTGCCGATCAGCTTGCTGAAAAGTAAACAAATAATGTATTTTAGTTTACTAATATATTCAACGTTCACACCAAAAACATCAAATCGAACTTACCATTCCGGAGATAACAATAACATTTAACGTTGAAGGAAAACTATAATAACTATGAACTGACGATTGCTTCGTACTGTTAGATGATGAAAAAAAAAAACTGATGCTATGAATGAATGTGTTCATCATTTTTTCACAATGCCGTTTCTTCTATTTTTCATAAGAACATCGTATGAAAATTGAAAGAATTTCATAAGACTCTTATGAAAAATTAGTTTGGACGCAAAAAAGTGGTTCATAAGATGTATCTTATGAAATTTATAATAAGATTTCCTCTGAGTGGAGGAAATCTTATTATAAATTTCATAAGATACATCTTATGAATAACTTTTTTGCGTCCAAACTAATTTTTCATAAGAGTCTTATGAAATTCTTTCAATTTTCATACGATGTTCTTATGAAAAATAGAAGAAACGGCATTGTGAAAAAATGATGAACACATTCATTCATAGCATCAGTTTTTTTTTTCATCATCTAACAGTACGAAGCAATCGCCAGTTTATAGTTATTATAGTTTTCCTTCAATGTTAAATGTTATTGTTATCTCCGGAATGGTAAGTTCGATTTGATGTTTTTGGTGTGAACGTTGAATATATTAGTAAACTAAAATACATTATTTGTTTACTTTTGAGCAAGCTGATCGGCAAAAAAAGAAAGGTCGAGGATTAAGATGCGGCAAAAAAAAACTTTGATGCAGCCGTCTGTTGATGCGCTGCTGATGGTGACAATGAAGGATTTAATTTTAAACGAATTTGGCAAACAATAAAGTGAATGTTTTCAGCATGAAATATCGAGAATTTTTCTTATTAGAAAGTGATTTACTGTTTCCATAAGACTCTCTTATGAAAAGCAACAACCTCTCATTGAAGTAGGTGTTCATCTTCAGAATTCATTCGCGTCATAAGACAATCTTATGAATTTCATTAATTTTTCTTATGGCGCCACTTCATAAGAGAATCTTATGGCATACATAATAGTATTTTTCTGAGTGTACTTCTAAGAATTTAGCCTTCTAGCATGTCGTTGTTTCCCATCGTCTGTTCCGAAGTTTAACCTTCATACACCGTTATTCAATCTGAAATGCAACTATAGGGCAACTCGTCGATGTTAATACCAAGGAATGTTGTTACTGAAAAATAACAATAAACTTTAAATCATTAAATAATATAAAATATATTATAACATAAAATAAAATAATATACTAATATAAGTGGTGAGATAAAATATTTAAAAGTTATTATAAAGCACACTGTACATGAAAAATACATTTGAAATCAAGGGATTATATTTTTCATGCTTAATTTTTTTCTTCAATTCCAGTTTCGTATAAAATACAGTTAAATTCAACTGGAATTCTATTTTATAAAACAAAATGAAGACTTAATATAGATTGTTTTACCATAACTAAACCACTTTATCTAAAGAAGGACCCACACTCAGAGGAAATCTTATTATAAATTTCATAAGATACATCTTATGAACCACTTTTTTGCGTCCAAACTAATTTTTCATAAGAGTCTTATGAAATTCTTTCAATTTTCATACGATGTTCTTATGAAAAATAGAAGAAACGGCATTGTGAAAAAATGATGAACACATTCATTCATAGCATCAGTTTTTTTTTTCATCATCTAACAGTACGAAGCAATCGTCAGTTCATAGTTATTATAGTTTTCCTTCAACGTTAAATGTTATTGTTATCTCCGGAATGGTAAGTTCGATTTGATGTTTTTGGTGTGAACGTTGAATATATTAGTAAACTAAAATACATTATTTGTTTACTTTTCAGCAAGCTGATCGGCAAAAAACGAAAGGTCGAAGATTAAGATGCATGATGACAAAAAAAACTTTGATGGAGCCGTCTGTTGATGCGCTGCTGATGGTGACCATGAAGGATTTAATTTTAAACAAATTTGGCAAACAATAAAGTGAATGTTTTCAGCATGAAATATCGAGAATTTTTCTTATTAGAAAGTGATTTACTGTTTCCATAAGAATCTCTTATGAAAAGCAACAACCTCTCATTGAAGTAGGCGTTCATCTTCAGAATTCATTCGCGTCATAAGACAATCTTATGAATTTCATTAATTTTTCTTATGGCGCCACTTCATAAGAGAATCTTATGGCATACATAATAGTATTTTTCTGAGTGTACGTCAATCCTGGTTCTGGAATCCACTGCTACAGCTTCGTGCAGTGTTAATATCGCTTGTTTCAAATTTGGCGTCACAGAAGCTCATTGTAGTCGTCTAACCAGAGCGCTAACTGGTCAGTTAAATAAAAATATATAAAATCAAGACTTTGTGCTCTGAATCTCCTGTATGGTTAAGCTATGATTCAGAGGTACTATTGTACCTATAGTTACCTTCCACTTAGTGTGTACATGTCCCTCTTTTGCCCGACTTCATTTTTTTAAATGTATGTCAGAATTTAACAAAGAAAGTAAAAAAAAGTCCTTATTTCCAATTTTATGATTTAAAAAAAAAAAAGCTTCATTGCTTAAAAATCCCTATGGCTAAATGCCAACTTTGCCATTATAAAATCGTTTATTTGCCCTCATTGTAGCATCCTGGTTAGAATAATTTCTGATCAATGTAAACTGAAATCTCCTGAATTTTGTAGTTGTGAATCAATAATGTGTATTAGCTCATATATGCCTGTTTTTCGTTTGCTAGAAAGCTTTTATGTACTCTCGTCTATCCTGTTATAAGTGTATCTAATTCTAAGAATTTAAACCAAAATAACAATCTGTCATTTTTCACCCAATGTGGTTAGAAGCTTCAATCAGTGCTTCAATGCTTCAAAATCCCTACGTGGATATAAAGCCGATCTAAATAATTATTTATTTTCTAATCCTTTAATGGTTTTCAGGTTTCTCAGGTATATGATGAAATTTGTAAAAAACATAGGCTTGGCACAATTTTCCCGTTTGTTTGGGTAACGTGCCGCTATCAAGCCTACCCCTTTTCTGACCTGAACCTTTTATTGAAACCATTCAAACAAGCCAAAAGTAAATGGATTCCCTTTTATTTTATACCGAACGACCATTATGCCAAATGACCATTATGCCAAACGACCATTATGCCAAACGACCATTGTGCCACACGACCATTATGCCAAACGGCGATATGCCAAACGGCGATATGCCAAACGGCTTTTATGCCAAACGGCATTATGCCAATCGGTATACAATCCCTAGCTTTCACGCAGACCTAGGAAGCCCCGGCAAACCTAGACCAATGTTTTAGGGCCGCCGCTTCCGACGGCGGGTCGGCGGCCATCTCGGATTTGGGAGCTTCGGCGGCTTTGCGCCGCCTCGGCTTCTTCATCCTCGTTGGTTGCGGCTTTGCCGCAAAAGAAAAGTATTATGGGAATCCAATTTTTGTGGAAAAAATCTATTTGCATTTTTTGAATTTCAGGTTGGATAAAAATATTAAATTTTCTGGGAAATGCCAATTCTGGCGAAAATTTTTCTGGGAAATGGTTCATTCTGGTTAATATTTTTCTGGGAAATGGTTCATTCTGGGAAAAAAAATTCTGGTAAATGGTGCATTCTGGGAAAAAAAATTCTGGGGAAGTGGATTTCTGGTGATTGAAATTCTGGTGATTTTTCATTCTGGACAATGATTTTCGGGGAAATGGAGTACAACCAATTGGCTCTTGTTTACAACTCCGATTCTCTACCTCCCCGTGGTGCTAGCTGGGGTGCGAGCAAACTTAGCGGAAATCGGGTACCCAACCCCGGTGGATGCTATGGTCGCATGCAGACTGAGATGGGGGGCAAACCCCTAATTCCAAGGTGTTACGCGAGCAACCGTGCCGAAGGATGAATGGGCAGGGGGGTTTAATCCTGCCCTCTAACGGAGCCGGTGGGGCACCAGGGCGCACCCCACAGTATATAGCCCTTACTGTGATAAAGCAGGGCACTGACACAGCGGACCGTTTCTTCCCTAGCTACTCGTGGGATTCAAATAATGAACACACCAAATAAAAATAAAAATATAACGAGTGCCGACTGCTTGCCTCAGCAGGAACCTATGGAAGCCACAGAAGGTGAGCTCGAGAGACAGCTCTCAATCGAGTCGTTCACGGGAGTGCTATCCATTTCCTCTTCCGCCTTGGACTCCCCCGCGGAAGATGAGAGCAACGATGATGGGGTTAATGTCACCATCAAAAAGATCGACACGCCAATCAAAGTAAAAAACTTTGATACTCGGCAACTAAGTGGTGCGGGACGGAAGCGACTGAAGAAGTATCTCGCTCAAAATGTACCGTACGAAGAGGCTATGCGCCTTATTTCTACTGCTAAATGCACACCACCTGCTAAAAATGCAAAACGGGCTCGCAGTGGAGAAAACAGTGGTTCGAGCAGCGCGGAAAAGTCAAATGCCAAAAAGGCAAAGGGACCTTCAGACCTTATGACAAAACCGGATCCCAAAGAACCAACTAAGTCTCGACCACAACAAAAAGCAAGGAGTGGGAGGTCGAATGGTGCCAATCGCCCAGTGAGACCGATCGAGAAAACAAAAAGCCACAGAAATGGCAACCAAAAGCCCTCTTACAAAGAGGTTGCTAGCTCTGTTAGGGTTGGCATACTTGCCAAAAACTACCCAAGCACACAGCTGACGACAGAGCAACTTAAACTGATACAACAGGCAATAAAAAGGGCAGTTCTCGGCCAACGGTTAGAGAAACTTAAACCAAAATTTGCGCAGTGTTGTTACAAATCTGGGTTCATGGTAGTGACATGTCTTGATCAGGCCACAGCGGACTGGCTACAACAAGTCACACCAGTGCTCAAACCATGGGTAGATGCAGAGCTCATCGCCGTTGGGGAATCCCAAATTCCTAGACCGGAGATTTTAAAGGCTCTCCTACCAGGAGCTGCTGAAGACGACATCGAAACTGTTCAGGCTACTATAGAAAGCCAGAATGAGGAGCTGAGCACCGAAAGCTGGAGGTTCTATAATATCCAGAAAAGGAACGAGGCTCTCGAAGTGGTCTTTACCGTGGACGAAAATTCTTTGAGGGAGTTAGAGAAAAGGAAATTCGTTATCTACTACGGATTCGGTTCCAGCAAAATCTGGAAGTTAAACCGGAAGAATCCAACAGACAGCGGAGTTGACCGAGGGGAAAACACCGTCAAAGCTGCTCAAGGACCTGGGCTGCCTAAACCGGGCCTTGTAAAGGACCAGTCGGCGATAGACCAAGTCCGATCCGCAGAAGGAGAGACGATTAGCAAAGGTACCACTGAGATCTCACTAGATCTCAATGAACTGGAGTTTATGAACCAGGGCCAACCTATGGACCAGGGACAGGACCTCGGAACTAACGAGAACAATGAGGAGAGCCACAGTGGATCCAATGCCAATTGCTCACCGGAAGGAACTGAGAAGTTGTATAAGGGCCGCATTTTGGAACTTAATCAACAGAAACCAGGGCCGAGCGGGATGAGCAGCGTTGGGGGTATTTCAACCCTCCATAAACCTGTTAACACAAAACCGAAGACCGATAAAACGGCTCCGAAAACACTGAGCACATGGAGCAAACCGAAAAAGGGTAGTCAAACATGTGCAAAAGGCAAAAAGCCGGTGCAATGCCCCACATCCACGGGCAAAGCACTACCAAAATAAACACCTTAAAATGTGTCCAGGTGAATCTTCACCATGCCGTAGGAGCCTCGTGCACACTACTCAGAAGATTCGCCGCCGAAGACCTGGACCTTGCCTTTATCCAGGAACCTTGGATTAACAAGGGTAAAGTTAAAGGGCTATACACGCCGAATGGTAAGATTCTATACGATGAAAGCAGTTCTCACCCAAGGGCTGCCTTACTAGTAAACAATAGAATTAAATTTACTCCCTTTACAGAATTCATCAGCGGAGACATTGCAGCTATAAGGGTCGAAATACCAACACCGAAAGGTAAGCACACGGTAAGTGTAGCGTCAGCGTATTTCCCCGGAGATAGCACCGATATACCCCCACCGATGGTTGTAGAATATATGAGAAAGTGCCGAACTCAGAACCAGCAATTCCTCGTATGCTGCGACGCCAACGCACATCACACGCTGTGGGGAAGTACCGACATCAACGCAAGAGATGAGTCCTTACTAGAGTTTCTTTCACAAAATAATATCGAAATTTGCAATGAGGGAAACAAACCAACGTTTATAACGAGAAATAGACAGGAAGTCCTCGACTTAACTCTATGCACACCACTACTTCTAGATAAAATTAAAAACTGGGAGGTATCGGATGAAGAATCACTGTCTGATCACAGACATATCTCATTCGACATAGTGGGAGGGGTTATAATCAAGGACGTTTATAGAGATCCCAGGAAAACCAACTGGAGTCTTTATAAACACACACTTGAAGCTTGCAATCCTTTGTTGGAAACGAAAATACGAACAACAAAACAATTAGAGGAAGCTTCAAACAGGTTCACAAATAAAATTATATACGCTTTCGAAGCCAGCTGTCCACTCAAGGAACGTGTTTCAAACAGGAAAGTTCCTTGGTGGAACAGACAACTAGAAAAGTTGAGGAAAAAAACAAGAAAACTTTTCAACAAAGCAAAAGCTAACTCAAGCTGGGACAATTATCGTAAAACCCTAACAGAGTACAATAAAAACATTCGAAAAGCTAAGAGGAGTAGTTGGAAGCACATGTGTGAAACCGTGCAAACTACACCCGAAGCTGCCAGACTCCAGAAAGTTCTATCAAAAGAACATTCAAATGGACTGGGTCAATTGAAGAAAAAGAACGGGGAGTTCACTACAAACCCTAATTAAACGCTTCAATTACTACTAAGTGTCGCATTTCCCAAATCCATTGAAGGAATAGAGAATCATGACACTCCGATTGAAAGACTCACTCGAAATGTCAGACGTGATGAAGCACTTCGCAAATCACGCACAATCTTTACACCTTCAATGGTTGACTGGGCAATAAGTACATTCGAACCATTCAAAGCAGCTGGTGAAGATGGAATTTTACCAATTCAAATACAGCAAGCTAAACAAATGGTAACACCTGCCTTGGTAGAGATGTTCGTCGCCAGTATGACCCTCTGTCATATTCCAACTCAGTGGAAGAAGGTGCGCGTGATCTTTATCCCGAAACCAGGGAAAAAAGATAAAACACAACCTAAGGCATTCAGACCTATTAGTCTAACGTCCATTATTTTGAAAATAATGGAGAAGATACTTGACGAGTATATTAAATCGCAATATCTTAGCTTAAGTAAGCTAAACAACTTCCAGTTCGCTTACAAAAAAGGTATGTCCACGGTTACGGCCTTACATACCCTTACACAAAAACTAGAAAAGACTGTAGAGGCAAAAGAAATAGCACTCGCTTCTTTTTTAGACATTGAAGGGGCATTCGACAACGCATCTCACACTTCAATCGAAACAGCTATGAAAAGACGAGGGTGCCACTCGGCAATTGTTAACTGGACTAGTGCGATGCTAATAAACAGAACCATTTATGCAAGCTTGGGAGGACTTACAATCAAAGCCACACCAACGAAGGGATGTCCCCAAGGCGGGGTTCTATCACCGTTGTTGTGGTCCTTGATAGTGGATGACCTCCTAAACAAACTTGTATCCATGGGATTCGAAGTTATTGGCTTTGCAGACGACGTAGTTATTATAGTTCGGGGAAAACATGAGAATGTGCTGTCTAATAGAATCAAACTGCACTCAACTACGCACTATTTTGGTGCAGGGAAGAGGGACTTAACATAAACCCTTCCAAAACTACTGTGATAGCATTCACTAGGAGACGAAAAATTACACTAAAACCTCTAACATTAGATGGGGAAGTGTTAAACCTCGAATCACAAGTGAAATATTTAGGCATAGTACTAGACTCAAAGCTATCATGGAACCCACAGATAGAGCATGTAATCGCTAAGGCTACAACAGCTCTATGGGTCTGCCTCAAAGGAGTAGGGAAAAAATGGGGACTACAGCCGAAAATTATCTACTGGATATTTGCAGCTATTATAAGACCCAAAATCTCTTATGCCTCCTTAGTATGGTGGACCAAAACTATGCAAATTACGGCCCAGAAAAAACTAGCGAAGCTCCAAAGACTAGCAACGCTAGCTATAACTGGCGCAAAGCGAAGCACACCGAATGAGGCTCTAAATGCACTACTAAATATTCTGCCTCTACATCAATTCATTGAGTTAGAGGCGGAACGTAGTGCCTTGAGACTCTCCAAACACAAAACTCTCTATGAAGGAGATCTTACAGGACACCTCAAAATCCTAAAGAAATTTAAATTAAACTCACTTATTGTGAAAAATGATGACTGGATGGAGCCCATTTTCAACCTAGACATACCATACAATGTAACTATCAATGATAGGGACGTGTGGGAGTCAGGTGGACCTGCGGTTCCTATTCTTCACTGATGGGTCAAAAATGGATAAAAGAACTGGGGCAGGGGTTTTCGGACCTAGACTCAGGATCTCAATTCCTATGGAAACTGGCCAACAGTATTCCAAGCTGAAATTCAAGCAATTCTAGAATGCACTTTAGCCTGTTTGAAAAGGGGATACAGGTACACAAGTATCTGCATGTTCTCTGACAGCCAGGCTGCTCTCCGAGCACTAAGTACGTTCACATGTTACTCCAAACTAGTTTGGGAGTGTATAGTTGCACTAAGAAACCTGGCCTTAAGGAACAGAGTATCTTTATTCTGGGTACCAGGCCACTGCGGTATCCTAGGGAACGAAGAAGCAGACCAACTAGCTAGGGAAGGATCTCAGGGACTGTTGATTGGACCTGAACCTTTCTGCGGAGTATCGAGAAGTGCCTTGACTATGGAGCTCAAGAACTGGGAAAGCACCACTATTGTTTCCAACTGGAAAACAGCGGAGGGAGCAACTCAGGCAAAAAGATTCATTGAACCAAGCGCACGACTCTCAAAAAACATGTTGAACTTAAGTAAGCACGAATTAAGTACTTACACAGGTCTCTTGACCGGACATTGTCCAACAAAACAGCATCTCAAAAGGATAAACATAATTCTGAACGATGACTGTCGGTTCTGCGGGTTCGAAAAAGAAACTGCAGAGCATCTTCTATGCAACTGCTGCGCCCTCCTTAAGAGGAGAGAGCGTGTTCTTGGGGCAAAGTTAAAAAGCGCACAAGACATATGGTTGCATATCAGCCCTAAGAAGGTTATATCATACATCTTTGATATTATACCCGATTGGGATAAAATGCTTAGTCAGCAATCAACTGTCACTCCAATCAATAGTGCAGGTGAACCTGACAGCATATAGTAACGCGGGTAAACACCACAATAGATCAACTACTGGTCGCAGTGGGCTCTCCCCTACAGGAAAAAAAAAAACAATCAATTGGCGTAGTCAGAAAAATGATTGGTTTCTCGAGTTACTTTTAATTTTTTAAAAAAACATGCGATTTTCACACTCCACAGTAAATGGGGAAACTTGCAACAAACGTTGTTTTTGATCATAAGATATTTGATGTATAGTATTTAATAAATTTGCGATGCCTTAATGACCATTACGCATATAAAAACATCAATTGCGGTAATTTTCTGTTCTATGAAAACTAATTGAAACGTTTTTTTTTTCAGTCAGTTGCTCGGCAAATCTTCAATGCAATTAACCGCATACTCGACATCACGTCTTCGTATGAACTGGAAAAATCTTTTTTATTGGTTGCAAATTATTATTGAGCACAGCGATACATAGTTTGTCCAATTTCTAAGGCCTCAAAGAGTTATTAAAAAAATCTTTTAAATCATATGCCGCTGGATTGAGTATCTTATATAAAGCATGTTTCATTGAAATGGTTTCAAATATGGATTGGACAAAACAGGATTTACATCTATTGAACCTTAAAATATCCACTAAATCGTGTGATAAATCAAAAATGGAGGTTCAATATATACATTACTATTATTTACGAAATTTAATTTTAGTCTTCTAGTGCCCAACCCCACCTGAGAGGCGGGGTATAATAAAATAACCATAAAACCGTATCAAATAGTTGGTTTTACAAAATTTTCGCGAAATTATTAAAAATATGTTAATCTTTCCATCCTTGTTATTGAAAACTGTACGACAAGCAGTTGTCAAAAGTTACAGCTAAGAGAAGTTGAAAAACATGAGAAAGCTGAGTGTAAATGGACCCTTTTTTTTGAAAAATGATTAATCTGGTCGCCTCAGAAATTCTTGGTCAATGTATTTTTCGATATTAAAAAACAAAACTGTCAGGACAAAGTTGAGTTTTCTTAAAATAAAAAAAAAATTCAAATGGAATCTCCGAAGTATCTTAGGAAAGAAATTTAATACTTTAGCAAACACAAAGGGCAAAATACGGCAGTTTGTACACTGGTTTGTGTTCCGTAAAACCATGAACCGTCATCATAATCATCGCTAAAGCCTAGATAATGCATATTGTTCGCCAAGCACGTTTTTCCTTGGAGCTATTTTTTCGCCTCTGTCGTCAATACTAACTCCTGGGACTTATCACACAAAACAGCAAATCATAAATGCCCTTCCCCCTAACAGAGGTTGTTTTCCGGACGGATGCTTCTTTAACCATACCCAAGGGGAGAGTTCTCTCGATGGGTGACACAATGTGATATTTCAAGTCACGCTTTCACCTACAGCAGCTACACACAGCATCCGAGCCCTCAACAAGCACAAGTTCCTCACTTCACTATTGCAACCATTTTGGCAGTCTCCCTCCCTGGAAGGACCAATCCACCCACAGCACAGCCATGGAAAAGCAAAAGTTTTTCGCTACGTGATAAGGCTAGCTTCAGGGGAGCCCCAAATTGCTTCAATTTATCAGCACACAATCGGTAGATAATTCCGTCAATTCTGACTCAGCTGTGACCGAATCGTTTTGCACCATGCTTTTCTTTTTTTCATCCCTCTCTCTCTGCACTGATACTTTGGCTCAAAATAGGCGCAATTGGGGTCACCCCAAAATCCACCCTCTTCCCCATTAAACCGAACCGAAACAGTCATCAAATGAAAATGCTGAACAAAAGTGGATCCCACACGGCCACCATCGCAGTTCTTTAGAATTATTTATTTTGCAAACTTTTATCCGACGACGACGGTTGTGATTTCGCGCTTGGAATTCGTTTAGTACTTTATTTTTTCCCCTGACAGTATTTCGGGCAATGAAGGGTGATTTAGATTTTGCGTTCTGACACTTCAATACTTTCTCTAAGTTTTCATTTCAGCCGAACCCCACCTATCCGGGCTTCCGCGTTACCTGAGCAACCATGTATATACAATATCCCAATAATTATCGGACTCTGCCCCTGGGCGATATGCAAAACGGGAGGAAAAGAATTCGGTTTTCAATGTAGATTCCAGATACTTATTTCGTTTTATACGCGTTTTAACTTATCCCAGTTGGTCCTTCTACCGACTACCTCAGATAAGCAGAGTTCTACTGTATTTCCATGAATTGGGGACCATTCAAATATTACGTAACGCTTTAAGGGGGGGGAGGGGGTATAGGAGCTTGTTACGCTTTGTGGACTTTGCTTAGAAATTCTTAGACGAATGTGTTACGTTGGGGGGAGGGGGGGTCGAAAATACTCGAAAATCGTGTTACGTAATATTTGAACGGCCCCTTGAATAGGTTAACTGTGTGGGGTCTAAGTTTACGCCTTAATGTATGCCCTTATTAAGATTCCTAAGATTCCTCTAGAGTAAGAATAATATTCAACGCCTTACTGTAGGCAATATGCGCAAAATTAAAAAAAAAGCCAGTTGTCCAAATCACCCCTGGATGCTCACTCGGTCACCCATGATGTAGGATGGGACACCGAAACTCGTTACAAGTTTGGAATGTGGCGGCACAAAGATTGGAAAAGTCATGAAGCAGAAAAAACGGCCGCCCATATTACGTGCTTATTATGGTGTGGCAAAAGTTCAACCCAAAGACGCTTAGAGCCCGATGTATATCAAATTCACCCACCACAGAAAGTTGAAAAAAATAACTGAAGAGAAAAAAAGTTCAACCCACACGAATGATTTTTATGGGAATTTGAAAGTGTACCGGTGAAAAGTTTCCGGCATGCATGGTGATGTATGGATTCTGGTGATTATACATACATCCTGGCTGTACAACATTTCTCGAGAAAAAGTAAATTGCTTTCAAATGCTTCAAATGAATGAAGAGTTTTCACTGTTTATGGCAAAATATATTTGACGAGTTCTTGCCGTCAAGTTACTCAACTCGAGGATTGGCACTCGAGACGACGAAGACGACGTTGTGATCGAATAAAAGACGATTCCGCAAAGTTCCATTTCCGGCATTGTGCTCCTTGTGTTTTCCCTAAGGGTAGGCGGACGGAAAGGCCCCTGAAAAGATGGCAAAGAGGGGCGAATAGTTGCAAAAGTAGGTCGATTATTACTTCACATAATGCTCTTTCCACTCGATAATGATATTTCTTTCATTCTTTTCCTCCTTTGGTGCCTACTTCGAAGGATTTAACTCGAGATGTACTCATTGGCTCATATTTCCAGGTTATGTCTTTCATCGATCTTTTCATTCGTTTGGATGGAAAATAATTTAAATTTCTCTGGAGATGGTGAATTGAAATGGAATTTATCTTGATTCATTTCGGAATGATTGTATCTCCTCTAATGAAAATTCAGTCCCGTTGTCCTCATTTGACCATCTCAAAACTGAACCCCCCCACATCAGCCCTATATTCCCTCGTTATTTAGAATGTTCATAAATCGTTCATATAATTTTTTTTGAAATGTTATTAGGGTAAGAACACTAGATATTGAACACTGTATATCGGAATCGGCGAATTTGTGCATGTAGAAAATTATCAATGGAATATAAATACACTGATGAACAAAAGTATTCGACATAAACTTCCTCATCGCATTTATTTAAAGTAATAGTTTGAATGAGTGGGTTTGTGATATTTACATTTTTTTTGGTAAATAGATTCTGTGAAATATTCTCTATCTAAGGGCATTCAATTTGTGGAACCATCTTTGATCTTGAGTAAAAATACTAGCTTCCAAAATCAACCGCTAGTTGCGCTGCTTTATGCCTAATGTCTCACACCCAGTTTTTACCCCTGAATGTATGCAGCAGCTTTGTATTTTTCTTATGTCGACTTTAGGGACAGGAAAGTTGTAAAAGTAAGATCGAATAGAACCAAAAATTAATGTTATTGATGTCATAGCGTACCAGACCCGGAACAAAAAAAAGTTTGATTATTTTGAGCACAAGAAATGTTTTTTGATTCTTTTTTTTCAGTGGGTAGACGGGAAGGAGGAGGAAGGCTTAGATAGAGTCATAATTTCAGAATTAGAATCAATCTTTATTACCATTAATATTCGAATTTTAAGCAGCAGCTTTCGTTTAAAGAGGTTGTTCTTGATGTTGAAATTCCAATTAAATACGATATATGTGCTAATAAACAAAAATTCATATCATTTTCACCACAATTTTTTCCAATTCTACAAAGTGTTGCAATGCACACCTGGTCCGCTATTTCATAATACATAACGATTCGATTGGTGGCCTGTGTGCGGTATGGCGGAGAAGCTATCCCCGGGATCGTGCGAATCCTTGCAGCAGAACAGAATTCCATATTAGCGATCCTGCCAGGAGTTCAACCAGGTGATTTAAAGTGGGGTTGGAAATCACTAGGAAAAAATGTAGAAAAAGGCTTATTTAAAAAAGGCGTGTTTGGAAAGCCGCCCGATAAAATGGAGCGTACTTCTACAGCCGCTCAAAAATAACGCACCTGAAACAGTGTGCTTGGGAAGCCACTCGATGGAATTGCGCCTGGGAGACTACTCAAGAACATGTAGGCTTTCGAAGCATGCTTCGAAAGCCGATTAATGAAAGTGCACCCGGAAGGCATGTTAAACACTCGAAATAACGCCTGAAAGGCTGCCGATATATTGTGAGCTTCGAAAGCCGTTTAATAGAATCGCCTAAGATACAGCGTGCTCAGAAAGCAGCTCGAAAAAGCGCGCCTGCATGAAAGGCCGCTCAAAAAAAAACGCACTTGAAAAGCTGCTCGAGAAATGTTCGTCTTAGAAATAGCGTACTCGGAAAGCTAATGCCTGGTAGGCTGCTATTTGAAAAACGTGCCTTGAAGTTCTTTCACAAAGAATCGTGCCTGGAAGGCTGCTCAAAAACAGCATGCTTCGGATGAGTCTGGAAGTCCTCACAAAAAAGCGTGCTTGGAAAGCGCCTGGAAGACGTTAAGAAATGAAGTGTTTGAAAAAGCTGCTTAAAATGAGGGGCTAGAAGGGTCTCAAAATAGCGCTTGAGGAAAGCGCGCCTGTTTGATTACTCGGAAAAAAACGTGCTTTTGAAGCCGCTTGAGAAATCACTTGAACAAGCGTGCATGACATGCAGCTCGAGAAATTGCGTGTTTGAAAACCCGCTTGATAGAAGCACTTGAGAGACCACTAGGAAAGCCACTCAGAAAATTATGCACCAGGAAGGCTATTGAAAAAAAATGCTTGCTTCGAAAGCCGCTCAAAAAGAGAGCACCTGAAAAGCTGATAAGGAAAATACGGGATTGAGAAGCTGCTTGAAAATTGTGCGATTGGAAGGCCGCTTCAATGGAAAGTGCTTGAAAAGTCTAGAAGGCGACATAGAAAGCTGCTCGAAAAAGGCTCATTTGGTATGCCACCTAGAAAATGTGCCTTGAAAACACTGGAAAAAGTGGACCAAAGATTTATGAGTGTAGGGGAGAGTGGGGATACTTGATCCCCTTTTCTTATTTTTCCCATATCTTTTTGGAAAAAAAATAGCAACTCACCGTCTTTTACATTTTCTGACAGCTTGTAACTTCAAGTTTCTATGCTCCAAAAATAAGAACGATACTTGAACTCGTAGATGAACTAGAAGCATTTTCGTGAGAGTAAAAAAATTGCGATTTTTCTGAAGTTAGGGGAGACTTGATCCCCTATTAAGGGGGGGGTAGGGTCTAACACTTTCAAAAAATCGATTTTTTTATTTTCTTATTGTTAACATTTCAAGAATGTTGTGTCAAATTTTCAAGTCAATTGAAGCAAAACTGTAGAAATTATAGGCCTTTATCTCCTCCTATCTAATACTGCAAGAAAGCAACAGCAGAAACTTCAAACGCGTTTTTCTCGAAAGCACATTTTAAAAGTCCGTGGACATCGTCATTTGAAAACTACTTATCCGATTCTTTTCAAATTTGGAACATATTTTCTACATATAAAATACCAGACCCCAACGTTTTTCTTTTTAGTTTTTTTTACTTTGGGGAGATTTTACAGGTGAAAAATGGCGGATTTTTTCGTGAAAAATCGTAGTTTTTACTTCAAACAGCCACAAAAATTTCATAAATTTTTTTTTAGTTAAATAAAAACGTTGGGGTCCAGAAAAACATCTATTAAAAATATTTTGCTCTGATTTTTTGACTTCAGATGATTCTGTGCTGAGATACAGTGTCCACCGCAAATCCTGTTTTCTAAAAGGCATCCTCGAAAGTGCTTCGTCACCGGCTCATTTTTCAATATTTTTCTACGAAAAAATTACTAAATGTTCTTTTAACAATGCTTTGTATAATGCAAAAAACTTGAACACATTTGTTTGAACGATAGCTCTAGAAAAAAATCGTGAAAATGGTGTTTTTTTATACCCGTTAGACCCTACCCCCCCCCTTAAAGGAGACTCGATCTTTTATTCAGAAAGCCCCAATCCTTGTATAAAAATCAAACAAAACCTCAAGATAGAATGTTATTCGACTGTTTTTGTCATGTTTGTTCTCATTCCACAATTTATAGCTGACAGAAGAAGAAAATTGTATAACTTTGTCTCAACGCTAATGACATTGCATACTCAAAGGCGCTATTTTTTTTTATAATTAATGGAAAATTAATTATTTTAGTCATTTTCTTCAAACAATTGTTGGATAAATATTAGTTTTTGGATAATTCTGAGTAATTTCGTAATCAGCAATGATAACGATCAATTCAGAAGAAGAATATGCCGTTTTCAAGTGTAAGAATCAATTATACCCATAATCAAATTTTTAGAAAACTTTTTCTGAAAAAAACTTGGGAGTTTTCGATTGTTTTGAAGATATTGCATTATGAATTTCATATAACGCTCGAACGATTGATATATTGGAACAAATATTTTGGTTATAATTTGTTCATGTAAGGAACATTTTAAAGTGATGAAAAAAGATCTTCAAGTTACATTTTGTAAATTTTTTCAAACAAAGTTCAATTACTCAAACAATTATTTTGTTCATATTTCTTAAACTGCAAGCATTGTAATTTTGCTCATTTTGGCACATTTTGCTAGAACATTTGATCTTTGTAAGACATTCCATTTTCTTTAAAGATGGCATATTATTGAAATTTAAAATATTCTAAATTATATAAATCATCATAAGAAAGCAGAAACCCAGATTTATCCTCAGAAATAGTTAAAAAAATCGTATGCATTTAACCTATACCCAAACCACGTCGAATTTAGCTATCTAGTTCCGCTCAAGATAATTTATTTTTAATATTTTTATAATTCGTTTGCCAGTCTGGGTTAAAATGCTTTAAAATGCAACTAATAGCCTACCTTTTAAATCTCGTTTCCATATGCTGGAATATGATTGTTCAGCATCGCGCGATTGTTAATTTCAAAATTTCATCCATCCGAACATTTTTTTTATGATTTCCGTTAGTAGAGTATTTGGTTGTATTTTTTACCTCTAATTGTATGCAGCACAATTATGGTTTTTCTTTAGGTACATTTTTGATAGAAAAATGTAAAATTCAATTCGAACAAAACAAAAAAAAAAAAACTGTAAATGGTGTTTTATGCGTTATGACAACACAAGTTCATCAAAAACTAAAAATTTTCAAACGTTTTAATTTGATTTTTCATAAAAAAAACAAAGTTTGTTGAAACTTACCCCTTTTTCTTGGAAAGGTGAAAATCGAAATTTTCGTAAATTTGAAAATAACTGGTGAGACTAATATTTTTTCTGATTGCGTCAATTCGATGTCTCATAAATCTTAAAACTTTTGATGTACAAGCGGTATGATTATCAATGGCTATTAAGTTTTTAGAAGCCATTAAAGTTGCAGTGTTGCATGATGCTCTAATTGACTTTACAGAAGAATTACAAAAATCAGGGTATGAGAAAAATAAAATATTATAAATCTTTTTCGCTTCAGATTGAAATTGAACATTGCATTGGCATATCCAAGATCCCGATAATCACGAACTGAGCTCCTGGTGTATATGCAAAACCAAGTGATAAAAATAATATGAAATACATTGAATACACAACATTTTCCTATTTTTCAAGATTTCGCTTATTTGAGGTGCTTTATCCATCCATTATCTCTGTTAAGTTGGGATCTACCGTAAGATTAATCGTGATGCGGCTCTCGGTAAAATGATTAAGTCTTGGTTAAGCTTTATGAAGATGAAGATTAGAAACAATCATCATCGCAATAAGCGTAAATTTATTAACAGCTAAAAAGTTCAAAACATTATTGAAAATTATTGAAAAAAAAGGAATTCAGACTACAATTTTTACGATATTGAGTAGGTAAGAGAAATAATTTATTTTTAAATTTATTCAGATATTTAAGCGTGCATCTAATACTCCTTATTCACTTCAACATATCCTAGATGCTTTCAATTAAATCTTCCGCAAAGCGCCAGAATCCATTCAGACGCAATACGTACGAAGGAAGGCAACCAATGCCACAAATCAAAACACTTTATCCGCAATGTCACAGAAAATTCTAAGAGGGCATTTCCCGCGTAGCTGGAGGCCTTTTAATAGTTGATCCGTTTGTCACGAGCTGTGAATACAACGACAACAATTTTGGCCCCGGACCATACCGAGTGAGGTGAATGGCGTCAATACTGGCCACATGGTAAACACGCATTCGATATTCAATTATTGTCAAAGTTCAATTCTCCAGAGAAACGCTAGACTGGCGGAAACTCCAAAACATTTATTTTATAATATGAATTTGAAAGTAATTAAAACACATTAAACTTATCTTACCGAAGTGCTTAGAATATATTTTTCTATTTAAGATTCTTATCTCACGTAATGAGATTTTTGTCAAGTAGTTGTTCATATTGGAGACATTTAAATTAGTTTTTATTTCTATTTTTAAACTTTAATTTTAAGTCTGATCTCCCTATGGTTTTAATGAATTTGATTTTTTTAGTTGATTGTTGATTTCATTGAACACGTAAATTTAGCAAAACAGCAGATGCGCCACTTTTCCCATGCCAAACGATACAATTCGAGCAATGCAATCCAATCGCTGTGCAACGCAGCCTGGGCGGTAAACCGAAATTTAAACATGGGCGCAATCAGAGATCAATGGAAAACATACAACCCGGACAGTTTTGGTATCAGCGAACGCCGACGACTCCTAATGGCCGTTTCCCGGGTTTGGCGAAACAATCAAATAATAATCAACAATTTCCCGCCATTTACATTTGCTGGAATTTTGAGACCGAGTCAGTTTGCGCGCCGATACCGCGATAGAGAAAGGGCTTCCGCGCTCTTTTCAGTGGAAAAAATATGGTTAAACACTTTTAGATTGTTAAATTTTATCACTATCACGTTAAGCATTCTGGGCATGACATGGTTAAACGCTTCGTAACTGTTTTTCGATTTCTATGAATTTCTAAGAGAAATGACAATAGCGATATTGCAAAACCTAGGAACTTCAATACATCTCTTACTTTATTCGTTTTTACTGTTGTAATTTTCAAGAAAATTTTCAGTGAAACATTAGAGCGCCCCAAATTTATATGTGAAATTTAAAACCTGCGGAAATTGATCCTATGCCTAGTACAAGGTCCCACACCAAATTTGGGCCACGGGAAGGGGTCGCTAAACGGGCCTGAAGTTTGTACAGGGTTTTGAGACATTTTGTATGGGAGGAACATGAAATACCAGGTTTTCATCAATAACTTTGTTTCTTTTCGGCCAATTTCTTTTGATAAAGGGTGATACGGTCAAAATTTGGTCAAGGGAAAACGCGTGTAAATCGGTGAAATCGTATATTAAAAAATCAAATTAAATTTATTTTTCAAGTTTAATTAGTATAAAATTCAGGAAAAATATTCAGTTAGGCTTCCGCTTTTCAAAATCCGAATTGCCGGGCCTTACGCTTAACCAATGCCATCAGATTTTGTACAGCCACCTTGTCCATCTTCTTCGACGCAGAAAGCCAGTTTGCCTTGAACTGCTGCTCGTCCTTAGCAGTTTTTTTGGTCTTCTTTAGGTTCCGCTTGACAATAGCCCAGTATTTCTCAATTGGGCGGAGCTCTGGCGTGTTGGGAGGGTTCTTGTTCTTGGGAACCACCTGCACGTTGTTGGCGGCGTACCACTCCATGGCCTTTTTACCATAATGGCAAGATGCCAAATCCGGCCAAAACAGTACAGAACAACCGTGTTTCTTCAGGAAATGCAGCAGACGTTTATTCGAACACTCTTTCACGTAAATTTCTTGGTTGACAGTCCCGGAAGCTATGAAAATGATGCTTTTCAAGCCACAGGTACAGATGGCTTGCCAAACCAGATATTTCTTCGCAACCGTTGACAGTTTCATGCGCTTGAAAATATCTGCTACCTTTCCCCTTCCTTTTGCCGTATAAAACTCCTGTCCCGGAAGCTACTTGTAGTCGGCTTTGACTTAGGTTTCGTCGTCCATTACCACGCAGTCAAACTTCGTCAGCATCGTCGTGTACAGCCTCCGGGATCGCGCTTTGGCCGTCGTATTTTATTTATCATCGCGATTTGGAGTCACTACCTTCTTGTAAGTCGATAGTCCGGCTCGTTTTTGAGCTTGATGCACGGTTGTAGACGATACACCCAGCTTATTTGCGGCATCTCGGAGAGAGATTAGGGTTTCGCTTGAAACTACCGGCAACTCTCTTTGTCGTCTCAACGGCTTCCGGTTTTCGATTTGCCAGCTTTGCGTGCGAGTAGCTCGGATTTTCGCGATGCTCGAGCAAAATTTTGATACGCTGCTCTTCTTCCTTGGACGGCATTTTGATAACTGAAGAGTGAATTCCAAAATCAAAATAGGAGCAACATTCTACACACACACACACACACACCTTCAAAATGAAGGGTGTTCAGGTTTTTTAAATGCAAAATTGAAAGAAATACGCCTAGTTGATATTGACGAAATTTTGACCGCATCACCCTTGATCAGGAAAATTATTTTAGGGAAAATTAACCCTCTTAACCAATTTTTTTTTGGCTGAAAAATGCATAGAAGCTAAGTTTTACGATTTCAATCAACTTTTGTTCAACAATAAATTTTATCGTTGAGGAGAATTTTTGGCACCTTTTCCAAAATTGCATAGTCAAAGGGGCTTCAGTACTTTTTCGGTTGAAGTTTGAACAGACATCAACCATCTTTTGCTAAATTTAAAAACATGTTGAGACCGACACATAGCTACATTTCTATATAATTCTTGTAAAAATGGTTTCAAAAATAACTGTGAAAATCAAATCGAAAAACATATGGACGAAAGATCTCTGATGCTACGAAAATGATAATTTTTCTTTAAATATTTAGATCCATTTACAGTTTTATCACTTCTTAAGTTCTAGCTCGTTATACTGTTTGTTATTATAAACAAAATGTATTTTTCAGTTCAGAGTAAATTGTGTTGATGTTTGAAATTGCTTGTTCGATAACTTTATTACGCTTCCAAGGAATTTTTGATTCGATATCTCTGTTACCGCATGCTTCGAATCGAACATATAAAAAATCTCAGTTACTTGTGAAACACTTTTGTTAAGAATTATATAGAAATGGAGAGTTTGTAGTCAGTTAGACTTAAAATATTTCAAAATTATGGAAAAAAAATGTTGATGTGTATAGAAACTACAACCGAAAAAGTACTGAAAGTCATGTTCCTTAGCCCTTGTGTTTATGCAATTTTGGATAAATTCGAGTTGTACTCGTTTAAGATAAAAACTTGTGCTTGAACCAAACAGAGTCAACAAAACTATTGTTTTATAGATAAGGCATGCTCAGTTTGGTGAAATTGGTTTACCTGTTCAATGCAAAACTCTCCCAAAAGTTTTACAAAGTTATAGGTAATAATGATCGTTCTAATGAAATAAAATTTGTTAGTTACTCACTCGTCGGTGATTAAATCAGACTAATTTTACATTTGAGCTTTTTTTAATTTTTTTTTTTCTGTTTTCCAGCCCTGGGTCCTGATTAAAATACTTATTTATTTATCTTACCAGCTTTATTTCGATGAAAAGGACATTTCTTTGTTACCGAATGGAAAGGTACTAAAGTATCAAAATGCTTTACCAGTTTTCAACCGCGTTGCACAGTTGCGCTCGAGTGTTGCACGTGGAGAAATCAACAAACCGCAGGTTGTGAAAAACCCTTTCAAGTATGCAGCCCATCAGTCAGAATTAGTTAAGATTGAGTCCGATTGCGAATACACTCAAACTGAGTTCCTGGATGAAGCGTTTCTACATCCAGAAGGGTTAGGAGGTGTTGCTGTGGGACAACAGCTTTCGATCAATGCTTCTTGCAAACGTTGCTTATGCTTATGATACATACACAGCCAGATCTTGTCAGCATCCCGGTGAGTAGTAAAAGTACATTTACTACCCATCTTTACTCGGCCGGGCCCACTGTGCAGTATTAGACGCAGAGACAACTGGATCACAGGGAAGAAGAAACGTGGACAACAGTACCATACGTTTCCATGATAAGATTTTTTTTTACGTTGGGAGCTTATTTGCTAAAAGAAGTTAGCTACTGGATACCGGTCCTTAGTTGTCCTCAGTCCTCAAATGGATGGAAATAAGGTTATTTCACACAGAAATTCAAAATTTTTGGCGGAATTTGATTTTTAGCTGTTTTTTTTTCAAAAGTTAAAATTCTTTGCTTAAATTTATTAAACTTGTGATGTTAAATTTTGAATTTCTGTGTACCTTTTCTCTGGTCATTGACCTTGGATATAGCGCCATTGCTCGCTCTTGAAAAGAAACATTGATAGAACAGAAAAAAACAAGTTATAAAAACCTCCATAAAATCCTTTAAAAAAAAAACTTTTCAAAAGATTTTATGAATTTAAATGAAAACATCAATCTCATATACATACCTTTTGTCGAATAAATTTACTGTTAATCCTTAGAAACCTGTTCTGACATTGATTGAAATATCTAAGATGAAACAAATTGTCGAATTCAATGACCTTACCGAAAAAATTAAATAAATTATTAAGAAAACATTTAATTTCGAAAACTTTATTTCCTTTCCTTTCTTAATGATAAAATTATTATTCAGCAAGCCTTGACTTCTCCACGCCTGATTGCAAAAGAATGAACGAGAATTCCAACTTAGCTCAACAGCAGATTCTGTGATATTTTTTCAATTTGTTTATAAATGTTTTGTTCGGCAAACGGATTCAAACTGATTTCATTGGAATACTCAGTTATATAGTGTGAAAAAAAAACTGAATAAGATTATTAATGATTAAAAACATATCACTTAGCTTTGTTTCCTGTGTGGTTGAGCGCTGGGGCCAACATTTGATTTTTGCTCCGTTCCGGTCCGTTCAGCAAGCAGATTGGAGGAACGGATGAGACAGTAAGGGGAACACATGAAGCACGAATAGAAGTTTTATATTTTCAACATTTCTCAACTTCCCCAACACTTGTTCACTTTTACTATTTCACAGGTAAAACACAAATATTCGGGGATTTGTCAGATATTTGGCCTTGCGGAAGAGATTCCAAAACCATAATATTTTTCACACCCCTGAAAATTTCAACTCAAACGTTTTCCGCACAATGTATTTTTTTTCTAGTTCCGTCGGATGGTTGCCTTTATTCGGAGTTTCACTTGAATTTCAATTGAAAGTTAAGTTTTATATGAATTTATATAGAAGAAATCGCGGAAATTTTTTACGGACGAAAAAAAAACGCGTGCGTTGCAATCAAGTCAACGCCTACTCCTCAATCAATGCTTCTTGCAAACGTTGCACAAAAACTTCAAGGTATTTATAAAAACTGTCAATACAATGCGAAATTGGCAAATTAGTGAATAAACCGAGAAGAAATAAAAACTAATTCCTTCTAGACTAACAAAATCCATGCAAACATACTTTACATACGTGAAAATTTTCGATGAATCAATTGGACATAGTTTCAGATGCCGCATGAGCTCACCAATCGAGATATTATGCCAGTTTGTCTCAAAATTCCTCTATATTTATCAATCAAGGCAGAAGAAAGAATGTTAGGATTTGAACATTGAATCGAATGAGATCGACCTTAGGTGATCTTTCTCGTAAATTCGAAAGAAGATTGTTAGAGACACATACACATCGGTTAAAACAATCATATCTCCATTTTCCGAAGCGTGTGGTGGCTCAAACAGGTCTTCATCCGATTCCTTGAAAAAACAAATCACACAAAATCGCTCTTATTTAGTTCAAAATTTTGAAAACCAATCATGATTTTTTCCAAAAGTTTTTTAAAAATGTATGGGAATAGGGGCTCAAAAAGGAGCTATATCTCCGTTGGTGAGCTTGTGCGGCATCTGAATGGATGTCTTATTAATTCTTCGAAAATTTCCACTTAAGAAAAGTATGTTTTCATAGATTTTGTAAGTCTAAGACAACATATGTTCAATTCCTTCGCGGTTTAAACGCTCTTTTTGCGCAAAGGACTTACTTAATTTTTTTGTTAATTTATTTCTCACAGAACTCTTCATCTTCAGGAGTGCCAGGAACCACACTGAACTTGAAAAGAAAGCTTGAAAAAAATCTCCTTAACAGTAGGTAGGATCGGACCTGTTCCGATTGATGAGCTGTAACTTGAAAAGATTGAGAAAATTGTCGGACTCGAGCGTCATCGAAGGATTTCGCTGTAGATTTGCATGTGGATCAACGGCATATGAAATCGAGAGCAAAAAGCGATTTCTTCCAAGTGGAAGTAAATACGCTGAGGAATCGATTGCAATCAATTCATTTTGATAGTGGTGCACTTGAAGAAGTTAACCAGCTACTTTCTCACAAATTATGCCACTTTTAAGAAGCCGATAAAAACTGTATCCTGATTTTCGACGAGATGGCCATTCAACTTGGATTGAACTTTTGTAACAACCTGAAAAACTTATCGGAGAAAACACGCTTCCTTAACATTCTGGTTTAGCCAATCATGTCATGGCGTTCATGTTGGCCGGACGCCAAAGAAGATGGAAACAGGTTGTTGCATTTTTTTTTCGGGAGATTCGATTGAGCATGAAGATGAAGAGCATCATCTTCCGAATCATCTCCAGATCAGAATCTGCTGGACTGCGTGTGCATGTAGTTATCAGCGACTGCGGAAGTAATTTCTATCTTATTTTAGTTTTTTATTTCAATTTTATTTATGTCAGAACCTTATTTTTATAGATGGTATTCAATTGTTCCAGGTAACAACACACGTTTTTGGAATAATGAAGGAGTACTCCATACGCGTGAGAAAGTGCTTGCTTATCGTCCGATCCAGCATCCCGTTGATTCATATCGCCAACTTGAAGTCAGGATTATAAAATGACATCAAACTTAACACTTCAAAGTTGGCTAAGGCTAGAAAATCACTCACGCTGGAAGAGAGAATCCAAATTCTTTACCATTATGTGAAAAACCGGCTGCAGTCGTCGGTCGAGCTCTCTGCTTAAGGGGGGGGGGGGGGGGGGGGGGTGGGGGGTAGGGTCTAACACTTTCAGAAAATCGAATTTTTTATTTTTTTATTTTCTTATTGTAAAACATTTCAAGAATGTTGTGTCAAATTTTCAAGTCAATTGAAGCAAAACTGTAGAAGTTATAGGCCTTTCTCTCCTCCTATCTAATACTGCAAGAAAGCAAAAGCAGAAACTTCAAACGCGTTTTTCTCGAAAGCACATTTTTAAAGTCCGTGGACATCGTCATTTGAAAACTACTTATCCGATTCTTTTCAAATTTGGAACATATTTTCTACATATAAAATACCAGACCCCAACGTTTTTCTTTTTTGATTTTTTTTTACTTTGGGGAGATTTTAGAGTTGAAAAATGGCGGATTTTTAAGTGAAAAATCGTAGTTTCTACTTCAAACAGCCACAAAAATTTCATAAAAATATTTTTTAGTTAAATAAAAACGTTGGGGTCCAGAAAAACATCTATTAAAAATATTTTGCGCTGAATTTTTGACTTCAGATGATTCTGTGCTGAGATACAGTGTCCACCGCAAATCCTGTTTTCTAAAAGGCATCCTCGAAAATGCTCCGTCACCGGCTCATTTTTCAATATTTTTCTACGAAATAATTTCTAAATGTTGTTTGAGCAATGCTTTGTATAATGCAAAAAATTAGAATACATTTGTTTGAACGATAGCTCTAGAAAAAAATATCGTGAAAATGGTGTTTTTTTTATACCCGTTAGACCCTACCCCCCCCCCTTAAACGAATCGGTTCGGACGGTTAAGAAGAATGAGGTCAAAATAAGACAATCTGTGTTGAACAGCGCCAAATGTTGCTCAAAACAAGCAGCTTACATGCGCGACGTTATCATGGACAAAATGGAGAAAGCACTGGTTCTATGGATCGAGGACAGTGCTCAAAAATGCCGACAGTGCTTTGAAAAAAAATGCCGACCCGCACTTACATTACAACTTCAAAGCGTTCAGACTCAGGGTTTGAGGCATCAAAGGACTTCGTTCGAATGCTTCAAGGAATAAAATACTTAAACCTCTTCTCCTCCATCGAGCCATGAAGCCAAGATGTATGAAAGGTCAAAATTTTAACGATTTGCCGATCCACTGGAGGAGTAACCCCTAAGCATGGATTACCAAGAAGGTGTTTTCAGATTGGTTTGAGAACATGTTCGTGCCGGAGGTGAATCAATACCTACAAGACAAAGGTCATGAATTTAAAGCTTTAATGCTTGTTGATAACATTTGGTTATCTAGCACTCAAATGTGAAAGTTGTATGTAAGTACCCCCCGAATACTACTTCCTTAATACAACCTCTTGATCAAGGAATTATCGCTGCTTTAAAAAGCAAAACATGCAAGTTTTTATTCAAATATATTTTAGAAAAAACTTGAAAAAGATGGAAAGACTTTTCTTTTAAAAACTGTATTTCGTGTTTTGCTTCTGCAATTAATGCAATAACATCAACAATTTTAAATACATGCTGGAGACCACTGTGGCGGGACTGCGTTAAGACCGAGCACTCAAAAGATTTTGACAATCGGGAGATTCAACTTCTTGCTCACGCGCTGGGAGGTCAAGGCTTTGAAGATTTGAATGAGCAGAACGCTGTCTTCGAAACTACGTTGTAACAAGCCAAGATCTACAATTGTCTCATATATTATGATGGTTTTAGAAGTTGCTAAAGCTCTATAGAAAGCATTCAATGTAATTTTATTGTAAATTTGAAAGGCTCGTCCATCAAAAAGTGCATATTTTCGCAACACACATTTTGTTTTAGATTATTCTTGATGATAAGCGGAACCACATCTGTGATAACCACATAATGCCAAGTTGAAAATTCGGTTACATACTCGACGGCTGGGTATAGGCGAAACTCGTTGTATCAGCGATACATAACAACGACGATGGATAACCAGCATTCATGAGCAACCATGCGGAGGGATGTCATGTTATATTCGCTCTCCGTTTATCTCGTTGGGCGTATCCCACACAATTTCCATTTGAAATTAGCAGGAAAAAAGGTGGAGTTTTGAATGGTTGATCATACTCTTTTTTTTATAAAAATTAACTTTCGACGTCGAATTGGGCCAAATATTCGGTACATCACTACTCGTGAACTAAGTTGAATATCAAATATGCGTTCTGATATGCTTTCACCATTTTGAACATAAATCAACTCGTTGTTTTTCGCTTTTCAAATATATTTTTTTAATTTTTTCAACCCACGTTATCACTTTTTTCATCGCCCACTCTTTTATTCGATAAAGGTCAGTGTTGGTGCCTACATCCAGGAGCAAACAGTATAAAATATTTTTTTTCTGGATTTCAGCGAAAGCTGAATATTAGAATCTTCTGGGATCAACTTCAAAGTAAAATTTATTCCTTTAACATTATTCTCAACCACACCGTTAGGTTAATATCCCGTTAAACCCCACGATTAATGTGCTAAAGAATTTTTCGTTGAAATGTGTTACCTTTTCGAAGCAGTTTGAATTGATTTTCTTTCTTTGCAAAATTCATGTTGAAAGTAATCTCCAAAATGTATGAAACACAACACGTTATTTTTTATGATGTTTATGTTTTTATTTTTCCTATTTTTTTGTCAATTAAATTCAAATAATATGTTACGCTGTAAATCAGGGAACTTATATGTCATGAAAGGAAAATGAAATTAATTGTAGATTTCTTAATAATCGAATTAAAAAATTTCCATTTCAGTACCGATTCACCTCCATATCCCTCTTTACCCTGTTTTAATGTATCGTAAACTGAGGGAACTTAGATCACCGGGGAAGCTTTGATCAACATGAAATTTATGCAGATAATCATTATTAACTAAATCTGAAGTTAAAATATCTGAAAACTGTTTTCGATGTTTGAAAGCCAATAAATTGAGTTTAAAATCAGCTGAATTTGGTGTGTAGTTGGAGATTTTTCTATATAACCTACTTAAAATGTAATTTTAAAGTTTAAACTGTTTTTTCGACGACTTACAAACAAACACCTCTCCTGATAACCTGATAGCATTTAGAAGCATATGGATTGTGTTATAGGAAAGTTTAACTGTTTTCCTTTGTAGATGTATAGTCTTAGAGTTATTTTTATAGTCATTATATGATAATTTTTGGATACTTTAAAAACGAACATTTTCTATGAAAAAGCCTGTATAGAACAAATGGCTAAAACCCCTATCAAATAGTTATCATGGTTGATCATGCTTCAGACTCCTTATCTCAGTTAGTATTTTAAAAATGTTTAGTGTAACAAAAAAGTAACCCCTTCAGAAATATTTGAAAATTAATTAAAAAAGTGATCAATGTTCCTCCAGTTTACGGTAACTACTTTTTTTTCGTTGTTTCATATCAGGAGCAAAACCATGTTGAAAAACAATCTCGTGATGTGACGCAGCGAAAGTATTCCGCTCATAAAATTAAAAATCTTACTAAAGTTGAAATTATTTTTTCACAAATTCTAATAGAACAGTTTCACGAATTTTTGTATAATTTCGACGCCAAACAGAGCAGAAATATTATTTCGAGTATATTCGGCGATGTATAGTTCGCCTAATAAAATTCTAGAACCAAATAGTTACCGAAAAATGGGGTGAATCGGGACCATTTTTGGACTATTTTTTACTTCCCTTTTAGCACCCGATTTGTTTTAGATGGTGTTTTTAATCAAAGAAAAAAAAAAAGTTAAAAAGTTGTGACACTGTTTTTGACGTTTCCAAAAAACTCCTCTGAGCTGATACAACCGTCTCGCATATATCGTACGAGAAACTTTTTTATCTAGATGCTTTTCATGGTAAATACATCACACACAGGCAATGTGGGAGTAATTTTACTTCTTTGTATTTCCACCCTAATGAAGTAAAATAGAAAATTGATTGCAATTCGTCTCCATGGACTCCAAAGTCCAACAGAATCCCAGAATGGGTGCGCTGGAACGCTTTTCGTACTCCTACTAAGATGTGTGTTCTTACTATTATCTGGCGATTTCCGGAAGAAACTTTTCTGGCCAATCGTCGGAAAGCATGACATCCGGTGGGGAGCGAAGCGTAATTGAACCGACAACGAAAATCGACATCCAAGATTGAATGGAGAACTGCTCTGTTGCTGTCAGTTCTGGGGGTGCTTACCATAGACTGCGTGAAACGTTTATCATGAATTGGTAGAAAGCGTTTTTTCTTGTTAAGGTGACATCAAACAATTAACCTAAATTTATCCAAGTACCAACTTCTACGGTATTTAGGGACGACACCCTCAATTCCACGAGAAGGAGGAAGGGGGAAAAGGTTCCTGGATGATCTGAGAAGTAAAGCGAAATGAACCATACAACAAAAACTAGACTGTGGCCAGATGTTCTGGGGCGGTTATAAAGACACTTCGGCACTGGAAATTGGAATGGCCAAAGAGCGTTGGCATGTCAATACGCCATGATTCAATTTGATGGATGGGAGCCAGGCGTGATTAGTTCGTTTCTATCGGACAAAGAAAACGTTTAATGTTCACCATGCTATAGCATCAGATCAGTGCGTTTTCATGGCGAGAAACATTTTCAAACGACAAGACGAATTCATTTATTTATGGGTTGCATTTTTTTCAGAGTTATTCTTAATATCGCTCTAGTTTTTTTCTAGATTGTGCTTAACTTATGAGAAAAAAGTGTGACCAGTTTCCTTCAATATCAAGCATAATAGAGGCAACAAATCGTATTCAATATGTGAAAAGGTTACACATTATTACTCAACTCGCATAAGAATGTAACTAATAGCGTTCTTGTTAATTTCAATGGCTCAGTGTTACCCTGCCAACAAACAACAAACGAACAAAAACGATTTGTGATATTACAGTAAATACCCCCACAATCACGGCTCACACACAATTGTTAGTCACTAAATGTATACTAGCAAAGAATGCCCCCAAATGTTTGCTAGAAATTTGTTGATTGCTATGTTGATATTCTGTGTGTTGCCATGGACTTCTATGTGACTAATAGTTGTTGGAAATTTGACTGATAAATAATTGTTACAGCCTACAGTTTTGACCCAAAATTGAGGTTTTGAAAAACGTTGATTGTTTCGGTAAATTATGTTATTTTTGAACAAAATTGAAAAAAAAAACATATTTAAGCTCAAAGAGGAAGAATTTAATGAATGAAACACATGCTAAGCTAGATATTTGGTAAACGAGCACCCGAATTAACGAACATTTTGTGGTCGAAGGATACGTGAATTGATTTATGATTGTGGAGGGACTGTATTTGAGTTCGGTATCGCTAACTGAAAAATTGACGGCGCTAATGAAATCGCATAGGGTAACGGACTTATTTTGGACCAGAGGACCAATTTTGGACCACCTTGTCTAGCTCTCTTATGAAATGATCATGAATTTTTTTAGCAAATATTGTTGAAGCCCGGGCACTTAACGTAATGCACTATTTTTTTTAATTATTGGATGCTTTATAAGAGAGCTAGACAAGGTGGTCCAAAATAGGTCCTCTGGTTCAAAATAAGTCCGTTACCCTACTCGGTCAAAGCATTTGATCGCCAAACTAAACCACAAAATGTGCCACGCAAGTTGGAGTATTCAATCTTTAAAGACTTATCACTAATCGTGAATTTCCAAAACATTAACAAAAATTGTAATGTTAGATGAATTTTACACTTGAAGGTTAGAACTCTGTTCTTCATTTTACGATATCGGTAGTGTAGTTTAACTCTGTTCCACAGCTTTTTATTGGAATATACGATTTTTCTTCTTCACGAATACATATTTAAAAAATCATTATTTAAAAAAATGCATTTTTCACAATTATTAAACAGGCTATGTTCGAAATATTGAACATGTTAACAGTGGAATTGATTGCATATATTTAGGGGTATTACGTTTAACATGTTCCTTGGGGCAAGGAACAGCCAAGAAACAGTTTGTTTACATTTCCAAGCACCCAACCATACCGGTGCGAAAACCATGTTTGTTTCAAAGAAAAAATTATCAAAATCAAATGGTAGGGGAGAGTGGGGATACTTGTTCCCCCTTTTTTATTTTCACCATATCTTTTCGGGAAAATATAGCAACTCGCCGTCTTTTTTCTTGAACCCGTAGATGAACTAGAAGCATTTTAGTAAGAGTTAAAAAATTGCGATTTTTCTGAAGTTAAGGAAGACTTGATCCCCCTATTGAAGGAGACTTGATCTTTTATTCAGGAAGCCTTAATCCTTGTATAAAAATCAAACAAAACCCTAAAATAGAATGTTAATTGATTATTTTGTTCATGTTTGTTCTCATTTAACAATTTATAGCTGACAAAAGAAGAAAATTGTAAAACTTTGTCTCAACGTTAGTGACATTGCATACTTGAAGGCGCTATTTTTTATAATTAAGAGTAAATTAATCAATTTAGCCCTTTTCTTCAGACAATTGTAGGATAAATATTATTTTTTGGATAAATATTAGTAATCTCGTAATCAGCAATGATAACGATCAATTCAGAGGAAGAATATGCCGTTTTTAACTCCAGGGATCAATTGTACCCATAATCAACATTTTAGAAAACTTTTTCTGAAAAAAGTTGAGAGTTTTCCATCCCTTTGAAAATATGACATTATGAAGTTCATTTTACGCTCGAACGATTGATACATTGGAACAAATATTTTTTTTCACAATTTTCCATTTTGTAAGGAACATTTTAAAGTGATGAAAAAAGATCTTCAAGTTACATTTTGTAAATTTGTTCCAACAATGTTCAATTACTCAAACAATTATGTTGTTAAAATTTTTTAAACTGCAAGCATTGTTATTTTACTCTTTTTGGCACATTTTTCTAGAACATTTGATCTTTGTCAGACATTCCAGTTTCGAGATATAGCAAAGGAATCAAGTATCCCCAGGGATCAAGTACCGTCAACTGGGGCAACATGCAACATTTTTCAACTTCAATGGCTTCTAAAATCTCAATGCCTACCGATAATCATTCCACTTGTACATCAAAAGTTTTAAGGTTGATGGGACACCAAATTGACGTAGTCAGATAAATTATTGGTTTTACCAGTTATTTCTAAATTTTCAAAAACATGCGATTTTCACCCTACTAAGAAAAAGGGGTAAGTTGCAACAAACTCTGTAATTAATGAAGAATTAAATGAAAACGTTTGAAAATTTAAAGTTTTTTGTACATTTGTGATATCATAACGCATAAATTACCAATAACAGTAGTTTTTGGTTTTGTTCGAATTAAATTTTACATTTTTTCTGTCAAAAATGTTTTTAAGAAAAAAGTGTTAATATGTTGCATACATTTAGGGGTAAAAAATACTACAAAATATTCTATTATCTTGAATCATGAACATAAATCTTAGGATGGATGAAATTTGAATGTTAACAAACGCATAATACAAAACTATCATATTCCAGCATATGGAAACGTGATTTATGAGATTTAGTTCTGATTTGCATTTTGTTGCATTTTGCCCCTGTCAGCTTAATGAATTATAAAAATATTTATTTAAAAAAAATTGGTGGTTGTCCGAAAAATATTTATATACAAACAGTGTTGGTATTGTATAATAAAAGCAATATAAAGTTTGTAGTTGATTTCATTAAGCCTATCCGTCATACGAGGAAAAGGTTTTTACGGCATCAAAAATGGAAAAATTTGTACACTCTTTCACGATGTTAAAAAACTATATTTGATATTAATCAATTTGATATCATTGAATGATAACTTTATTACAGTATATTGAAATAAAAATTTAATGAGTGTTGTGGTATACACATGTTGCATCAAACCCTGCTTTTGCATGATGCCCCGTTTGACGGTATCCTCATTCTCCCCTTCTGTTTTTTTTTCTGCGTGAATTCTACAATATATGAATCTTGCATGAAAGATAGAACATTGGCGTTTTCGGTGATCCAATAATAAAACACTTTTATTTTCAGATTTTAAGAAAATATAAAAAATGGGGGTTACCACTCTTCCAGAAATCATTATCAAAACTTTTTTTTGAAATCAGTCGAGACATTATCATCGATTTAATTTTTCATTTATACAATATACACATAAATTAATATTTTACCCAATTAATAAAAGTCATTTTTCTTCATGCGAACGAAAAACCAAGTCAAAATTTCTAGTAGCAGTTCAATAACTGATGCTTTTACCCTTCGTCTAGTTGACAAAAATTCAATCTATATATATTAAAAGCAATTTCCGTTTGTTTGTTAGTTCATTTGTATGTTTGTCTTCATATTAGGCTCAGCCGCCATAAGAGCTAGAGAGCTGAAATTTGTCATGGGCGCTCATTAGGACCAGGATTGATGAAAAATGTTTTAAGATTTTCGGAAGACCCCAAAAATGAAGAGGTCGTCCATACAAACAAATGTTGTTTTAGCGATATTGCGATATAATAACGTATGCACCGGATTGAGAAGAAAATTTTCACCTAGGTTGTTTTGAGGAATGGGCAATTGATTCCAGGTATCAGATTTTGTGTAAGGGGCCGGCAAAAGGGTCGTCCATGTTAACTGTTTACTGTTTTTGCAATATTGACGTTATTTTACACTGGATTGAGATGAAAATTGGCACATGGGAGTTTTTAGAGACGAGAAATTGATTCCAATCATCCAATTTTAAGGAAGGGCTCGCAAAAAGGGTCGTCCATATTACCTGTTGACATAATATTTTTTAAATTGTCATGGATATTGTCATCGAAAAAATAAATATTGAATAAAATCAAAGAAACCATAGTCATATTCGACAGGTCTGCATTGCTGTTGGTCGAAAAACAGCAAAAAAAGGTTTGGCATTTGTGTTTTTAAAATTTCGTGAGCGGTGTTCAGCATTTTGGAGCTCAGTTGGACTGTGATAAAACTTTTCGTACTTTTAATAATCATAAAGAATGGTTGATCAGTTATCTGTTCTCAGATTTGTTGTTTATTTGTTGACTGGAAAGTAAAACTCTTGATATAAACTCAAAAAGAAACTGTTGATTCTTTGAGAAATAGGTAAATTTCTTTTCTCTTTTGAGTTCATTAGCCAACTGCAATCTATGTATACATTATTATTAGATAGATTTCACAAGAGTGGAACCTAAAGAAACCTATAGCTAAGTACTGAGTGTACTTTTGTGTTCATATGGTTTAAGTGGGTTCCTGTAGATTGGAGATTTCTGTCCAATACTTAGTCAAAGACGAACTGTTCAGTCCACAGGTGTACTTACCAAAGGAATAGGATTGAAGTTGGTAAGATTTTTGGTGCACAAATCAGCGAGTAATAAGTCAACTAATAGTGAAAACATGGCCAATTCTAGATTGGACGGGGGTGAAAATCACTTTTGGAAAGCCAAAACCTAACTGATAAATATTCCAGTCTGCAGTTAGAAAATTGGCTGCTCCGGGTCCTGTTGTGTACAGTTGGATTGATGTGGAATCGTAAGTATTTTTTTAAATTTTAAAACTTTTGAATGTTAGAAAGGCCATTTCTATAGATTTGACAAATCTGTCAAAAACTCGAAGGCGAACTTTTAAATCCTCTGGTGTAGGTTAACAATTGGTTCCGAAGGAATTTGGTAAGTAATTTTTTGCACAGATCAGAAAGTGATTTATCAACTAATCGTGAAAACGTGAATTCTAGATATGACGGACGAAAATCTCTTTTTGAAACAAAAAATCTAACTGTTAAGTGTTCCGTTGTATGCAGTTATAAAATCGGTTAATATTTTTTACATTTTTTAACGGAAAAAGATATTCCATTCTTTTTGTTGCCGACAACGAGATTCGATCATAGCAGGCAGTGACAGATTTGAATAAAATTTTCTTTTGTACGTCAGACGAGGAAAATTGAAACGTGGGTTGCTTGTACGAATAAATCGAAGAGTTCTTTTGTAAAAAACTACTTTTCCTATCACGGTCCGAAATTCGAACTTACCCCAGCGGAAACCTCCGGAAGCGAGGTTTTATATTTGGTCCTTCCCACCGGCAGGTAAAACCCGTTAGATTGCTCGGCCAGTAGAGTCCGAGGTTTAATACTTTCTTATGCCTGTGATCTATAAATTTCTATTTTGAGATATCGACTAACCTTCTTGCTGATTGGACATTGTGTTTTCTAACAGGTTTGACTGATTTTGTTATTCGAAAAATCAATTATGCCCCCCAAACGCAGTGCTCTTGCAAAGTTGGCTGCGGCTGTGAAAAGCAAAAAAGTAGCTCGAGCCGCTGAAGCAGAGGATCAACGCAATGAAAGATTGGAATCCCAAAGTGAACGCAGCGTAACAGGCCGGTCGACTAAAACTTCAGCGCAGCGCGAAAGTCGATTGAGATCCAAGCGACAACATAGCGAAGCTGACCGTTCAACGCAAACTCTAGATCAGCGTGAGGAAAGACTAGAGTCGTCACCGTAGCGAGGTTGGACGAAGTCAGCGGTCTGAAGTTAGTCGTTTTACGGAAACACCAGGTCAGCGAGAGGAAAGGTTGGAGTCTCAGCGTCAGCGATCCGAAGATGGTCGTTTAAAGGAAACACCAGTTTAACGCGAGGCAAGGTTGGTATCCCAGCGTCAACGAAGTGAAGTTGGCCGTTTGACAGAAACGCCAGTTCAGCGCGGATGGAACGAACAAGAGATTCAAAGGAGTTTTAAAAAACATCCGAAAATACAATTCGTGCTTCCAGATGACTTCATTCGGTGCAACCAAAGTCGTGCGTGATAGATCGACGATGACTTTCAAGTTTCAAGGCCAAGTGTATCATCGGACCAGTTTGCCTTTGCCGAATGAAAGCCACAAGTTTCTTTAAATCTATTTTATGAGTAACGCTCAAGATCAAATAGACCAGCGAAGACGATACATTTAACGAACAGAACGGCATATTGTTGAGAAATTGCAGGAGCTGTTACACGAACAAAACGAATTGGTAAGGCTTTTCAAAACCGCACTAGAACGAATGCTATCAGATGATAATGTGGTCGCGCTTACAGCAGACAAAACTCCTGTCGGTGAGCATGCACGGAGATTTAACGCACCGACGATGGTTGATGAGGTTGCAATTGTCATGGTAGGGAACCAGCACTGCGAAGCACGCGATATTGTGCTGTACCGAAAGAACGGAGATCTCCAAAGAATCTCGGAGACACACAGGTCATATGTTCCAATCATGTTCGTTGGAGGAGAGGATGGATACCACTTCAATCCGAGGTTTCTAAATCCACAATCAGGCGAGGAAATCAGTAGAAAATTCAGCGCGGGAGTAGCCATGGACTTTAAATCGATGGATACTGTAGTCAATCTAGTTAAAACCGTGGAATATCCAACTGAATTTTTAGGCGGCGCCTCGATCTTCCTCTAATGAAATTTGAAACCACCTCAGCTTTGTAACGGAACCAGGCTCACTATCCAGCGGCTGATGAATACCGTGATTGAGGCGACCATTCTGACAGGAAATTGTAAAGGGGACGTTGTACTGCTTCCGCGGATTCCAATGATTCCGACGGATATTCCATTTCAATTTAAACATCTTCAGTTTCCTGTGCGGCTGGCTTACGCAATGACGATCAATAAGGCTCAAGGGCAATCCTTACAGGTTTGTGGGCTTCATCAAAAAAATGAATGTTTTTCCCACGGGCAGACCTGCGATAGGTGAAAGCTAATGATTGAAAACTATAGACACTATAATTTCATATAGTCTGGCAAAAAGAATGACGGGAGCCAATCGAATTGTCATTCGCGGGAGCCAATCGAGCAAACTTTCTAAATATTGGTAAATTATGGTTGAAGTATTGTGATTCACTATGCTTTTTTGGCTTTTCAGAAACATTTACCAAAGTTTTTTAGCATAAATTTCACTATTTTTCACCTATACATCTATATATATATATATATAAAGCAATTATCTGTATGTTTGTTTGTTTGTTTGTTTGTTTGTTTGTCCTCTATAGACTCAGCCATCTTAAGAGCTAGAGATCTGAAATTTGGCATGGATGCTCATTAGAACCAGGAATGATGAAAAATGTTTTTAGATTTTTGGACGACCCCTTCTGACGGGGGTTGTCCATACAAGACAAATATTGTTTTCACGTTATTGACGTTATTTTCCGTCGGATTGTGATGAAAATTTGCACATGAGTGTTTTGAGAGACGAGCAATCGATTACAGTTATCAAATTTAGGGTCAGAGGTCGGCCAAAGGGGTCGTCCATATCCACTGGTTAATGTTTTTGCGATATTGGCTTTATTTTACATTGGATTGTGATGAAAATTTGCACATGAGTGTTTTGAAAGACGAGCAATCGATTTCAAGTTTCGAATTGCGGATCAGAAGTCGGCTGAAGGAGTCGTCCATACCCAACTTTAATGTTTGGGTATGTTACATTGGATTGAGATGAAAATTTCCGCATAGGAGTTTTGAGGGACGCTCTTTTGCTTTCAGGTTTCAAATCTTGACTCAGGGGTCGGCAAAAGGGGTTATTATCTGTTCACTGTTTTTACGATATTCTCTTGATTGAGCATAGAATTGTAATGAAAATTGGCACATGGAAGTTTAACAGAAAAGATAATTGATTTCAGGTGTCAAGTTTTGAATCGTGGTCAAAAAAAAGGCCGTCCATGTTAGTTGCTCACTGTTTTCGCGATATTGTCGTGATCATGCATCGGATTGAGATGAAAATGTTCAGATGAGGGTTATAAACTATGAGCAATTGACTGACAGGTAGCATATTCCGTGTCAAGGGTCGGCGAAAGGGGCGTCTATATTCACTGATCACTGTTTTCAAGTTCTTGACGTTATTTTACATATAATTTTACAAGAAAAAATGGCACAAGGGAGTTTTGAGGAACGTAAAATTGGTTTCAATTATCGAATTTCGGGCCATGGGACAGAAAAAGAGGGTTTCATTGAAAGTTCAGTGTTTTCTGCAATAATTTTGTTGGAGGCAGTTAATTGATACCAATTCAAGTGTGAAGGTCAAGCAAAAGAGTCGTGTACACAAACAAATAGTACATGTTTCTGCCATAATGTTCAGATTTTGCAACCGATCGAGAAGAAAACACTCTCACATAAATTTTAATAAAAAGCCAATCAACCGTTTAATTTGAATTTCAAGTAATAGTAATAGTATAGCGACTTTAAACACTGTTGAATTGTTTCCCCAAAATTGTCGAAAGAATGTTTCGAATACATTTTCTAAACTCATTTTGACGTACCAATGATTTAAAGCGAAACGAAGTTCGTACGGGATCAGCTAGTCATTATATATTTTCAAAATCAATTTCGCGTTGATGTGACAAACATAGCATGTAATTTAAGAATCTGAGAAACTATTCATAATTTTGCAACTGGAGAGAGCTATGAAGAGTTTGAACATTATCATAGAATGCTCGATTGGCTCCGCGCGAATGACAGTTCATTTGGCTCCCGTCATTCTCTTTGCCAGACTATATGAAATTATAGTGTCTATATTGAAAACGAATGAAAATGAAAAACAAGCAACCATCATCATCAATCAGCTCGCCTACTCGGAATCATCATTGTTTATGTTGCTATGTCCAAATGGGTTTCGCTGAAAATCTTTCATTTGCCAATGTAGCCTCTTTCTTTGTAGCGAGAATTCGTTGTCATGATGAAGCGACGGCTGAAAATTATCATCAGCAGCTGGGCTCGCTCCAATGATTGCTTCGTTTTTGTCAGTGGAAACGAACTCGATGAAAATTAACAAAGGTTAACTAGCCGAGTGCGAAGTGCCAATTAGAGCAAGTTCACTGGTGTTGGGAAAAAGTGGTAGAAATTTTGTCTATTTTTGTATATTTTGTAAATTTTGCCATGCAAAAACATTTTCAAGATCTGTGGCCTTCGAGTTTTTCTACAACACGTGTTGTATTTTCGCATGCTGTGATGCAAAAATAGCAGTATTTTTATCACATACGGCTGAAATAGAAACAGTGCTGTTAAAAAAATACAACGCCCAAAGGTTCTGAAAACATTTTGGCTTGGTAAAATTTACAAATTGTCAAAATTTCTACCACTTTTTCCCAACACCAGTGAACTTGCTCTTAGGGCTCGTTCCTCGTTCGGCTCGCTGGACTCGGTTTGTTAGGATGTTGCTTAGGAATATTGTGTATGGGTAGATCATATAACAAGCAAAAGCATTTGAATCGTACAGCTCCGTCGGTTTCAGCAAGTGACAGGTCGGATTGGCTTCCTTTTGCCAAATAATTGGAACATAGTGTCTATGGTTTTGTGATAATTAAAGAGACCAAAGAGACTGAACTGCATTAGTATTCGATTTTTTCCACCGTCGTAATACCTTATTCATAATAAGCATCATAAAGATACCCCGGTAGTAGGAAGCTTTGAGCTATCGACGGTTTTGCAATTTAATTTCCGTTGGTAAGTTAAGTTTCTACCTATGTTCCTGCTATCGATATTCAAAACATGAACGCTCTTGGTTGGTATTACAGTCCCCCCACAATCATTAGTCACTTAACGTATCATTTCACCACAAAATGTTCGTTCATTCGGGTGTTAGTGGACCAAACATCAAGCTTTGCATGAATTTCAGTCATTAAATATTCCCTCTTTGATTTCAAACATGATTTTGTTTCCAATTTTGTTGATGAATAAAATAATTTATCGAAACAATCGACGTTTTTCAAAACCACAATTATGGGTCAAAATTTAAGCTTGTAACAATTATTAGTCATATTGCCCACAATTATTAGTCACATAGAAGTCCATGGCAACACCCGAATATCAATATGAAAATCAACAAATTTCTGGAAAACATTCAGGGGCATTCATCGCTAGTATACGTTCAAGGGGCAATTGGGTTGAGCTAGCAACCAAGAAATGTTTTGTTTTGCTTGCGAAAAAGTGACCCATGATTGTGTGGAACTTGGTGGATTCTGTAACAATTATGGGTCACTTCTATTTTGCTAAATATTATTGAATTTTCGCATTTCATTCGCTCAGTTTTATTTGGAAAATGTAAACTCTTCTTTTGTGCTTATATGGGACCAATTCATTTGGTTGGAACCTATGAGATACCCGCATAAGGGGCTTAACGGTTTAAGATGTCAACCTTATAACATTGGAATTTTATGCGATAGTTCCACAGCTTATAGTTCACCTTTGATAAAAAGTATTCAAACAGCAATTTTACTGTTATCAAACGCACAAATAATATTTTTAATGCATTTTGATGATATTGTCGATTAACTAAAAATAATAATATTATATAATTTCTTTTGGTTTAGTAGATACCAGCAGATCTAATGATCGGTGACTAATAATTGTGTGTGACCCATGATTGTGGGGGGACTGTATTTTATTGCTAGAAAAAATGGAAAGTAGAAGTAGTGAGAAAAACGGCGTACAGACGTCCCGAAAACGTTGCTCGGGAAACGGATTGTCCGAGACCTACACCACCATCGCAGAGCGACACATAGTGGTAGCGGAAGGAAAGCAGACGGAAGATGGTCGATTGGAAAAGTTGTTCCTGTGTCCGATTGACGCCCATTCAGGATGCCAATACAGGCAACAAGGAGTCAAGTGTGACGTGGCTAATTTCATCCCACATTTCCGCAACATTCACCCTCAGCAGGCATATGCCGAAAACCTATTCCGTGACGACGGGCTTGTGATATAGCTTAGTTGGCAAGTCTGTTGTCTCCTGAGCCGATGTCCGCGAGTTCGAGTCCAAGAGTAAACATCGAACACAGTTGTACCGGATAAGTTTTTCAATAGCGATCCGCCAACTGCAACGTTGATAAAGTCGCGAATGCCATAAAGATGGTAAAACGACTATAATCGAAACAAAAAAAAAATCCGTGACGGAGAGTGTCCTCCGAAAAAAAAACCGAAAATTGTGCCAAAAGTTGGAGTGGCTATTTCAAGGCAAGATTTTATTGAAGCCTGTTTAAAACTGGTAACAAAACACTAGAGATGTACCGAATAGTGATATTCGGCGAACGACCGAATACCGAATATTGACTTTTTCAACTATTCGGCCAAACGAATATTCGGTCGAAAGTTCTGATGAGTTTTCAATAGAAATTACTCTATTTCTAATAGAAATCTTCTATTTCTGCCATCTTAATGCCCCTCATGTTATTAAGTTGATTATTCCCAACAAGATGTATCAGTTTTTTTTTCAGTGGAGGTCTCTTTAATTTTTAAAATATCACCATTAGCTGAAAGGACATTGCTTCTAGGGTGTTTATAACAATAAAGAATGGGTTTCAGTGAAATCTGGGACATAACATGTCAAAGCAGATGCCAAGCTATCTGAAATTGCTTTTTTATTATATCGAATAAGATTAATGTCTAATTTTTGCTAGATGTCATCAAAATAGTTTCCAAAAAAAACGATGATCTTTAACCTTCAGCATACAATACTTTCGAAAACACGTATCCACACGGCCGGGTCTAACCGTTTTTTTGAAAACTTGTAAAAAAAGAACAGAAACTAGGCACTACTCTCAAACATAGAAGAGGAAAAAGAAATAAAATAACTTCAAATTTAAAGTTTTCATTGAATTACAATAGCAGCGGTCATATCATACCTAACGAAGAAATTATTTAAAAAAACGTTTTGAAACACAAATTCAAAAATTTTTAAAGAGACATTTGATTTTTTAGTTTGATGTAGCAAAAAATCTAAATAAACTCGCGTACGATCCAGAAAGTTAAAAAAAAAATGTGGCCATTGCCATCCCGGTCAGATTTAACTTTTCCCGAATTCTCTATTTGGTTTATGAGCAAGCCTGGATATATCATGAAAATTTAGAATAAATGATAATCAAAGTATAAAGCTATCTACAGTGAAAAATGCACGAATACATCTAAAACGTTTTACTAAAACCATAAGTTTTTGTTGATTTTGAAGCTTTTTCAACATTACTTTTGGATATTTTATAAATTATCCAGCACCAGTTAAAAAATTTGACAAGTCTGTTCTTGTATAAATTTAAAAAAGATATATTCGGCCGAATACCTAGCTCAACTATTCGGTGAGCCGAAAATTCGGCTTAACGGTTTTTTGGCTGTATTCGGCGCCGAAAATTCGGCCGACCGAATATTCGGTACATCTCAACAAAACACCATTTACCTCTTTCATGTTTCGAGTGGGAGGGTTTGAAAATAATAACTGAACCGTTGTCCAATGCTCTCAACATGAAAGTGAACTGGGATAACATTAAGAAACATCTTGCCACGGCATCACTAAAAATTAAAAAAAACCATTGCTGCTGAAGTTAAAGGAAAACTTCGTGCAATGAAAATTGACTCTGCATCTCGTCACATCCGTCACATAATTGGAGTAAATCTACAGTATGAGTTGGGCGGTAAAATTGTCATCAGAACTATCGGTAAGCTATAAGTTCCTAATATAGCTATAAGCTATAAGCTAATTTCCATTCATTTTTTTAATAATTTATTTGAAAATTAATAACAACAGCAATAACAGAAACAGCTACCCGTAAGGCAATCGTAACGCAATATCGATTCGTAAGCAATATCTATCCAGACTGACTCTTGTCCTTCCACAATTGTCGCTTACTTTGCTAGCAAAAGCAGAAAGCAACGAGAAAATGTTAATTTCATTCTGGAATATGCTGATGTCTTCTTCATTTCTTATTTCCAAATAGAGCTTCATGTCGTCGGCATAAATGAGTATTTTGATATTTTCGAGAATAAAGGAAATGTCGTTTACATAAAGTATGAAAAGTAGGGGTCATAAATGAGATCCTTGCGGAACTCCTGAAATGACTTGAATAGGGAGTGATTTCTTTCCCTCATTTTTATATGATTTGTGCTTACGTAAGAACTTTAACTATACACATAACACACGACGTATTACAGGACACGACACGTAACGTTCTTACTTTACGGAAAAAGGATATAAAGTTACCTTTATGTGTCGTGTCCTGTAATACGCCGTGTGTTATGTGTATAGTTAAAGTTCTTACGTAAGCACAAATCATATAAAAATGAGTGAAATTGAGGGTACAACCTCCGAGTGCTTTCGCCTTTATGGCCGATTGATTACAAAAAAGATGAAAATTTTATCAGATATCCAGTTTTTAACGAAGTGTCGTAAAAAAGAGTTGGTCCCAAAATTTATTCAAGTTAAAATACCCGCGGTTAGTGAAGCCAGTAAGAAGGCTGAAAAAAGTGCACAAAAAATCTGGCTAACCGAAGAAATAAAGTGCAAACACCGGTCACAATCGTTAGTAGAAGAAAAGCTGTACGCGCTTCATCTGCTGCTACTCAAGCAAGAAGATTTCCATACCAGCAACCGAGTGCATTGTTTTCCAGTGCGCCGCGAAGAAAAGGGTTTGCTGGCAATCAGTGCTTGAAAGGGTAGATCAAAATTTGGCCAAGCGTGTGTGTAGCACGAAACAAAGGCATCGTAAGAAACTGCGTGCGCTTGCTGATGTACAAAGTGGAAAGAAACTCACACTCGTTCCACAAATCATTGATAAGTTCGTCGTCAATTCATCTTCCGTTCAATTGACGGCGTCTGAAAATGATTTGCTCAACAAAGGTTTGAATTATGCCGTAGTTCCCCTGAGCGCTCCAATTTCGGATATCGTGAAGAATATCGAAAGCTCTATTCAATTCCGAAATTTTGCGTGTGGTGTACGCATCGGGCAGATAAAGGTAATGCAGTTGTCATCATGAACAAATCTGACCATGATAAGAAAGTCCGAGACATGATAGCAACAGGGCCATACGAGGAATGCATATTTAAAAATAGGAAACCAAAAGATCCCCTCAATATGCTGATCGAGGATGCCAACGCCGCTAGACAAAAAGTTGCTCAACTCATAGGTGATGTTAAACTTGAAAGGAAATTCCTCGTTTTAAATCCTAAAGTAGACTCGTTATACCTTCTGCTTACCCAAGATTCATAAAAACCCTATTGCTATGCGACCTATTTCTTCCAACATTTGTACACTCACGGAAAAAATGGCAGCGTGGTTGGTTGAGGAAATGAAGAAGTATCCGGTGAAACACGGCAAAAGTGTGAAAAACTCGGTTGAGTTTGTGGATCATCTAAAAGGATTCAAAGTGCGTCGAGGCGAAATTCTGGTCTTCTTTGACGTCTCCGCACTCTTCCCCAGTGTCTCCACTTCCGATGCCCTCCATAGCCTACGAAAACATTTGGAACGCCGCCGAGTTCCTCCCAACCAGATTGAGGCCTACATAACTGTCGCAGAAGTGTGTATGAAGCAGCACTACTTCATGTTCCGGGGCAAGTTTTACAGACAGACCTTTGGCCTCAGCATGGGGAGCAAACTTTCCCCCCTTCTGGAAGAAGTATTGATGGCCGATTTTGAGACCGATTTAGAGACAAGGGAAAAACTCTTCTCCCGTATCTGGTGGCGCTACGCGGATAACATTTTCGCCTCTGTAAAAGAACGCTACCCTCAGACACTAGAACTACTGAATAAGCAGCATAGATCTATAAAATCTACGGTTGAGAAAGAAGTTGAGGGAAATCTCCCCTTCCTTGATTTGCTGATTGTCGTGTCCTCCGGAATTGGCTAGAGAAATGCCCGGCGGAGGACACGACACTGATCTCAAGGAAAGAGGACAACACAATAAAGTTTGGAATCTACCGGAAACCAACCTCAACTGACAGGTACATTACGGTCGACTCGAATAACTTTGGTGCTCAAAAACAAGCCGCCTTCCACTATATGGCACATCGGCTGTACCATATTCCAATGGAAAAGCCTGAGTTTGAAGATGAGAAGCAAAAAATTTTTGATGCAGGGATTGTGAATGGATACGACAATGACTTCGTTCGTAAATTACTTCACAAGCACGCCCGAAAAAAGCACCGAAGTGATGCAACAACACTACAGGGTCCGGCAATTGAAGTGCTACATTGGAACTAAAAAATAATTTGATCAAAACAAAAACTTTTTTTTTCAAATTTAATACGATTTACATCAAAACAGATCATATTTTCGAAATCCATATTGGCGCCTTTCGATTTTTTGTTCTTGAGCTTAACCACTCGCTGCAGAAGCTCAAAGCACATATTCTAAAAAGCCCGCAGGTGGTTTTTGTGGCATTTTATCCCAGAATTCAAGTAGATGGCGCTTCAGAACATCCAATCCGTCATGTTTTGTAGAGTAGACTTCGAGCTTCTGTATACCCTAGATAGCCAAGTCCATAGGGTTCAGGTCCGGCGAACTCTCCGACCATACTATTCCGTACTCGAAATTAATCCTCGAAAAAAAAAATTTCGCACACGAAAATTGGGATCTCTTTCCTTCGTAAGCCAATGCGAAGTCCTGCTGAAAAACCACCAACCAAAACCAAAATTGGGACGTGTCCACAGTTCGAGGACATACCGTAGAATTTTTTTTCGATACGTAAATTGATTGATCTACAACACCTCTTCAGAGTGTTCGGTTGATCTTTACCAAGAAAAAACGGGCGATTACGACCCAGACCTTTAATAAGACAGATTTCTGTCGTCTTGTGGCCTTTGATGAATTTGCATAGGTTCGTGATCTTTCTGGCATCCAAAATCTGTAGTTCTGTTATTTCACGGACCGCTCTTCGGCGACAAATTCATCGGCAGAAAACACGATATTCTCCAATTTTTTCATTCGCGGACCGCGTAAGCTGTGCCTTCGCCCTTTCTACCCATTTTTGCTTCTGTTCAAACGGGAGGTCTTGAAATCTTAGGATCTTGTAAGGCTGGGTCTAAAGATCATTTTCCGGTGTATTAAAATTACTTAGTGTTACTACGCCAAGAAATTCTCTCAGGGTACATCTTGACGGTCCCCACCATACTATACTTGGGTAACGTAATCCGGGGTCATATTGATCACTTTTTTCAATATATTTCGATTATTTTTTCTGTTAAGGGGAATGTGGCATGTTTCATATTTTTAAAACCAGTACTGGATGCCAATGGATGCAAAAATTTAAATTTGATTTAAAAATCGCTTTCGTCTTTGTTCAGAATTTAATGCTTTGGGGTGACATTGATCAGTCTCTATTCTGACGGTTTTAACGAATTTTCTTGATCATAAAGGATACTAAACACCTTCATAATGTTTACTTATGCTTGTTTACTATCTTAACCTTGATTTTAAACGTTTTATTTTAAAAATATTTATAATCGAAAAAAGAACAATGATGCTGCCTACATTAAGGGGCAAAAAAATAAATGGCTAAATAGTTTGTGCTGCTTAATACAAATGAAAATCTACCTTCACACATTTCTCTAGGCTCTTTCACTATTTCCATTTTCATTTTTTATTCAAAGTTTACGATTTGATAGGGTTCCTATCCATTTTTCCAATACGGGCATACTCTAGGAAAATGTCCATATTTTTTTAATATCAAAAATTTATCATTAAATGACTAGGTATAAAAATAGTACTATAACTGTTCATATACAAAGCAAAAAAGTTGTTCTTTTACATTAAACAATCCATTTGCTTCTAAATGCTTTTTAGTATCTTCAAGAGAGCTGTTTGTTTGCGAGCCTTGGAAAAATAGATTTTTTTAAGATTAGATTTTTTACTTACAGAAAAAAATTTCAAATACAAGCCAAATTTTGCCAATTTGATACTCAATTAATAGGCTTTCAAATGTAGAAAACAGTTTTCAAAAATTCAAACTATAGACTGAGTTATTGATGATAATGTGGAATAGTTTATTGTTGGTCAAATTTACCCCGGTGATCAAAGTTACCCCGTTTTACAGTACTTCTGATCTCCAGGTATCTTCCAAGTGCGAGCCAAAATAAATAGATACACTCATTGGACAACTCACGAAATATGTCTTTCTACCGTTTCACAGTCTGGAACTAAGCAATCAAAGCACTACGTTAAGGTTCGAGGACTATTTTTACAAAAAAAAAACTTGATTACAAAATTAACAAAAATATCCTTTGACTTCTTAGACATAATGTTAAAAAGGTGACAAGGTGTCGTCTAACTCGGTTTTGTATACTTCGTAATAATCACTACTAAAGTTATGTAGCAGTTCAATTGCCGGACCCTGTAACACCGGATAAAGAAGAATCGCAAAGAGTTAGTCTACCGTTTTATCCAAAATTGACCAATGGAATCAGCCAGATTCTTCTGCATCATGGTCTAAAAACTGCACACAAGAGTGGAAACGCCCTCAAGGATCGTCTAGTCTCGCTCAAAGATAAGATTCCTGAGGAGGATAGATCCAGAATTTACGAAATTCCATGCAGCAACTGCCCGGCTATTTATATTGGTCAAACTCGCCGTAAATTCAAAGTCCGTCTTAAAGAACACAAAAATGCCGTTGAGAGTGGGAGAATAAACAAATCGAGTGTTGCCGCCCACACAACAGAGTTTAACCATTCCATCGATTGGAAAAATGTCAAATTTAGGAAGTTTGTACGAAAAACATCACATCTGAATGCTTGGGAGTCGATCAGCACCGCCGAAAAACCGTTGATGAACGAAGATGATCCGCCAATCATTTCACCTCTCAACCTGATCAACCAAAAATCCGCATAATGCCAATTGCTTTCAACGAATACTACATCAAGTATGAAACTGGAGCTGTAATTATCCTTTGTTAATCAGTCGGACATCGCCCTGTAGATGGGCAACATCGAGCCCGAAACCGTTCGACAAAAAGGTAACTTTATACCGTCAACTGGGGCAACAGGCAACAATTTTCAACTTCAATGGCTCCTTAAAAAACTTATGTTCACAGTTAATCCTACACCTTATGCATCAAAAGTTTTAAATATGATGGAATATCGAATTGACGTAGTTAGAAAAATAATTGGTTTCATAAGTTATTTTTAATTTTCTAAAAACATGCGACTTTCAACCCCCAAGAAAATGGGGTAACTTGCAACAACTTAGTTTTTAATGAAAAATCTTATGAACACTTATGAAAATTTAAAGTTTTTAATATATTTGCGATGCCTTAAAGACCATTACGCATGAAAACACCAATTGCAGTAAGTTTTTGGTATGTAAATACTTATTTTCACATTTTTTTTCTGAAAATAAGGATGCTGCATACATTTAGGGGTTAATATTACTACGAAAAATTCTACAAGCTGAAATCTTAAAAATACATGTTTGGATGAAAGAAATTTCAATGTTTACAAACGCGTGTTGCAAAACATTTATATTCCAGCACATGAAATCGAGATTTACAAGGTGTTTCTTTGATTTGCATTTTGTTGCATTTTACCCCAGACACCTAACCGAATTCTAAAAATATTTATTTAAAAAAAATGAGTGATTGTTTGAAAAACATGTTTACATCAACAGCGTTGGTATAGCATGAGGAAACCAGTAAAAAGTTTGTAAAAGCCAATCCGTCATACTGGGTAAAGTTTTTTACGGCATTGAAAAATGTTAAAATTTGTACATTTATTGCTCAATTTTTCAAATTTTATATAAAAATAAAAAACTTAAAAAAACTAGCTTAAGATGTGAGAAATTATGTCAGCTTCATTTTGCAATCTGTTGGCAACTGGGTGCACTGGTCTAGCTCAAGCGACGCGCGATTATACGTCGGCGCCTTCAACTTCAGTTCAGCGGCGAGCTGGTTGACGTAGCTTGATCAACGACCGATGACAACAGGACCACATCCGGTTAAAAGTTCGCAGAATCCAGACTGTTTTCCCATGCTAGATTATTAGTTATTTACCCTACCTAAAAATTGTAATATTGGCCTATTCGATTCTTCGTTTACCGATGTTCGTTTATTTTTTACCGAAAAAATTACCGAACAGTTTAACGAACTCCACATGTTAGGATTTCGGTAAAAAAATTACCGAACTCGGTAATTTTCGTTTACTGTGTAGGCTATACCATAGTATACAGTGCCGCTTAAAATATCGCCTTTGAGGCTCTCAGCATTTGGCAAGTCCAATTAAGCGCGTTATGGTTGTCGGCATTATCAGAAGAGCAAGGAATTCATTAGTGGACAGTGCCGCCTAAAATATCGCCTTTGAGGCAATCAGGCTTGCTAAAGCAACGTCGCATGCAAAGACTTTCATTCCAAAGAACTTTCCTTTTCCGTTCACAGCATTTGGCAAGTCCCATTTCAAGAGTTCAGGTTGTCGGAATTATAACAATAAGAATTGCACCGAAATATGTAAGTCACAATTTTACTTATATTATATTATATCCCTAAACTAAACTTTTGAATAAAATTACAGCTTAAAGCTGTCTGTAAAGCTGCTGAAAAGATCGGCGTTTTGATCACTCCTCCGCAACCCGGAACACAATCATTAAATGATCACTTTATTACAATACATTAAATTAAAAATTGATTCAGTGTGGTGTTATATAAATGTTGCATCAAACCCCGCTGTTGCATGATGCCCCGTTTGACGGTATCCTTTTTCCGTAATGTAAGAACGTAATGTGTCGTGTCCTGTAAAACGTCGTGTGTAATGTGTATGATTTCTTTCCATTGAAATTTATTATTTGTTGGCGATTCGTTAGGTATGATTCAAGCCATTTCAGGAGTTTAGATTTTATTCCAATTTTTTGTAATTTGAAAAGAAATGCCTTACTAAAGTCTGTAACAAGAGCTTCCACAAGGTTGCCATTCTCCATTGCATTCAATGAAAAGTCTACAAATTCAATTAAATTAGTTGAGGTTGAACGGCCATGTTGCCTGTCAATTCTCAAAACTTTTAATGCATAAGGGGTATGATTAACTGTGAACAGAAGTTTTTAGAAGCTTTTGAAATTGAAAAGTGTTGCATGTTGCCTCAGTTGACGGTACGCCCCTAAATGTAGTTCTGCGCTCGCAAATGAAAGAAACTTGCACTTTAAACTACTCTCCACAATTATCAACTTGGGGTTGAATAGTTTGGATCAAGTTTGAAGTGGAAATCGCTCGAGTTGGAGTTGCGAAACTCTTAAATTCCACGGAAGCAATTTTTCTCACACTTTTCCAACACCATCCTGATGCTTGGGTCGGATTCAAGAATTCTGATTGCGAGAGAATGCCTACAGCAGCAGCAGCAGCTTCGGAAAGAATGGGTAGAAAAGTTTTAATGTCGTGTTTAGCAGTTTCCAAACTATTAATTTCGTTCCGCAAACAAGGGAGGGCAGTCAACAAGACCATGTGGTCCAAGTTGTTATCTGTAGTGGGGAAGTTAGTTTTTGTCTTGCGGCTTCTTCTTGTTGAGATATCGTATGCGATCAGAAAACATCAGTTATTCTTCTATCGCAAAGAAGGATATTTGTAAAAAAGTTTTTTTTCTTGGGGGTTTGATTCATTTGGGTTATCTCCTCAGCATGGCCTGCGATGGTTAAATCCTCTCAAAATAAAGAAAACTAGAATTAGAATAAGCTTCAAGGATAACAATCTCTAAACTAAAATCAAAACCTCGAAGGGAGATAAGATCCCAGGTTAATAATTCTGCTACAGTTTAAAAACAAAAAATTCTAACTTTTTGATAGAAATTTAATCCCGAATATCGAATTTCAAGAAGATTAGGCTAAGCTTGCCAGCTCGCCCAGATTCTGCATTAATTTTTGTACTTTATTTGCAACATCAAACTTAAATTTAAATTGAATCATTAAAATCTGTGTTTTGCGTCTAGTTCGTTTGACTAATTTTTTTCAAAATCATATAAATGATTTTTTAAAGCTTGAAATATGATTTAAAATTCGATTTTGTCGATAAGAATTCGGATTATGTATCTAGTTTATTGTTACTGAATTTCATTTAGGGTCATCATTGGGAACTCGCTAACTCTCAGCTACTCAGTTCAGAGTGACGGCTACTCAGTTGTCGCGAAAAACGCACCTACTCAGTTCTGACTATATGGCCTTTACTCAGAACTGACTAATCGCCCTTTTCGCGACAACTAAGTAACCATCACTCAGGCTGCGGAAATCGAATCTGATCAAGTTTTTTTGCTCAGTTTTCATGATGGAATGAATACCGCCCGGTATTGTTAAGAAGGATATCGTGTTATTTTTCTTTGAAAAAGTGGTTTCTTCGTCTTAGAGAAGATAATTGAGATGTTTTTACAAACATCGGTGAAAATTGTGTTGCTTTTCGAAGTGTTTCTAATAATGATCATAAAGAGTTGTTAACACATTTTATTTACGCAGCAAAATCACACAACCAAAAAGTACAATAACTTTATAAAAGCATATCAATAAAAGTTTATAAATTGTGATAAAAATTGGAGTTTTAAAATAATCAGGTACTTTCATCTTCGTCTTCGTCCGCATTTTCTACGGCTAGTTTTTAATGTTTTATAAATTGATGTACTGACAACATCATTAATCATTTTTAAATTAGATCTTTCTAAAGCTCCGAATACAAGGAGACTTTTAAAGAACAGATTTATGATTTTCACAAAAGACGCCGTCTTAAAACTACCACCTGTTTTCCGATAATCAGGTTGTAATCGCCTGCTTTGAAAACAGGAGCATTGCAAAAGATTTGCGGGTCCTGAGTTGAACTCGAAAGCCAATATTCCTCGACGTCCTGAAAAATAAATATTTAAATAAAAATATTCCATAGATTGACCAAACGCAAAAGCACTACACTCAGAGGAATCTTATTATAAATTTCATAAGATACATCTTATGAACCACTTTTTTGCGTCCAAACTAATTTTTCATAAGAGTCTTATGAAATTCTTTCAATTTTCATACGATGTTCTTATGAAAAATTGAAGAAACGGCATTTTGAAAAAATGATGAACACATTCATTCATAGCATCAGTTTTTTTTTCATCATCTAACAGTACGAAGCAATCGCCAGTTCAAAGTTATTATAGTTTTCCTTTAATGTTAAATGTTATTGTTATCCCCGGAATGGTAAGTTCGATTTGATGTTTTTGGTGTGAACGTTGAATATATTAGTAAACTAAAATTCATTATTTGTTTACTTTTCAGCTAGCTGATCGGCAAAAAACGAAAGGTCGAAGATTTAGATGCGGCAAAAAAAAAAAAATTTGATGGAGCCGTCTGTTGATGCGCTGCTGATGGTGACAATGCAGGATTTCATTTTAAACGAATTTGGCAAACAATAAAGTGAATGTTTTCAGCACGAAATATCGAGAATTTTTCTTATTAGAAAGTGATTTACTGTTTCCATAAGAATCTGTTATGAAAAGCAACAACCTCTCATTGAAGTAGGCGTTCATCTTCAGAATTCATTCGCGTCATAAGACAATCTTATGAATTTTATTAATTTTTCTTATGGCGCCACTTCATAAGAAAATCTTATGGCATACATAATAGTATTTTTCTGAGTGTATATACCGTTTTCCATCCCATCATCTCAGCCACGCTGAGCTCTTCCACGTTGCTGTATTCCCCTTCAGTGTTTTTTTTTGGCTGGTCTACGCAGTCGTTCATATAGTCTCAAAAATCACTGTATATTTAAAAAAGGATTTGTTTGAATTTATGTCAAATAATATTAATTTTAATAACCTTACCATCTTCTCCTTCTCTAAAAGTCATGTTGTTGAGCATCGTTCCTTTTAAACAAATCTCCAAAAAAATTTATGGTCCGACATGCTGTTGGTTTTATGATGTTATCTGTAAGTAAAAAAAAGGTTTTTAACAATATATGGAACAAAAATCTACGGTTTCCATAGAAAAAAACTTGCCATTTCACCATCGTATGATTTGAAATGAAGAAATTTTTCTAATATTCCTTCCGGGGTTCTGTTGTATTTTAGCATCGAGGCGTGCAAGAATTCGCACTTCTTCATTCCCATATTGATGAATAATTTGTTGCTCCAATTTGGAAAAACTTCTACCAAATCGTCTGCAATTTGAATCATGGATTCAGTAACCATTGATTCCGGGTCAATAATTTTTCGGTGAGAATATTTTTTCAATTCAGTAGGAAGCTTCTTAATTATATTCCTAACCTTCTGTACACGATCTTGGAATGGGATAGTTTACTATAGCAGAAACTTTTCCTGGATCAGTACGTATTCAGCAAGTATTCCCTCCTTGTCCAAAACATACCCCAAGTACTGCACGGACGGTACGCAAAAGAAAGATTTCGCTTTATTAACTGTAATTCCCGCGGAAGACAACCGATGGGAAACCTCTTTTAACATGTGCAAATGGTCTTGGAAATTAGCAGTAGCAATCAACACGTCGTCTAAAAAATTTCATACTTTTGGTTGGAGATCCACACTTAACACTCGGGAAACCACCCTGTCGTAGTCCATTTCTATCCGGATTTTAATCTTCAAAAATGTCGAACGAGAAAATTTTACCGCACTTTGTAAAACCGTCCGTCCGCACCAAAAGTCTTTGTAAGATTGAAGTTCCTTTTCCTCTCATTCCTCATCAATATTTTCTCAAATGTATTGGTATGTTCTTCGAATGAGTTACTTCAGACAGCACTACTACAGGCTAACTAAATGGATTATCACTCAAAATACCCAAGCTCTTTTTTCTCAGTAGCGCTCTTTACCACAGTTGATTCGGGTTTGATGATTTTTTTCCGTTTTGTTTCGCATAACGACCGGTCTATCTCGTCATCAAAGAGTGCGTTGATTGAAAAAGACAACTGTAGTTACCAACAACAACAATTATGTAAACAGAGAAGATTGGTGATTGGAAGGTAAGTAGTTTATGAGGTAAAGTTTTCTTAATTTCCTTGTTTTTCTTTTAGGTTCTTTTTACGATTGCTTCGATTTTGCACAGGTTAAAAAGGTTGGAAAATAGGGATACATAGAGAATAAGGTAAGTGGTCAGTGAAATATCAATAATTTTTATTTTTTTTTTCTCTTGTAGCTCCTTCTTCTACACACCCTACTTAGGGTAGCAGGAGCATTGGTCAGTCCAAACGGCATGACCTTGAAATGGTAAAGACCTCGACCGGGAACTGTGAAGGCTGTTTTGCATTTGTCCGATTCCTTCAAGGGAATTTGCCAAAAACTATCACTCAGATCAATTGTTGAAAGGTAAGCAGTTCCCTCTATTTTACTTAAAATGTCTTCTGTAAACGGTAAAGGATAAGCATCTTTGTGAGTTACTTCGTTGAGCTTTCGAGCATCCAAACACAAACGTACTCTTCCATTTTTCTTCGCCACACAAACTAATGGATTATTCCAAGAACTTTTTGAAGGCTCAACAACATCGAGGGCTAACATCCTATCCAACTCAGCATGCACTTGATCAAGGCGGAACTTAGATATAGGGTAATACCTTTGCTTGATGGGTTTTGCTTCTCCCGTATCTAATTCATGCTCCATGATAGAGGTTCTTCCTAAATTTTGTTCTGAAGTATACGAAAATTGTTCCACCACTACAGTGCACTGTAGTCAGTGAGTTTTGTTCAACTTGACTACGCTTAATCATCTTCTGTTCATCAACCAGTGAATCGACTGAAACCACAGAAACGTTTTTGTCAGGTTTCAAAAACTGAGGAATGATTTTAAATGCCTCCCAGAAATCACTTCCCAAGATTAACGACTTTTGAATGGTGGGAAGAAGAAATGTTGGTAGAACTCTAATTTTACCTTGAACGTTGTATGGAATGTCAACATATTCTACAGCAACATGAGATGAGCCGTCTGCCGTTGAAATCAGTTGATGAGTGGAATGTCGATCTAACTTCAGTTTTGTAATTCGTGAAATTCCTTGTTTCCCCAAAATGCTACACATCGCACCAGAATCTAACAACCCAACGAACTCTCTACACAGAATATCAACTTTCAGGTGCGGACGGTTATCATTTTCTACATAGCAAACCAACGAATTAATTTCTACTGACAAATGGTTATTCTGAATCGGCAAATCTCATTTCGCAAAGCTCGACCCCTCTTCTAATTTTTCGAGCTCGCTTGACCTTCCCATAGAATGATTCTTTTTATTCGGACAGTTGGCCGAAGTTACTCCGCGATGTCCACATTTTTAGCAAATCCTTTTACCCCTAGGTTTGGGACAAGAATAAAAGAAGTGATCCTCTGAAGAGCAATTCCAACACTTCCGTTTTACTTCCCTAGAATTTGCCTCTAAAGCGGCAACATTTCGAAGCTCGCGTTCTTGTCCATCCTCTTCTGCTGCGGGGCATGCCTGCGAATAATCTTCGGGTCCTTCTAGAAATTGGTGACCTTCACCGTAAAATGGTCTAGATTAAGGTTACCATACGTACTCTTTTAAGAGTACATGTACTCTTTTTCGATCGAAAAATGGGCGTACTCTTCTTTTTGTGAAATTTTACGAAATGTACTCTTTTTTAATGAGAGCCATTTAATCAGAAAAATGAAATTGTTTGTTTCAGTACACAAAGTTCGCTTACCACATCTTATACAAGAAATACGAAAGAATTACAACTTACAATAATTTTCAATACCTGTCCTAAATATCCCGTATTCATGAAGGCATCTTTGAAAAGTAAATAACAATTAGGGCAATAAACGCCTTTGAGTATGCAATAATCCTCCGAACAGTTATCAAAGAGCACAAAAGCAATTGGCTCAAATGTTTCGTAGCGCACAAAATTAATATCTCTCTTGAAATGTAGTATTTTATCGGGTTTGAGGTGGTTTGTCAGCAAAGCATCAAACACTTCTTTTCCTTCGAATAATCCAAATAGAAATTTTTAGTCACTGACTTTTTTCTTTTGATTATAAAAAAAAACATGAGAAAAATTATAATATCATATACGTTATACCTAAGCTTTCCAGAAATGTATCTGAGCGTATTTCTGGAAGGGCAAATCCGGGTATTTAACCCAAGAACCTTGCAAAATCCGGGCATTGGATTATAAAATTTTCCAAAACCCTAGCCACCTGGGAACCTGGAAAAATCTGACTAAAATTCCGGTTTTTTCCAAGCAAATTAAGAGAAAACGTGAAAAATACTCATGAAATAAATATTTTTTAATGAGTCAAATCAGCGATGTTCAATTCAAATTATACAATTTCAAAAAATGTTTGCACGAGTATTTCGATGAAACAAGTTCATAAAATCGTATATTATGTAAAGAAAAATGTTGTTTTGGTTTTAATTTTTGTTGGATTTTGGATAAATCTGGGCATTTTTCCTCGACACTTGGGCAACCGGGCGTAACCGGACTTTTAAAAATAAAATTTCCTTGAAAAAGCAAGCAATTTGGAATGCTTAGTCATACCTATTGCACCCAACAAATTGGCAGTATTTGAAAGACTTTCAAAAATCTGATTTTTATAGAGTTTTCCTTACTCTTTTAGAGTTTTTTTTATTGTACTCTTTTTAGCATTGCGGGATATGGTAACCCTAGTCTAGATTCTATTTGGTGGACATTTTTAGGACGATCTGGGGTGGACAGAGAAGGTTCCAACATAAAATAGCGCGGAAGTTTACGCGAATATCGTCTTCGATCGAGTAAAAATTTAGCTGATTCTATTTTCTTACAAATAGAAACCAGCTTATCGCTAGACTTAGAGTCATGAGCGGCAACTTTCTCTAAGTAAAATGTGCTGAGATTTTTACGAAGGTAGTAGAGCTTTTGCCCATCTGTCAAAGGATATCTTATCCAGCGGAACAAAATACCCATAGCTGAAAAATAGGAGGTATAAGATTCTTCTTCCCCCTGTATTCTTGATTCGATTTCTTCCATAAGTAATTCATCGTAATGAGGTGGTAAAAATTGTTCTCGAAACTTTCTTTGGAAATCATCCCAAGACAAAAATGTTAAATACTTTTCCCTATACCATCGCAAAGCAGTTCCGGTTAAAAGATGCACTATCGCAGATAATATATCTCCATCTGACACATGCTCAACCCTCTTGTACAACGAAACTGTATCCAAAAACTCATTAGGACTTATACCACTATCATTACTAAAGCTAATCCTCCACTGGTGGATGGTTTCGATTTCGGCCTACCATAACTTGGCGAAGGGGTGCTACGACTTGCTAATAGATCTACGTATTGCTGGTTCCGAGAGTTAACCGATTCCTCTATTTGATGTAGCATCGATTGAAAAACACCAACCTGCGCGCTAAGTACCTTGTGACGATTTTCAACGTTGTCAGAAACGCGAACTGCGGGATCGGGGTAAAATTGATCGAAAGTAGTAGAATTCGGACGCGAGTAAAAAGGGTTTTGTCGTTGAGGAGGGGCAAGAAGGTTCCGATTAGCTATGGGCACGGTTCCGGTCCTACTGACTCGCGGTGTCGCAGGAAACTCATACGGCGGCAGCTCTTCGTCCGAATCTATCCGAATGCCATCAAAAATAGTAACGTTTTCAGAACAATTCCTAGAAAGCTTATCGATTCTATCGCTTATAGTTCGATTGATCTCATCGTCTTGAAATGTAATTCTCGATTTTGACTTTGCTTTAGCTGGAGTTGGATCTGATATGGTCGCGTTATCTGTGAAAGAATCCGGGAAGTTTTCAACAATTTGCTCGATGATGGACCTCGTTTGTACAATGATAATTTCGCGCGAAGTTTTTATATCACTATCAAGCTCAGGTAACCTAACTCCCCTGTCATTTAAATGAACGAACTGAGAATAATAACAGGGTGGCCACAACATTTTCATTTTGAAATTCCCGGTTTTTTCCCGGTTTTCCCGGTCAAAAATTTTAGGTTTTCCAGACTTTTATTGTCCATTTTCGTCTGAATATAGCAACATTTTCAACATATTTGGTTGTTTCATAACACTCAAATCATTCTACACTTAGACGAACTCGATTCTATTCTAAGGTTTTCATCACATTTTTTTTAAATGATAAAAAAAACATACTACACAAAATCGTTAAGGGTTTTCAAGTCATGTTTACAAAAAAAAATTAAAAATGGTGTGTCAGGACTTTTCAATCAATCATTCATCATGTGATATCTATCATTTTTTCATAAGTAACAAGTTACAAATACCAAGTGTGTTACTACAGCTCACAAAATCTAATTCTCTGAGAATATTCGAAACTGTTCTGAGGGCGTTCAATCATGTAACTCTCTCGTCAAAGTAAATTCAGTTAAAATGTTGTTTCCAGCGGTTATATTTTGTAATGAATGTATCTTCAAGTGTAATGTAAATTTTTACTCAACATTTATCTCACTGATTCAGAAATAATTGTTTATAATTTCCCAAATTTTTTAAAAATACGGGTTAATTATGAACACTTGTTTTTAGGCATTGTTTGCTTATCTAAACTTATCATTAATGTTTAAATATGTACCAATAATCATCAAGATCTTGAAAATAAACCGTAATATATAACTTCAGTTTCTAAAAATCTGTAAACATGAGATTGTAGGACATGATTACCTATTCCTTTGTGAATCTTAAAATTGCCCATGCCTAATTAAGGGTAAATTTTTAAAATCCATTAATCTTATCTAGACGCAGTGTTTAGAATAGATTTATCTAGAAATACTGTCAACACTAAAAATTATTACGTAACAAAAATTTTAACAGCTTTCATTATTACCCCAAATTCATCTGGACCAAAAAAGAATATTCTTTGTTCATAATAACCTCAGTTGACCCTACCGTTTTCCGAAAAACTTGTCTTCTGTTTTCAGCCAAGTTTTAAAAAGATTTTCTCTAGAATTTAGTAAAGATATTTTTTATATTGAAAACGGCAAATAATTAAAAAAAAACAAATTAAATTTTTGAATCGTTGTTATAATTGTTTTTTTTAATACAATTCAGTTTCAGCACTTAAGTTTCAGACACTGAAAACTGTATCGAAAAGCGATCATTATCGATACCTTTTGTTTTTTTGCCTGCAGTCCATGATCTACTTGATCAGAAATTTGTAGTTTTGCATGGTCGTTAACATGTGGTTATTTGTAAAGATGCAATTCTTGTTAGTCAATCAATCTATTTTCAAAGGAATTTCCCGAATTTGCATAAATTGTGTATGCCAGTCGTGAAAAGATTCGACATTTTCAGCACTCGACGTTATTATCCAACTCGGTAAGCCCAGTTGGATAAATTTACAACTCGTGCTAAGGAAATCAATTTTTGCAACTTGTTGTAATACATTACTAATAAGAAACCATTCACCAAATATTGTTTTTGCATCGTTTCTAAGTTCTGAATGCAGAACATGGAAATCATGATCTCTATTTTGAATTCTGACTTTAAAAGTTTAAAAAAAATATGGACAACGGGTTGCATCATCTTGATTTAAGTTTGAAAGAATATTTAACAGCATATCAAAGAAGATGAAGAAAAATTAAAAACATTTATTCAATTCAGATTCACCCATTGTATTTTTTAATTTCAAATTAAGGATTTCAATTTTGAAATGAGTATTTAAACAAAATACATAAAGAATTCAAAATTATGATATCTAAAATAGTACAATTCTAGTTTAAAATGATTATAACTAGAATTAAACTAGCTATACTATTTTAAAAAAACGAACATTAGAACCCACGAATTTTAAGTTCAAGATAAAATTTTGCTTTAAAATTGAAGTTAGAAAAATTCGAAAGTAATTTAAAAAGGAACAATGTAATTTTTGAAGCAGCCATAAATGTAAAAAAAAATCTTAATCCTACACTACATATAGTCTCGAACTTTTTTAAAAATATTTTTAGCATGATTCAGTTCTGCAAATAATTGAAAAACATATTTATAATTTGAATAAAAGTAATTTCATACATAACTTACACAGATCTATTTTTTTGCTTAAAAAAATCCCAACGTTTCTATGATTCATTTAGTATATGGTTAGCTTTGTTATGCAGAAAAATGTGGATTTGATTTCAGTGAAAAAAGTTACAGTTAGTTGTTCAACATATATTTTTATTTTGAATCAGTTTCTTGGGGTTAAATTATGAACATATAAAGCCGGAACAAATTTAAAATCCGTCTTCTGCCACTCGGAGTTGGAACATTGCGAGGGGGAGGGGGATTATAAAAAATAATGCGAAAAACAAATAAATTGCAGGAAAGCTCGTATGCTACAAAATTGCATACCATATCATTGCCAAAAACCTATAAATCAAATATTTTTTATCGAAAAATTACTAAAATCAAGAATATAAAAAGAATATATCTCCCATCTTCCAATATTTGTTTTCTGGTCTTGTAATTTTCCGGATATTTTTTGTTTTTTTCGAAATTTACATAAAATACTTCAAATTTTATTTAGTCTCCCCTTCGGGTTTTTTTTTTGGAAATTTCGAAGGGAGGTGTGACAAAAGAAGAAATTGATATTTGTTCCAGCCTAACTGTTCAGGTTAATGATAAAGTTATAAGATATTTTGTAGTGTTTAATTGGAAACAAACCCTGTATCAGGGAGAAAAATCTTAGAATTTTTTGCAAAAACATGCAAAGCTAAGGCTTACTCGAAGGATTTATGCAAAAACCAATTTGAAAAGTGTTCGAATAAGGTTTTCAAAATCAAAGAGGGTTAAGTAAGTTAGAAGGTAAAAAAGAGTACACATTTTTTTTTAACTATCAGCTTTGTTATAAAATGCAGATTACAATAAATAAAGCCATTGTTTTAAAAAATTGAATTTGCAGTCTTGAATTCGAATCATTTGTCAGATTCTATCAAATCTAGTGATATCGAGTTTTACTAAGTTTTGTGTTAAATCTAAGTACTAAGTTAAATCAATCATTAATAACTAATAAATCGAAAATCTTCTGTAAAAAACAAAAACTGATTTGAAATCTATTTATTATCCTTCATTTGATAGAGAATTCATATATTACCTAGCATTTCTACTTTCAAAGAAATAATACTTGAAAAAAATTCCTGACGTATAACGTATAACTATTTTTGACATCATTGAAGAACGTTTATGCGCATTTGGTATCAAAGATTCAAATTTCATTAACAGTTTTGTTGGAGACTGCGAATTTTTTGACTTATGCGTTGGAAAAAATATTTGATTTATTTTGATGCTATCATAACTCTGAAAGATGTACGCTTAGAGTTAAGGAAAGAAAATCTCTTCAAAGAAACATGAAGTTTCACTGAGGTTTTATGTGTGTGTGTTCGTTTTCAAAAAAAAAAAATTTTTTTTTTTATTAAAAATTTCAAAAATTAACCTTTGAATTTCAAAAACTAGAGATAGGAGAAGAAAAACCAAATTGAATATTTGGATATGTCGCCCTCAAATCAGCCAAAATCAGCTCTAAAACCCTCTTCAAACAGAAAAACGTAAGTATTATTGCCTTGTACCATCATAAAAAACTGAAAATAATCAATTTAATCGCAATATTTTGTTATTTTGTTCAAATACTATACTAAAAACACAAATATGTATATTTTAAATGAAGTACCATGCAATGTTGAATCATTTCAACATTTTTAAAGAATTTAATTAGTGTCTTCTACCGACATAAACACACCCTCATAAAAAAAGCTCGTAAAAATTTTAAACAGTGTTACTAAAATTTCATATGACTATTTTATTTCGATTTTTGTCACGATTTTAGCAAATTTTCAAAGGAATCTCAACATATTCAAGCTTTAAAAAGTGTAATTCGAAATTTTCTGGATAAATTATGACCAGTTTTGAAGAATGTTGATTTTGAAAGCACAACTTAAAAAAATTGGTTTGTACACCACCCCGTGAAGTGATGCTATTATTTTTTTCAAACAGTACGTTTGATAGGAGATGGTTTCCTTTTCAACTCAGCAATGTCAAATTTATTATTATAAAGCTACAAAAACATCGTGATTGATGGTTTTTTTATGAATCATGATGTGCGATACTTGAAAAAAATTAGGACACTTTTTGAATTTCTCATCTCGTGCTTTGATGCAGTTTTAAATTCTGGGTTCCGGTAAAATTTGTGATTTTTTTTTTCAATTTAGAGGGGTTATTGAAGAGAGATCAGAGCAGTTAATAAATTCAAAAACTTATGTAACTTCTCTTACACGTTTTTTAACTGTTCAAATCTATCTTGGAAATTGATAATATAATTCTGAATTTTGAATTTTTGGTTGAATTCCTGATCTTGGAACCAAAACTGAATTTCGGTTTCCTTTTGTCAATTTTCCCGGTTTTGGGTCTGAATTCCCGGTTTTTTCCCGGTTTTCCTGGTTCGATTTTCAATTCCCGGTTTTTTCCCGGTTTTCCCGGTTTTCCCGGTTCTGTGGCCACCCTGTAATAAGGAGAAACCTCTTCAAACTTCTTGGTTTCCATAGCTTCTTCCAATCTTGGATATAGTTTTTCGATGTACTGTAGAATTGCTTTTATCTCTAACTGTAAATCGACTAAAGCATCCAAATTTGGACAATTGATTTGCCCCAAACTTTCTTTCATAATCGTTTCTTCCAAAATCCGTTCCCTTAATCCCCTGTTCAAGGTGTTAGAGATCGATCGTATAGAACACTCATAGTTGAGCTGCTCTTCAAAAAGATGTTTAATATCCATCTTATTCATGTTACCAGAATCACAGAACCTCCTCTTCGAACCTGAAGAATAAAACTGAATACGATCAACTTTTATTGGTAAAAAAAACAATGAAAAATGGTTTTGACGATCTTACGCTGCACACAGGGGAAAACGATGTAAAAAGGTGATCAAAATTGTTTACGCCAAAACGGAGCGTTTTAGACCCATAGTGTCTTCGGGACATTTTACCTACATTCAAAGCACTTTAAAATGAACTTTTGATAAAAATGATTAAATCACCTAGCAGTGAGATAGAAAAATTATTTTTTGTATTTTTCATTTTAGAGCACTTATGTCTTTGGCAAGTTTTTAGATTGTAAAAAATGTAGCAATTTTGTTGAAGACGTCAACATCGTAGAAGCTAACCCAAAAAAGTTAGAAGGGTTCAAAATAAAAAAATATTTTTTTATCAAAATTTTCAGTATTTTAACGATATCTTTTCAGGCCGAGCTTATTCGAGCAAGATATGTTTGAAAGAGTTTTGTGTTACTTGAAATCAAATAGTTTTGTGGAACACACTTAATAAAAATATTCAGACTGAAACGAGTTAGATTGGAAAAACTGAGAAAAAATAGCTGTTTTCGAACACCTGTATCTTTCTAGTTCGGTTGAGTTCGGTTCATTTTTTGGTTGCATTAGAATCAGGCAGGTTTCAACGTTGTAAAAACATATAGTTCACAATGTTAAGTTGTTTATTTTGTAGCTTTATAAATGATTAAAGTTAGCTATTTTCAAGGAATCTAGAGGACAAATTCCAAATTTTTTTAAACTGACAATTAGCAATCGTTTTTATTTTGGTGAAATTTTAGCCAAATCATTCTCTCGCTCGCGTATGACGTTTTTAAGCCTCCATTGACGAACCTTATCATCTACCTTTCCGCTTACAATACAATATACTTGATGAGTTACGTTAGCTAATTTTAAATGCAAAAAAAAATCCTCTAGATTCCTTGAAAATAGCTAACTTTAATCATTTATAAAGCTATAAAATAAACAACTTAACATTGTGAACTATATGTTTTTACAACGTTGAAACCTGCCTGATTCTAATGCAACCAAAAAATGAACCGAACTCAACCGAACTAGAAAGATACAGGTGTTCGAAAACAGCTATTTTTTCTCAGTTTTTCCAATCTAACTCGTTTCAGTCTGAATATTTTTATTAAGTGTGTTCCACAAAACTATTCGATTTCAAGTAACACAAAACTCTTTCAAACATATCTTGCTCGAATAAGCTTGGCCTGAAAAGATATCGTGAAAATACTGAAAATTTTGATAAAAAAATATTTTTTTATTTTGAAGCCTTCTAACTTTTTTGGGTTAGCTTCTACGATGTTGACGTCTTCAACAAAATTGCTACATTTTTTACAATCTAAAAACTTGCCAAAGACATAAGTGCTCTAAAATGAAAAATACAAAAAATAATTTTTCTATCTCACTGCTAGGTGATTTAATCATTTTTATCAAAAGCTCATTTTAAAGTGCTTTGAATGTAGGTAAAATGTCCCGAAGACACTATGGGTCTAAAACGCTCCGTTTTGGCGTAAACAATTTTGATCACCTTTTTACATCGTTTTCCCCTGTGTGCGCTGTTGCAAATAAGAGAAACCAAAATGTATGGGCAACAAAACAACTATTAGATTCCCACAAATATTTGTTTCTCCCACTTCCACTCCAACTTTGTGACTGAAATGTTAATCAAATTCTTCTTAGAGCCAACAGTTCAGAGAATTAACTTCTTCCAGAAGCTTTTTTTCCAATCGCCAATTTAGAAAAAAAATAAAAGTATTGAAATCAAATAACCAAAAAAAAATAAAAATATTACCGAACTTAAATGAACCATTAAACTGGGGAAAGTGGATGAGGAAACTCTCCAACGAATACGAAGCTCAGCTTAAAACCGCACACAATAGAGACCTTGGAGTTCTCTTTTTATCCTTATTCTTAGCACAGCTAACGAAACTTCTAACGAACAAGCTTTTGAAAGACCCTTTCAGTTCTCTCGTTTCCAATTTTTGCACAATTTTAACCTTTTTACAAAAAAAAACTTTTAGTTCACGGAGTTTTTTTTTAAAGTGGACTTAACGCGGCGTAAAAAAAACTACCCGATAGGAGGAAACACGATAGATTGTTGTTCGGATGATGACTACTAGCAACTATTGTTGAATCTCGATCACTCATCGATCGACCTCCTCCTTGCTCAAAAGATTTGTACTGGGTACTCAATTTTGCACATTTAGTAGTTCTCCCAAAAGTATTACTTTGCACTAGCGAGAAAGAGTGGTACGATAACTTTTTTTTCTAATTGCAATACTATGTTAATTATGTTACCCTTCACACGATAATCAACGTTTGAATTTCAAATAGAAATGCGATTGATTTTAATTTTTAATAAAACGATCTATTTAATGAAAACTTCAATAAACAATTAAGCCATCAATTTGGGCGCCATTGCTACGAATCGAAAATTATCTTGCGAGATTAAAAGGCGCAACTAAACCGTCGGCACTTAAGCGCCATCCACTAAGAGTAGATGTGCCAACGGTCATCAATCAGTTAGCCCGGACTCTTACCCCAGGGGGGGGACAATTTAAATTTGCGCGGATCTCGTTTGTTGAAACTAGTCAATCTCAAGGGAAATATCGGAAGAATAGCAAACAAATTTTAGAAGTAAAATAAACTTACCGACGACGCGCCAATCACTTCCGCCCAGCGTCTTAGCGCAGACCTTCAATTGGCCTCCAAGGACCAGGTTCAACAAACAGTAGGCACTTCCGCTACCCGAAAGATCCCGTTAACCGAACCGAATGCACAATAATAACGTGTCGGAGACTACCAGCTTCAACAATTTTTAGATTTCGGATTCTATATATGTAGATCCAACGACTACGGACTACGAATTTTTCGACTTCTGAGCGACTTTTCTAATCAGTGTCTCGAATATTAAGAGAGCGGTTTTCAGTTTCCCAGCTAGCAAGAAGCCTTCCCGATCGCATCCCCCTAAGAGGTTGGCTTCGGGTTTTTGCCAAGACAATGCTAGTAGATCGCGCAGGAAATACCAGCATTTCTTCTCAGCGGTTGTATGGACGATACACCGACAAGCCATTTTACTTTTGGTAGCCCTCTTGACGTCGGATCGTGAAGTTCAACCCGCTTCATTATTCGCTACCTAGAGATATTAAACTTGAGATTGCCAGTAAAAGAATTTAAATATAAAAATAAGTTTTTTTTCTGATTTCTGAGTTTTTTGTTGTTTCATACGTAAGGCGACACCTGAGTAAAATGGAGTCGGGCTCTGGGTAAACCAAAGTTAGCGAGAATGATTGGGAGCCATCTTCCAATGATTAAGAGTAACGGCGCTTTTTTAAGATAAACCTCCAATTCTATAAATGAACGAAATCAAACATTTCATAAGCTCTTAGAGAACCACGATTTATTAAAAATTATTATTAGTATTTTTCCTTACCTAACAAAACTCCAAATCATAAAATGAAACCAAAACGAAAAGCAGAGCGCTCTCAGCAGCAGAAAATTAAATCATCGGTTGTAGACGTTCTGTCAAAACAATAATTCACCCATAAATTTCCTTTTTCGATGTCTAACTCTGTAAAACAGCAACCGAAACTTGTAATACCAGAAAAGAACAACTTGCTCAAAACTCATTTGTCTTATTGCAGCTTAATTTATTGTTTCTACTTTTTTGGTGTTTTCACACCCCCTTCTTGTTATGTCGTGAAGGAGCGAATGTTTCTTTTTCTCGATTTATTTCAATTGAATTCTGTGACCACTTGGCGTGCCCGAGAATTGACCACATAAAATTGAAGCAAACAAAAAACGGATACAGCGGCGGATAAAAAACTTCCCGACGACAGTTGCATAACGAAAGCAACTCTTTCGTGTTCTTTTTTTTCTCTTCAGACAGTATGCACAGCTGACTGGCTTGGCTGCCGAAAGAGCACCCGGAAAGTCGATTTGACAAGCGGAAGAAAAGCTTTTCCTCAAAAGTGGTGACACATTTATTATTTACAGCACCACAGAGTGGATAAACTTGTATGTCGTTATATCTGTATGACTGAGTAAATACGTACGAATGCTGGCTGTGCTCTAGCTAGATCTTATCCGGATCAGCAAAACACAGCTCAACTGCTAACGAAGATGCAAATTCTTCAAAAGTTTCAGAGCAAAATTGGTTTCAACAATTATGCTGGTGCTAGAAAACTGCAAATGTAACAGTTTTGATGTTTCCGGAATTTATTATAAAAGAATGATAACTCTCTTAAATGTTTTTTATTTCGTTTATTTTTTTGAATACAAAAAATTTTTGTTCTGCGAAAAACTATCGTTGAGTATTTTTTCTATTATTTTTTATTTAAATTGCATAACCACAGGGGCTAAAAAACTGATGTTTTGTACTTTTTCCGTTTTGTATTTTTTCCGTTTCCGTATGGTCAAAATTTGGACAAGGGAAAACGCGTGTAAATCGGTGAAATCGTTTATTTAAAAAGTCAAATTAAATTTCTTTTTCAAGTTTAATTTGTATAAAATTCAGGAAAAATATTCAGTTAGGCTTCCGCGTATCCAAATACGAATTGCCGGGCCTTACGCTTAACCCCTGCCATCAGATTTTGTACAGCCACCTTGGCCACCTTCTTCGCCACAGAAAGCCAGTTTGCCTTGAACTGCTGCTCGTCCTTAGCAGTTTTTTTGTCTTCTTTTGGTTCCGCTTGACAATAGCCCAGTATTTCTCAATTGGATGGAGCTCTGGCGAGCTGGGAGGGTTCTTGTCCTTGGGAACCACCTACACGTTGTTGGCGGCGTACCACTCCACGGCCTTTTTACCGTAATGGCAAGATGCCAAATCCGGCCAAAACAGTACGGAACAACCGTGTTTCTTCAGGAAAGGCAGCAGACGTTTATTCAAACACTCTTTCACGTAAATTTCTTGGTTGACAGTCCCGGAAGCTATGAAAATGCTGCTTTTCAAGCCACAGGGACAGATGGCTTGCCAAAACCAGATATTTCTTCGCGAACTTTGACAGTTTCATGTGCTTGAAAATATCTGCTACCTTTCCCCTTCCTTTTGCCGTATTTTGCCTGTCCCGGAAGCTGCTTGTAGTTGGCTTTGACGTAGGTTTCGTCGTCCATTACCATGCAATCAAATTCGTCAGCATTGTCGTGTACAGCCTCCGGGATCGCGCTTTGGCCGTCGTATTTTGTTTATCATCGCGATTTGGAGTCACTACCTTCTTGTAAGTCGATAGTCCGGCTCGTTTTTTTGGCTCGATGCACGGTTGTAGACGATACACCCAGCTTACTTGCGGCATCTCCGAGAGAGAGGTTAGGGTTTCGCTTGGAACTACCGGTTATTCCCCACCCTCCCTCCTCCCCCGGATCCAGGCTTCTTGCTGTCGATTCCTCAAACACTTTAATTACATTTTTAACGGTTGATTTGGCAACTTTTAGCGATTTTGCCAGCTTTGCGTGCGAGTAGCTCGGATTTTTGCGACGAGCGAGCAAAATTTTGATACGCTGCTCTTCTTCCTTGGACGGCATTTTGACAACTGAAGAGTGAATTCCAAAATCAAAATAGAAGCAACATTCTACAGACACACACCTTCAAAATGAGGGGTATTCAGGTTTTTTAAATGCAAAATTGGAAGAAATACGTCGAGTTGATATTGACCAAATTTTGATCGTATCACTCTTTAGCTGACCCGGCTTCAGTCTACTGAATATTACTACGCTATATCTCGAAACCTAAATATCTTACAAATATCAAATGTTGTAGAAAAATGTGCCAAATAGAACAAAACAACAATCTCAACAAATTTTTTTTTTTTTTATTTTTCATGTATTGAACTTCGTTTGAAAAATTTAACAATTTGTGATTTGAAGATCTTTCTGTATAGCTTAAAAATGTTTCCCACATGGAAAAACAATTATAGAAATATTGATTCATATATGTCAATCGTAAGAGTATACTATGAACTTCATAATGCCATATTTTCAAAGTAATAGTAAACTCAATAATTTCTAAGAAGTTTTCCATAATTTATGTTATGGGTTGCATTGATCCCTAGAGTCCAAAATGATTTATTTTCTCTGGATCGTGATCATTGCTTATTATTAGAGATGTACCGAATATTCGGTCGGCCGAATACCGCCGAAAAACCGTTAAGCCGAATATTCGGCTCACCGAATAGTTGAGCTCAGTATTCGGCCGAATAGGCCGAATAGGCCGCATATCTACTACGGACTTGTAATTTTTTCAAAATTTTTTGGATAATTTATAAAATATCCAAAAGTAATGTTGAAAAAGCCACACAATCATTGAAAGCCTGTGGTTTCAGCAGTTATTTACGAGAAAGAATAACCTTAATGGGATAAATTCCTATAAAAAAGGAAAACATGGTTTCAGTAAAACATGTAAGGTGTATCCGCGTATCTTTCACTGAAGATCGTGCAGGAGAATGCTGAACGGTATCGTTTTATACTTTGATTATAGTTTATTCCAGATTTTCTGGATATATTCCGGCTTGCTTATAAATCCAGTAAAGAATCCAGATAAGTCAAATCTGGCCGGGATATCAAAATATTGTTTAAAACTTGCTGTTTAAAAGTTTTGCTCGGGTTTATTCAGATTATTTGCTAAATCAAATAAAAAAACTCAAATTCCTCTTAAAATATTTTAAAACTTTGTGTTCAATAATGATTTTTCACAATTTTAAAAATATACACAAATTTATTTTTTTTTTCAAAAATCGTCCTGAATGCCTGACCGTGTGGATACGTGTGGTTGAAAGTATAGTATGCTTTAAGTTAAAGATCATCTATTTTTTCAACAACTATTTTTAAGATATCTTGCTCAAATTCGACCTTCATCTAATTCAATATCAGAGAAGCAATTTCAAAAAGCTTGGCACCTGTTTATCCCACGTTTTATCCCAGATTTCACAGGAACGCAGTTATTTTGATGTGTCATCTGATGTCATTTCAGTTATTATTGACATTTTAAAAATCTGAAAGACCCCTACTTAAAAAAATATCTTGTAATACATCATCCGATAATATCATCTGTTCGAAAATTATCGACTAAAAACATGAGGGGTATTAATATGGAAGAAATAGAAAGCATTGAAATAATCGCTTAAGTTTTTTTTTATTAAAAACTCAATAGAATATTCGGCCGAATATTCGTTTGGCCGAATAGTTGAAAAGGTCAATATTCGGTATTCGGCCGTTCGCCGAATACCACTATTCGGTACATCTCTACTTATTATGAAATAACTAATGTTTATCCACTTAGGGAACATCCATAAATGACGTAGCATTTTGAGGGGAGGGGGGGGGGGGGGGTTGACTTTGTGTGACGATGTGTGACGAGAGGAGGGGTAGGGGTTCAAGTAAAGCTACGTAGCTTTAATTAAATATCGAATTTAATTTTCACTTTCACGCGCCCCTTTGTTGTGCATTTTCCATACTTTATATTTTGCTTCAATTGTTCTCCAAAAGGATCATAGCAAAATCCACAAGGCCCCAGCCTCGGATAGAAAGATTCGCGAATTGTAGGCAAAAGAGGACACGAAGTGTTGGTTATCACTCCGGAGGACGATAGAGAGTGGGTGGAGGCAGCTGACATTGCAGAAAAAGACGATGGAGGAAAGCTGCCCAACGATTTCATTGGAATCCAGAATGGAGATAATTTGGACCGAAGCACACAGGGGTAAAACATGAAAAAGGCGATCAAAACTGTTTTCTGCCGGAACTGTACGTTTTAGACCTATAGTGTCTTCGAGACAAATGACCAACATCACAAGGGCTTAAAAATTAGTTTTTTTGGAAAATTGATTAATCCACCTAGTAGTGAGTTAGAAAAACTAACTTTTTTAATATCCATTTTAGAGCTATATTGTCTGAGAAAAGTTTATAGCTTGTACCAATTCTAGCAACTTTGCTAAAGAAGTCATAGCTGTAACATTAATCGTTTCAAAATTATGACAATTTTTAAAAAAATAACATAAATTTTCAGTTTTTTCAACATAACTTTTTTGCGCATATTTTTTATATAAAATATATTCTAGAGAGTTTTGAAGACAGAAAAGTTGTACATTTTTGCTGAATATACTATATAAAAATGTTGAAGTTTTAACGAAATATCTTAAAAATACTTGACAAAAATAGTCATTTTGAACTGGTTATGTCTCCCGAGTTCGGTTACATATTTTACAGTTTTGCAATCAGAAAAGTATCGCCTTTCAAACAATGTACAATTCAAAGTGGCCAATTGTGACCTTCATAGTGTAAATATCAATAGAAGTGAGCCGAAAATGAAGTTTTTATACTAATTTGAGCCCATCAACCATCTCAAGTCCAAGTGGTTCAAGTAGGCCTACTGTTAGGAATCCTACATGTTGCAGCCTAATAGTAATAGTTATGCTCAAATTAGTATAAAAACTTCATTTTCGGCTCACTTCTATTGATATTTACACTATGAAGGTCACAATTGGCCACTTTGAATTGTACATTGTTTGAAAGGCGATACTTTTCTGATTGCAAAACTGTAAAATATGTAACCGAACCCGTCCGAACTCAGGAAATATAACCAGTTCAATATGGCTATTTTTGTTAAGTATTTTTAAGATATCTCGATTAAACTTCAAAATTTTTATACAATATATTCAGCAAAAGTGTACAACTTTTCTGTCTTAAAAACTCTCCAGAACATATTTTATATGAAAAATTTCGCGCAAAAAAGTTATGTTGAAAAACTGAAAATAGGTGTTATTTTTTAAAAATTGTCATAACTTTGAAACGATTAATGTTACAGCTATGACTTCTTTAGCAAAGTTGCTAGAATTGGTACAAGCTATAAACTTTTCTCAGACAATATAGCTCTAAAATGGATATTAAAAAAGTAAGTTTTTCTAACTCACTACTAGGTGGATTAATCAATTTTCCAAAAAACTATTTTTTCAGCCCTTGTGATGTTGGTCATTTGTTTCGAAAACACTATAGGTCTAAACGTACAGTTCAGGCAGAAAACAGTTTTGATCGCCTTTTTCATGTTTTACCCCTGTGTGCGACGCAACTGATTGAATACTTACTAGCTATCTTGTTTGTTGAAAGGTAGCTTGATTTTTTCGACTGATTGATATGCTTTTTAAAAATTCCTTTAAAACTTCTTTCCTTTTTTTTGTTATGTTTTGTCTTATTCTTGCAAATAAAAGTAAAATTAAATTAAAAATTAAAAACCGATTTTTAAAAATTGGGGGGGGGGGGGGGGGTATTAAAGCTACTTTATTATCTATGGGGGGTCTATGACTTTATGACGAAATGCTACGATGGGGGAGGGGAGGGGGTATAAAAACTCAAAAAAGCTACGTCATTTATGGATGTTCCCTTATTATCTGTTAATAGAACTCAAAATTCTGCATTTATCTAAAAACTAAAGAAAATCGCCTTAAAGTATGCATTGATCTTTTGGTAACAGACAAACTTTTAGAATTCTTTCTATCCGATACTAACAAACAGTTAAATAAGAGCTAATATGACAAAAAATAGTCAACGGACCTGTTTATTTGGATTCTACTAGATTTTTTCCTCAGTTCAGGGCGCCCTGAATTAAGGATCAAGTCTCATTTTACTGAAAAAATATGACAATTTCGTCTCACGAAAGTGCTTTCAGTTCATCCTCGGGTTCATGTATTGTTCCAACTTTTGGAGCATATGAACTTGAAATTACACGCAGTCGCAAACTTTGTTTTTAATGAAAAATCTTATGAACACGTATGAAAATTTATAATTTTTTATATATTTGCGATGCCCCGAAGACCATTATGCATAAAACACCAATTGCAGTAATTTTTTTGTCTGTAAAAATTAATTTTCACATTTTTTTCTGAAAATAAGGATGCTGCATACATTTAGGAGTTTAATAATACTTCAAATAATTTAACAAGCTGAAATCATAAAAATAAATGATCGGATGAATGAAAATTCAATGTTTACAAACGTGTGATGCAAAACATTCATATTCCAGCACATGGAAACGAGATTTACAAGGTGTTTCTTTGATTTGCATTTTGTTGCATTTTACCCCAGAGACCTAACTGAAATATAAAAATATATATTTAAAAAAAAAGGGTGATTGTTTGAAAAATATTTTTACACCAACGGTATTGATATAGCATAAGGAAAACAGTAAAAAGTTTGTAGGAAATATTATCAAGCTAATCCGCCATACTGGGTAAAGCTTTTTGCGGCATCGAAAAATGTTAAAATTTGTACATTTATTGCTCGGTTTTTCAAATTTTATGTAAAAATAAAATACTTTAAAAAACAAACTTAAGATGCGAGAAATTGTGTTATCATCATTTTGTAACCATTAAAAAATAACTTTATTACAATACATTTAATTAAAAAATGATTCAGTGTGGTGTTATATAAATGTTGCATCTAACCCCGCTGTTGCATGATGCCCCGTTTGACGCTATCAAATAGACAAAATTTGGTTTGTATTTCAATTTTTTTCTTGTGAATAAAAGTGTAATTTCAAAATCTTAAATTATCTATTTTTCCATGGCTCGCAAACAAACAGCTCTCCTGATGATTCCAAAAAGCATTTAGAAGCAAACGGTTTGTTGAATGTGAAAGAACTACTTTTTTTCTTTATACCAACTCTGTTGGTATGAAAATATTTTTCGAACAATCACTCAATTTTTTAAAATAAATATTTTTATAATTCAGTTAGGTGTCTGGGGTAAAATGTAACAAAATGCAAATTAAAGAAACACCTTGTAAATCTCGTTTCCATGTGCTGGAATATGAATGTATTCCATCACGCGTTTGTAGACATTAAAAATTTCTTAAATCCAAACATTTATTTTTATGATTTCAGCTTGTTAAATTTTTCGTAGTGTTATTTAATCCCTTAATGTATACAGCATCCTTATTTCCAGAAAAAAATGTGAAAATTAGTTTCTATACACAAAAGAATTACTGCAATCTGTGTTTTCATGCGTAATGTTCTTTAAGGCATCGCAAAAATGTTAAAAACTATAAATTTCCATACGTGTTCATAAGATTTTTCATTAAACACAAAGTTTGTTGCAAGTTACCTCATTTTCGAAGGAGGGTGAAAATCGCATGTTTAAGAAAATTTGAAAAAAAAAACTAAAGAAACCAATAATTTTTCTAACTACGCCAATTTGATGTCCCACTATCCTTAACACTTTTGATGCATAAGGGGTCGGATTAACTGTAAACATAAGTGTTTTGGAAGCCATTGAAGTTGAAAAATTGTTGCATGTTGCCCCAGTTTACGGTATATGTTAAGTTATAGTGCTTTTTTTTATAGTCATTTAGAGATAAATTTATACTATTAAAAAAATATTCCAAAAGTAAGCCCGTATTAAACAAATGGATAGGAACCCTATCAAATGGTGAACTTTGAAGAAAAAATAAAAATGGAAATAGTGGGAGGGCCTAGAGGAGTATGTGAAGGCAAAATTACATTTGTATTTTGAAGCTCAAAATATTTGGCAATTATTTTTATATTTGCCCCTAAATGTATGCACCATATAGTTCTATTTTGATTATACATGCTTTTAAAAGCAAGGTAAAATTGATAAACTTACATTTGTCAATATTATGAAGGTGTTTTGTATCATTTATGAACAAGAAAACTCGTTAAAAGTGCAAAATTGAGACTGATCCATGATACCCTTAAGCATCAAATTCAAAACAGAGACGAAATAGATTTTTAATTCAAATTTGAAGTTAGACTACTAAATTTCTTCAACCATGTTTTACGTTCATAGGAGTCCAGTACTGGTTTTAAAAATATGAAACATGACACATACCCCTTTACAAAAAAAATAATCGGAAAATATTGAAAAAAAGTGCTCAATCTTACCCCGGATTACGGTATTTGAATTTCAAAAACTTAATTTAATTCTCGATTACGATAGTTATCTTAGGATCTATAGCAGTGGTTTTCAAAGTGGTCCCTACCGCCCCCTTGGGGGCGTTGAGAGCTTTCAGGGGGGCGGTGAGCTTAATTTTGACATTTGGGGGGCGTTGGATGGGCTCAGGGGGGCGGTGAGGTCTTAATTCATAAATCACGTTACAACTTAGATTTGAAATAACAACGAGTAAGTTCGATGCAAAACAATGAAATTACGTTTCAGGACTAAAAATCAGATTCAAGACTAAAATTTCCATAACTTTACAGAGCTGCAAGCAAATTTTGTTCCATTATCTCAATTTTTTTAAATTTTTATATTCTCACAGATTTTGTATACGCTCTACATGTTGTATTATACAAAAAAAGATTAATTTTAGTTGGCAATGTTTGAAAATTTTTTAAATGTATTGTCTCAAATCATCTGCTAAACAGGAAAATATTCTAAAAAATCTGCGAAAAAAGAAGTCATCTGTGATTCAGTGATAGAATTAAAAAAAATATATATGAAAGGTTTTTTTTTATGTAAGAAATCTTTTATATTATCTTTTCATCTGTTCATCTTTATTTCAGTCGATTCAAAAAATCAATTGTGTCATTTGCCATAGATAAACTTTTAATCTATTCGGTTGTCTTTAACATTTCCGGAATTCAGTCATTAGAATCTAAGTTTAACTTTAAAACTTGTGAATGCTTCATTACTTAAGAATAGGATTCGAATTCAGATACCAAGGAATAATACTATTTTTAACGTTATTTATTGGCTTGATAGAAATTTGTTTGTATTCAATAATGCAAATTAATATTGGATATATAAATTTCTTTACCAAAATTTGAGGTATATGATTTTATATCAAAACAAACTAATCAATCAAATTATCCCTTCGTTTCATAAAGAAACAAATTTGCAACAATTAATGTATGGACAAGTGTAAAATCTTATTTTATTTTAATTTTCTTCCCTAATGATGGGTAACATTACTGACTGTGATGAAATGATTTTTAAGGAAAATAAAAAAATTCATGAATTGAAGGGTTTAGCGATTGTCCAGGAAACTTTACATAAAATTAAGTGTTTACTGGAGGTTTGAAGCAATATGAAGCCCTTGGAGCCAAAAGGATATAAGTGCATAAATGCTAATTTCGAGAAAAACGTTTTTAAGTTGTTATGTTTGGTCATTTTCCATATATTTTTCGAAAATTTGCATTTTTCTTTCGTACGAAACAGTATGTAAATAAAATTTAAAAAATCTGAAAAATTACGAAATATTGTTTGAAGTATGAGGAATGGTCTATTATTAAATAAAAGTCTAATATTTCTACACTTAAAATTCTCCCTACCTTTTATGGATATGGATTTGAATGGATTTTGAGTTAAGTCTCACAACTAACTACAACATAAAGCCAAAAGCCAATGGTTTTTTAACGATCCAGATTATCATCAGGATTTTCTAGAGATTTGGCCGGGGGGGCGTTGTACTTAAAAATTTTGAAAAAAGGGGCGGTGAGTAGAAAAAGTTTGAAAACCACTGATCTATAGTAACCTAAAGTCAAAAGCTTCAATTGATTAGATAAAATCACGCGGTTCTTAAAAAAAAAACATTGTTTCAATTTAAGTGGTAAAAAGATAAATATATCTTCAATTTCCATATAAAGTAGGGGAGTATAGGATATCATGGGTCACTTTTTTTCTTCCTTTCATAAATTCTTTATTGTAAAAGATAAAAATAAATAGAAAGATTCTCTAAATTAATTTCCCCGAGTTCTGCTTCAAAAAAAAATATTTTTTTTTGATTTTGAAAAATTGTGGGGGAAAATCCAAATTGACTAGATTACGAGCAAAGTGTATGAGTTGATCCAAAACTCAAATTTCATAATTCATTTAGTTATTTTAAAGCAAATTCAGATGGGGAAATAAAAAAGAGATTTGTGTATGATGATCGGATAATTCCTGAAACCTGGCTCGCGAAAGTTTCGGCAAAATTTCTTCAATAGAATGGACAAAATATCTTTCATAACTCTTCATTTGGCATAAGAAAACTTTACAGATAGGAAAAACGTTCTTCAAGTTCTAGATGTGTATAAAAACATAAATAATAGTTGGCCCAAGATACCCCACAAAATGGGGCCAACGATTCCCCACAAGCTATGATTTGCAAATTGGTTGCGTTTGTGTGACTTAATGATGTTTCATCAAAAATTCCTTTTCCACGTGAAAGAACATGACAAAACTAAGATCATAAGCATATGAGCATATTTTTGTTATGAACCTAATAGGTTCCACATAGATACAATTAGCGGGTGCTTGTTTAATTATGTTTTTTTTAAGCTTGATAAATAAAAGAAGCTTATGAAGCGTATTTAAGTGAACAACATATAAAGCATGGATCATCAGAAATCTGGACGCACTGTATATTATACCATAGCGCTCCTAGTGGTCGGATCTGGAATTTTTTGACAGTACTTTGTTCGAAAATGTTTCCTCTATCAGTGCTGAAAATTTCATTACGATTCGTTTTGTTCCAAAAAAGTTACACGTGATAGAAGCCTCGAGACGAAAATTAATTTTGGACACCCACGTTCAAAAACCCGATGTGGTCTGGTTCACTTCCATCTGTACCGTTGAGCCGTCAACACGTACGCCGGAGCATCGTATCGTTGCTGTGTACCTGCAGGAACATTTTTACATTATTTATTTTTTCCTTACCTGTTTTTCAATCAGCACTTTTCAGTGCTAAAATTATTTCTATTTTCTTTTATTCATATTTTTCTCTTTTCTTTCCAGCATGGGGAAGTCTTCGGCCGGCTCAAGGGCCGGAAGAAAACGGATTGCTGAAACTAATCCAGGGCCATCTGCCAAAAAAGTTGAAATTTCCAATTCATTCGATGTCCTTCATAACATCGGTGATGAGGAAATATTCATATTTAATTCTGATAAGAGTACTAAGAAACCTTCTTCTTCTTATACTCTTAAAAACGAAAAGGTTCCACCAATTACGGTCACGATTCCTGACTTCAATGCCTTTCGGAAAGAAATCGTCACTTCCGTCAAGGATGTGAAGATTTCTTTTCAGATCGGTCGAAGGGGAACTGCTCGTATTTTGGCGGAATCTTTTAATGATTTTCAAAAAATTTTAAATTATTTGAATAATAAAAAACATCAATTTTTTACGTACGACACTAGAAGTGATCGTCCATTTAAAGTTGTACTTCGTGGTCTCACCGGCGATCAGACACCGGATGAGATCACATCTGAATTAAATTCTTTGTTAGGTTTTTCTCCAATTCAAGTAATTCAAATGAGGAAAAGAACCAACACGAATAATATCAGTAGTGTTGGTTTTGCTCCTGAGCTTTATTTGATCCATTTTAAAAAGGATCAAGTTAATAATTTGCAAATTCTTGAAAAGGCTCGTCTTATGTTTCATTGTCGAGTCAAATTCGAACCTTTTCGAAAATCTTCAACCAATTTCCTTCAAAATATTACGCAATGTCGTCGTTGTCAAGCTTTTTGTCACGGCACTAAAAATTGTAGAATGAATGCCAGATGCATGCTTTGCGGCTCATTCGATCATGAAAAATCTAAATGCCTTTATGGTGGTGATAAACCAAAAACAGAATTTTTCAAGTGTGCAAATTGCGCAGGTAATCATTCCTCGAATTCGCTAGACTGTCCCATCAGGGCAAAAATTATTGCTTCTAGGAAAAATCCCAAAGTTTCCAGAAAAGTTTCTTCTCCTCCTTCCTCTTTTTCGTCTTCACACGTCGGGCCGGCAAACAACCTGCCTGTTCGCATTCAGCCTCGGTCTACATTGGAATCACGGCTGGGTAATACCCGAAGTGATTTTAATGTTACCTGGGCTGAATCTGCGCCACAGACTCGTTGTTTATCGTTCTCAGAGGTGGTTGAAAATGGGTTGCCCTCTCCAGGCATAACTAATAAAAATGGGAAAAAACCAAGTCTCAACGTTCATGCGAAGGCTTGGGAAAATCCCCGAAATTCAAATACTTGTTCTTCTCTTTCATTTTCTGATCCTAACAATTTTGTTGATTTGGGTGAGATTACTGAGGAAAAATTAAAATTTTTGCATCAAAATTTAATGGAAATGATGCAACTTATGTTGAAAGCAAATTCAATGTTTGAAGCTTTCCAAACTTCTTTTAATTATGCTAACAAAATTATTATGACTTTACGATTCCCTCATGGATCCAAATAGATGTTTAAATATTATGAATTGGAATGCTAGATCTTTGCTGGCTAACCAAGATGAATTCTTTTTATTTTTGAAAACTCAAAACATACATATTGCTGCCATCACTGAAACTTTTTTAAAGCCAGACATTAACTTGAAAAGCAATGCTTTCTTTAAAATTTTGCGAAATGATCGACTTGATCGACAAGGTGGGGGTGTAGCTATTGTCATCAATAGTCGTCTCAAATTTAGACTTCTTCCTTCTTTCAATACAAAAGTCTTAGAAACAATTGGAATTGAATTAGAAACTTCTATGGGGAAAATTATAATTATTGCCGCATATTTGCCTTTTCAATGCAGCGGTGAACAGAAAAATTTTTTGAAGGGAGATTTACAAAAACTCACCAGAAATAAATCTAAATTTTTTATTATTGGTGACTATAATGCAAAACACCGATCTTGGAATAATATTTCATCAAATCCAAATGGGAATATTTTATTTAATGACTGCTCTGCAGGTTATTATACTGTTGAATATCCTAATGGGCATACTTGTTTCTCTTCGATTAGAAATCCATCCACAATTGATTTGGTTCTAACGGATTTAGGCGAGCATTGTAGTCAATTAGTTACTCATGCGGACCTCGATTCAGACCACCTTCCAGTAACTTTTTCTTTATCCCAAAGTCCCATTGAAAACCCTTTAAAATCAACTTTTAACTTTCAAAAAGCTGACTGGGAGCGATATAGGAATTTTATTGAACGTAATTTGAATGTAAACGTTCCACTGAATTTAATAGAAGATATTGATTTGGCTGTAGAAAATTTGACAACTTCAATAGTCAATGCTAAAGCCGCTTCAATACCCAAAGTTAAACATAAATTTAATCAACCTTTAATTGATGATGATCTTCAGTTTTTGATACGACTGAAAAACATTCGTCGGCGCCAATATCAACGTACTAGGGATCCTTATTTGAAATTTATTTATTGCGACCTTCAAAAAGAGATCAAACGTCGTTTAAATTTCATTCGTAATGAAAATTTTGCTAAAGCAGTAGAGGACATAAAACCCTACTCAAAGCCATTTTGGAAATTAACTAAAATTCTGAAAAAGCCCCAGAAGCCAATTCCTACTTTGAAAGACGGGGATAAACTTCTTTTAACGAATGCAGAAAAAGCTCAAAAATTGGCCCAACAATTTGAGTCTGCTCATGATTTTAATTTAAACGTTGTAAGTCCAATTGATGCTCAAATTTCCCTTGAATTTGATAATATTCTTTCTAAACAAAATGTATTTGAAAGTTCTTGTGAGACAAATATTGATGAACTTAAATTGATTTGCAAAAAATTTAAAAATATGAAAGCCCCAGGGGAAGATGGGATTTTCTATATTCTTATTAAAAAGTTGCCTGAAAGCACTTTAAATTTTTTAGTTAAAATCTTCAATAAATGTTTTCACTTGGCTTATTTTCCCAATAAATGGAAAAATGCCAAAGTAACTCCAATTTTAAAACCTGGAAAAAGTGCTTCAGAGCCTTCAAGTTATCGACCAATTAGTTTGCTTCCATCTTTAAGTAAACTATTTGAGAGAGTTATTTTGAATAGAATGATGATTCACATTAATCAGAATTCTATTTTCCCTGATGAACAATTTGGTTTTCGTCATGGACATTCTACTACACATCAACTTTTGAGTGTAACTAATATGATTAACGCTAGCAAATCTGAGGGTTATTCAACTGGTGTTGCTCTTCTTGATATTGAAAAAGCTTTTGACAGTGTTTGGCACAAAGGTTTAGTAGCTAAATTAGCTCGATTTGATTTTCCTGTATATCTCACCAAAATTATACAAAATTATTTGACTAGCCGAACCTTACAAGTAAGCTATCAAAATTCATGCTCTGCAAGGACACCCATTAGAGCTGGTGTCCCTCAGGGCAGTATACTTGGGCCAATCTTATACAATATTTTTACTTCTGATCTTCCTGATGTACCAGAAGGAAAAGGTAGAAGATTATTTGCTGATGATACTTTGCTTTCAGCCAAAGGTCGAAATTTACGGGTGGTACGCAGTAGATTGCAACAAAATTTAAATTCCTTTTTGAATTACTTGAAAATGTGGAAAATTTCTCCTAACGCTTCCAAAACTCAACTTATTTTATTTCCCCATAAGCCAAGAGCTCAATTTTTAAAACCTAATGAAAATCATTCCATAACTTTTAATGGGGTTTCATTAGAATGGTCTGATCACGTGAAGTACTTGGGACTCACACTTGATCGGAATCTTTCTTTTAAAAATCACATTGAAGATATTCAATCTAAATGTAATAAATACACTAAATCTCTTTATTCTCTCATCAACAGGAAATCCCGACTTTGCCTGAAGAATAAGATGCTTATTTACAAGCAAGTCTTCCGACCAGCGATAATGTATGCAGTTCCGATTTGGTCTAGCTGCTGCGCGACGAGGAAGAAAGCCATCCAGAGGATTCAGAACAAGGTTCTGAAAATGATTTTGCGGCTTCCACCTTGGCACAGCACCGAAGATCTTCATCGGATTGCGGGCATTGAATCGATCGAAGAGATGGCCAACAAAATCATCTCCAACTTCAGAGGCAAATCGATGCAGTCTTCCATCGCAGAGATTCGTTCTCTTTATAACTAGTTTAATTTTAGGATAGTGTTTAGTTTTAAGTTTAAAATATTTTTGCCATTACAGGATGTTCTCCTACATTAAATTCTTAATTGCGCTAAGCAAATTTAATTCTTACAAATAAATTTTTAATATCTAGTTAACTATAGGGCTCTGAACAGTTCATTATTGAGCTGAACACCTAATTTAATGAAAAAATGTAATATAAATGTAATGATGAATTGATACAAATAAAGACATATTTAAAAAAAAAAAAAAAAAAAAATGTGGTCTGGTTCAAAAATCGCGAAATCTGATTTGAGGAGGCTTCCTGACCAAAAATTTTACAAAGCCACTGGTCGGAGTGATGTCCCCATCAAGTTCAAATTCGTTTTTGCCAATAACTTTGCAGAAAAGTGTTTTATCTGGCAAGATATTTGGAGCTGCGGCCGAAAAACCCCGGTTTTTTTGTGAAAAGCAAGACCATGGACTCCGAAATGTACTAGGAGGAGTGCCTGAAAAATGTTTTTTTCCTTTTGTTAGATCTCACAAAGAATCAGTAAAGTTTTTGCTAGATTTAGCTAGTTGCCGCTACAGCAAAGAGGTACTACAGTGGTATCGGGCCAACTGCCCTCAATTCCGCCCTATCGAAAAATTTTGAGCAATTGTTAATCAGAAGATGAAGAAGGATGGTAGGACGACTCGGGATGCAACCTATGCAACAGAGATGAAGAGATTGTGGAACAAAATGGCCGCTGAGGGCAGTGAATAGGGTGTATAAACTTAGATGAGTGGTACGAAGTACGAAATTTCATCAAAACAACATCGGAATAATTTTTTTATTATTTTTCCTTAAAAATGCAATAAAAACCCTACAATTTGAGCACAAAACATTTTAATTTCGTATACATAGCTCCGATATAGACCCTTTTTAATGCGTCCAGATTTGTAGTGATCCATGCTTTAGAAAAATAAGCTTACGCAAAGCGACGGCAATGACAGTAGGATTGTGATTTTTTATCTCAACACACATATGCGATATTCAAAGTGGCCCACGGCTCTCATGGCCCCCGTTACCTCACTCTCCCCTCCAATTTTTTTTAAGAAATATGATTATTTAAAGTTTTCTTACATCAATTAGGAAATATTCTGAATACATATTTGGTAACATCAGAGCTCATGCATCCTCACTTATGTCTACGTTTTACTGCCATTAAAATGATAAAAAAAAATCAAAAATTCAATCATCCATTAAATATTTTTGACACAATAATCATTTTTCCTTTCTTCCTACACTTCCTTTCTACACTTCCGTATGTTTGCCTAAAGATTTAAACTAAGGGGCGAGGATTTTCACTCTAAGGTGATAATTAATTGGATTGGTTGCTCCGGATTCGATTCCAGACGAATATGTTTTCCGATTATAAGGCTATTCATCCCCGTTGAGCCTTGGTGCTTGGAATGATGAATCTTTTCCTCGAATTCGGTAAACCCTCCACAGAGCACTGCACATCCTACATGGGTAATCTCTTCCCACACTGGCTGGTTGGGTGTAATAAACCCACAAAGGCATAAATTCACCCAACATCCCGTAAGCCAGTGTGCTCCAACGTGAAATTTACAACCAGGATCTGTTGTAACATTAACCCCTATCGTGAAGAAGAGCTCTGTCCAACTTTTGAAAAATAATGCCGCCCTTTTTTTCCTGGCCAGAATCTTACTGTGGCTGGCTGGTGAGAAAATCCCAATTTTGTTTAAGCCCTTCCGTCTATAACTTCTCCTGGAACCGAGCGAGCAACAAACATGTATGAAGATCGTATGTCATGCAGGGATTTGTCCGTACTGGAATGGATATTCTGGGGGTGAATATTCTCCATTCCGTTCCAATGTCGTGTGAAATTGTTGGGGAGCCTTTGTAAGTGATAGTGCATGAAATGTTGCTGCACAATTTAGCAAGGCTAAAACATAAGCTATTCGACGAGAAACACTCAACAGGATTCACATCAGTAATTCGATCGATACATGAAACATGAAATCTGGCCTGATGGAATATCGGAAGTAAAACTCGTTCTACTAGCTGTTGTGATACATGTCTCGGTGCTAAATATTCAATTGTGTAGTGTTATGTTGTGTGTCATCAAGAGAAGGAATTTATAAATAAATTCATAACCAATGCAAAGACTTCAGATGGAATCCTTTAAAGCTTTAGAAAGTTCAGATGGAGGTTGATAGCATTCAATTATCTTTGGATAACAGTACCCTCGGAAAATTGTCTCTCATTTTTTTTGCTGAAACTGATCAAATCCTCAAAAAGCTAAGAAATTAAGACGATTTAGGCCTACCACGTTTAAGCACAGAGAACAGACATACAAGCTAGCCCACGAAACTTGTGTAAAATTTCCAACGATAGTTTTGAACAATTTTTTTGTTTTTTGGCTGGGCCTTTTCGAAAACTGGCCACCTGAAAATTTGATTTGTAACTTTTGAACGGCACAATAGATGGCACTGTTTCAAGTCAATTTCTAACGTATTTTTTGAATGTCAGCATTTGAAATTTTACACACTTTTTGGAAGATTTTTTGTTCGAGCTTGTACGTCTGTTCTCTGTGGTTTAAGTGCGTAACATAACAAAAAAGTGCTCATAGAGAAGTGTAACACCACTTTCAGACAGTTTCCAGCCAATCAATAATGTAGGTACGTCGTTCACGCGCGTAGCGAATTCCCGTGAGCCAAAAAAAGTTTTCGCTGCTAATTGACGCAACAACAGGCAGTCAGGAAGTTGGGTAAATGCGTATACCAACAACAGAATTTCACACATGTGAATGGCTTGTGGCGAATCATTCACATTCTGCAATCGTCGTAGGGTATTTACACGTGCCAGCCCAGCTTTTAGGAATTTCACCCCCTTTTGTCCATGAGTGCAAGAGTTGCCTGTCTCAATGATTGACGCTTATTAGACCTCCTGTTTTAGCAGATTCGAAAATTTAACAGAAGAAGGTAGCTTACAATTAATTATTGAACTTAAAACTTCAACTTAGTTACGTCAGTCTGATAAGGAGAAATAAAACTCACAAGAACAATGGAAAATTAGAACAGGATTCTGACTGAAATTAGCATTGAACCTTCATTTTGGGGAGAAAAAAAAAACAAGAAAGGCAGCTTTTTTTCTAACTTTTGTTTATGGCAGCTTTCTGCGATTTCATGTGCACTTTCGTCGATGAGTTGAAAATATTCGATTCGATTGAAAAATAAATTATGGGTGATGAAATCGAAAAGTTATTAATTCTCTCCTTAAGAAAAACCCGAATTCGACAGCGCTTCTATCGCCTATTGCCCAATTGGTAGGTATTGGTAGTTTTGATTTTTGGAATATTTATTCGACGGATGAAACTTTATTTTCAAAGCCTGCTTCAAGGTTTTTAAATTTAAAGAAACAAATAAAAAATTGTTTCGGGTATTTTGTGTAGAAAAGGCTTGCCAGATACTTTTAGAAAAAAGTGGGTCATTTCACGACAAATGCTGGACACATCCAAAAAAGAAGAAAACAGCACCGGGCATGGTAGAAGCTTTTTTTTCTCAAGGCTGTTTTTATGTGGAAAAAAAAGGTGGAAATACCTCGTATAAACTGTGGTTTCGCGATCCAAACAAATCTTCCGGCTAGCTGGGGTCTGCTGATCATCAACATACAAGTTGATCAACAACATACAAGTTGCTATAAAAAGCTGTCAAATTCCAACTCACGCGTAGTCACTGGTGTTTTCATCACTATCACTTTAGTGTCATACTATCTCACGTATCATAGCTGCAACCATGGAAGAGGATGATGCTCTGATCTGCTACATGTGTTTGAAAGTGGAAGATGTAGGGTTCTACTTTAGAATCTTACCTGAAATACACTTTATTTTAGTGCAGATTATTTATACCTGTGTATTTACAGACCTTGAGCCACAGGAAGAAACGGAGGAACTGGCAGCACTGGCGGGAGTGATGACATGCGAGGGAGGAGGAGAGGACGGGAGAAGAACGGGGGTAGCGAGCAGGAAAGTGACGAGCGATTCGGTGTGTAAAGTTTTTATTTAAATAAAGTGGTAATCAGGACTCTACAGAAGACTTTCCAAACCGTCTCATCGAATGTGTCCAATGCAATAGAGTGGTTCACTTTCGATGCAAAAAAACTGTCGGAAATGCTATCGAAAAAACACGTAGAAAACCATTTTTTTGTTCGATCGACTGTAGTACCATGCATGCACAAAACAATTGCACCGAGAATCCTGGATTGACAGACGTTCTGAATGAAATTCGTCATCGGCATCGCAATAGTTCATATCCGATCAATTTGAACAATTTAAAGCTGAACTCAACTTTATGAAAGAGGACAACGAGCAAATTAGAGAAGATATGGACCAATGGAAAATGAAGCACGAAGCACTAGCTGAGAGGGTGGATCAAATGAAGCTTGAATATACGATAAGCTGTGTCGATCAACTCTCAATAAAAATGCGGTAATTTTCGGTATGCCAAGGGTTCAAAATGAGGATTTGAAAGCAACTATTTTCAAATTGTTTGAAGTTCTTGGGTGTCAAATGGGAGATGATTCTATATCTTATGCCAAACGTCTCGGAAGCGAAATAATAAATTCAGCTCCTATTCTAGTGACATTCGACTGTAAAGAAAATAAAGAGAAATTGTTTGAATGCAAGAAACTTCACGGGCCGCTTTTAGTTTCAACAATGTTCAAGTATATCAATGCGGGAACATAGAAAATTACCATTCGGGATGAGCTGACGTCATACGGAAGAGAGCAAAGGATTTTCAAACTAAAATGGATATTAAATACGTCTGCCCCGGTCGAGATGGGAAAATTCCTCTGAAGCAGACGGATAACTCGAAGCCGATTATTATTGCTACCAAACACCAACTACAAGAATTGTGCAACAGGAATACTAAAAGTTCTTTAAATATGTCCGTGGAGTCGTCCGGGGAACCAAATGCCAAGCGTCATCAAACAGCGCAGTAAAAATATTCGTTTTAAGTAAATTAATTAAATATCATGGATTTCTCAGCGATAAATTTTACCTTTAATACTATTTCATGTCTGAATAAATCAAATTTTGTATCAAAAACTAATAAAACGCTTACTATTTTGCAACAAAACATAAGACGAATGAACACTGGAGACAAATTCGATGCATTGAAAGAATCTATAGATCTCTATGCTGGAGATCTTGATGTCATAGTCATAGGGGAGACTTGGGTTAAGGAAGCTAATAGCAAGTTATTTCATCTGAATGGATATAAAGGATTTTTCTCTTGTCGACCTGAATCCCAAGGAGGAGGATTAGCGGTCTTCGTTAAAAATGCTCATGTCGCCGAGGAACTATCGAATGTCCATGAAAACGGATTCCATCACATCCAAATACGCCTTAGTATCACCAGTATGCATGTAGATGTACACGCGATTTACAGGCCCCCAAGTTATCCCTCGAGCCCTTTTGTTTCTCAACTTGAATCAATATTTCATAACACTGAGCCAAAAATAACAAAAATTCTGGTTGGTGATGTGAATATTCCTGTTAATAATTTACCGAATGAATCCACACAGAGCTATTTTGACATCCTGAAATGTTTTAATATGGCAGTTACCAACACTCATCCTACACGACTTAGCAGCAACAACATCCTCGATCACGTAGTCTGTCCCGAATCACTGATGAATCATGTAAGAATTGAGATCCTGAAATAAGTGATCATTCCACGATAATTTCGTCATTCCTGCTTGGAAAACCTCTCACTACTCGAATTTTAGAGAAAGTTATCATCGACCATAACCAGTTAAATTCGTATTTCGAAGCAGAATCTGTCAACATCAAAGGTAATAACGCGAGTGAAAAACTGGTAAACCTGATAGAGTTATATCGAGCTTTAAAAGTTAGACTCTCAAAAACTGTTAAAGTTGTCGCGAAAGTTAAAAGCACGTGCCCTTGGATGTCATTTGACCTATGGAAGTTGATTAAAATTAAACATAATCTATTAACTAGAAGCAAACGACGAATGATCTAGAAAAATATAAAATCAGTTACTGGAGAAAAAGAGCTTTTCATAGATGAACTCAAACTTTTAAAAAACGATCAAGTTATTGAGAAGAAAGATGTAGCAGACTCGTTTAACCAACACTTCAGCACAATAGGACCCCAGCTAGCCTCCACAATTAACAGTCAACGTAATATAAACCGATTTCACACCATGATACCAAATACCTCGTCATTTTTTATGAGACCTGCCGATGAAAATGAGGTTATTTTGAAGATAAAGGATCTGAATTCAAATAAGAGTTCCGGACCAGATGAAGTTTCGGCAAACTTTTTAAAAAGACACCACCGGATTTTCTCAGCCATCATAAGGGATGTGTTTAATGAAGCTATCGAGACTGGTTGCTACCCCGCTTACCTTAAGACAGCAAAGGTTATACCAATTTATAAGGAAGGTAGCAAATCGGAGGTTGACAATTACAGACCAATATCGGTGTTATCTGTCATAAGCAAATGTTGGCATCTAGATTGATGAACTTCCTAAATCAACATAACATTTTGTACAATCATCAATACTGCTTCCGAAGTGGATCCAGCACACTCACTGCGGCCTGCGAACTTATTGACGAGATAACAAACGCAATGGATGTAGGAAAATCCGTAGGAATACTTTACTTAGATCTCAAGAAAGCATTCGACACAATTGATCATACGATTTTATAGGACAAACTGAATATGTATGGCATAAGGGGAGCAGCAAATAGGCTTCTGAAAAGCTATCTCGTCGATCGCAATCAATATGTGATTGCCAACAACTTCACCAGTCAACTATGCCCATTAAAAGTCGGTGTTCCACAAGGCAGCAACTTAGGTCCACTGTTGTTCTTGATTTATATCAATGACCTACCGAAACTTGAGCTTCGTGGAAAATCTCGCCATTTTGCTGACGATCCTTCAATTCTGTATATTGGTGATAATGCAGAACAAATAATCCGTAACATGAGAATTAATCTGCAGACATTGGGAGAATACTTTTCTGAGAATCTACTTTCGCTCAATCTCTCCTAAACAAAATACACTCTATTTAGAGCACCACGCTCGAATACAGCTCAGATTATCCTGATCCTTGTCGTCGATTCAACCACTATCCAACATACAACGCACTACAAGTACTTGGGCTTAACTATTGATGATAAGCTCAATTGGATCGAACATATTGATAAACTTAAAAAAGGATTAAGTGTTTCCTCTGGATTTTTCTGGAGGATTAGAAGGTTGTTGCCAACCAAGCAAATGATAACTATGTATTTCAAGTAGTACTCCTTTCCAAAGTCCCAAATCCGCCCCCGAAAATTAATATTTTACATGCTGTACTTAACCCCCAAAAATCAAATTTTGCTTTATCATTTCCGCCACCGCCGCCAAGTATCGACCGCCACCACCATCAAAACCACCCGCCGCTACCCACCGACACCCACCGCCACCATCACCAGCCGCCATCCACATTGCAGCTTATCAAACAAAAAACAATAAGAAAAACCGTGAACAGAATTCAAATCAGTGGAAGTGACAAAATTGTAAACAAAATATCAAAAAAAAAAAATTGTTAACAATATTGTAATTCGATTAGGCCGGAACAAATTTTAAATCCTTCTTTTGTCACTCGGAGTTGGAACATCGCAAGGGGGGGGGACAATAAAAAATAATGCGAAAAACAAATAAACTGGAATAAATCGCACAAAATCTTGTATGCAACCAAATTCCATACTCCATCATTGAACAAAACCTATAAATCAAGTACTTTTACTATTGAATAATACAATGAAATCAAGATTAGAAAGGTGGAAAAACTCACATCTTCCAAAATTTGTATATTGGTCTTGTAATCTTGCGGATATTTGAATTTTTCGTCGAAATTAACATAAAATACTTCAAACTTTATATTTTCCCCCCTTCGGGTTTTTGGAAATTTCGAAGAGGGGGGGTGACAAAAGAAGAAATTAATATTTGTTCCAGCCTTATTGAAAAAAAAAAGAAATAATAAATGAAGAGGAGGTTTTTTGCCTCCGGGAGCAGGAATTTAGAAAGAATTACACTCCCGCGGGCTTTCCTTCATCTCATTAAAAAAAAGCAGGACAATTTAGAAACTTTTAAAAAAGCTTAAGATGTTCATAGTCAGTTCACTAAGGTTTCTTTACGCGGATTGATTTGGTTCAGATTTTTCTTACATGACTTCTATCTACACGGTTTTTTGCGAAAAAGCACTTTTATTCTCCACGGTTCTCCCGAATAAACACGTTATTTGAGAGAAAAATTTCATAAGTCCTACACGTAAATTGCGGATTCGATAAAAAGCTGATTGACAGATTCATTTGAAGTAATAAAAGTTTTTGGTTTCCAATATCATGTAAATTAAAAAAAATCTACAAAATCATTGACTTTTTTCTTGAAAACAATTGTTTGTAGAGAAATGAATCGAACTGTGTAAGTTCAAATTTCAGGGAAATAAAGATAAAAATGAAAATTTGATGTTGAAAAACATGCGAAAACAATTCGCCTTGTCTGCCGGTCTCTACAAAAAAGTTTCGCCCCGATCTGCGATCATTGCAATGTAAACCTTTCAGTCAAACATATTTTCAATGATTGTGAAAAATATGCATCACTTAGAGAAGAAAATGATATTTCAGATATTAATGCTTTAAGGGGAGGGTAGGGTCTAACGGGTATAAAAAAACACCATTTTCACGATTTTTTCTAGAGCTATCGTTCAAACATATGTATTCTAATTTTTTGCATTATACAAAGCATTGTTAAAAGAACATTTATTAATTTTTTCGTAGAAAAATATTGCAATATGAGCCGGTGACGGAGCACTTTCCAGAATGCCTTTTAGAAAACAGGATTTGCGGTGGACACTACATTTCAGCACAGAATCATCTGAAGTCAAAAAATCAGAGCAAAATATTTTTAATAGATGTTTTTCTGGACCCCAACGTTTTTATTTAACTTAAAAATATTTTTATGAAATTTTTGTGGCTGTTTGATGTGAAAACTACGATTTTTCACTTAAAAATCCGCCATTTTTCACCTGTAAAATCTCCCCAAAGTAAAAAAATCAAAAAGAAAAACGTTGGGGTCTAGCATTTTATATGCAGAAAATATGTTCCAAATTTGAAAAGAATCGGATAAGTAGTTTTCAAATGACGATGTCCACGGACTTTAAAAATGTGCTTTCGAGAAAAACGCGTTTGAAGTTTCTGCTCTTGCTTTCTTGCAGTATTAGATAGGAGGAGATAAAGGCCTATAATTTCTACAGTTTTGCTTCAATTGACTTGAAAATTTGACACAACATTCTTGAACTGTTTTACAATAAGAAAATAAAAAAATAAAAAAATCGATTTTTTGAAAGTGTTAGACCCTACCCCCCCCTTAAAAGATGATTTGTTAAACCTTAAAAATGTTTTAAAATTCCTCAAAAAATCAGATTTATATGATTCCGTTTGAGTTTTTATTGTTATGAGAAATAATAGATTATAGTTATAAAAAAAAACAGTTAGCATAGTAACACACTTTTTTTTTTGTAAACATTTAAAACACACTTACATTTATGTTTAAGATTTTATGTATTATATATGTATTTATGAGCACAATATTGTGAAAACAACGGCCTAAATAGCTTTTAGTTGTGCTGATGGCCGACCAAATTAAACAAAAAAAAAAAACTTTCGCTGACTGAATGTTTGAGTCAAGACCCATCTCTGGGTCACAGTTTAAATACTATTGCATGATTTACTGAATAATCAACTCATAATCATAAAATTGGGTTGATAAGTGATTTATTTTTCTAGAACATCAAAATCAATCAAAAATCACTAAATTTAATTTCGACATAAGATGGACCAAATTGGCAGATATAAAATTTAGAGCTAATAAAAGGTCGTTTTTAATTCCTAATAATATTATTTGATAAATTAATTTAAAGTTTTAGAATAGTTGTGAACAGTGTGTTGAAAATCGAAAAACTTCACATTTGGTCCTCAATCCGTTGAAATTTTATGATTTAGGTAATACTCGAACTAGTCACTCTATCAGTCTCTTTAAAAAAATGATCATTTTCGATTAGAAATTGATGTAATTGAACAGAAAACAAATAATTTTCAATCAATATTTCATGATTCTCATAAAAATGTAGTTTTAAAACCATTTGAATTTTTTTTAAAGAACTATTAAAATAACCAGCTATGGTTTGTGAAACCAAACACTTTTTTTTTTTTAATATGAGCTCTCACTTCACTTCTGAAGGGATGTGTAGTTAAAAGCAGCCTTAAAGTGCTCTAGATTTTTTCAGTAAATTACCCCCAAAATCTACTGGCATCGGAAAGTATTCCGCGTTTAACGTTATCGTGAGTGAACAAAATACCCCGGAAGACTGAAGTTTTGCCCGTACGTTACCACAAAACCACAAAAAACTGTATTTCTGTAGCCTCTTGGTGCTGTTTGTTATTGTCTGCTGGAACGATCCCTTCAGAAACGACTTTGGTTTAGCTACAAACATCTGGATAACAACATGTCGAAGTCAACACGTTCAACAACACCGTCATCATTACATGTTGATTCCGAATCACAGGCTAAAAAACGTTCTAGAGAAGACATAAATCTGGCTGGAACCGAGACAATCAACAGTTTCGATGAATTGTGGAAAAGAATTGAGGCTAAAATAAATGATTCCCATTCCCGACTAGAAGAAAAGATGGAAAACACCCGTTCCGAACTCGTGAAAAGGATCGACATCATCGAAAAAGAAGTTTCCAGCTTCCAAAGTGAGTGTTTCGCTCAAATAACCTCACTTACTGTCGAAGTAAACAAAATTCGTGATGAAGCTTTTTCGTCAGCCGAAGCGTTAGAGCGATTATCTAAAAGTCGCGAAATCATCATCTCAGGAATCCCCTATGAAGCCAAAGAAAATTTAATTGACATCTTTCAGAATGTCACTAAGCATCTGAACTTGAGTATTTGCCCATTAGTAGAGCTCAAGCGTCTAGCCAAGGCTCCAATCGCTCCCGGAACTGCACCACCTATACTGTGCGAATTCGCCATGAAAAATTCAATGCTCGAGTTCTATAGACGATATATCACACAACGCAATCTCTCTCTGCGACATGTGGGCTTCGATTCTAATAACCGCATTTACGTTAATGAGCATCTAACTCCACACGCTAGGGGAATTCGAACGGAGGCTATAAAACTGAAAAAACTTGGCCTCATCGAGAAGCTGAACACCAGAGAAGGAATCGTCCGTGTGAAGGTTAGCCATCAAGCTGAAATGATATCCATCAAAAACAAGGATCAACTTTCTTCAGTTTGCAAAAAATCCCTATCCAATTGAGCTATTCTCTTCCTTCCCGTTATCCTTTGACTCCTATCCTTACAATCCTTTGAATCCACACCGCTCCTGAAAGTTAAAAAAAAACACCTTTCCTTGTTTTCTCATTTTTTCCTCCCTTCGATCCTCTGACTCCGATCCCTCGCTATCCCTTGACTCCTAGTCCGTCCTGAAAGTTATATCTCATCGTCGCCGATCATCATCTGCGGTCATCGTTTGTCATCATGAGCCGAATCCCGTCGCCCTGAGCCGTCGCCGATCTTCATCTACGGTCATCATCATGCGCCGAATGCCGTCGTCCTGAGCTAGCTACTAGAGGTACCCGCATCGCATTCGAAAGGAAGTTCCAGGAAAAAAAAAAACGCACCGCACTTGCAACATCTTATCTCATCGTCACCGATCATCATCTACGATCATCGTTCAACATCATGCGCCCAAAAACCGTCGTTCTGAGCAAAGCTAAGAGAAGTGCCTACATCGCTAGCCGCTACGAGTATTCGAGAAACAACTCCAGAAAAAAACGCATCGCATTTGATTCATCGAGATCCAAGACCCTAGTCCCACCGTCTATTGCTGATCTTAAGAGATACCCGCTCGGAAGTTGTTGCATCGCAGAACTCTACCGTTGGAAAAAAAACTGAGCACCGTTAAGATACCTCGTTCTTGGAAGACCTTTCACTCGAATCAAATCATCATCATTAAAAAGCCGAACTTGAGAGGTACCCTCACTGATACGCAACTCCAGAAGAAAAAAAACAATTCGCATCGCACTTGCTACATCGTTTTTTGCCGACGTATTTACCTCTTTGCGTGCTGCTGCTACCGAGATAGAGAAGGAGATCCAAATACATTTGTTTTTCTTGTGAGGTCCCTATGCGTTTCGCACTGTTCCAGAGAGACATCTCCAAATAGTTGTTGCATCGCCGAACTCTACCTCTAAAAAAGTGAGTACTGAGTACCTCTTGAATCGATTCGCCGTCGCACTCGCCGCTTGTTTTCATCGTACAACAGCAAACATCCGAAGACAACCCAATAGGTGAACAACACAACCCATCGCTGTCGAAAAATTCCACCCTCGTTGGAGCTGGACTAGAGAGCCGCTGCGTATCGAGATGCTGAGAGATAATGTTATTTCCTGAAAGTTTGGTCTTTTGTCATCGCTCCTGGGAGAAGTCTATCTGAGAGTCCTACGACAACTTCTCGGCTCCTACAGTAATGCTGAGATTTATCATCGCTCTCCGCACCTCTGCTAGCTATTTATGCTGACAACAACTTATTCACGACTAAGCACTGAAGCCCGTAGGTGACGATACTCGGATGGATGCCTGCACGCTGCTGTTGTTGCTGTTTTCGGAGTTTTATGCCAAAACTTGGATGGATGAAAGAATGCTGTTGGTGTGCTATGGTTAAACGAGATAGTCCGTCACCTAAGATCCGCCACAGGAAGGAAATGCTGAGCTGCACACATCGTCGCTAGAAGATGCCTCTAAAAAGTGCTAAGGTACTTTATACTTTTTTTTTTCTCTCCTAAAGATTCCGACATTTGGTCTAATAGATGACATGTACATCTATGTATACTCATTCTTACACATTCGTTCCGTAACTCAATTAACTGGAAAATCTAGAAGTCTTTTGAAATGATTAGTTTAAATCGTATTAAGTTGATTGTCGTTCCAAAAATGTTTGATTCTAGTAACTTCTTATTAAGCTTTGATTTCTTAGCTTTGCTTCTGCCCAATGGATAATTTTTCTCATCATAATGCCTCGACGGAAATTGCTAATGCTGTGATTAACAGTGTTCTATGCGACGAAATGCTTAATATCTGCCACATAAACGTTCAAAGTCTTTGCGCTCGTCAATTCACTAAATTTATCGAACTCAAAAATGTATTCATCAAAAGCAAATTAGACATAATTTTTATGACTGAGACGTGGCTTAGTGAAATAGTGAGTGATGCAGTTATTACAATCGAAGGCTACAATTTAATTAGAAATGATCGCAACAGGCATGGTGGTGGTGTTTGCATTTACATAAAAAACAACATCAAATGTAGAATTCTAGTGAAATCAGACAACAGCGAAAATCACTGTACTGAATTTATCCTTACAGAACTACTTCTGAATGGAAACAAACTCTTATTCGGACTTTATTACAACCCTCCTGAAAACGATTGCTCTGAATTACTTTTAAATCATGCTCAACAATTTGCTTTGAATTGTAACAATTCTTTTTTTATCGGTGATTTTAATGTCGATCTCTTCAAGCATTCTGGGAGAATACAAAAGTTTAAGGATTTTTTGAGCAGCTCTAATTTTAGCTGTTTTAATAACGAACCAACGTTTTTCCACAACACCGGAAGTTCGTTACTGGATCTGTTATTATCTGATTCAGTTGATGTTATCCACCGATTTAGTCAAATATCTCTACCAGGAATATCTCATCATGATTTGATTTTTTCATCACTGAATTTCGTCAAAGTTGTTCAACCAGAAGGCTTTTGGTTTCGTGACTACAAGAACTTTGACACAAATGCACTTTTAGTTTTTCTCACTGAAGTAGATTGGACCCGTTTTCAAAGTATTGAAGATTCTGATATCCTTGTTGGTATTTTCAATTCATTACTGTTAGAAATTCACGAGACCTTTTTCCCCCTAAAATATAGAAGCTATCGCAAGAATGAATGGTTTAACCATGAAATAAATCATGCAATAATCAACAGGAACTTGGCCTACAATTCATGGAAGCGTTCGAAATCTGTTGTAGATAAAAATCATTATAAAACCCTGAGAAATAAAGTTAATTCGTTGATCGCTAAAGCAAAAACTGAGCGTGACAAAAAACGTATCAATCTTGATTTACCTGCTAAATTATTTTGGAATAATTTGAAAAAGTTCGGGCTGAGCAAATCCGAAGGTAATTTGGCTGTTTCTAATTTTTCTGCTGAAGAAATAAATAATTATTTTACTTCGAACTTTACTAGTTGCTCAGTTGAACAGCTTCATTGTCCTCATAGATTGCATGGATTTAATTTTAAATATTTTGAAGAATATGAAATTATTAATGCTCTCAGTTCGATAAAATCTAATGCTGTGGGAGTTGATGAAGTTCCAATTAAATTACTAAAAATTATTCTACCATACATTTTACCCACACTCAGACATATTTTCAACACTATAATCAAAACATCAAAATATCCTTACCAATGGAAGAAAACCAAAGTTATTCCAATTCCAAAAAAAACAAAATCTCTTGAATTGTCAAACTTGAGACCTATTAGTATACTGAGTGCAACTTCAAAAGTATTTGAAAAGTTACTTAAGAACCAAATTACAGAATATTTAAACCAAAACAATATATTACACGAATTCCAATCTGGTTTTCGTTCTTCACATAGCACTGAAACTGCTCTTATGAAGGTGCATAACGATATTGCATATACGTTGGATAAAAAGGGAATCGCAATACTTTTAATGATTGATTTTGCAAAAGCTTTTGATCGTGTTTCCCATTCTAAACTTATTAATAAGCTGATTTCTAAATATAACTTTTCTAGATCAGCTGTTGAAATGGTACAGTCTTATCTGCAAGGTCGGTCACAATCGGTTTTTTTCAATGGATGCTTTTCTAATTTCGCTTCCATTGAATCAGGGGTTCCTCAAGGATCAATTTTAGGACCTTTATTTTTCTCGCTTTTTATTAACGATTTACCTTCTGTTTTGGAACACTGCTCTGTTCATCTTTTCGCAGATGATGTCCAAATATATCATTGTGCAAAAAGAACTTCTGATTTAAATGTTTTTTATGCTCAAATTAATCAAGATCTAGCTAAACTGATTGAATGGTCCAATGAAAACCTCTTACCAATCAATCCTGCAAAAACTAAAGCCTTATATTTCGGAAGACAGCTTACCTCTTTGGTTTACCCTCCACTTTTACTAAATGATTCTAGTGTTCAGTTTGTTGATTACGCTGAAAACCTTGGTGTTATTTTTGACAAAGATCTTTCCTGGAACAGACATGTTAACGCTCAATGCTGTAAGATTTATGGTGCGATGAAAAGATTAAACCTAACAACAAGTCATTTAGATGTAGCCACAAAACTAAAACTTTTCAAGACCTATGTCTATCCCCTGTTTATCTACAATGATTTTATTTATTCTAATGCTCTAGAAAGATCTGTAAATAGATTGCGCATAGCCCTTAACTCCTGCGTACGCTATGTCTTCAACTTATCACGTCTCTCTCGAGTTTCTCACCTTCAAAAGCTGCTCATTGGCTGTTCATTCGATAACTTTTACAAGTATAGATCCTGCATGATAATGCACCGAATTATCAACTCTGGAAAGCCACAGTATTTGAAAAGTTTGTTCGTACCTCTTCGAAATTCGCGCACTGGAAATATTATAATCCCGCCACATAGTTCTTCCTATTACAGTAGATCTTTTTTCGTCCGAGGTATTGTGAATTGGAATAATCTTCCCACCTCTTTAAAACTAATTCAAAAGAAATCAGAGTTTAAAAGGAGTTTGCTAGAAAATAATATTGAGTAAGAACGACATCAATTAAGTTAAGAATTTGGAAAATGGAACGAATAGTCATTAAGTTAATAAATAGAAACAACACACATCCACCATATTGTAACAACTTATAAGGTTAAAATCTTACGTTACATGAATAAAGAATGAAATAATAATAATAATAATAATCGAATTAAATTCATATCAATCAAAACACCCATTTCTTAAAGACTGTTTGATCTCCTTTTTTAATTTTCATATCTTTTGAGAAAATTTAGCAACTCGCTGTCTTTTGTATTTTCTGACTCCGTGTAATTTCAAGTTTATATGCTCCAAAAGTTGGAACAATACATGAACCCGGAGATGAACTGAAAGCGCTTTCGTGAGACGAAATTGTCATATTTTTTAAGTTAAATGAGACTTAATGATCCTTAATTCTGGGCGCCCTGAATTAATAAATTTTTTTCAGATATTAGAAAACCGAATCGGACAAAAACAATCTAAACATCAGGCGTGTACTTTACCATGCATACTTTTAGGCGCATTCATAAAGATATGTTTACTTACATATGAGTGTTTTGTCTTGAAATTATAGTTTAGGGGAAAACTGTAAAAAAAACGCACCAGCGGGGTAAGATGGCCCATGTCATTCTTTCTCAAAAATACACTAACATAAGGCTTCGAATGATGTTTTTCTTCATTTATATTGTAGCAAACAAGATTTTTCATGATTAATTAGATTAAATGTTCACAAAAACGACATTAGTTCTACGAAACAGATGGATTAATGGAATGAAATCTGTTATTTTTCATGGGTAACATATAAGGTTTTACGGCAAATCAGCCTGCGCAATCGGATGACACTACAGCTTATCGTTTTTTCCACTCGTATGCATTTTCGGAATACTATGAATATTTTGTTGTATTTTACTATCTTCCCACAAATTTTAACTAAAATCAATCATATCAAAAATGGGGCAAAATGCCCACAAGACCACGTGTTTAAGGCTCCACTTGTGAATACTGTTAACTTTTGAGAAACCCCAAATATCAAAACAAAATGCCATTATTTTTATTTGCTGACTCCCAAATTACGATATCAATGCATGATTATAACAAATTTCGTCCTTGTTCGAGTTAAAAAGGTGCACCAATATTCGACTCGAAAAAATTATCTGTCGCCATGTTTGCCGCGATATCAGTCAAGAAATTGAATTTCGTTGCCTACCTGAAGGCGTTTTACCTATAAGGCTATGAAAAAGTTTATTTTGAAATGCGAAATTTTCGATAAGTTCAGCAATAGTAAATGATTTTTTGCCAAAGTATGGTTAGGTTACAAAAATACGATGAACATGTAATTAAACATTTTATGTTTCAATCATTACATTCCTTATAACCATTGTATCATTTCTTACCACCCTTTCAGTATGGTGCGTTCTGTCCACTAGTTTTGGCGTTCTACCCCGCGGTTTGTTTTCTGGCTGTTTAAGTTTTTTACAAAGATATTATCAAAATCGTGTTTTTATCATATTTTTTCTTTTTGAGAATACGTAAATCAGCTCCCTGAATCGTCGTGAACTTTCAATTTGGTTCTAAGTTGATTAGTATCGCTGTAAATAGCTATTATGCTTAACTGGTGCGTCTTGTACAGTTTTCCCCTAATTTTATTGAATTGGAGGTATTGTATCTTAACGACTTTTCTTGTAAAACACGAATAAAAAAAATGGGAATATGTATCTTTGTAGCCACACTGTACAATAGATACTGCTTTTTGTTTCAGTCAAAAGATCTAACAGCCTTTGTTACAGTTGATAAAAAACGAATACAAATAGAATAAATTTTTACAAGGTTCTAAATCCAGATGATTATTTAAACTTTTATCCAGAATTATTTGATTTTCTGGAAAGATAATGTTCTAAAACTAATTCAATGAAAGCTGCTCAGTCAAAATTAAGTAAGTAGCGTTTAGGGGGCTCTTTAACGATTCGCTTACCCAAAATTTCCTTCAAAGCAATCGACAACATCGAATCTCCATGTAAATCATATGGTATGCTGCAGTAAACATAATAATTTTGCCTTAACGATAATTGTTATGGCTTTTATGCCCGCGCGCGCTTTGCCCGTTTGTTGCCATCAGGAAAATAATCTTGGCAATAAAAGTTCAGAGAGCTCAACAGTCAAAACAGTTCCAGCTAACTACATTCACACACACATACACTCACTCAAATTGTGGCTCAAACACACATACATATTATCACCGTAATCATCATTTATCGCGCACGAAAAAGGAGGGCGTCGTCCTCGCCGTCGTCGTTTTTGTGGTTGAAATGCGAGTGCTTTCGCGGAAAATCAAAATGCCATCCGATCGGCGTGGCATTTTTCATGGGCCTAGAGAAAAAAAAATTATATGAGCATCTAGTTGGGAAGAAAATCATCGTAAAATTTATAGCAAAACAAAGATTTTTATCAATAAAAAATGTAGCCGAGTTAAGGTGCTGATTGTTTTGAATAAAGCGCCCTAAAGTAGGCAATGAAATCATTTTCTTTGTTGATAATGGCTTGTGGAAATGTTTTGTGCAATTTGGATATGAGTGAACCTTTTGATTTTGACCCAGCCGGAAAAGTTTCAAGTTCTTGATTTTCATAGAAAATAAAAAAAAATCGAGCTATAGATGTACAAATTTTTACATTTTTCCATGAACTTTACCCATTATGGCGGATTGGCTTAATGATATCACCTACAAACTTATATTATTTTACTATCTTATATCAACACTATTGGTATAAAAATATTTTTCGAACAATTACCAAATTTTTTTAAATAAATATTTTCATAATTCAGTTACCAGTCTGGGCTAAAATGCATCAAAATGCAAATCAAAGATTCAACTTTTAAATATCGTTTCCATTTGCTGGAATATAATTGTTTTGCATCACGCGTTTGTTTTTTTTTAAAATGTCATCCTATTAATTTATCCCTAAATGTATGCAGCACTCTCATGCATTTTTTTTAAAACATTATTAACAAAAAAAAAATGTAAAATTTATTTCGAACAAAACCAAAACTAACTGCAATTGGTTCTTTATGCATTATGACATCACAAATATATCAAAACCTATAAATTTTCAAACGTTTTCATTTGATTTTTCATAAAAAACAAAGTTTGTTGCAACTTACCCCATTTTCTTTGTTGGGTTAAAATCGCATGTTTTTGTAAATTTAGAAATCTGGTGAAAACAATATCACTAGTTAACAATTTTTTTAAAAACCCGAAAACTGACCAATCTATATTTTTAATGTGAAATCAGGCGCTGAATTCAAAAATGAAATTTAAAAAAAAAATCCTAGAAAAACTATTTTTGAGTTATGCTCCAAATATGAAAGTTTTGAAAAATAATAAAGTACTTTAACGTAGATTCGAATATCTCGGACTGCATAACATTTATTTGAAGTCTCTTGTTTGCAAATTGAAGTTGAATATATTTGCTATCGATCATTAATGATAGAAAAAAATGATAAAAAAAAGTATTTTAGAGAATTTTTTTTCAGCGAATGTTTTAGACTCGATAGTAACATTAAAAAAACTGACTTTCTATTGTCCTTAGATTTCAATCCAACAAAGGTTTCAAGAGGTGATCTATCATAATCGGTTAGAAATTGAAGAAGCTATGATTACTTTACCATCACAGTAATTTTTGCATTTAAGGACAATAGAAAGTCAGTTTTTTTTAATGTTACTATCGAGTCTAAAACATTCGCTGAATAAAAATTCTTCATAAATACTTTTTTATCATTTTTTTCTATCATTAATGATCGATAGCAAATATATTCAACTTCAATCTGCAAACAAGAGACTTCAAATAAATGTTATGCAGTCCGAGATATTCGAAACTACGTTAAAGTACTTTAAGAATCATAGTGAAGGAAGCACTAAACATGGTAAATTTCAATCGCTCAAAGTCAAAATTGATTGTTGGCGAACCAGAAGGTCACATGCCAATTTCCAGAATGATCTGACCATGGGGAGGGGTTGCTTGAGTCTCAAACGTAAATAGGATTTTAAGGTTATTTGCTCGGATGGAAGAAAGAATACTGGTTTTTGATTATCAACTTTTTTCTTTACCAGCCGATTGTTTTTTTTTTGAATAATTTTCTTTGAGCTTAAATAAAGAAAAATATTTCACTCGAAGACTGCAAAACGATCGAACTTAAAACGAAAAAAAGTGATAATGGTTCAAAGTTTGTATTTTGGCAAAATCCATGAATGGTCCGTTGACTATTTTTTGACATATTACTTTTCATTTCACCGTTTGTAAGTATCAGACAAAGTGAATTCCAAAAGTTTGTCTACTTATAAAATCATTGCATACTTTTAGGCGCAATTTTATAGTCATATATAAAAATGGAGGCGTTTTCTTTGTAACACCATCACGTATAAATGGACGGACGGAATGAAGTGAAATTTGGTATCCGAGGGTTTCGGGCCAGAGATGGTTTGTATAATAGTTTCAAGAATTTCACTTTTTATTGGAAGGGCGCTCCCATACAAAATCTACAAGAAATAGGACACAACTTGAAGATCATTTTCATGAAAACTGATTCACGAGCACGAAGAAGTTAAAGATGTGTAGTAGAGTGCCCAAAATTACCTGACATTTGAAAAGGTTATGCACTGCAGGCTTAAATTGACCCTAGGCCTAGTACAAGGTCTCATGCCAAATTTGGGCCAGATCGGATCACGGGATTTGTATGGGATTTAGAGACATTTTGTTCGGGAGGAACATAAAAATCCGGTTTTTCTCAAAACCTAAACTATGGCAAATATGTCATCCGAAGACTGCATTTCAATTCGACTTATGACAAAAAAAAAGTTATTAGACTTTAAAAATGGGGTAACTTTTTTACAGGGTGATATTAATGAGAGACACAGCTTCGAACATTTTGACGCAGCATTATTACCAGTGATGAATATCACCCTGAAAAAAGTTACCCCATTTTTGAAACCTAATAATTTTTTAATCATTAGTCGAATTGAAATGCAGTCTTCCGATGAAATATTTACCATATTTTAGACTTTAAGAAAAACCGTTTTCAAAAGAAATCGGACGAAGGGTACCAAAGTTATTAACAAAAAACTGGATTTTCATGTTCCTCCTGAACAAAATGTCTCTAAGTCTCATACAAACTTTAGGCTCGTTGAGCGACCCCTTCCCGTGATCCGATCTGGTCCAAATTTGGCATGAGACCTTGTACTAGACCTAGGATCAATATAAGCTTTCAGCGCATAACACTTCTCAAGCTTGAAATTTCCCATACAAATTTGGGATTGTGTAGATTAAGTAACAGGTAAAACGAAGTTTACCGGGTCAGCTAGTTTTTAGATAAATACAGTATTTTGAGTCCTGTTTAACGATAATTACTGGATAAACATTAGTTATTGTACAAATATAAGTAGGTATTTCGTGATAACCAATGATCAATATCCATTCAGAAGAAAAATACAGGGATCAATTAAACTCATAACATAGATTTTGGAAAACAATTTCTAAAAAAAAATGAGAGTTTACTAATGCTTTGAAAATATGGTATTCTAAAGTTCATATTATAATCTAACGGATGACATATTAGAATAAATATTTTCATTTTTTCATGTAGTGTAAAGTGATAAAACAAGATCTTCAAAACACATTTAGATAAATTTTTCAAACAAAGTTCAAATACTCGGAAAAACCAAATTTTTTAAATTGTTGAGACAACGACATTGTTGTTTTGTTCTATTTTTCACATTTTTCTAACCATTTTGTGTGTAAGGATTTAACCGACACTTGGTCATCCGATACGAGCGTGCACGAGATTCAGCCAGTCAGTCAGCGAGCGCCACCGGGTTAGCGAACGTCGGACCGGCCTGCACATTTGGCGACCGTGACAGGTTTCTCTGTTTTGGAAGTCGGAATTGAAGGATCCTAATACGAGAAGAAAAAAGAACCGAACAGAAAATTTTTTGTTTTTCATGATTCACGGTGAAGTAATTTCAGTTAAACTATGTTACAAATTAAGTACTTCAAGAACCCATTCTATGATAAAGCGTTTTTTTTTAAATGGGTATTTATATATGTAGTAGACAGTTTGGTGAGAATGAAAACACAAGCGGGTTTAGGGAACAGCTTGGCATAAATTATTTTAAAAAAACACCTTGAAGCGAGTTAAGATGGCAGATTGGTGAAAATGGCAACTCAAGGTAGTTGAGAACATTTTGAAACAAGGTTGGAAAAAAATCTATTGAAAAGAGTGGAGATCACAGTTTGGAATGCAAACTGAAGTGTTCAGCTTGCAATTGTAACGCAATAAAGCGAGTAAAAAGTATTGAAAATATGAAACGAGCTGTAAATGAGAAGAGAGATTACGTTGAGAACATATTGTGTCTTTTAAAACCGTTGATTGAAATGACAACGAGTTGAAAAGGCACCCTGAACGTGTTTAAATGACAAGAGAACAGTTTGAACAGTTTGTTTTAAATTCTTAGTGAATTGAGAGAACAAACATATCAACAAATTTATAATGGAGCAGATTGAAAAGTAAGCTTAATTTAGGATTATTGGATTATGCAAGTCGAGGAACTGCTTTAACAAATTACAACTTGGTATCGAGAGATCAGCGAGATTTCTAAGTAAATATAGAAGGGAAAGTTGGAAAATTATAAACTAATAGATCTGAGACGATAGTGCCGAATTCAAATCAAGCAATTTGTTAGTAGTTGTTGGGATAAGAATAAATCGTAAGATATATCAAGTGGACACTTGAAATTGTATAGTGATTTGTCTCACTAGTTATTTAAGAAAAATAGGGATTGAGAAATAATTCAAGAAAACACTTAGAGCAGGGGTGAGCAACCTTTTGAACCAACGGGCCAATTTAAATTTGAAATCTTGTCGGCGGGCCGCACTTAAAATTTTTTTTGTGACAATTATCAAAGCTTCACGTAATTTTTCTTAACTACAAAATTTGGTGAAAACAAATCTGAAAAAGGAAAAAACGAAATTAACGTGTTCAAAAACAGTAATTCAACAAGGCTTATAGATAGGTACTCGATATTGAAAAGGTACCCTGTGTCGTACTCGCAATCTGATCCATCCATTTTTCAAAGCACTTCACTCCGTACGAGACTTTTAAGTTATCGATAAACGTATTTTGAACAGGAACAATTTGCACGCAACTTCACTGAATGCAACGCTTTTTAAAAGTCGTTAACCGTCGGAACAATTCGCACGCAACCTTATTCGCCAAAACTCGTTAACAGAATGCTCGTTTTCTTTTATTTCGCCCGATTTTCGCTCTCTTTTTTTTTTCGCCGATACGTTTAATAAATTTAATGTATTTTTTTTTATTTGTTTCAGCCCATTTAGGCCCATAGAATTAAAAGTCCAATAAACCTGTTCATTGTTTCCCATTCGAACCTTATTAAGTCAGCAAATGTATTTTCTTGGATACTTTTTTTTTGTATATTACTATTATTATTATTATAATTTATTAGAGACCTTTTAACCATCCGGGTCATTCGGGTCTGTGTGTATATTACTATGATTACTACACCCTGCTCTCATTTTTTTAATAGTACCTTTTGGCGAACATTCGTTCTTACAACATTCTCGTTTAAACCGAAGATACTATTCATCATCACTTTCATTTAAAAATCTTCTGGAGATTATCACAGTGATAACTAAGAGTGTGATAAATATATTATAAAATAAATCACAGTCTTCTTAGCGTTGGACGTTGAATCGTTATTTGACTATCTGTGATTTTTTTCCTCAATAAAAACTTGTCCTCAAAACCTAGATTTTTGTTTTCCTACACACGTTAAAAAGCCTTTTTTTAAATTGAAGTCCTGTATTGAATCATTGCATTGAAATGTTGAGCAAGGTTGTCGAGATCACAGAAAAATGTTCAACTTCACATATTTTAAGCAACTATTTAAAAAGTAGGGGAAAGTTTTCCTAAATGGGCCTATCGGGTTAAATGACCCTACGCCTGTTTGTTGAAATGGCTGAATAGACAGCTTATCTGACCAATGCATTTTGAGGGTGATATGCTTAGAACATAAAGCAAGAAAGAATTTTTTGAATTTACAAACTCAAAAAAATTTAAAAAATCATACAAGGTTTTGATACATTTTGATGTAATATTTCGACTTTTAAAAATTATTCTTAAAGAAGCTTTAAACAAAACCTAGGATGGTTTTTGTTTCTTACTCAAATGAACTTAAGAAATTAAAGATATTTCAGCTTTTGTGGAGGTTTAATAATGATTGTATAGTAGAATAATAGAGTGTTTTTGTATGCCCCCATCATGTTTGTAAAATGCCTCCATCCTAAAATAACAGGTTAAATAGAATAAATAAATGATTTTTAATTTCAAATTTAAGCTCTGAATAACATCTTAAGAGAGAATTGAAGATCTAAAAACAGATTTGATAAAGTTTTTCTCATGGATGAACTGTCTCCATAGTATGGCAACCCTAACTTTTGTTTTATTCCATAAAATTATAATATACATAGATTTTTATAAAACTTCACCTTTGTCGTACGGAAATTATTACTTTCTAGCAGTTTCAATGGAATTATACGGAAATATTGCCGAAAAAACAGAAATTTTGTTCAAAACTTAAATAGGCGCCTTTAGCCCGCACGGTTTGAGGTTCGGGATTTTAGACAACACTTATAATAAAATCGTTTTCTTGAAAACAGAAGAAAATTTTAACATATAAATTACTCCAATGTATAGAAAACAGATGCCTGCACACGTGTAAATAGTTTAGTACAGATATTCGATGTGATATTTGATTAAATCAGTGCCCGAATAGAATTGCACGGTGAAAAAACCATGAAGTTCACTTTCACTTTACCATGAATTGTATGGTGGACACAATGATTTTTATGGCCTACAATACCGTGTATACCCATTGAAGTTCATAGTTTACGACCATACATTTCATCGTTTTGACGAAAATAACCATGAAAAAGGGGTATTGTTATGCAGCGTGACCATGAAAAAAATGGCGATTTTCCATACATTGGAAAGCCCAAAAATATGAAGTTCATGGTTAAAACAGCTTCCAGTTTTTCACAATAAAACCATGAAAATACGTTTATTTCGATCGTTTTAGAGAAGATGAAAATCAAGGTTAATTGATGGGTCAAAACCATAATTTTTACCGTACAATTTCTTATTTTATACAATGAAAAATTCACATTTCTAAGGATGGCATTAAAATTTTATTTATTTCTATTTTTTCAAAAAAAACATCTAATTTTAACTAAAAAAAATGATTCACTTATTCTTCACTTTTTAAATCCAAGTTATTAACGGCATTACCACCGACCATTGTGGAATGTGGAACCTCCGATGGGATGCAGGCTTTTTCCCGTTGGCCACTAGCTGGGCTATTCAGGTGCCTGGTTCTCTGGTTCCGGCAAGGTCTTTCCAATAGCATTTTTCCCGATTTCACACCGGCACATTTTGAACGACACAACACATTTCTGATGGCTGCCAATGATTTTCCCGTGCCGTCTTTGCCGATCGGGGGAATTAACCGGAAGCCTAATAAAAGCCTTCCTATCGGATCTGTGGAACAGCATCTAGAAAAATAAATAAAATTAAATAATACAGTTCTCAAAACCATTATTGGTATAAAAAAGCAGCTCACCACGTCCAAAATATTTCGATGCCCGCCACCAAAACAAATTGACCGCGAAAACTTTTTTGCCAAAATGGCGCGCATTGAAAATATAAACACGATCAATTAAAAGTGTGTAAAATAACCAAAAGTTTACCATTGTTCGCTTTTGTTCGGATTTACATTTTACAATGAAGTACACTGTAACAATAATAATCACAATACAATTATTGTTATACCGTGTATCTGTCATTTTCGTCAACTATGAAATATTTTGAATTAACTATGTACTTCACGGTGACTTTAAAATTTATGGTGATTTCATAATAAAATGCGGTTGACAGATATTTAGATACTACGATGAAGTTTACAGTTAAATTGAAAATCATTGTTCGGTTATTTTAAAACCATGGTCTTTGCTATTCGGGTGTTCTGCTTAATAGGCGCATATAGCCCGCTCCTCCCCTACATTCTTGATTTTAGAATGTTTATCCACATTTTTATCATTTTTTATCTTTTTTAGATTTCGATAGGATTTCTAAAGCTTGACTCTGGTAATGTGGATAGCGAATTATAAGTGAAATAACTCAATTTATCGATGTTTGTGATAAATTTTCTATCAAATTTCTGAAAAAAAGCATCACAGATATTCGTCAAAGTTATTTTTGTGCGTAACTATGATGCCGGCTGATTCATATTGATAAACTATCTAAAAATCGTTCACTCAGGCTTTATCATTCAATTTACGGAATTTTCGTCAATATTCAGAATTAAAAATATATCAAAATTTTTGGTTTAATTTTTGAGCCAGTATTTGAATGCTAACAGAATTAGCTTTTTTCCGAATTGGATAGAATAATTTTGAAAAAATATATCAGCTGAGCATATTTTTTATCATTTAACTTTATTTTTGTAATAATTTCACTGAACGGGCTTCGAAATTCCTTTGATCATGTGTAGGTTCCCTTTTTTGGCTGTTCTTCCGACTCACTTTAATGGATTTTAGTCGCAAAGTGGTAGGAGCTAGATAATAAGGAAAAAAGGATAATGAATAAAAAAAACACTCCAATATTACGTTATGCCAATAAACAATATTGCATTTAAGCCTTGTATAGAACATAAAGAACGCTTAAAATGCCAGTAAAAAGTAAACAATCTGAAATTTTCCTATCTATCCATTGTAGAAAAGAGTTAAGGCATAAACTTTTGAAAAAAGCTTCGCGGGCTGCACAAAAAGGTCTCGCGGGCCATTTCAAATTTCAATATAAATGAAGTGACTGCTAACTGCTTGAAATATGAAAGAGATTAACCATGAAAGTGAATAGAAAAAATCGTGATTATATTCATAGAACAGAAGGCGAGTGACTAACAAGGTTAAAATCCTCTTTAAACAAATAATAATAGAATAGTTTAAAATGGAAAAGCTAGATCAGAATATCTCTTGAAATGGTAAATGCGAGTCAACCTAAATATTAGATGGGGATAAATAGCAAAACTTGTAGTAAACATATTTAGAAAAATTACCTTAGTGTTGAATTGGTCAATACAATATGCCGTGTGAGCGTGTCAATGATTGTAAGTGGTTGTATTCGTGCGTAGAAAGTAAAAAAAGGAGTTAAACATTTCCTGAAATTGTTGGATCCTAATACCATTAGCAAAGTTTCCCAACTTAGCTATGACTGCTCTCAATTATTTGCTGATATTTCTTTCCCTCATGATTATTGAAATGTCTTCAAATGTCTGAAAAGTTTCTCTTAACTAAACGCGGGAATATTGCGATTAGATATCATATAGCCAATGACGTTTTTAGAATACTATGTTCAAATTAACTTTCGGAGTTTTTTTGAAAGCATGCTGTTTGAGATTGAAGTTGTGGAAAAATGAGTTGAACAAACAGAACACAGAATATAAATGTGTAAACAACATTTTATCACAGTTCTATAGATTACGTTTACCGTGTTTAAGTTCATAAACAATCAAGTAAATTGTTAACAATTGTCGGGCGACGAGACTTTTGACGGTTGTGGCCCTATTTGCCTAAAATGTGTGGTTTCTCTGCGGTTGTACTTGTTTCGGGAGAAATCATCCAAAAGGATAAAAATTTCAAAAAATTGCACATGCTGATTTTTCTTGTGCTGTGATATAATTTTATGATCATGGTGGTTGCATATCAAACAACAATATTTTTTTTTTATAATCAGTCTTTCACATTTTGTTTAGGATAGGAGGAGGATGTGTGTAAGGATTCAACCGATACTTGGTCATCCGATACGAGCGTGCACGAGAGTCAGCGAGCGCCACCGGTTTAGCGAGCCAAGTGATTCATCACGTAAAGTCTGCTTCATTTAATATTGGAACACAAACAATTGCGTGTAGTTCAGTCATTTATTAACGAATTCATAATTTGTTTTTCATACAAATGTAGCATTTTCTTTACTCTTTCATAAAAAAAAAATATTCATTGCTGTTTCGAAGAAATTCTCGTACTTTTCCCGTAATACGGCACATTAGGCGGCGCACACCCTTTTTGTCCACCGTTTTGGCGATTTGATTCCACCAGTTCTTTATTTGAGTCATGTTCCTAACAAGTTTTCCCTTTGCCTTAAGCCTCCGCTTCGTGATTGCCCAGTATTTCTCAATCGGCCGGAACTGGGGGCAGTTTGGGGGGTTGAGTTTCTTCGGTATTACGCTGACCCCGTTCGTTGCGTACCATTCTATAATCGTTTTGCTGTAATGGCAGCTTGCGAGGTCCGGCCAAAACATTATTGGACGGTCGTGGGCACGAATAAACGGCAGAATCCGTTTCTGTAGGCACTCTTTTTTGTAGACTTCTGATGTCATTGTCTTGTCAGTGAGAAAGACTTTGGTTTTCTGTCCACAACTGCATATCCCCTGCCAAATCATGTACTTTCGGGCGAATTTATCCGCAAACACGAACTTAAATTTTGCAGGTACATCCCCCCGAGCCGTCGCCAAATAAAATTTTTGACCTGGGATTTGCCCAAAGTCCGCCTTCACGTAGGTCTCATCGTCCATCAGAATACATCCGTCGAACTTGGTCAGCACTTGGTCGTACAGCTTTCGAGCACGGATTCTGGCCACATTGTTCTGCTTCAGCGTCCGATTTGGCTGTTTGCTGGCTCGGAATGACCTTATTCCTTCCCGGAGACGAATTCGTCGCACCGTACTGTGAGCGGCCTGGAACTTATTGGCCAAATCGCGGTCTGAAAGATTGGGATTCCTCTTGACGGCCTTGATGACTTTCCCACGCAGTTTCCGGTCGACAGTTCCACTCCGACGCTTCGAATGCGGCTTCCGAGCCGTCGTCAATGTTTCCTTGTACTGCTTGATAACACGCTATACGGTATTTCTGGGCATTTTAAGCTGTTTAGCTAGCTTCGATGCCGACAACAATGGATTTTCAAGAAAACTGTGCACAATTTGATCTCTCCGTTCGGCTTCCATGGCGGTTGTTTACAAAATGCTATCGTTTGGTGTTATGACATAAATACATGGTGAAAGGTAATGAATTTCCCGACACGTGGGTGAAAAAAGTTTCCAAATCCGTCCACTAGGAGCGCCACAATGAGTAAAAGAATTTGTTCCAATATTAAATGAAGCAGACTTTAGTTCCCCGGCTGGGAGCGACCCAGCGGGCCACCGGTATTACTTCCGAACGTCGTGTCGGACCGGCCTGCACACATTTGATATTTGTAAGACATTCCGGTTTCGATGTATAGCGAAGGAATCAAGTATCCCCATATTGTCCTCTAAACTTTGTCAATGTATTTCGTGTAATCCGTGGTTTCACTTATCCGTGGTGATCTTCTCCCTGGGCAACTCGGATAAGCCAGGTTCTACCTTTAATTCAAAACTTCAGAACAATTAGTAAGATTCCTTGAATTCTTAAACTTATCTCAAAACTTTCTATAAATAAATTTTAGATCCATTTTACGATATGCTTCGTTTGAATATTGATAGAAACTGAAATTCGTTTAAAGTCTTTCTATTCTTCATGCATTTGCGTGAATACATCGAAATAGAAATCCGATGTTCAAAAAATGCTCCAGCAAATAGCATAGTTTAAAAGAATAAACATTGAAACTACGACGCAAATTTCTAAACCGTTTCGCTCAATTTGCCAGCCGGCTATTCTCGTTAATAAATAGCCTTCTGACAAACCAGAGAAAAAAGGCAAACATGACTAATTGCCTTTTCGTTTTTGTAGAGTTTAGCTTAATTTATTCACTTTGGGGTTCCATTCAAAACACAACAATGTCCAGCAACGTAACGAACGCAGCTTTGTGGTTGGTTTAACTTTATTTGTCGCCACCCCTTATAAAACGCATTTGGTGGCAAAATTAGCTTCCACACCAATAATCCATTGTATATCGTTTTGCCATACAAATTAAGCTATACGAAAGAATGGCCACTCGCCAATGGCCGCTGCCCATTTCCCGTCCAATATCCGGGCGGCATATTGTCGTACGCCATACATTTCAATTAGGATTTAATGTGACAGTAAAGGCATGAAAAACATTTCTCTGGATATTTTCAAGCTGAGCCTGACTAGAGCTTCTAAGCCGTACGAAAGAAATTACGGAGGTCAAATATGTGCCGTACGAATTGCCATGATATGTTTGCTCAATTTGAGAAGAAAACATAGGAATGTGAAACCCAGACTGCACAACCACTTCTTCCGGTGGATAGCAAGTCATCTCAAAAGTGAAGCTGGAAGATGCTAATAAATTTGGTCGCATCCAGTAGAGGCAAACAAATGCCATTCATATGGTTCGTTCTGTTGAAGATAGTGAGTGCAGCAAGCAAGACCAAAGCAAAGCTCTTCTACCGACCTGCAATGCAATATGGTAATGTCTGGGGTTTTGCGAAAGCGGAAATGCAAATACCAACACAGTTTCAAATGGTCGTGTCGTGTCTGTTTTGCAGAATATTTCATGGCTGATGGTCTAATTCCCCGACACAGGAAGATGTTCCTATCCTGTGCCGAGTGCAATTGAATCCGATGGGGTATGGAAATAATAAATTGAATAAACACCAGCACTCCGATACAGACAAAAACCAACATTGATTCACACATCCAAACACTCATCCACTACCTATTGGTCCAATTATGTTGGGTGAAACTGTTCAAGAAATTGTGAGACTCGTAAATTAAAGCTAATGCATCAATTTAGAAGCTGAGATTGTATCAACATTATTGTGCCGATAGAGTCGATTCCTGGAGATTTATCTTCACGTACGTGAAACCGAGTTGAGAAGAGAGACAACTCGAGTGTTCAGTGCGATTCAGGTGGTCTCCAATGGAAATGCATGCCGGAATCTGACTTTCAAAATCTTCCTTAGGATAACACCTCTAAAGTGAAAATGTTAATCAACTTGTTAAAGCACAGAAGCTAAGGGCTGTTGTTTTTTTTTGAGGAAAACTTTCTCCGAAACTTGACAGCAAATGTTTTTTTGCAACTTCGTACTAAAATGTTTGTTTTTCGTTACGAAGTTTGATTCTGAAAAAGCCTGCATTTTCTAGAAAAAAAACAGTGTCGAAAAAGTAGTAGGTACTTTTCGATACAGTTTTCAAAACAGTGTTGAAAAGTGCTGCTTTTTGACTCTGTTTTAATCTCGAAGGAAAAACTACAACTGATCTCCAAAGGTATAAAACCTTGATTCTACAGGATATTTTCCGGCTATGCAATTCGTTGCAGAATTTGATTTTTTCATCACTTGTCATAATTATTCAAATCGGCAAGCCTTGCTGGATAAATGAACGACTCGTGCAATAGTCATTTATGAGACCATTTGCAAAAAGTTGTTTGTTTTAAAAATTGTATCGAAAAGTACTACTTTTCGACACTGTTTTTACCCATGTTGTTTTGTATGCGGTAAGGAGAATTCAGATAAATGAACATTTTGCATTTTTTTGCAATTTTTTTTTTGAATTGATGAAGAAAACGAAGAAAGTCTTCAAAAACATCCGCCATTTTTTATTTTTAACAATATATCACAAGGCCGCTCAGAAGTTCAAAAATATTATTGCAAGTAAGTTCATATTACTACCTTTCGTTTAAAATTTACAGAACTTAATTATCTGATTTGGTTTTTTTTAATCGCCATTTAAAAAAAAGTTAATTTTAGTAATGCATACGTTCGTATCTAGAAAAATCCACATAGCTCTCCAATAAGCTTCCAGGTCATGTCAAATGTGTTATTTCAGTGATTATAAGTTCAAAATTTACCTGGGAGCTTCGATGACCATTATAAAGCACTCCTCTTGGAGAAATAAACAAGATGCACTTGGAAGAAAATGTTCAGATAGGCAAATACACAAAAATTATGGCAATTTATGTTTTATATACTGTTAACTGGGAAAACATTGATCATATTTAATTGGTCGCGATTCGACCAGACCGAACTGAACGCTATAAACTTCATTTCGAGAAAATCGAGTTCAAAGTTCACAGCCCTACCAATTGATACCATTTCATCAGATATCTTATTTAATCATTTTACCATCACATTTAAACTCTTATAAAGCCATCGAGGTTATACTGGTCGATTTCTGATTACACATCAAGCAGAAAACTGAACTTTAATAGCATTATGTTTGCACCCAGTTCACTGTGGTCGAACAAAAATGTTTAAAAAATTGTCATGCACTAACATTTGACTGGGCAATTTGTTCTAAACGTAGGAACCTACTTATAGGCGCTTTACGAGCAGCACCCAACGAGTATGGCTGATGCTTGAAAAATGTTTTTTTTCGTTGAGCCAGAGTGAACCGAGCCATACAAATTTCGCACTTTTGAAAAGCGGAATATCTGTGGTTTTAACTTACCGATTGCGTTCTGAACGACAGTAAGCAATAAAATAAAGCATCTTTTATCGTTAAATGTCAAAAATCCTAACATTCCCTCAAGTAAATTGGAAAACAAAATTCAAGGGATTCGGTTCAGTCTGGCTGATCGAGATTTTAATAAATGTTAACAATCCACAACATGAAGTTTTTAGCTACGGAAACGTTTCTTATCATTTAATTTTTTAGATATTAGTTCCTGACAAACCGAAGAACTGTTTTCAAAAGAAAAAAAACCTACACACATATGCTTATTTCACACAAAATCAATTTCATCATTACTTCAAAGCTGGGTCTCAGTTCACTAGATAACGATCGTCTATACTACTGTTTGTAGTTATTTGTTTACTTTTCAAAAATAACTACAAACAGTAGTATAGACAATAGCTAGATTTAGTAAGTTTAAAATAGTATAGTAAAATGGTAAATTATAAGAAAATAAATTTAATTTAAGGTCCGCTGAAGAGGAGTGAAAAGCCAAAAGTAGCTCGAAACGTCCGGACCAACTGGCAAGTAATTTTGTAGTTATTTATTCGCCAAAAAAAGTCGATAATAAAAACAAACAACTTATCGCGGCGATTAGCTAATTCAACAAAACCAGATTTCATGTTCGGGGTTACTTTAACCACTCACTATGCCATGGTTTTAACTTATCTCAACATCAATTAGCATAGAAGGCTTAAAACGTAAAATAACAGTTATTTTTTGTTTGGACTCAATTGAACTTTGCAACGTCTTCTTTCAAAATACTCAAATATACTTGCTGCATACATTTAGGGGCAAAAATTATAAACATTTCTCGATATTTTTTGGTCTAAAAAACAAATGAAATTTTACCATCATGCAATTCCTATGTCCTCGCACTGTTCCTATGTTCTTTTTTTATTAAAACTTAACCAGTTGATAGCGTTTTTAGCCATTTGTTGTATAGAAGCTTTCTCATAGTAAATGTCCTTTTTTTTAAATCCTAAAAATATCATTCAATGACCATAAAAATAACTCTAAAACTATACTTATACAAAGGAAAAAAGTTAAACTTTCATATAAAACAACCCATTTGCTTCTAAATGCTATCATTTTATCAGGAGAAGTGTATGTTTGTGAGTCTTCGAAAAAACAGTTATTATAAAACTTTAAAACTACATTCAAAGTAATTTTAAAAAATCTCCAACTACAAACCAAATTTATTATATTTGAAATTCAATTTATAGGCTTTGAAACGTAGAAAACAGTTTTCAGATATTTTAAATTCAGACTTAGTTATTGATGATTATCTGCAAAAATTTCATGTTGATCAAAATTACTCCGATGATCAAAGTTCCCCCAGTTTACGATACCTCAATTGGTCAATGACACCTAACATTTGTCAAAAATCATAATCATAAACTCCGCTTATCCGAGGTTGTCGGGGGAAGGACCACCTCGGATAAGTGAAACCTCGGAATACACAAATTGTTTAGAAAATTCTATCCCTTCGCAATTGGTTGCATATCATCTAGGCGCAAATCTTGATAAATATGAAGATACATAGATTTTGTTATGCTTTTTAACCGACGTTATTCGGTAAGTTTTGAATTTGAACTCGCCAAAAACATCGATTAAATAGCATAATAATATATTGCGGTGACAAAACATGAACTTAACATGGATTTTGTAATAAAAAACTCCGGAAGCACGGATTACCGGATAAGGGGGTTCTACTGTATGATGAAGTAGACCTTTTAATAATGGTCACGCAACTACGTTCCCGTTGTTTGCCAATAGATGGCTCCAACGAAAGGTAGAAGAGAACGAGCATACTTGATTCCTTCGCTATACCTCGAAACAGGAATGTCTTACAAATATCAAATGTTCTAGAAAAATGTGCCAAAAAGAGCAAAACAACAATGTTGTTATCTCAACACATTTTAAAAATTTTAATTTATTTTAATTTGAACTTTGTTTGAAAATTTTTATAAAATGTGATTTGAAGATCTTTTTTTATCACTTTCAAATGTTTCTTACAAAAAAAAATTCATGAAAATATTTTTTCAAATATGTTGATCGTTAGAGTATAATATGAACATTATAATGCCATATTCAAAAAGCAATAGTAAACTCTCATTTTTTTTAAGAAGAAGTTTTCCAAAATGTATGCTATGAGTATAATTGATCCCTAGAGTCCAAAAAGATGTATTTTTCATTTGAATGGATCATGATCATTGGTTATCATGCAATTACTAATATCTGACCAATACCTTATGTTTATCAATTAATTATCTGTTAAAAGGGACTAAAAAACTGTATTTATCTAAAAACTAGAAAATTGCGCCTTAAAGTGTGCAATTAAAATAGGGTAGATAACAATTTTTTATAATTTTCTTTGTCTGATACCGTAGTCCGGGGTAATATTGATCACTTTTTTCATTATTTTTCGATTATTTTTTCTGTTAATGGGAATGTGGCATGTTTCATATTTTTAAAATCAGTATTGGACTCCAATGAACGTAAAACATGATTGCTGAAATTTATTAGACAACTTTAAATTTGATTCCAAATCGATTTCGTCTCTGTTTTGAATTTGATGCTTAACGAGTTTTTTTGATCATAAATTATACAAAACACCTTCACAAAATTGACAAATGCTGGTTAACATTTATGATCGAAATAAGAACTATTTTGGTACATACATTTAGGGGCAAAAATTTAAATAATTGCTTAATAGTTTGAACTACAAAATACAAATGAAATTTTACCTTCACACATTCCTCTAGGCCCTCCCACTATTTCCATTTTAATTTTTACTTCAAAGTGAACCATTTACCCTACCACTTTGTTCAATTGTCCAATACGGGCTTACTGTATGTATGTATGTTGGATATCCACCATGGGTGCAAGGATTCACCGCAGTGGTGCAGCCTTAGTATGTGCTCACATGCATTCTTAGATTATTAAGTTCGACAAATCTCCAATGCAGCGCGCCACCATATCAGGACCCCATGGCTTCGTATGAACTGTTATGGAGTGAATGTATTGTGTTGATGTAGGTTTATTTTGGATGAACGAGTCAATCAGGTGGGCTAGTTTACTTACAGGTATTCCGGCATCCGTGCATATACCTGGCCAGCTGGCAACTGATTGAACATTCTTATTATATAGTCAGTTATATGAGGAAACACATCTTACCTGTCGGCCACTTATGGGACTTGAACACCAAAGTTTTCTTGCCTATACCGGGGATCGAACCCAGTACGCCTGGCATACTAAAACCAGACTCGCGCCAGACCACATCAGCGCTGATTTGTCCACTGCGGGCTTACTCTTGGAAAATGTCCTTATTTTGTAAATTTCAAAAATTTATCACTGAATGACTATAAAAATAGCACTATAACTAAACATATACAAAAAAAAGTAGTTCTTTCACATTCAACAACCCGTTTACTTCTAAATGCTTTTTGGTTGCACCAGGAGAGCTGTTTATTTGCAAGCCTTGGAAAATATAGATATTTTAAGATTTTAAATTACATTTTTAGTATCAGAATTTTTGTATCTACATACAAACCACATTTTTCCTATTTGATAGGGGAGAGTGGGGATACTTGATCCACTTTTCTTATTTTCACCATATCTTTTTGGAAAAATTTAGCAACTCGCCGTCTTTGATATTTTCTGACAGCTTGTAACTTCAAGTTTCCATGCTCCAAAAATTAGAACGATACTTGAACCCGTTGATGAGCTAGAAGCATTTTCGTGGGAGTAAAAAAATTGCGATTTTTTTGAAGTTAGGGGAGACTTGATCCCCTATTGAAGGAGACTTGATCTTTTATTCAGGAAGCCCTAATCCTTGTATAAAAATCAAACAAAACCCCAAGATAGAATGTTAATTGACTATTTTGGTCATGTTTGTTCTTATTTTACTATTTATAGCAGACATAAGACGCTAATAACATTGCATACTTAAAGGCGCTTTTTTATAATTAAGAGAAAATTAATTATTTTTGCTCTTTACATCAGACAATTGTTTGATAAAGATTAGTTTTTGGATAAATATTAGTTATTTCGTAATCAGCAATCATAACGATCAATTCAGAAGAAGAATATGCCGTTTGGAAGGGGGATCAATTTTAACCCAATTCTAGGGGATCAATTGTATCCATAATCAACATTTTAGAAAACTTGTTCTGAAAAAAGTTGAAAGTTTTCCATTGCTTTGAAAATTCGGCATTATGAAGTTCATTTTACGCTCGAACGATTGATACATTGGAACAAATATTTTTTCATAATTTTCCCATGTAAGGAACATTTTGAAGTGATGAAAAAAGATCTTCAAGTTACATTTTGTGAAATTTTTCAAACAAAGTTCAATTACGATTATTTTGTTGAAAAAATCTAAACTACAAGCATTGTTATTTTGCTCATTTTGGCACATTTTTCTAGAACATTTGATCTTTGTAAGACATTCCAGTTTCGAGATATAGCTAAGGAATCAAGTATCCCCAGGGATCAAGTATCCTCATTCTCCCCTACTCAATGAATAGGCTTTCAAACATAGAAAACAGTTTTCAAAAATTCAAACTAATGACTGAGTTATTGATGATAATATGCAAAAATTTATTGTCGGTCAAAGTTACACCGGTGATCAAAGTTACCCCGTTTTACGGTACTCAAAAACTGTGAAATGAGAACTTATATGGCAAAAATAGTCAACATACCTTTTATCTTCGGATTTTTGCCTAGAGTCAGGGCACCCTGAATAAGGGATCAAGTCTCCTGAAATATGGTTAACAAACAGTTCGAAATATTCAAATTTTAATTTAGTGAGGAATTACTCTAAGATGAGGGGAGGGGCGAATTGTATAGAAACATTGATATTTATGAAATGCAAGAGAAGAATTCCTAAATTATTCAATATTTTTGTAGTATCTTGTGAATAAATTTAATATTAGAATTTTAGGGTCAATGCAAATTCAGGATTAAAATTTCGAGATCGATAAAAATCGAAGCGGCTCTGCCTGACAACCTGATAAGCCATTGAATTTGCCTGATTTTTGAAAATATGCCTGATTTTGCCTGATTTTTGCGAATGTGATGAAAAGTGGGTAGTAAGGAACTGGATTAGGAATCAGTGCTGAAGTGAAAAAGTTTACATGGGGCTGAATCAAAGCAACCGAAACAATGTTCCGAATATCAATCATTTTCGATCAGCCATGTGTTACTACATGCAGAGCCAAAAAATCGAAGCAGTCAATTTTTCCTTCTTCAACCAAATTATATAAACAATCATGCATGACAACGACGCTTCTGTATTTGAAACATTCCCGCAAAACATGGCGTGGTAATGAAGGACGCAGACCAATCTTCACGAAAACATGTACCGAGTTCAACTTGAGTGCGGAAATCCAGGCGCAAGTTTTCCCTGAACTTGCACACAAGCTTGTACTTGGGTTTAGCTCGAACCTGAACTCGAGCACATTTATTGTACCCGAGTGCGCGCCCCGATGTTCGTACCCTGGTTCGCTTCGGGTTCGTACCGAGTTTTGTACTCATAGTGGCTGGCTGAACTGAGATTGAATGTGTCTGCCTGTGTATCCCTGGGAGTTGAATGCGGTATGAATTATTTTCTTCAGTTAGTTTTTCTATCGTTTGTACGTATGTTATTCAATTTCAATGCTGTTTTTTGAGCATTTTTGGAGTTATGTATGGGGTGTTAAAACTGATACATATATATGGTTGGTTTTTGAAAATTGGTGATGAATGTTTTTTGTCTTTTGGCCAAAAACCCGAATAAAAAATTCGGGCGAAAATTTGTTTGTTTGAAACTAGATAGTTCCCAAATATTCCCAAATATTTCATAAAATCACCGGTTGATGATTTAACGAAACATTTGGGAATTGCCGTTTCAACTCTCGCTCCGCAAACCTCTTGAAACAATGTTTATATTTAAGAGGCATTAAAAATGCAAACATAAAATTGATAAATAATCGCATGGCGAGTAGAAAACATGTAAAATTTTGCATAATGTGAATGATAAAAAATTATAAAAAAGATCCAATTGACACAAATGAAAAAAAAAAAAAAACGGTCTAATATTCAAAATGTCAACAATAACAAAAATATAAAAAATGGCTTTAGTGACAAAAAAGAAGAAAATGACAGAAATATCACAAATGGCAAAAATGAGCACATGGATAAATGGCAAAACTAAAGCTGTTCGAAAAACATCCGTTACAAGGAAATTTGAGTTGTGTTTGTGTTCATTGTGTAGATTATTTATTCAAGCTACTCAACATTTCAAAATTAAGTCGATATGTAGGGGAGAATGAGGATACTTGATCCCTGGGGATACTTGATTCCTTAGCTATATCTCGAAACTGGAATGTCTTACAATGATCAAATATTCTAGAAAAATGTGCAAAAATGAGCAAAATAACAATGCTTGTAGTTTAAATTTTTTTAACAAAATAATTGTTTGAGTAATTGAACTTTGTTTGAAAAATTTCACAAAATGTAACTTGAAGATCTTTTTTCATCACTTTAAAATGTTCCTTGCATGGGAAAATTATGAAAAAAATATTTGTTCCAATGTATCAATCGTTCGAGCGTAAAATGAACTTCATAATGCCATATTTTCAAAGCAATGGAAAACTCTCAACTTTTTTCAGAATAAGTTTTCTAAAATGTTGATTATGGGTACAATTGATCCCCCTTCCAAACGGCATATTCTTCTTCTGAATTGATCGTTATGATTGTTGATTACGAAATTACTAATATTTATCCAAAAACTAATATTTATCAAACAATTGTCTGAAGAAAAGAGCAAAAATAATTAATTTTCTCCCAATTATAAAAAATAGCGCCTTTAAGTATGCAATGTTAATAGCGTTGAGACAAAGAATAGAATATAGAATTGTTGGGATTACGAAATCCCATTCACGCTTGAGATTCTTTATTAATAACTTTTTTATCCTCTAGCCGATTGATTTTTTAAAATAATTTTCTCTAAACCTAAATCAAGACAAACATTTTACCCGAAGACAGCATCACGATTGGAATCGAAACAAAAAAGTTACCTAAGATGCTCAAGCGCTTACACTTTCTGCATTTGATTCCGTTTCCTGGATTCTGAACATGGATGCGCGCACACGGGTTCGCACCCGAGTTCGAACACGAGCTCGAACTTGCACCCTACACTTTGAGTGCGGTGAGTTTAAATGGGTGCGTGTTGAACTTGCACCTCAAAAGTTGTGTGCAAGTAAGTACAAAAACTTGCGTGCACTTCGCACCCAAGTTGTACCGTGAAGACTGACGCAGACTATCAGCAACGAACGTCTCGATGGTGATTGCCTTCCTTGATGTTTTTCAACCTTCTAGGATCACAACTGATGTGTATCAGTTCTGAGCGATGCGTAAAGGTTATAATATGATTTTTAATTTTTCGTTTTGCGTTAAAGAACAAAATCATTACTAAGTAACCGTAATGAACTGTCCAGCATGTGCTACGGCTTTTTTCAACATGTGGTCCTGATATTTTTTAAAATTTTCCTTCTGAGACATTCATGATCGTCTATCAATAACGAACATTATCAACAATGATGCGAGGATAGGCGTTATTGAATAATTGTGGGAACGACGTTTAAAATTTATCATCAAGTATGTCGATCACCGTTGATTAGCCACGTGACGAATAGTGACGGTAGCCCCCGATGAGGCATGGCATATTTTTATGTATCTAGTTAGTGTTGATGTTCGACAAACATTCAACGGATACGTTCACCACGTGCGTATCACAGCACTCGGAGGTGTAAGTATTCTAGCTTGAAACGAATCCTGATTGCTTTTCTTGAGCGATTTTCCGATCATTGAACCGAAAGATTCCCTTGAATTCTTATTTAAAAAAGGGAATGAAAGGGAATCTTTCGATTGCTCTGATGCTTTGATTCTGTAGAATTATTCAACCAAGTAGGCTTACAACGCATATAAGAGAGAAAATGAGGAGCGGTGACCAAAAAAGGGTCATCACTTTTAGCGAAATTTCCGTTACTTGTAACGGGTACATTATAGAAACTGAATTATTAATTTTTCTAAACATATTTTTTGGCCAAGTGATGATGTCAAATCCAATGTAGATTATTATCAAAATAAAACAGGTAACATAGATCAGATTATTGTTACCAATTACAAATGGAAAATCAATAGAAAAATAAAGAGCCAAAAATCATAAGTTTATTTATCAGCACCACCCCATCAATCATTAAATCAGTAAACCTCCAGCTAACGCCTTCAATCGACCGACACACTTCTCGTTGGAAGCATGACTTGGGTCTCCACCTCCTAGAGGACCACCGACCACGCTCTTGCTTTGGCGTCAGGTTAATGACCTCTTTCGTGTGCACTTTGAGCACCTAGATTTACAAAAGCAAGGGGACTGGTTTCTGGGATTCGGGTTCAGAAGGGGGAGACAAGGTCTATTCGGGAGCTCTTGGAAATAAGAATTAATTGTTTAACTTCCCGATCAGACTACGTCGTATCGGGTAGTTCCGGTTTCAAATTCGGGTTTGATCAGGCAGTCAGAGGGCTATAGAGGCTCATCTACTCACTTACCACTTGTAACCAGAAGAGGAAAGTTCGCCTAGTTGATTAATATGTAATAATATGTAGCCTACAATGTTTGGCGAAATAAATAAATAAAAAAAAAAAAAATAAATAAATAAATAAATAAAATAAATAAAAAAAAAAAAAAAAATAAAAAAAAAAAAATAAATAAATAAATAAAAAAAATTAATTACTAGCTCGCGTAATAGTTAATTCAATTGGTAAATTGTTTAAGTTCAGCTTGTGATCCCCAACTTGGTGTCCCACTTTAAAATCAATTCTCTCTCTTAAGCCCTTACAGAAAAAGTAGTAGGAAAGGTTGTGGCCAGTATTAGAAAGGCAAGGTGTGATAAAACCCGAGGTACGTAAAAGTTAAACTTTTGAAAGGCCCTAGGTGAGACGAATTTATGTTTTGTACTAGAACCCTCACCGGCTACAAGGACCCGTAACGGGCACTAGCGACGCCTGCCTGTGGCCGGCGACGCGGCTACCTGGAATCTTCGCCGCAGTCGAGGGGCGGTGAAAGGAGAACGGACAAGACCCATCTGACCAGGCGCCCCCGTAGACGAGGTCATCCGGGCGACGTGCCCACCATCGACTCTACAGCAACACGCTACCACAATTACCAGACCGATTTTACCACCCATTTGTCGTTGCGGTGGGGCTAAGAGTAAGCTCCCTTTAAGCACACGGTCAAATTGGCCAGCTTAACGTTTGCGGTTTCATCTGAACAGCGGTCACAACTACGAAGCGCCGAGCCACGCAGTAACCATCGAGCAAAAAAGGTAGTTTGCTGCACCAGCACCAGCACTTCATCCATAGCGAACTGATCGTCGAACGCCAATACTGGACGGTTGGAGCACGGCAGCAAGACCAGCGACGTTCGCCGTGAAACAAACCCCGCTGAAGCATTAATCGCAAAACGTGAGTACTCATACAAATCCGACATGTCGCTTTAGTGATTGAAACTGTACAGTATCATTTTCGAGGCATCGCAACCTTAGCCTTTACGTTGCGTTTGCGAAGGATTAGATCCGTCACGTTTTTCCGGCGGACTAATCGGAATTTGGGAACGGACAGGCGAGCCGAGAAAAGTAGCCATTCTTTTCGCCACCCACGGGGTGGAAAACTGGAAAATCCGGAGCATGTACCGGTGATCCTTCTCGGAGAATTACGAAACACCAAGCGTCTCCACCAGCATGCTTGAACGGTCGAAGCATAAAGAGAGAAATTTGAAACAATAAGGCCTTACACATGAAACAAATGTAAACCACACCACACAATTCAATCTGTAATAAAACCATGTAATTGTAAAGGAATAACAGCCTAGACCAGGAGTGAGCAACCTTTTGAAGCAACGGGCCACTTTTGATTTGAAATTCTCTCTGCGGGCCGCATTAAAAATAAAACTAAAAGGATAAATAAAACAAATTCATTTACTTGCATAAACATTTCTTTTAAGTATAAGGTGATTAAATCAACCCAAACTGAATAATCACTAAATCTTGATAAGATAATATTTAAATTGGTTTGAAATGATAAGTGAATGTTTTTTTCGAAAAGGGGGGACAAGGGAAACATCATTTGCTTTCTATTTATTTATTAATAACGAAAAAACTTTGAAAGTATTTCTATGGTTCGTAAAAAAGATTTGAACCGTTTTCTGAGAATACCTCGTTTTTGTTCAAACTAAGACGATGGTATTTTTCGTCATTATTTCCATTTAAAAGTTTCATGAAGCTTAACCAAGCGATTTTTTTTGTGCCCATTTTCAAAAAGTTTTTCACATTTATATAAATTTTGTCGTGAAGCTTCAGTTTTTTTTTCTGTTTAGCAATCATGAAAAATTCATAATTTTACAAGTTTGTATCCAGATTTGCTTGTTCATGTTGCAATTTACATTTTTTATTCTAGAATTTATTGTCAGATGTCATATTTTTTTTTAGATATTTTAATTTAAATACCTTTGAGATAGGTCTTCTAAGGCTGAATCAAGAAAATCTTATGACTTTAAAATGGCTCAATTGAATCAATGTTTGGCATGATTTGCCAGTGAAATTTCTTAAAATAGCATCACAACAAGCAAGACATCGAAATACATATTTTCCGAGGTGCAAGGAATCTCAGAATTAATTTTGACTTTTTTGGAGGCGCTTAATACAAATATTCAATATGTTTTTTTTTGTCAGCTCTTGTTTTTGAAATAACTTTAAAAAATAGGTGAAAAATAAATGATTCAGTTTGTATACTTATTTGTCAAAACTGTAAAAAATATATAATTATTGACTCAATGATCAATTTTCCCAAAGATCGCGAGTAATTTTAAATTCTGAGAAAAAAGTTATGGAAGTTTTCTTTTTTCCCTTTTTTTCCCAAACCTGTAAAAAAAGGAGTTTTGACGAAATTTTAAAGAAAAATCAAACTAAATTGAATCTTTAATATTTTTAGAACCGTAAGTCAAATCATTTCGCAGTCTCCTAAAAATTGTCGAATGAGTTAAAATCTTTTATATTCAATGACTTTCTGAAATAATGTCAGAAAAAGTTTTAATATTATTTTTTGGAATTTCTATAAATTGTAGAATTCAATTTTTTGAAAGCGTTGTAAAATCTGCTCTTGGTTTTTATGAAGGTTTCTTAGTTTATCAGTTATAAAAGATTGATTTTACCAAAAACTGATCAATTTTAAAATTTCTACACGCCATATCACTGAAACCAGAAGTGATAGACAAAATCTGTGAAATGTTTTGAATTCAGGAAGTAAAAATCCTATTCAATCAGTCATTGAAACATGGGCACCAAAAATGCAGTTTCCCTGAGAAATCGTTACAAACTTTTTGGGTTGAATCACAGTCTTTTTTTTTTCAAAAAATCATACAAAAAAAAGTCGTGCAACAAGCCTAAAATTTGTATGGGATTTTGAGACATTTTGTTTGGAAGGAACATGAAAATCCAGTCTTTTATGAATAACTTTGGTCCTCTTCGGCCGTTTTTTTTTAAAACAATTTTTCTTAAAGCCTAAACTATGACAAATATTTTATCCGAAGACTGCATTTCGACTCGAGTTAAGTTAAAAAGTTATTAAGCTTCAAAAAAAAACTATCTTATTTAAGGGTGATTTTAATCACTCTTAATGAGAGACACTGCTTCGAATATTTTGACGCAGCATTTATGAATATCACCCTGAAAAAATTTACCCCATTTTTGAAGTCTAATAACTTTTTTATCATAAGTCAAAATGTAATGCAGTCTTCGGATGAAAATTTGTCATAGTTTAGGCTTAAAGTAAAACCGTTTTCAAAAGAAATCGGCCACCAAAGTAATTTGTGAAAAACTGGATTTTCATGTTCCTTTCGAACGAAATGTCTCAAAATCCCATACAAATTTTAGGCTCGTTGAGCGACCCCTTCCCGTGATCCGATCTGGCCCAAATTTGGCATGAGACCTTGTACTAGGCCTAGGATTAGTTTAAACCTGCAGCGCATAACATGCCACAAGCTTCAAATTTCCCATACAAATTTGGTCTAGTCTACAATCTGGATGATTATGGGGCAAATGCAACTGCAAATAAGCGACGAGCATATTTTGTCAAATAAATCGTGGAATAAATTTAATTTGAAATAAGCTTCGCGGGCCGCACAAACATGCCTCGAGGGCCGCATGCGGCCCGCGGGCCGCAGGTTGCTCATCCCTGGCCTAGACCGTCTGAACCGAAATGATCGATTGATTGGGGACATTGGGAAGGGGATTTCACGTTGTTCGTATTTTGCTATCGTTGTAGGATACCATTCCATTTTGAATTATTTACTGCGGAGATTGGCCGCGAATCCAATCACGGCTTTCTTTTTCACAGGGTATATGGGGTAGGAGCTCGCCCGAAGGCTTACAAAACCTGGCTACTCGCTTTGAAATCGAACAACTGCTGACTCTCTTTTCCAAGAACTCTTTGGTTCTATCTCGTTTCCGGGGCGGCTCGACAGAGTCGAAGTACGGATCCTATTCCAGAGACCCTTCCGCTTCTTCCCTAAATTAGGGAATCAAAGGAACTCACGACTGAGTCTCATAAAGCTGGGCAACACTAGAAAGGGTGGGTGGTCTTCCATTAGGAAGTGGCGCTTAAGCCACCTGCTTACACAGGAAGCGTGATCGGTCTCGCGTTATATACTTTATCGTAGCCTGATTTTGCCTGATTTTTATTTCGCCATTTCCCTGATTTTTGAAAAAAAAAAAAATATGGATATCATGTAACAGCAAGGTTAGATGCAAGATTTGTATACCACAACACTCATTCAATTTTTATTTCAATATATTGTAATAAAGTTATCATTGAATGATAACAAATTGATGATGACGTAGTTTTTAACATCGTGAAAGAGTTTTTAAAAGTTTTTGATTCTCATAAAAAAATTTAAAAATCGAGCAATAGATGTACAAATTTTTACATTTTTTAATGCCGTAAAATTTTTACCCAGTATGACAGATTGGCTTAATGAGATCTAAGTAGTCAACGCTACAAGAAGGACGTGTTTGACAGTGGCTCCGAAAATTTGAAGAGTTTTTAGGAACAATCGTGTTGGTGTAGTGAAAAAATGATACCCAATTCCCGAAACGGGTCCCAAACCGAGGGGACGGGACGTAGGACACCAAGCGAAGGGAATGGACTGCTGAACCTACGATATTTTCAACAAGAAAATGATGGAAGAATTTGGTGTGATCGATCCTTGATTCTTCTTACCAGTTAGGTTCCCGATTCCTGACTTGAATGGTTTCCCTCCAGGAATGCTCTTCATTAGAAAACCTGATACTATCAGCCTGATAGCACAAAGCTAAGTATTTTTTTTAATTTTTAGTCTTTGAGTAAGGTTAGAATTTGATAAATCACAGTTCCTAAATTGTGATACAATTTTAGCTTTTAATGGAAAACTTTGACTTCATTTTCGTCGGGTTTATCGGTTTAAGGTAATCGCTTAGTTATGTTTCTGATTATCGATGATAATATTTATTAAATGCAGTTACATACATATATTGTTAATCTACATCACTTTTTTCTGTCGCGAAATTGACTTTGAATAAACTACAGAATTCATCGGCGTTAAAGTGCATTTTCGGAAGTTAAAAATTGGCAAAAAGTTGCAGTTTTGATTGGATTTCCAATTTTTGTAGGATCATAAATCCCGGATTCCATTATATTAAAATTTGGCTAAACCTTTAATGGATGATTAACTTTTTTGGTAACACAATAGTAATATTTTCATAAAGTAAAATAAGTTTTGACAATATTGAAAAGGACTAATCTGATACATATTTTTTTATGTTTAGATAAAATTTAGTATTTTGAAGATTAAAGAAACGAAAGACAGTCACCATCGTTTTATTAAAAGATTTTTTTTAAGATTGATATCAATTTTTTCTTCAATAATGGAAGTTAATGTATAAAAACATTATGCATTTTTGTACTTTTGAGTGTCATTAGGGAAGAACAGTAGCGTAGTACAATGTATAGTATTTGGTTTTTCACATCACTACACTAGTCAAAAGTGTATCCTGCTCATGTCCTTTTCTCCCAAACCTCCAACTTTAAATTATTTTGCTAGGATGCAGAGGTAACCTCGGTCCTAAAGCACAAAATTGATCTTTCATCCCTTTCTACCTTTTCCAATCTATCCATTGACTACTAGGACGTGGCCGGCGCCGTTATTGATATTCAAAGAGAGAGCATCTGTTTTGTGCATTGAGGATGAGCTGCTAATCCTAAGCACCATTCTTTTGACCTTTGAGCAAAACTGATGGCCTCGGTCAATCACGGAGTAGCAACCATTGGCGATGTGGAATTCGTTCTACTGAGCCACGCCTGCGACAATGGAGTTCGAAATGCATTAAAAGTAATGTGGAAGCAAAAATGGATTCACCTAATGATAAATAAATTCAAGATGAAGTATTTCGGGTTCCATAGTTCAAAGGTGGATGTGAGTAGTCAATCAAGCTAAGCTAAGCTAAGTATGACAGATTGGCTTAATGATATTAGCTACAAACTTTATATTGCTTTTATTATTCTTGGTTGGTGTAAAAGTATTTTCGGATAATTATCAAAATTTAAAATAAATATTTGTATAATTCAGTTACCAGTCTGGGCTTACATGCATCAAAATGCAAATCAAAGACTCACCATTCAAATCGCTTTTCCATATGCTCGAATATGGTTGTTTTGCATTACGCGTTTGTTTATTTCAAAATTTCATCCATCCAAACATTTTTTTTATTCCGACTAGTAGAAATTATTGTAGTAGGAGAGAGTGGGGTATCGTGGGCCACTTTTAATGTCTCAGATGTGTGTTGAGATAAAAATCTCAATCCAACTGTCATCGTCGTCGCTTTGCGTGAGCATATATTTCTATATGTTGTTGACTTAAATACGCAACATATGCTTCTTTTATTTATCAAGCTAAAAAAAGTTAGAAAAATTTGCTTACATAATTAAAAAAACACCCGCTCATTTCATCGATGGGGAACCTAAAGTGCATAACAAAAATATGCTCATAAGCTTATGATCTTAGTTTTTTCATGATCTTTCACGTCGAAAAGGAATTTTTGATGAAACATCAATAAGTCACACAAGCGCAACCAATTTGCAAATCATAGCTTGTGGGGAATCGTGGGCCACACATCTTGAATCATCTATATTTTTATGTTTTATACACATTAAGAACTTAAAATACGTTTTTCCTATCTGTAAAGTTTTTTTATGCCAAATGAAGAGTTATGAAAAATATTTTTGCCATCCTATATAAAAATTTTGATAAAACGTTCGCGAGCCAGGTTTTGGGATCTATGCGATCATACACAGCCCTCTTTTTCATTTCATCATCTGAAATTGCTTTAAAATAATGAAATGCATTAGGAAATCACACTTTTGAGTCAACTCAGAAGCTTTGCATGTTATTTGATCAATTTGGATTTGGTGGCTCACGATTCCCCACCATTTTTCAAAATCCAAAAAATTTTGCTTTTTTTCAAACAGTCAGAATTTGGGTAAAATAACTAATTAAAAATTATGAAAAAATACCTTATGATACCTTGAAAATGTAGAAAACCATACCATTTTTTATTTTCATTTTATCTTTTATAATAAAGAAGTTATGGAACAACGAAAAAAAGTGGCCCATGATTCCCCACTCTCCCATACTTTTTACCCCTGAATGTATACAGTACCATTATGCAATTGTTTAAAAAAACATTTTTGAGAAAAAAAATTCTAAAATTCAATTTGAAAAAAAAATATTAGAAGTAATGCTTTATGCATTTTGACACCACAAATATATCAAAAACTTTAAACTCTTAATATGGATATTTTATATTCGATTTCTGTTTGGCAGTACAAGCGATTTCAAACAGAAGTTAATTAAATTTGTTTCAAAATTTAAATTTTAAATTTTGACCAGTGTCCGGCATTAAAGCGCTAATCGCTAATGTGTCTGCTCCTTTATTGTTAGATAATTATTTTTTCATCAAACTTTTGTACTAGCAGATACTCAAACTCCACCACGAGTAATCAGTCAAGGAAGAATGCTGATAAATGCTTTTTGGAAGTGTCTGGCGTTAAATCGCTAATCGCTAATTAGACCGCTACTTTTTTGATGACAAATTTATTTTTTTTACGGGATTTCTGTTGAAATAACGGATTAACAAACTCCACTAGGTGCAATGATTCAAGCAGGAATGCTGATAAATGTTATTTTATATAAAGTGGTGGAGTTTTTTGTGCCATAGTTCTCCAAAAATATAGTTAATATATATTTATATATATATATATATATATATATATATATATATATATATATATATATATATATATATATATATATATATATATATATATATATATATATATATATATATATATATATATATATATATATATATATATATATATATATATATATATATATATATATATATATATATATATATATATATATATATATATATATATATATATATATATATATATATATATATATATATATATATATATATATATATATATATATATATATATATATATATATATATATATATATATATATATATATATATATATATATATATATATATATATATATATATATATATATATATATATATATATATATATATATATATATATATATATTAATATATATATATATTTATATATATATATATATATTTATATATATATATATATATATATATATATATATATTTATATATATATATATATATATTTATATATATATATATATATATATATATATATATATATATATATATATATAAACAAACAAAAATGTAGCGGACTAACTAGCGAATAGCGTTTTAATGCCGACCTCTGGGTTTTGAATTTCATAGTAAAGATAACTAGCTGGCTGACCCGGTGTGCTTTGCTACACCTTTTCAAATTGGAAATTTTATAATAATTTCAATTTCAATTTGCTATTCCAATTCAAAAAAAAATTAAGAGCTTAAAAGCTCAGAATTTAAATCAAATTCAAAATTTATTACCATTTACTTATATTTATATAGGAAATTTTAGAAAATTTAAAAAAAAAAAGTTGTCCCTACATTTCGTTAAAAGCAAATTGAAAGTCAACTCAACAAAAGTTATTTGGTGTAATTCGGTCAAGGAAATCGCAAGTTACCGCTGCTTGAGTTTGGTGGACCGACTTTTTTTTATCTTGAACCTTTTAAGTGATAAGTAAACTTTTTTGTTGAATAAACACTCTCACAGAATGGACATTTTTTGAAAATTTAAAAAACACATCTACTAGGAACAGTTCAAAGTTTTTATAGAAATTCGAGCATTTGCAGATATTTTGTAACAGTTACTAATTACTAATTACTAATTTTTATTCAAAAACTAATGTTTTTCCGATAATAGCCTGGTAAAAAGGATCCGGAAAAAATGAATTTATATAAAAATCACTCCTGCATAAAGGATCAAGTCTCCCTTAATTTTCAAAATATCATAATTTGTGATGTCCCACCAGAATGCTTCTTATTCTAAAACGGGATCAAGTTTTGTTATAATTTTTGGAGCATAGAAACATGAAGATAGAAACATGAAGTTACACGCTGTCAGAAAATATGAAAGCCGGCGAGTTGTTGAATTTTTCCAACAAGATATGATAAAAAAAATGAAATCAAATATCCCCATTGTCCTCTACTGAGTCGCTACCAAGATGATTTTATGATTTTTTTAGAAAATCGGTTTAAATATTTTAAAAATCTGCAGAAAAAAATTTGGCACAAATTGTACGATAATCAGAAACAAAATTCAAATACTGAAGTAAAACTTTCAAACTTCTCCTCCAATCATAACTTTAAAAAAAATAATGAAACATTATTTTAAAGTAAACTATCAGAATTACTAAGAGATAAAAATCAATGTTGTCAATCCAATCGTCTTGAAAAAAGTCGTCCTCTCATTCATAGTGTGTGAAATTTCAGAGAACGAGATAAGCGTTGCTTCCCACTCTTCATTAACAGCTTTCCAAAACCAACACAGTAGAAAGGAGAAAAAAAATACACACCTTCAAAGTCTCCTTTCTGCAAGTGCACTTTGTCAACAAAAAGTGGAAGCTGTTTCGCAGCCAGATGTAAATTAATGCTAAATCCGTTGGCATATTTACACGCTACTTAACAGTTTCCACGCGCGACACAAAAACATCATCGCCAATGCCAACAGAACCATCAACAAGGGCAGCAACAACATAAACAGGATAAAAAAATATCAACAACAACGACGACGTCGACGGACGAGCAAACGACAATGTCATCGAGGATGGCAGCACAAGAGAAAACGGGCCAACATTTCTGGTTTTCGCAATGTTAGAGCATGGTACATGTCGTCTAAGTTTGGGGAAAAGCTGACGATCGAAACCGGGCTTGTTCTGCAGATGTAGGACAACGATTTTGCCTGCGCTCGTTCGGTCCAAGATGCTAAACATTATGTTGCATTTCCACGAAACCACCGCCCAGATGGATGGATGGAAGAAGAGAAAACAATCTTCAACACGTTTCGGTAGCTGGGCTGGAAAATGCCTGTAAACTTTCCTGGAAAACTCTGGCTATATTTGCCATACAATTATCCGGAGCATATGTTAAACTTTGGTGCGTCATCAAAGTGTTTAATTTATGGAAGAGCACTGATTCTTCACTTTCCGAATCCCTGGGATGAGTTGAAGCTCTGTAGTCTCTACGATTTGGAAATATTCCCAAAGGCATATAAAATTCCGGTGAAAACTGACTCGCTCACGCTAGAGTAGTCACATTAGAAAGAGTAGCCGTTTGTCAAATCTATACAAATTTAAAAGAAAAATAACTTCGAAGAAACTTTTAAAATCCTCATATCTGCTGATTGCTTCGACGTATTGGAGCTATTTTTATAATTTTTAGAACTGAGAAGAATAAACTTCTTTGAACATATATGAAAATTTGAGGGTCACCTGGGAGATTTGATCGCTAATCTGGAATCTCCGGAAAGGTAGTTTCTTGAAAAATTACGCTTAAATATGAAACATACATCTAAAGGCGAGATTAGGAAAAACGACAAAAAATCGACAAAAATATACAATGATTTATTTTCGTATTGAAATATTCCAGTTATTTGTGGAAAAATTTCAACAAAACTTTAAAAACGCCTCAAAATCTGGTCGATGTGTGTAAAAACTACAAATGAAAAAATCCGGAAAATTATGTTCTTTAAACCCCTGTATTTATGCAATTTCCAAAAAATTTAATAAAGTTCATAGAACATTTTACCGTGACCAACTTTTTCGAACTTTTCTGTACTGTTATCATTCTAAAGGTCAACCAGTTTACTGAAGAAAGGAAAAATAGTATCAAACAGTCGCAAATTAAATATCCTTTGCAATAAGTATGATTTGGTCACTGAAAAAAATTAATGTGTTTGTGTTGCGATCGACTTTTGTGAAAAGAATTCATGTCACTAAATTTCAAGGTATTCTGAACCATTCTTTAATTTTGAGAACACTTTTGAAGGGGATGTTTTGTTATTTCAACTTATCAATCTAAAATCTTCAGTTTTTTTTTTAACTTTTTCCTTATTTTGACTTGCACTTACATAAAAAGATATTGAGGAATCATACGTCAAAATTACTACTGTTTCTCACAGTCTATACTAGAATATTCACCAAAAAAAATAAACCTTTTTTTTAATGTTTATGAGAGAGTGGGATAACGTGGGCCATGGAGAAATGTGGGCAACTCTAAATATCTTAGCTGTATGTTGAGATAAAAATCCCAATCCAACTGTTATCGTCGTCGCTTTACGTAAGCATGTTTTCTATATGTTGTTGACTTATGTACCCATCATATGCTTCTTTTATTTAACTAGCCTGGAAAAATGTACTTACATAATTAAACAAGCACCCGCAAAATTGCATCCGTGGGAGATCTGAGTACATATCAAAAAATATGCTCACGGGATTATGAACTTAGTTTTGTCATGTTCTTTCACGTGGAAAAGGAATTTTTGATGAAACATACATAAGTTACACAAACGCAACCAATTTATGGTGATGTCACAGTTTCTCACATTGTGAGATACTTTTTAAAATATTCGATGCTCATAGAAAATTTTAAAAAGCTAGCAAAAGGTGTACCAATTTTCATATTTTTTTCTTTGCCATAAAAAACTATACCCAGTATGACGGATTGGCTCAATGAAATCACCTACAAACTTTATATTGCTTTTTTATCCTATACCAACACTGTTGGTATAAAAATATTCTTCAGACAATCATCAATTTTTTTAAATAAATATTTTCATAGTCCAGTTGTTACCTGTCCGGGGTAAGATGCATCTAAATGCAAATCAATTTGACAGCTTTTAAATGTCATTTCCACGTCGATGGATATGATTGTTTTTTTTTTTTTTTTTAATATGTCTTTATTTGTATCAATTCTTCATTACATTTATATTACATTATTTCATTAAATTAGGTGTTCAGCTCAATAATGATCTGTTCAGAGCCCTATAGTTAACTAGATATTAAAAATTTATTTGTAAGAATTAAATTTGCTTAGCGCAATTAAGTATTTAATGTAGGAGAACATCCTGTAATGGCAAAAATATTTTAAACTTAAAACTAAACACTATCCTAAAATTAAACTAGTTATAAAGAGAACGAATCTCTGCGATGGAAGACTGCATTGATTTTCCTCTGAAGTTGGAGATGATTTTGTTGGCCATCTCTTCGATCGATTCAATGCCCGCAATCCGATGAAGATCTTCGGTGCTGTGCCAAGGTGGAAGCCGCAAAATCATTTTCAGAACCTTGTTCTGAATTCTCTGGATGGCTTTCTTCCTCGTCGCGCAGCAGCTAGACCAAATCGGAACTGCATACATTATCGCTGGTCGGAAAACTTGCTTATAAATAAGCATCTTATTCTTCAGGCACAGCCGGGATTTCCTGTTGATGAGAGAATAAAGAGATTTAGTATATTTATTACATTTAGATTGAATATCTTCAATGTGATTTTTAAAAGTAAGATTCCGATCAAGTGTGAGTCCCAAGTACTTCACGTGATCAGACCATTCTAAAGAAACCCCATTAAAAGTTATGGAATGATTTTCATTAGGTTTTAAAAAATTTGCTCTTGGCTTATGGGGAAATAAAATAAGTTGAGTTTTGGAAGCGTTAGGAGAAATTTTCCACATTTTCAAGTAATTCAAAAAGGAATTTGAATTTGGTTGCAATCTACTGCGTACCACCCGTAAATTTCGACCTTTGGCTGAAAGCAAAGTATCATCAGCAAATAATCTTCTACCTTTTCCTTCTGGTACATCAGGAAGATCAGAAGTAAAAATATTGTATAAGATTGGCCCAAGTATACTACCCTGAGGGACCCCAGCTCTAATGGGTGTCCTTTCAGAGCATGAATTTTGATAGCTTACTTGTAAGGTTCGGCTAGTCAAATAATTTTGAATAATTTTGGTGAGATACACAGGAAAATCAAATCGAGCTAATTTAGCTACTAAACCTTTGTGCCAAACACTGTCAAAAGCTTTTTCAATATCAAGAAGAGCAACACCAGTTGAATAAAGCGTTAATCATATTAGTTACACTCAAAAGTTGATGTGTAGTAGAATGTCCATGACGAAAACCAAATTGTTCATCAGGGAAAATAGAATTCTGATTAATGTGAATCATCATTCTATTCAAAATAACTCTCTCAAATAGTTTACTTAAAGAAGGAAGCAAACTAATTGGTCGATAACTTGAAGGCTCTGAAGCACTTTTTCCGGGTTTTAAAATTGGAGTTACTTTGGCATTTTTCCATTTATTGGGAAAATAAGCCAAGTGAAAACATTTATTGAAGATTTTAACTAAAAAATTAAAAGTGCTTTCAGGCAACTTTTCAATAAGAATATAGAAAATCCCATCTTCCCCTGGGGCTTTCATATTTTTAAATTTTTTGCAAATCAATTTAAGTTCATCAATATTTGTCTCACAAGAACTTTCAAATACATTTTGTTTAGAAAGAATATCATCAAATTCAAGGGAAATTTGAGCATCAATTGGACTTACAACGTTTAAATTAAAATCATGAGCAGACTCAAATTGTTGGGCCAATTTTTGAGCTTTTTCTGCATTCGTTAAAAGAAGTTTATTCCCGTCTTTCAAAGTAGGAATTGGCTTCTGGGGCTTTTTCAGAATTTTAGTTAATTTCCAAAATGGCTTTGAGTAGGGTTTTATGTCCTCTACTGCTTTGGCAAAATTTTCATTACGAATGAAATTTAAACGACGTTTGATCTCTTTTTGAAGGTCGCAATAAATAAATTTCAAATAAGGATCCCTAGTACGTTGATATTGGCGTCGACGAATGTTTTTCAGTCGTATCAAAAACTTAAGATCATCATCAATTAAAGGTTGATTAAATTTATGTTTAACTTTGGGTATTGAAGCGGCTTTAGCATTGACTATTGAAGTTGTCAAGTTTTCTACAGCCAAATCAATATCTTCAATTGAATTCAGTGGAACGTTTACATTCAAATTACGTTCAATAAAATTCCTATATCGCTCCCAGTCAGCTTTTTGAAATTTAAAAGTTGATTTTAAAGGGTTTTCAATGGGACTTTGGGATAAAGAAAAAGTTACTGGAAGGTGGTCTGAATCGAGGTCCGCATGAGTAACTAATTGACTACAATGCTCGCCTAAATCCGTTAGAACCAAATCAATTGTGGAGGGATTTCTAATTGAAGAAAAACAAGTATGCCCATTAGGATATTCAACAGTATAATAACCTGCAGAGCAGTCGTTAAATAAAATATTCCCATTTGAATTTGATGAAATATTATTCCAAGATCGGTGTTTTGCATTAAAGTCACCAATAATAAAAAATTTAGATTTATTTCTGGTGAGTTTTTGTAAATCTCCCTTCAAAAAATTTTTCTGTTCACCGCTGCATTGGAAAGGCAAATATGCGGCAACAATTATAATTTTCTCCCATAGAAGTTTCTAATTCAATTCCAATTGTTTCTAAGACTTTTGTATTGAAAGAAGGAAGAAGTCTAAATTTGAGCCGACTATTGATGACAATAGCTACACCCCCACCTTGTCGATCAAGTCGATAATTTCGCAAAATTTTAAAGAAAGCATTGCTTTTCAAGTTATTGTCCGGCTTTAAAAAAGTTTCAGTGATGGCAGCTATATGTATGTTTTGGGTTTTCAAAAATAAAAAGAACTCATCTTGGTTAGCCAGCAAAGATCTAGCATTCCAATTCATAATATTTAAACATCTATTTGGATCCATGAGGGAATCGTAAAGTCATAATAATTTTGTTAGCATAATTAAAAGAAGTTTGGAAAGCTTCAAACATTGAATTTGCTTTCAACATAAGTTGCATCATTTCCATTAAATTTTGATGCAAAAATTTTAATTTTTCCGCAGTAATCTCACCAAAATCAACAAAATTGTTAGGATCAGAAAATGAAGGAGAGGAACAAGTACTTGAATTTCGGGAATTTTCCCAAGCCTTCGCATGAACGTTGAGACTTGGTTTTTTCCCATTTTTATTAGTTAAACCTGAAGAGCCCATTTTCAACCACCTCTGAAAACGATAAACAACGAGTCTGGGGCGCAGATTCAGTACAGGTAACATTAAAATCACTTCGGGTATTACCCAGCCGTGATTCCAATGTCGGCCGAGGCTGACCGCGAACAGGCAGGTTGTTTGCTGGCCCGACGTGTGAAGACGAAAAAGAGGAAAGAGGAGAAGAAACTTTTCTGGAAACTTTGGGATTTTTCCTAGAAGCAATAATTTTTGCCCTGATGGGACAGTCTAGCGAATTCGAGGAATGATTACCTGCGCAATTTGCACACTTGAAAAATTCTGTTTGTGGCTTATCACCACCAAAAAGGCATTTAGATTTTTCATGATCGAATGAGCCGCAAAACATGCATCTGGCATTCATTCTACAATTTTTAGTGCCGTGACAAAAAGCTTGATAACGACGACATTGCGTAATATTTTGAAGGAAATTGGTTGAAGATTTTCGAAAAAGTTCGAATTTGACTCGACAATGAAACATAAGACGAGCCTTTTTAAGAATTTGCAAATTATTAACTTGATCCTTTTTAAAATGGATCAAATAAAGCTCAGGAGCAAAACCAACACTACTGAAATTATTTGTGTTGGTTCTTTTCCTCATTTGAATTACTTGAATCGGAGAAAAACCTAACAGAGAATTTAATTCAGTTGTGATCTCATCCGGTGTCTGATCGCCGGTGAGACCACGAAGTACAACTTTAAATGGACGATCACTCCTAGTGTCGTACGTAAAAAATTGGTGTTTTTTATTATTCAAATAATTTAAAATTTTTTGAAAATCATTAAAAGATTCCGCCAAAATACGAGCAGTTCCCCTTCGACCGATCTGAATAGAAATCTTCACATCCTTGACGGAAGTGACGATTTCTTTTCGAAAGGCATTGAAGTCAAGAATCGTGACCGTAATTGGTGGAACCTTTTCGTTTTTAAGAGTATAAGAAGAAGAAGAAGGTTTCTTAGTACTCTTATCAGAATTAAATATGAATATTTCCTCATCACCGATGTTATGAAGGACATCGAATGAATTAGAAATTTCAACTTTTTTGGGCGAGGGACCTGAATTAGGTTCGGCAATCCGTTTTCTTCCGGCCCTTGAACCGGCCGATGACTTCCCCATATATAGCATTTCGTTTCATAGCATTTCGTCTCACGACATAATTTGACGAACAATTTACTACATGGTATCTCCCATCGGCCAGCGCACACTTTTTTCAGTCATGATATTGATCAGGTTTCCAAACTTATACTTCGTCTAATCAGTATTTTAGATGTATACATCCTCCTTCTTAAATTTCTGCTACTTTTTGATCCAATACTTCACTTTTGAAAGAAACTGAGGGCAATTTAGTGGATACAACTGTTCCAGAATCGATGAGATGCATCAAAAACTAAGTCTACGTGAAAAATCTCGTAGAATTAATTTATAAAACATTTCGGGTGTATCAAACAATAATTTATCGTAATGCTCTTTTCAGCACCAGCTAATAAACCCCGGAAAAAGGGCCACAAAGAAGTAGTTGGGCGCAAAAAGTCGGCTAAGGTAAAATAGTTTATTCGATAAAAAGTCTGTTCAAATATTACGTAACGAAACTTTTGATCATTACCTACACATACTCCCCTCCCCACCCTCCCTACGTAACACATTGTATTAAAGGGTGTGTAACATCAAATTGCACCACGCTGTAGAAATTCGCCCAGTAGACCGATCCTTTTGAAAATTTGAGACAGTAAAATAAAAACTATTAAACAACTGTTGGCATTTTTCTTTTATTCATAAATCGAGCCCAAGCCCGTACGCACGCACCTTCTACTTTACCCCGTCCATTAGGTTCTGTACAACGTCAGGTTGTTAGTTTTTGTTTTACTTTCTAAAATTTTCAAAAGAATCGGTCTACGAATTTCTACAGCGTTTTTCCGTGATGCAATTCGATGTTACACCCCCTTTAAGCGGGCCATAGACTACACAAATTGGCCTGTACAAATTCGATGATTCCGCTTCGATTGTTTGATCTATGCTCGCCCACACACTATACAAACATATTTCACGCGAACACAAATGATTGCTGGCGAAAACAGCAACAGCAACAAAAAAACCATCTCCACCCCGGCTGGGAGAATGTTTTGTACAAAATATTTCGATCCCGACCGATTTTACTCCAACCGTTTGGGCGCTCATTCAAGCAGTGCCATACACTATGCAAATCGTGCTCACAGCGACAAAATTTCATCGAATTTCATCGCATTTGTACAAATGTTGTGTAGTCTGTGGCCCGCTTTAAGATTTTCAACATCTATTTTACCAAACGCGTTACATAATATTTGAATGGTCCCAAAATCAAATAAAAATAACCATAGAATTACATTTTTTAGGCTTCCAGCCAGAACCGACCTGCCGCCCAAGAACAACAGCCAGATGGCCTGGCCAGCCAGATTCTAGGCAGAATAGAGGCCTACCAGGAAGCCCTTGAGGGGGTTAAACGAGTTCTTAGCTCGAACCCCCTCACTTTTTGGTGTCCGATTATTCCAATCTGGCAGCACCGGCATCTTTGGAAACCGATGACTTCGCAATCCAGGCGTAATCCGGTGCCACTAGATTGTGCGCGTTGAAGCACTTGAGCAGCGCTTCGCAACGCATCTTCAAAAATTCAAGCGAATTGCCCTCCAGCCGACAACGCATGGCTTTTTCGTAGGCAATGAGAGCAGCTGGGATTGATGAGAAAAGATTCATCAGTAAAATGACCTAACTGTTTTAAGTGTTCTATGACAATAATTATAAACTAGAGAAACTCACTCTTTCGCATACTTCCTTTGAGAATTTTTAACGAATACAGAAAGTCGTAGTGACTACTTTCGGATATTTCCATGGATCGAGCAGACAGAGATTTCATGATGTTCTGGAAACCAGTTTCCATCCCATAGTAGAGCAGCTCGATAAGGGGCCGTTAAGATACAACGTGGATAGAGAAATTAGATTTTTGACCCCCTCCGTGGACAAGCGTCGACATTTGGCAAACCTCTACACACCCCTCCCCGGATGTCCACGTGGATAGGTTTGAAATAGTTTTTTTTTCAAATACCTATAATTTAACAGCTAAGCCTAGTCCACACTAGGTAACATGAACTTTGATATTTGTTATGAGACGAAAATTGTTGTCTGTTGTTGTTGTTGGAAACCTGAGACGGTCTCAGTGTTTCCCGAAGAAAATGGGAGACGCTGAGACCGTCTCGAGACGAACCGTCTCCTAGTGTGGACTAGGCTTTAGAAAACACCACTTATTGCCTTTTGGTTATTGAAATGGCTGATTTTATTCAGTTAAAAAATAGTTAAATAGTGAGTTAAATTGGTTGTTAATTTTCAAGCTGGTCAAATTTGGGCGCTGCATTTTGTGTGTAGTATATAAAAGACTCACACGCAAAATTAAGTACGACCGAGGTTCAAAACATAGTTCGATTCTATGAACTTAAAGTTAAGTACCCTTTTTCCTCCTTGCGATGGTTCAAAACCTTCAAAACGGAGTTCGAACAGCGAACACAAAATTGTTCCTTTTTTTTCCTTCGACCTTATGAACTAAAAATTGAACTCTCCTTGTTGGACTGAAAACACTTAACGAGTTCAGTTCGAACCGGAACAGCAACCAACGAACACGTCGCAAAATTTTGTCGTTTCGGAACAATTACCGGAAGACTATGAAGGAACTTCATACTGGAATGCATGTTCACCGTGTCAGCGTAAAATTCTGTCCGTCATTCCCGATCAGGAGAGCATATCAAAATCATAACTCAAACGTATCTCACCAAGATATTTGCATCTGATTCAGTTATAATTAAGTACTGAAAAATTTAGATCTTAAGTTTCTCCAATCTGAATTTTATCTTATTCTGATTGACAAACTTGAATGGGGTTGATCTCATTTTCAATGATAAAGAATTTTTTCGGGTTGTCCCAAAATAAAATGATTATATCTTATTTTGATACATGTACAACTTTTTATGAAACACGGACATCGAAGTCAACGGCCCAAACCGTGCATTAAAATTGGATCTAATTTATGGGAAACCAAAAATGGAACATGGTTTTAGCAAATAATAAGGTTTATTGACATCCCGCTAGTAATTTTTCTCGAAGCACTCATATCTTGATAAGTTATAATTTTGATAGGTTTTGTTCTGCCCAATATCAAACTATGCCATCTGAACGAGATATAATCTTGATAGGAGCATATCTAAAATTGATATAATTTAGCTATAATCGTATAGATTTTTTGATATAATTTGAGATATTTTAACATCCTACGAGTACTGAATAATAACTCATTTAGATACGAAAAAATTAGTATCAAAATATCTCATCTTGATATAATTAAGTTTTTCCCTCCTGATCGGGTTGTCATCATACGGTGAGCGGCTTGGAATGTCCGGAAACTTTCGGATGTTGTTTACTTCCCGTAACATCCGGAAGTTTTCTTTGACCGGGAGTGTCAAAACTGTCCACCGCTCTGTAATTGCAATGCAATGTACCGGAACAGCAACATCCGGGTACAACAAATTTTCATCATCCTTTAATTCCCTGAAAATAAGCTACCCTCGAAAAAAAGGATAAATTCGAGTTCGGCTGCCGAACTTTGTATTGAGTATGCCTATCAGAACTTAGTTTTGCGGTTGCCCAGTCTAACTCAAAGTTGAGGGCTGCCACCGAAGTTCTGTTTTGAACCAAAACTATTGTTATCCTTTCTATTGGTTGCGTAGTGCTATCTCTTTTGTTCCCTTGATTAATGCTATAATGGCCAACACAATAAGTAGGGATAAGAGGAGACAGATTATAGCAAAACTAACCGTTAGGTAAAATGGATTCGAGCATGGATAAAGTTATATGTGGCCTTTGCTGGGAGCAGCCTGCGACCGAGATTCTGGCGAAAAGAGTTCTGTTGTTCGCTTTTCAAGTGTGCCTCAAAGAGTCCGATGTAAGTATGATTATTAAATTAAAAAAAAATATACAGATATAAGAAATATCGAGCACAACTTTGAAGCGCCTTTCCTCGAAGCTATCATTTAGGCACCCCAAGTGCCTCAAATAAGAAATTATTGTTACTGTATTTTTCACGTAAACTATTATTATGTTGCATCCCGTGGATTATGTCTGGAAATGACTCCTTCCCTTCTACGTAAATAGCACATGAATTTCACGTCAAATCTAAGGCTGATGTCATGCTGATTCTATTTTAAGGTTTTCATCGATTTATATACATCATAGAAAAACATCCTTCATAAAATAAGTTTTGAATAATGTTTTCAAAAAATTTATAAATGGTGTGTTAAACAGGACTTTTCGGTAAATCATTCGTCATGTGACTTTCTATCATTTTTAATGTGTTACAAATATCAATTGTGTTACTGCATATCACAAAGTCCACGTCTCTTGAATTTGAAGTTGTTCTGAGGGTGTTCATTGAACACTTTTCAATCATGTAACTCCCTCGTCACAGTAAATTCAGTAAAATTTTTCTGACGTTTTACAGTCAGTAAACAGTGTAATATAATTTTTTCTAAGCATTTATCATACTGATTCACAGAGGATTGTTTATAATTGTCCATATTTTCCAAAACTCGGGGCAATTATGAACACTTATTTTTAGGCATTGTTTTATTCTCTAAACTTATCTTTAATGTTTAAAACCTCAATAACCGTAAAGATATTGAAAATAATCTTAACCTGGGTAATAATGAACAGATATAAGAACAAAAAAGAATGATCTTTGATCATGATAACTTTAGTTCCGTATTTTCCGTAGAACTTGTCTTCTGTTTTAGCTAAAATTTAAAAATATATTCTTCCAAATTCAGTTCAAATTTTTTATAAATTGAAAAAGTCAATACACTGAGGTTTTTATTTACGCGGTTTTTTTTTAAACGGTTTTTTTTACGCGGCTTTTTTTACGCGGATTTTCGAATTAACGCGGTTTTTTTTACGCGGATTTTCGAATTAACGCGGTTTTTGAGAGAAAATATTCTAAGACTTTTTCAAAGGAAAACACTTAGAATCTTTTTGTAGTTGGGAAAATCTTAGCTCTGAGACTAAGATCGTGATACATGATATCTGAGTCCTGAGACCTGAGACTTGAGACCTGAGACCTGAGACCTGAGACATGAGACATGAGACATGAGACATGAGACATGAGACCTGAGACATGAGACATGTGACCTGAGATATGAGACTTGAGACATGAGACCTGAGACATGAGACATGAGACCTGAGACTTGAGACATGAGACATGAGACATGAGACCTGAGATATGAGACATGAGACATGAGACATGAGACCTGAGACCTGAGACCTGAGACATGAGACATGAGACTTGAGACCTAAGACATGAGACCTGAGACATGAGACATGAGACATGAGACATGAGACCTGAGACCTGAGACATGAGACATGAAACCTGAGACATGAGACCTGAGACATGAGACATGAGACCTGAGATATGAGACCTGAGACATGAGACATGAGACCTAAGACATGAGACATGAGACAAAAGACATGAGACATGAGACCTGAGACATGAGACCTGAGACATGAGACATGAGACCTAAGATATGAGACCTGAGACATGAGACCAGAGACATGAAACATGAGACCTGAGACATGAGACCTGAGACATGAGACATGAGACCTGAGACATGAGACATCAGACGATCTAATTGATTTTGTTTTTTATCTTAAAAATAAACTATCATTGTATGCAAATTTTTAAATAATCATGGTTCTTTCGCCTTTTTTTTGGTAACGTGCTTTTTTGCTCGAATTTTTTAATTAAAATGGTTTTTTTACGTGGATTTTCGAAATTCGGGGTTTTTTTACGCGGATTTTGGAATTAACGAGTTTTTTTTACGCGGATTTTCGAATTAACGCGGTTTTTTTTTACGCGGATTTTCGAATTAACGCAGTTTTTTTTACGCGGATTTTCGAATTAACGCGGTTTTTTTTACGCGGGTTTTTTTTTACGCGGGACGAAATACCGCGTAAAAAAAACCTGAGTGTATTTGCAAAAAAAAAATTTAATTGTTATTATAATTATATTTTATAAAATTCATTGTTAAAAAGTTAACTTTTAGACACTGGATACATTTTTTTGCCTGCAAAGGTACAGTTCACGATCTACTTCATCATTTGCAAGATGCACTTCTTGTAAGTTAATTAATGGATTTTCAAAGATTTTTCCTATTTTCATAAAATTGGGTATGTAAGTCGTTGCAAAACTCGATTTTTTAAGCACTCGACGTAATTATCCAACTCGGCAAACCCCGTTGGATAAATTCACGACTCGTGCTATGGAAATAAACTTTTTGCAACTTGTTTCAATGAATAAATAATTTAAAAACCATTCACCAAACATTGTTTCAGCATCTTGAATTCTTATTTCAAAAGTTTAAAAAAAATATGGGCAACAAGTTTTATTTTTGATTTTTAAAGCGAAGTAAAATTGTAATTTAAAATATTGCAGTTTCAATTGGTTGATACTCAAATTAACCTACCTATACTATTTTAAAAATCTGAACTTCAGGACTCAAAGTTTGAGTTCAAGATACCATTTGAAAACATTGAAATTACGAATTTTGAAAGAAATTTTAAAAGGAACAATTGAATGTTTTGCAGTAGCTATAAAAAGTATCTAAAGTGTCTAAATCATCTACTGCATACGACTCTATATTTGGTTTCTATTTTTTTTATATTTATTTTCAGCATGATTCAGTACTGTAAAACACTGCAAACTATATTTATAATTTAAAAAAAATGATTTCGTACATTATTTTGAAAAACAGATCTATTTTTTGCTAAAAATTTCATAGTTACAGTTCAATAAAAATATTTCCATCAAAAAAAAAAAATTCTAGTCGTTTCATTTTTCATTCAGTAGAGAATTAGCTTTGTTATGCAGAAAAAAGTGGATTAGATAAAAATGAAAAAAGTAACAGTTAATTGTTCAACATATATTTTTATTTTGAGTCAATTTCTCGGGGTAAAATTATAAAAATTATATAACTGTTCCGGTTAATAATAGTTTTATCGTATTTTGTAAATAATTTTTGCTTGGAAACTACTAGACTACTTGCCAATATCAAAATATTTAAAAGTTACTTAGTTTTGAATAAAATAAATCATTGATAACTAATAAACCGGCAACTCTATACATAAACAAAAACAGATTTCAAATCTCAAGTTTGAAAAATGCAATGGAAAAAATGTAACTATTTGTGACATCATTGAAGAACATTTATGAGCTTCCGATATCAAAAATTTTAATTTTATTTGGTATTTTTGCTTATGCTTTTAAAAAAATATTTGATTCATATTGATTGAAATTTTTTTTCCAAAATATCCTTAGATTATCATATTTTACCAGACTGTGAAAATTGAACTTAAAGGCCGCCTCCGTTTTCTCAAAAGTTTCAACTATTCAAGGTCTTCGTAAAAGTTGATCATTGATTCGAAACCTATGATTTGAGTACTTTAGAAAAGTTCGAAAATGTTGCTAAAAAATTTCTTAAGTTAACCCTTCAATCTCTAAAACTAGCGCTAGCAGAAAAAAAAAACAAGCTGCATATTTGGATATCTCGACCTCAAATGAGTCAAATTAGCACTCAACCCTAGGGGCAGACGGAAGAACGTAAATTAGATTGACTAATCAATATTGTAATTGCAATAATTTAGTGATTTGAACATGGGTCTTTTTTAACATTCAATTTCAAGAAATTTTTTTCTTAAATGTTTCATTCAAAACACAAATATATATATTTTGAGGAAAGTACTTACCTTAGTGCTATCCTATTTTTAAAACATTTTGCCGGTTGTTTTCTAAAAAAAACCAAGAACAGCATTTGATTCTTTAGATTTTTATCTATCTTCTACAAAATTACGAAGAGAGTCGATCGACGCATTTGATAGCAGTAGTGTAATTGCCTAACTGCTATCGAAACGTACTCTTACCCCACCTCTGGGGCAAATGTTCGAATGATGTGGGGTAAAAGTACGACTATTCAAAATTCCACAAATCTGCATGAAGTCGATAGGAAAATTATTTTGTATTAATCTATGCTTACAGCAGCAGTTTCTTTGTTCGCTTCTGATTCAAATCCTATACATGGGCAAATAACCTGCGCGAATTTGGAGTTCTCCGCTAACGGTCCATATTCAGCAGGTTTTCGAAATGCAGTTCTCATCGTATTTGAGCAATTTTTAGGGCGAACAAGTCTTGTAGAAAGAAAAATATGTTTCCAGAGCATTTAAAAAAGAAGTAAAATCTTCCGGTCAGATTTACTTCAGTAAGACTCTTCGTACTTTTGCCCCATTTGCAGTACGTACTTTTGCCCCTTCAAGGTTTCTTATGATTCACAGTCTATTGTGCAGAACAGAGATATAGTAATTTAATTCTTTCTTCGGCATTTGAAAGTGATTAAATACAACTAAAAAGACACATTTAAACTTTCATTGAAAGCCAGACTTTTGATTGCACAAACATGTTTGCCGTTATTTGAAATATTACATCATTCAAGCAAAAAAGCTCCTTTACCTCATTATTCAGAGTATTTTCAATTTCTACAAAAAAACAAAAAAATATGGCTGGTCTGGTTGTTGGCAGTCCAAATCACTATCAATCCACGCCAGAGTTTTGAATTTTACTGTTCTCGGTTTGTGATAATCCCAAAACGTACTTTTACCCCACCTTACTCTAAGCATATTTTTACATTTCCAAATTTGCAACAAAGAGTTCTGGATTCGAAATTTAACATTAAATTGCTTGCTTGATATGATTAATAGTTTTTTTTTTTAATTGTAATTATGTGCGATACTTGAACAAATGTTAAGAGACTCTTTGAATTTCTCAGCTCATTCTTCGAGGCAGTTTTCAATTCTAGGTTCCGGTAAAATTAGTGAGTTTTTTTCCAATTTAGAGGTAGTTGGAGAGAAATCAGAGAGATATGATATTCTTCTTAAACATTTTTGAACTGTTGAATTCTGAATTGGAAATTTGTTGAAAAACTAAGTAACAACGCAGGTTTCAGTGGTGGAATAGAGTTATCTTTATTCATGTTTCGTCTATGAGGTCATTAGATTACAACTATATTAATTAGCGATAGCTAATTGTCACTTCCACATCTTATATTCCCTAACCGGGAAAGTACTCATTTCTCAATGAGTACTTTGATATTCTTACCCAGAATATTTGGCAACACTGTTGTCTTACCACAAACCTAAGTTGAGTTGTTTGGCTTTACAGTGTGATGATGTAAACATTTGTACCGTGTTTACCATCATCAGCTGTCATCATCAATCATCTCCGCTATTGTTTCAATTGCGAATTGACTCAAAGCATGCGGAACCAAAACAAACTGTTTTGGTTCTGCTCGTGGCAGCAGAAGTTGCTGCTTGCTGCTACCAAGGAAAACCGTAAGTTTCAACACCTCCCCTCAATTCGCAGATTGAGAATGCTGAACAGCTTCACGTGCCTCGCCCTTGGTAACGCCTTCGTGAACGCATCAGCTGGCTGATCCTCAGTAGAGATGTGTCGCAAAGATAGCTGACCGCTTCTTATGATGTCTCTGATGAAAGCATACTTCACGTCCAGATGCTTCATCCGCTGATGAGTCCGCGCCTCTTCCAGATACTGGATGCAAGGGATGTTGTCCTCCATTAACTTAACCACAAACCTTCCTTGACCGCATGGCAAAGGCCTCCTATCTCAGCTTCGGTCGATGACAGACTGACCGTCTGCTGTCGTTTCGTTGACCACGAAATTAGATTTCCCGTAAGTGGGTCCGTGTTCGCGTTTCTGCGGTATACCAACGCCCTAACGGTCATACGTCGATGGTATTGCAGAATACGCTGCAGGCCTCGTTAGTGGCCAGACTGGTTTGGTATTGGCATAGTGCGCTAACTGCTGCACAAATAACTGGTCTCGATGATATCGCCAGATACTGCGAACAACCGATTAACTCTTTGAACGGCTTTTCGGTGATAACCTCACCATCGTTCATCTTCGTCCAGTGAACGATCATGTCACGAAACCTGTGACCTAGGGTAAGCCAACCGCCTCCATGACGCGTACTTCTCCAGGGATTTTCGATAGCTGTGAAGACCCATTTGTACGAGAAACAGAATAGGTTTCCTGTAACATGGGTTAAGCTAACCGCTTCCCAAATCTCGCTCTCATCCAGGGCTGCTTGATAGTTGTTAGTACGCTAACCGCAGCTCTGATTTTCGGCTTCGAAAACTGCAAACAACCGATCAAATCGTTGAACGGCTGCTCAGTGATATTCTCACTTCGTTCAGCCCGAATCTTGTTCCTTTCATGGCTGCGGTGATCTTCCGAAAAAAACAGTCCCTTTGGCCCTCGAGCTTACTGACGATTCGAAATTGCTCTTCCTCATCATCAGCTGCTACGTTAGCCACGTAGCGTTGATTAGCTTCTCCTCTTCGCTGACTGCGTCTCTGGGCCGATTCGGGATTGACGGAAACTTGATCATCATCGTCATCTTCGCCATCGCTACTCTCGTAGTCGCTCTCGTCTCGCGCCAGCACGCGAACGAAAAGCATATTGCTTTCTCGAACGTTGTTTTCTGGTAACCCCAGATAAACAACCTCTTGCCGTTTTCTTCGCGTTCCCTCCAAAGCCTTCATTTCGCGATGACTTCGAGAATCTGCACTCTCGGCAGGAATCCGCAGAAAGAACTGGTTGACTTCGCTAGCGACTAACCGTCGCCGAAACCACCTCCTCCGAAGCACCCGAAACATCAACCATCCGCCGAAAACAAGCTCGCGTATGCTAACCGCAGCGCAGCTACTAAGTACGAGAATAATCCTCTCGACTTGCAGCTTCATGGCTTTTCGCTTCGTTGTTTCATCGCTTCGAGCGCTCCATAAAACCGGAGTGCAACGTTCAGCAGCATTAGCCCGATCTGGTTCTGATGCGTTGCTGAAGTTGCTGGCAACTAACCGTCGCCTAAAACATCTCCGAAGCCACAGAAAAATCGAACTGTAGGCTTGTATGATCCCTAATACTGCTAACTCTCATGCCTCCGAGAATAAGCAAGACTTTGTCCGGCAGCACCCGTCCATAAAGCCTCAGAAATCAAGGAGTGGTTGAAATCCCCGGCGACTAACCGTCGCCCATACCATCTCCTTCTATGCACCTGGAACAACTTCCAACCGTCGAATAAAAGCTTGCGCATGCTAACGCATGCTGCTTCAACGCTTCGAGCGCTCCAAAAAGCCGGAGAGCAACGTTCAGCAGCATGAGCCCGATCTGGTTCTGATACGTTGCTGACAACTAACCGTCGCCCGAAACATCGCCTCCAAAGCCACAGAAAAAATAAACTTCTGGCTTGGATGAGATCTGAGATACTGACTGCAGCATAGCTCCACATCTCGAGAGTAACCCTCTCAAACCTCTTTATGGACATTCGTCCCGTTACATCAACGCTTTGACCACTTTGGAAATCTGGGAGGCAACATTCAGCAGCAAGCGACCCATCTGGATCTAATGCATTGCTGAGGTTGCTGACAACTAACTGTCGCCCAAACCATCTCCTACAACGCGCTGGAAATTCTTTCCAACAAACGATGATGAATACACGCATGCTAACCGCAGCGCAGCTCCAAATCACAAGAGTATCCCTCTCGGCAAACAGTTTCTTCCAACCTCCAATCCTGGCTAATACTCCATCTGGAGCATTCGGACCTGACCAATCTAGGTTACAGATCCCGAAAGTCCTCCCCCCGGCCGTGGGAAATAAAATCACGCTGCTCTCCGCAGCGCGACTTGTGTCGGCATCGAGAGTAGCCCTCTCGGACCCCGACACAGCCTCGAACTCCAGTGACACCTTCTGGTTGACCTGGAGCATCTCGTGGCCTCTGTGCTGACGGTCTTCTGCGCTGATGGTCCTCTGCGCATGGATCAGCTCGTAACTGCTGACCATAGCGCACAACAAAAGCACGAGAGTAACCCTCTCGGCTATTAGCACCACCCAATTAATCCGGCGTGTTGCTGCAGCTGGACCTTTCCTCCTGAAACTCCTCCTTGCCGTCGGAAACGAAACCATGCTGCTAACCGCAGCGCGGTTCGTGTCGGCATCGAGAGTTACCCTCTCGGAACCCGACTTCCCGGCCTCGAACTTCAGAGGCACCTTATGGCTGACCTGAAGCATCTCGTGGCCTCTGCGCTGACGATCCTCTGCGCTGGTGGTTTTCTGCGATTGGATCAGCTCATAACTGCTGACCACAGCGCACAACCACAGCACGAGAGTAACCCTATAACCTACGGCTATCAGCTCCACCCAATGTTTCCGGGGTGGATATATCGACCTTCGCGCTGTACCATCTCGGTTGCGGATCCTGGGACTCCTCCCGGCCGTCGGTCGTGAGCTCACGCTTGCTAACCGCAACGTGGCTCGTGACGGCATCGAGAGTAACCCTCTCAATCCGCGAACCTCCCCGGGCTCTGGCGATACCAACTGGCTGGCCGTGGACTCTTGGCTGCCTGGTCTCTGCCCTGGCTGGTCCATCTCCGCTGGCTCGGGGACCCTAGGTTGGCTCGTCTCGGCGCTGGTTGGTCCAACATCAGCTCGCTGGCCCTCTTCGGTGGTCCTCTGGCTGGTGGCTGGCCCCTCGACCCGGCTGGTCCTACTGCGCTGGCTGCTGAAGCACTTGCTAACCGCAAGTCTGGTAAACTTGAGAGTACCCCTCTCATTAACTCGTATTTCCAAAAATCCAGACGTATCTGGGCCCATAACCTGTTGAAAAACTAAGTAACAACGCAGGTTTCAGTGGTGGAATAGAGTTATCTTTATTCATATTTCGTCTATGAGGTCATTAGATTACAACTATATTAATTAGCGATAGCTAATTGTCACTTCCACATCTTATATTCCCTAACCGGGAAAGTACTCATTTCTCAATGAGTACTTTGATATTCTTACCCAGAATATTTGGCAACACTGTTGTCTTACCACAAACCTAAGTTGAGTTGTTTGGCTTTACAGTGTGATGATGTAAACATTTGTACCGTGTTTACCATCATCAGCTGTCATCATCAATCATCTCCGCTATTGTTTCAATTGCGAATTGATTCAAAGCATGCGGAACCAAAACAAACTGTTTTGGTTCTGCTCGTGGCAGCAGAAGTTGCTGCTTGCTGCTACCAAGGAAAACCGTAAGTTTCAACAATTTTGAATTTTGGATTGAATCCCTGATCTTAGAAACAAAACTTAATTTCGGTTTCCTTTTGTTTTTCCCGGTTTTGGGTTTAAATTCCCGGTTTTTTTTCCCGGTTTTCCCGGTTCAATTTTCAATTCCCGGTTTTCCCGGTTCTGTGGCCACCCTGGTTCCTGTTATATTTTATGGGCATTAAAGCGATTTCCGTTAGTTTGTTTTTGTTTTAGTTCGGCTGTAAGCGTTTGCTGATAAACCTGTATAAAACTTTTTTTTTCTACTGCGAGATGTTGCAAATTTTAATAGGTAACCCAGATATTTCTCGGCAAGAAATATCCCAGTTATTAAACCCAGAGAAATAATTTAATAAAAATAATAATAATTTATTCATTGAAAACACGGTAGCCTTAAAGCACTGACCACACTGACATGACACTTAGAACAAAAATTCAACCATTTTCTGTCTAATTTTTTGTTGTTACATTTTGCAGGTTCGCAATACCGACGGCAGGTAGCGAACCTGAAAAGTTTGACAAAAAATGCCCTGTAGGAAAAATGGTCCTGTTGAGCCCGATTTTATTGTAGAAATTGCGTGTTTTATTTTTAAAGTTGGGTGGCATTTCCTAACTGGGATAGCATTTCTTCAAATCGTTCGATGCGCACTCTCGAATCGACATTGCGTACTGTTGGAAAAATTATCCAGAAAACGAAATCGAGTGCCCAGTCAGTATGGTCAATGCTTAAAGTTATATGTAACTATTACACAAGGTCAAGGAAATGCAACTTAGGAGAGAGGCAACCAGCAACAATGAAGAGACCATCACGTTGCTGATAATTTTTATTCTTTTTTCAATATCAGATTCCTGCATACAACAACGGCTCTGAACATCTCTGCGGACCTTGCATGCTGCGAACGCTGGAATATGGAATGGGGGTGTTCACATACAACACACATCATCTTATCCTATCGGTGGCGGGGTCAACACCAGCAACACCAACGTCAATAATATCCACGCAAACATCAACGCCAGACTCACTAACGTCTGCAATAGCGACTCCAAAATCAGCACCAGCGACATCAATTCCAACATCAGCACATTCAACATCAACTACCGTGGCTCCCGCCAATGATGTACCGGCCACATTTGAGTTCCAAACTCCAAAAAAAGAGGACCGGTCACCGGAGCCAGTGGTGTATCAATACTCCGCACGCGAAACACGAAATACACAGCGAAAGTGCGAAACCTGCCAGGTGGATTGTTTCAACATGAGGGAGCTCAGAAAACATTGGGCCTCGAGCCCATCTTGTGCTGCTGTTTGCAGGGAGTGTAAAAAAAATTTCGCCAACAAGTGGCTTAAAAACCTACACATGAAAAGGATGCACTCTAAAAAAAAGTAAGTCCACACATGTTTCACTCCTCACACTAATGCCATATTCGTTTTCATCCTGGTGGTGCACCGGTAGTGCACCAAGTGCTGTCGAAGCGTTTTTTTTTTTTATATGAAGATGACAGCAGTTGGTGCACAACCATCATTCCACCAGATGAAAACGAATATGGCATAAGAAATGACAAGAACATATATAAATAAGGTACACCGAGGTAACCCGATCAGAAGAGAAAAACTAAATTATATCAAGATGAGATATTTTGATATTCATTTTTTTCCTATCTGGATGAGTTATAATTTAGTACTCGTAGGATGTTAAAATATCTCAAATTATATCAAAAAACCTATGCGATCAAAGCTGAATTATATCAATTTTAGATATGCTCCTTTCAAGATTATATCTCGTTCAGATAGCATAGTTTGATATGGGGCAGAACAAAACCTATCAAAATTATAACTTATCAAGATATGAGTGCTTCGAGAAAAATTTGTAGTGGAATGTCAATAAACCACATTAAATGCTAAAACCATGCTCCATTTTTGGTTTCCCAAAAATCGGATTCAATTTTTTGGATCTGTTGAGCAAAACTCATCAATGCACGGTTTAGGCCGTTGACTTCGATGTCCGTGTTTCATAAAAAGTTGCACTTATATCAAAATATGATATAATCATTTTATTTTAGGACAATCCGAAAAAAATCTTTATCATCTTCATCTTTATCAAAATCGAAAATTTAGAGTACTTAATTATAACTGAATCAGATGTAATTAACTTGGTGAGATACGTTTGAGTTATTATTTTGATATTCTCTCCTGATCGGGAAGTGGGGACGGTTTTTAGTATAGTTCAACATTAAAAATCATTAAAAAAAATTTAGCAGTGGATCAATTTTGAAAATAATAGGTTCAATGTGAAGCAGCAGCTGCTTTATAAGTGTTGAAGAGATGCAAGGAATATTTAAATAAGGTATTGGATTTATGTTTTGTGACGTCACAAAAATGATTAAGGTACACCGGGGCAAGTGCAAACGGGTTTCACCATAGTTCAACCACTGACCATACTGACTGGACACTCGATTTCGTTTTCTGGATAATTTTTCCAACAGTACGCAATGTCGGTTCCAGAGTGCGCATCGATCGACTTGAAGAAATGCTATCCCAGTTAGGAAATGCCACCCAACTTTAAAAATAAAACACGCAATTTCTACGATAAAATCGGGCTAAACGGGACCATTTTTCCTACAGAGCATTTTTTGTCAAACTTTTCAGGTTCGCCACCTGCCGTCGGTATTGCGAACCTACAAAATCTGACAACAAAAAATTAGACAGAAAATTGTTGAATTTTTGTTCTAAGTGTCACGTCAGTGTGGTCAGTGGTTCAACTTTCACATGTCCTAGAAATTATCTTCATCTCTCACATGTCCTAGAAATTATCTTAATCTACAAAAATTAATTATCAATTATCGTTCGTTGCATCATTAAAATGGTTCTCAACAAATTCCCGTTGAAAGTGAAAACTTAAAAAATGTTGGTAAAAAGAAACGGCACTTTTGTGAAAAAAATTCTAAATTTCCACTTGCCCCGTTTATGGGGGCAAGTGCATACGCAATGCTTTTCCCAAACTTATTCAAAGATGCGTCAGTGTATCGTTACTAAAACGAATTTAAAACATGTTCCGGTATGTTTTATCAACTTTTTTTTATGTATTTGCGGTTTTTCTGCAATATAAATTACTTTTGGAATCTCAGTTTTGCTGACTGTTGTTTGAAGCAAAAGACCTTCATTTGCCAAGGCATTACGGAATTTTGAATATCCGCTTCAGATACAACACTTTGGATACCCTTTCTGACCACTCTAATATAATGGTGAACCATTTTTGAGATGATTTTTTTAAATGTCTGATGTTACATGGCTTAAAGGTGCGTTTGCACTTACCCCGGTAGTGTCGTTTGCACTTGCCCCGCAGTGTGGGTTGACAGGAGTGAATATTATTTTCACAATTTTCAGGGTATACCGAAAATTTATCATAAATTTTTTGCTTTCACTTGAATATCAGTCCCAAACACTCACCTTTCAACGAAAAATCTGATTTTAATGCCCTTTTTTGTAGCTAAAAAAAGCCAAACAAAAACACACTTTTCATGTCTAGTACGTACTTGAATTCGTGTGTAATCAAACAGTGCCGTGTTTTTAGTGATAAATTTATATATATAAAAATGAATTTCTGTCTGTCTGTCTGTCTGTCTGTCTGTCTGTCTGTCTGTCTGTCTGTCTGTCTGTCTTTCTGTCTGTTCCCTATAGACTCAGAAACTACTGAATCGATTTACGTGAAACTTGGCAGATGGAGGTATTGGAGGCCGGGGAAGGTTCCTATTATGGTTTGGGACCCCTCCTTCTCTCATGAAGGGAGGGAGGGGCCTCCCAAACAAAAGACAATTTTTTGCATAACTCGAGAACCAATCACGCAAATGGTATCAAATTTGGCATGAAGTGGTATTTGGGAACGAGGAACATTTCAATGAATATGAGTTACCCCTCCCTCCTCTCAGTGGGGTGATAGGAGGGGGGTGGTGGAGGGGGGCTACCTCACAATTTTTCATATAACTCGAAAACTAATCAAGATATTGGAACCAAATTTGGCATGGGAAGGTATTTTGATACGAAAAATATTTCAATGTTTATTTGAGACCCCTCCCTCTTTGCAGTTGAAAGAGGGCGAGGCCTTTTTCATATTTTTTTACATAACTCAAAAACTAATAAAGCAAATGGAACCAAATTTGGCGTGGAAAGGTATTTGGATACGAAAAATATTTCTATGATTATTTGAGGCCCCTCTCTCTCTTCAGTATAGAGATATAAAGGGGGGAGGGGATCTCTTTTTAATTTTTTTACATAACTCAAAAACTAATCAAGCAAATGGAACAAAATTTGGAATGGGCGGATATTTGGGAACGTGACATGTTCTGATGATTGTTTGAGATCCCTTCCTTCTTCCAGCGGAGAGAAAGGAAAGAGGGAGAGAAGTTTCATAAAACTTTTATTGCAGAATTCAAGAACTACAACAGCAAATGGAACCAAATTTGGAATGGAACGATATTTGAATACGAGAAATGCTTCTATGAATATTCGGTATCCCTCACTCCTTCAAAAAGTTGGATTAAAAGGGGGAGAAGAGGTATCCCTTACAATTTTCAGTATAACTGGAGAGAGATCGAGCAAATTGAACCATATTTGGCATGTGAGCATATTTGGATACGAGAAATGTTTCTATTATTAATTGAAGCTCCACCATTTTTCAGCGGAAAGATATAAAGGGGAAAAGGGGAGCTTCCATGCAATTTTTTTTGCATAACTCGAGAATTAATAGAGCAAATGAAATAAAATTTGGTATCAAAAAGTATTCGAGTACAAAAAATACTTTTATGAATATTAAGTTCTCACCCCTCCATGCAATGGGGAGAACGGAAGTGGGATGGTACTTCCTTTCAAGTTTATGCATAACTCAAGAATTTACAATGCAAACAAAACCAAATTTGACATGGGATGGTATTTCAATACGAGAAATTTGTTTATGTCAAACAATTCGTTTCTTGCAGTGGGATGACAGAATTGGAAATAAAGGAAGGGAAGAGGAAAGCTTACATTTAACTTTTATTTTTATAAAATCCGAGAAATGGACAAAACTTAACATGGAAAATCATTTTGGTATGATTCTATGATTATCTGACACACCATACTCCTTTCAGTGAGTAGGTACATAGGAGGAGGGAGGTGAGCCCAATACAATTTTGTTAGCATAAGTTCTCAATTTATGCTAATGAAGCCAACAAATGGAAACAAATATGGCATGGAAAGGTACTTGGTTACGAGATATGTTTCTACGATTGTTATAAACCCTTACGCTTTAGCAGAAGACCCCCCTCTTTTATCAGTTTTTTAGCATAAATCCAGAACATATCAAGCAAAAACAACCATTTTTCATAAGTTGGATTGTTTGCGTACGATTAATTTGAGGCCCTCCTTTTTTAGGACGAAGCTTAAAGAAACATATGAAAATTATCAGATCTTTAACACAAATTCATAGATCAAGATTCAGAATAATAGTTTAAGTATTTTTTTGTGTTGCAATCCGAAACTCCAGCTGCAGCTTTCATTTTATAGCGGTTGCTAATGAATTGTATTATAATTTGATTTAAAATAATGCCAACAAAACATTAAAAATTTGAATAAGTTCTGAAAATATCATTCGATTTTGAAAGGTGTAGCAAAGCACACCGGGTCAGCTAGTAGTGAATAATTAAAAGAAAGTTTAGTTTATCTTTATCAGATTGTTGGTTTGGACAACAACAACAACTTCTGGAAGAAGAAATATTTTTTAATTGTTTTGTAACAGAAGAAAGTTGATCGTTTGCACTTGCCCCGAGTTTGCACTTGCCCCGGTGTACCTTATATTGACAATTTATACGAGAATGTCATAAATTAAAAAAAAAAAGGTTTTACAATGGAAATTTATTCCAATTTAATTTTGATTGTGTTGTACGGCCTCTAATTGGTTGTGTTACGAAGTTTATTTCATATACATACATTTTCACTGTCGAAATTCTAAATTTAAAATTAACATTCTATAGTTCAGTCCTGTCGAGGACGGATTCCCATCATTAATTGAAATTACTTCTGTATGAAAGACAACAGAAACCCCTAAACAGTTATGTTTTGTTGAAATATTTATTTTCTTTCCATTTTTTTTTACAGAACACCAACACGGGACATTCCTAGAACGCCCACACTGGGATTAGGTGTTGGACTGGCAGGCAGAGGCAGGCTCTTCGAACTAGGTGTTGTTCCTTCTCCCGAAAAACCATGTTCTCCCGTTACAATTCCAGCCACTAAAACCGAGTACCGCTATGTGTGCAGAGATGTTCCCTGAGACAAACGACATCCTTTACGGTGGGGGGGGGGGGGGGGGGTGGAGGCGACATCCAATGTGGTGAATTGTGGACACACACAAAAATCGTACGGGTTTCGGTGGAATGTCATCCCGGTGGTGTGAAACTTCAAAGTGGAAAGCAAGGTGAGTGTCGTTGTCACAATTATTTACTATTTGCTTATTAAACTGATCTTTTTCATCCAATCTCGATTCAAATTTCGACAATGTTTAAGTTTAAAATAATCAAGTTTTATTTATATAATTTTCTAACCCATTATCGCCCCCATAGAAAACATTGACCCATGCAAACAAAGCTTTCAAGGAAATGTCCACACGGTACGGGTTCTGGTGGAATGTCATCCTGGACATCGTATCCGGATCCGGATCCCAACGCTGACCACAAGCTCACTTGGAGCTCAAAACACGAAATGGAAAAGGCTGAAGGACCAACATCATCTTTGAAACCTCGCCCCCAACAACTCGGAGCAAATTTGCAGAACTCTTCAATTCGAACAACTCAACGGAACACAGCAGATTCCAATTCGTCGCTAGCACACCGACGAACACAAAGAAGTAAGCGTTTATGAAGGAGACAACGGCCTTGCGTGGGACCAGCGTCGGCCGGATGGACTCTAAGAACTCTGCCAGGAAGTTCGTTAGAATTTGGAGAGGGCAGGCAACCTTGCGTGGGATTGCCGCCACTTATTGTCCAGAAGGCAATCCTGTCATCGTGAAGCAGCGTAGCAGCGCTGGGGATAGTAGCACTGGTGAGCCACCGTAGCCAGGCGCTACACAATCACAGAGAACCCATCCAGGTTCGGGATATTGGAATGTTCGGAAAGTCAAGTACAGCAGCTCCAAATACCACGTCGCTGCAATTGAAAGGATTGTCAGGACATCAGAAAAAGGAGTCAACACCACGGATTACAGTTATGCGAAGAAGTTGTGAGGAGTAGACATCATGACGGCCGCTACTACCATATCGACTCTCTCTCGTTAACTGTCGAAAGCCACACGCCTAAGAATTCAAGCTATGTACACACGGCAAAGCCTGTCAACAACGAGCAGAGCTCCAAAAACAACATCCAAGGTGTGACGAGCAACATCAATCTCTCATCCACCTCTCCACCTGAAAATGTTCAAAAATACCACAGTCACGCTATCGCAGTAATCAACCACGCTTGATAGAATGTAGCACATAAAATCAAGAACACGTATCCGTTTTCAGACCGTGACAAACTGACAACTCAACGAAGACCTAATCACCAACCTTTTACAAACTGAAGGAAACTCCAAGGCCAAAACCAGCCCTTCCAGGCTCGGGATATTGGAATACGGGAAATTCAAGTACAGTAGCTCCAAACACCAAGTCGCTGCTGTCGAAACGAGAATCAGGACTTCAATACGGGCGAAAGAGTTAAGCACATATACGGAGTTTTGCGCAGAAGTTGTGAGGGGTAGACATTATGACGGTCGCTACTTCCATATCGACTCTCGCTAACTGCCGAAAGCACCATGCACTAAGAACGCAAGCTATGTGAACAAGGCCATGCCTGTCAACAACAAGTCATCTCCAAAAAACAACATCGAAGGTGAGATGAGCAACAAATTTTATGCCACTACCTCTCCACCTGAGAATGATTGAATCCACCACATCATGACCCATGCGCAAACCAAGCTTGACAACGAGAAAAAAGAGCAAAGACGAATCCGTTCTCAGACCGTGATAAACTGACCATACAGCTATGAACAAACAACCAACTTTTGACCAACTTAAGCAAACACTGAAGAGGAAAATACCGTTCGCCAGACGAGATAAACTGTGCACATCGATGACGACAACTAAAACCAACTCTTAGCACCTGTAAGTAGAATACATGCATCACTTAGACGACATTTCGCTATCAATAAAATTTATCTTTTAAGAATTCTTCAACATTAGTCTGTATCGATGGATTGGACGCCGAGAAAACAACCGGATGCGGGTGATCGTAGTTCGGATTCAAGATTATTTTTTATTTAGAAGTAAAATCAGAAAAAATCGCATCTAGGTGTGCAAAATTCTAGTTTAGCTTATTGTAAGTCTTAGTTTTATTCATGCTTTGATTAATTGAACTTCTACGATCCGGTTACAATTTACAGGTGACCACGAAGAAAAACAAGTTCAACCAATTATTGCATACTTTTTTCACTAAATCGGTTGTTCTTGGAAAACATGTCTCAAACTATGGTTTAAAAGTACCATCGGAAGGGATCCCGCAAATTTCTTTGCAGGTTTGTATCCTTATTTCTTTATAACGAAATAATAAATTACACATAAATAAAATAACATTTCATTTCAGGAATCCAAGAAGTCGGCCCGAGACTTACAAACTTGAAATCGAATTCCGGTTGAGAAAACTCCTTGAGTTCAGTTTATAACAGCTGCGAGATTGCACTCGCTACAGTGTTTTTATCACAATTGTGATCTTCGTCTGGGACATCATGTGAACGAACAGTTTTGAAGATTGAATCAAATGGAAATCCCGGAATCTAGAATCGCTACCTGTTGGTAATGAAATGGGTGAGTTTGCTTTTCTAATCTTATTGTGTTTATCATGATTTTATTTCGTTTAATAGCACACAATCACTATAGAAACTACACCTGGTTTTGACACTCTATTCAATCCTAACTTTAAATCAGATTCTACTGATAAGCAGCTTGAACTTCAAATTATAAATAAGTGTATGTAAACGAATGCACCTTGAATAAGTTTGTAAAATATAGTTTTGTGTGATTATTCTTTATGTTTTATAGACCAATAAGTGCCTAAACTCTTTTTGTGTTCCTTTTTTGCAACAATTCCATGAGACAAGCATGGCCCAGTGGCATACAACATAGAATTTTCGTTCGAGGTGGCCGCCCTGGTCGTTGACTTTGGCCATCATCTGCACATGCTGCTGTGGGCAAATGTGTTCCTTTCGTTGGCCAGCCTGGTGATCATCGTGCAGTTCCGCTGTCTGAACAACGAGATACAAAGGAAGTTCAAGAAGCACCGTAACTACCCGTGGGTGCTAGAAAACATGGAAAATAGCTGTCCCCTAGCGACGGCCGAAGATCTGAATTCTGACAACTGTGTCATATGCTGGGAGAAGATGGAAACCGCCCGGAATCTGCCCTGTTCGCATCTGTGTCATAAGTAAGTTGGGGTTATAATCTATTTGAGTAAGATTTTTAAAGATTTATTTTTGTTTTTTAGCTCATGCCTTCAATCTTGGTTGGAACGGGACACCAGTTGGCCGACGTGTCAGCTCGGGTTAAGCGTTAACAATGCCAATGTGGCCAATATTTTGCAGAATGAAATCCGCATCGATGACCCGGAACCGGTTGACGGGTTGGACCGGGACGAACTGTAATCCGGTTTCTTGGAAAACGGCGGCTGAAAATCATACCGAGCAAGTCAGGATCATGGCCCGGCACGTCCAGGAGATGTTCCCCCGATTTCCAATGTCTACGGTCATTGCCGATCTGAGCATATCGCGATCGATCGAAGTCACAATTGATCCTGGAAGGGCGCTTTCCAGCCAGCATTCTCGTCAGCAGCATTCACCATCATCATCATCGGTGGCTTCCACGCCCAGCTCCGACAGTTCCTCCGCGCCGCTGCCAAAAGCTTTTCTCAATAACAAAGATAATTAGAAACTTACATAGGTATTTAACTATTAAAGTTCCTACAAATATGTTAGTTTATTGTTTTGATATTCCATAATATTATGTTTTACATTTCAGCCAATCGAGTCCAATGATAACGCATTTTGGGAACAGTTCTGGTGCGAGCATAGCTCTCCAGTTCAAGATGTGTTTGCGCTGATTCCATCGAATGAGATCCGGAAAGTTCAGGATGTTATGCCAGCGAATTTGGCAACTTAATGCTACAAAGCAACAGAACGATTGGTCCGAGCGGTGGACAACAGTTGTCGTACCCAGGGGAAACAGCAAACGGTGCTAAACCCTATCCGTTTGCTTAATCGAACATTGCCATGTAATTTTGGCAAGCTCTACTTTTTCCAGTCCCAAAAAATAGTACCCAAACAAACAATGGGCAATTGTATTAGGAGACGCATGCTTCTCCGTTTCTGCTCTCAAGAGCGCCATACCTGAAAGCGATTTTGATTTTGAATTTGCAAAATCATATTTCACTTCTACCTACCTTTTTATTCGCATATGCTACTCTTTATCAAAGGACAACAAAAATGCAGCCCATCAATCGAGCTGTCAAATTACGGTTGTCAAATTTCGGGTCTAACTACCGTTGCGTGAATCCAATTTTTCTCTGAATACACAATAAAAATGTACATAGATAACAGACGTCTTGCATCGCTGCCCACCAGTTACATGGATTGAAGTTTTTTTTAAAAAAAATTACAGTGAGAACTTTTCCGGATAATACCAATAAAACATGTTTTTACTAACTGTTTACTTTGATTTATTGTTTACTCATAAGAAAAAAAGAAAGAATTTTTTTTATTTCTTGATTTGGAACGGCTCATACCTTGAGGTTTTTGTGAGTCAAATTCGTTTTGTATGTTTATAATTGTTTATTTAGGTCTAGATAATCACTTTTTCACTTTTTAAAGAGAACAGGAAATAGATAGAGAAATATGAAAATAAAAAGATTTCAAGATTAAGATCAATAGCTTTTAGGAAAAGGTATAATGTACAGCGGGGTAAGTAGGGACGGTTTTTCGTATAATTGAACTTTAAAAAATCATTTAAAAATCTGAATCAATTTTATGAAATCGCGTTCAATGTGCTTCAGAATGTATTATTTACAAATGCTGAAGAGATGAGCTTGATAGACACAAAGCGAAAAAAGTTAGCACTTTTACTTTATTGCTCGAACCGTCCAAAATTTTGAAAAAAGTTCATGGTACTATAAATAAGGTGTAATTTATGTTGCAACACACGAGATCCGATTTTATCGAAAATATATACTTATTCCTGAAAACAAGTACTTTTTCCTAATTTTTATTATCCGAATGATAATAAAGCGAAATCGTATTGAATGAAGGAGAGAAAATAGAAAAAATGTGTTAACATCAAGAATGTATAAAGCCGTCTCCACTTACCCCAGGTAGGGTTTGGAGACAATATTTTAGATTTTTGCAAATAAACTGTTTTTTCTTAATTTTTAACCGTCGTTTCTTCTCCTAACTGGTTGTTTCGAATGTAAGAGTGGTTTCAATGTAGAGTTTTTCGTCGAGAGCCAGCTAGTTTACGGAAAATTTGCGTTTGAAAAAGATGAACCTCACCTCCACATCGTATTTAAAAATAGAAAATTAACAAAAAGTCACCGTAAACATCCGCTATAGTCGGAACCGTATCTCTTTTACAATTATTGGATAGATTACAAGTAAATTTAACATTCCGCATTCAAAGTTTGGATTTTTTTTTCACAGTATTGTTTTGATAGTCACCGTCCCCACTTACCCCGGTGTACCTTCTCTCGAATTTCTATCGCAGGAAGTACATCTCTTACAGGGGCGCAAGGTGGTTTCCTTGGGCCCGAAGGAAGTTTATTCACTTCGCTCTAGCGGCCAGGTGGACGGACCTCACATAACCAAACGATGTCGTGGTAACAGAGACCGGAAAAGCAACAGTTTGTGAAAATTTGATAGAATCTAAAAGATTGAAAGAAAATTGGAAAGGTAAAAATGTTAACAAAAGGGTTTCAAATGAGTCCTCACGTAGAAAGGACAACCAGAATACCTCTTTATTCGGTTCGTCGTCGGCAATACGATCGCATTCCAGGATTTCGAGGATCATATTCATCGAAAACGATCCCCACATCATCGTCGTCACTATCTTGCGCTTCTTCAACGGCAGCGACAGAAGAAGAGGTATAATCAGCGGCTGCTACGATGTTTTGGGCGAACATTCCTGGTGCGATGGAAGGAATGGTGGTGGCCTTGAGAACTGCAATAGAAATTTGATATTAATCGTTGATGCCTGACCGGCTGGTGGAGAGATGTTTTCTATACCGGAATTTGTTAGCGCAACCACCGAAGGAATGGCGGCCGTTGTTAGGGCCGGAATATTTCCTACCACGTTGTTGGCCTTGCCAACTTGGAATTGAATAAACGTTTCTTCTGGAATCTTGATCTCCTTTATTCTTGCAGCGATTAAAATTCTCCTGCAAATATTTCATAGGTTAGATAATGAAATTCCACTGTTTGAGCTAGACTTACATTTAGTGAACATTTGTAATTCTTTTCCTTGTGTTTCTCATCGGTTAAGCCAGGAATATAAACTTAAGGGTTCCTAAATTGATGTAGGAAAACTTTTAAGAACAATATTTAACATTGAAGTTTAATAATTGATCACCGTTTCTTGGAAGCAGTATGAAGTGTGCACTTCTAACCTACGCTTTTATCACGACCTTAAATATCTCCAACAACCTGCGATCTAGGGTACAATTGTAATATATAAGTATATTTCCTGATTACTATAATGTTTGTACTGACCTTGTTAAATATTTCTTAGATTCTTATGGTATTATAACATGAGAATTTTTATAGATTTTTTTACGAACTTGAAAACCACGTTCTTTGCTCACCATGCCACTTTCCAAAAAACCTATTTCTTTCTACCTCTAACTTCGTGACAAGCGATTGACATTTCGAAACGTCTAAACGTCTTGGTGTGATGATCGGACACTACCGATCGAGGGATTCGACACGGCGCTGACAACAGTCCCCCTGGTAGTGCGGACAGATTCCTCCTGGGATGCACTAGATGAAACGCCAACGTCGAGTACCGCGATCTTAACTGCAGGGCGCTCTAAAATGCCATGCGCTGTCTGGACGACCGCTCGTCTCACTTGTCCATCTTTAGCACGGCTTGTTCTGATGACTCTGCCCCTAGGCCACGTATTCCGGGGTGAGGTGGGATCAGCAATTACGACGACATTTCCTTCGGCAATCGGAGGAGCCAGGTTGAACCACTTAGAACGCCGGGTAAGACACGGAAGATAATCGTTGAGCCAATGTCTCCAGAAAATGTTCGCAATCAATTGAGAAGTATGCCAGGATTTCTTCAACGCCTTCGAACTATCGTCGAAGAGGGCCAATGGTTTCAGGCCGTCCGACGATCCCAGGATGAAATGATTCGGAGTAAGAACAGGTGAATCTTCGTCGTCCAAAGCAACAAAGGTGAGAGGTCTGGAGTACTTCTTCTGGGGGTACGAGTTACAACCCTTTTCCGCAAACTTTAGCAAAGCTTGGTCCATCTTGCTCAGGAGCAATTTTTTTCGCTCTTCGCAAGTGCTACAATTATAGAATTAAAATTTAAATGTTTGAAAAGATCAGTTTAATAAGCAATAAGTAAATAATTCTCACAACGGTATTCACCTTGCTTTCCAAAAAGACACCAGCCGGCCCTGTAATAGAGAACATACACGTACGGAGCCCCCTAACTCAGTTTTCATGCGACCAAAGCATCCACCGGGGTTGGGTACCCGATCTTCGCTAAGGTTGCTCGCACCCCAGCTAGCACCACGGGGAGGTAGAGAATCGGAGTTGTAAGACAAGAGGTGATATGACCACTACCCGAAGGTCGGGTGTATGGGGTCTCGAGTTGCACATTGTCTACCATTCGCCAGCCAAACAGAGGATGTTTCGTCGCACTGTGCTCATGTTCAAGGTGAATATCTCACCTCATCGCAGTGGCTGTCTAGTCACTACACGCTTCAAACAGTGGATTTTTTGTCGCACTGTGCTCATGTTTAAGGTGAATATCTCACCTCATCGCAGTGGCTGTCTAGTCACTACACGCTTCAAACAGTGGATCTTTCGTCGCACTGTGCTCATGTTTAAGGTGAATATCTCACCTCATCGCAGTGGCTGTCTAGTCCAGGGTGTCGACTACCTGGAAAAACCTGGAAAATCAGGGAATTCAATTTGCATCAGGGAAAATCAGGGAATATCAGGGAATTTTTCCACCAATCAGGGAAAAAATAATGATCCCGTGCAATAGATTTGCTGAAAGCCTTTAAGGAAGGTCTTGGTAGTATCCCCTCTGAATAAGTTGCTGCAAGTATCGATGGATGGGCCCAATGTAAATTGGGCCTTTTCACGTGAGCTAAAGCAGGATACCCAAAGTAATGACGAGAAGCTTCTGGACTTGGGAAATTGCGGATTACATATTTTACATGGCGCATTCAAAGATGGTATTCGCGCTACTGGCTGGGATATTCTCAAATATCTGAGAGGAAGCTACAAGCTGATGAAGGATGTACCTACACGCCGCGCACTATATACACAGTATTCTAAAAGTACCGTGTTTCCGTTAAAGTTTTGCGCTCACCGTTGGTTAGAGAACGTGAGCGTTGCTCAGCGAGCAATAGTAATCACTCCACACATGAAAAAGTTTGTTGAAGGTGTTCGAGATGACAAGATAGAGCCGACATCCGATTCATATCGAGACGTTGTTGCATGCCTCAAGGATCCGCTTCTTCTGGTCAAATTGGCTTTCTTCGTATCTGGTGGAGGCGAAGTGGAACCTTTCTAACGAGAATTTCAGTCGGACGAAGGCGATGGTACCTTTTCTGTACAATTCGTTGAGTCAAATTGTTCGAGGAATAATGGAAAGATTTATGAAGGTTGAGCAGCTGAAGAATATTAACCAGGTGCGTATACAATATTTTTTATTTTTTTCTGTAATACCGTAATCCGATCTTCCTTCCAAAACATCTGATTGTCTACATGTTTGACATTAAAACAAGTTTGGCCTTACCTAAACATTCAAAACTATTTAACGCAGTTAGGGAACTTGTCATAATATTAGATTTTGCCTATTTGATTATAAGATTTAACCTTGAATTTAAGCTGACTAGTGCGAATAGAATTACTTTCAATTATCAAGCCAATTTTTTTAAAAAACTTTAGCTTCCTTATTCTTTGTTAACATCTTCCCATCGTAGCTCATCGTTTGGTACAGTTTTGTTTTCTGAGCATAACTTGAAACTCGCCCATGACTTCCACTTCAATGATAAATGTTGACCAATTTTACCTCAGTTTCCAGCGATGATTGAACAACTCAAACTTACACGTTTTTTTTTTGTTTAATTTAGGATACAGTGGATGAAGTGAATGAAATAAAAAATCATCTACCAAAGACATTGTTCTCGGATATGACACTAAGAATGCTATGAAAAAATGTCCTTATTTTAAAATCTTTAATATCAAGAATAATACTTCCATTAAAATTACGTAATAAATTAGTATTCTCGACTCGAAGCTTTCTGTGCGTTTATTTTCGGGGGAAATATATTTTTTATAATTTTTAGTTGCTTCCTCAGGTTGTTTTTCAAACCTGGAATTTTCTGGAAAAACGACTGGAAAATCAGGGAAAATCAGGGAATTTTATTATCAGATATGAATCGACACCCTGTAGTCACTACACGCTTCAAACAGTGGATCTTTCGTCGCACTGTGCTCATGTTTAAGGTGAATATCTCACCTCATCGCAGTGGCTATCTAGTCACTACACGCTTCAAACAGTGGATCTTTCGTCGCACTGTGCTCATGTTTAAGGTGAATATCTCACCTCATCGCAGTGGCTGTCTAGTCACTACACGCTTCAAACAGTGGATCTTTCGTCGCACTGTGCTCATGTTTAAGGTGAATATCTCACCTCATCGCAGTGGCTGTCTAGTCACTACACGCTTCAAACAGTGGATCTTTCGTCGCACTGTGCTCATGTTTAAGGTGAATATCTCACCTCATCGCAGTGGCTGTCTAGTCACTACACGCTTCAAACAGTGGATTTTTTGTCGCACTGTGCTCATGTTTAAGGTGAATATCTCACCTCATCGCAGTGGCTGTCTAGTCACTACACGCTTCAAACAGTGGATCTTTCGTCGCACTGTGCTCATATTTAAGGTGAATATCTCACCTCATCGCAGTGGCTGTCTAGTCACTACACGCTTCAAACAGTGGATTTTTTGTCGCACTGTGCTCATGTTTAAGGTGAATATCTCACCTCATCGCAGTGGCTGTCTAGTCACTACACGCTTCAAACAGTGGATCTTTCGTCGCACTGTGCTCATGTTTAAGGTGAATATCTCACTTCACCGCAGTCGCAAGGAACCTAGAAATACAGGAAAAAAAAGTTGTTCTACTTTCCTTGTAAATGGCCCAATTTACTCTTTCTATTTCTATCGGATACGATTTTCGAATTTGTTTCCCTGGCTAACAAAAACATTTTGGAATGAAGGAAATTCTCTGCTATCATTTTAAATACCACATTTTGATGTTCAACATCGTTGGTATGCCAGTCGCTGTCAATATCAAATGAGGGCTCTCGCAAACGCTTCAAAGTCATTGAAATGATTATATCAAAATATGCTGCAGCTTTTGAGCATGTAGCCTTTTCGCAGCGTGATACGAAATTCCCCTCAACTAACTGACAAATTGTCGCAACGTGATTAACGGATAAACAAGCACGGCACGAGGAACATTTTATCTTTTTCACTGATTTTGAATAAATATCGCCAGCCAACATTGAAATGGCCAATCCGCTAAGCTCCCTAGCCTGATCTTCCTCAGAAGGGATACTGTCAAGTACATGATCTACTTCTTCACGAAGTTGTTCTTGCTGTTCGTCTTCCAGGTTGCAAACTGGAATGCCAGGTAATATCCTAATTTTTATGTTAGGTTGGACGTTAGCGGAGTCCGAAGATATGATTTCTTTTTGTGTAAGAAAATTCTTATATATATCTTTAAACTCAAATGCAGTAGGATTGTCGTTAAGCCCACATCTGGCTCGGATACTACCAAATAGACACTCCACCATGTCCTGACTACCACGATACATGACTAGCTGCTGAAGCCTACCAGTAACGATGTAATCTTGGTACATTCCCTTAAGCGAAGTGATGTCTATAAGGAATCCCAGGAAGCCTATTTTTTGGGGGGTTTGATAATAAGATTTTCCCGGCTCCTGTTCCACTGATTTCAAATAAGAATATGTCAGATCTAGCACCTCCATAACAATTGATCCATTCACCAGACTTAATGGAGCTTTCAGTCCAACAAGATCTGTTTTTGAATTTAAAAAGTCAAAAATATCGTTGATGTACTGACAAAAGTGGGACGTTGCATCTGTTCCTTTGAAATCTTCATGTTTCGCTCAGCTTCAGTAGTGCATTTGCCACGGAAGCACTGAGTGTCTGAGCTGCTAAATACACTTTCATTATATGATTTTGGAACTCAAAATGTTTCTGCTAGACGTTTGTCAACGGAGTACCAGACACATTTTGGAAATGGACGATTTTTTCCAAATGCTGCCAATCAGCGACTCCCAACGGGGTTTGAAGTCATTGAAGCTTATGCAATTTATTCCGCACAAGCTTGAGCATATGGCAAGGATCCAGAAATACACGAACTACGTGATTTCCGGAAGGATGGATGAACGATGTTTCCGGAGGTCTATCCGGATAGTATCGTAGATCACATCCCAACAAATTCGCCGTTGTCAAGTTTGAAGATTTACCATCGAAAGTGATACTTATGACTTTGGCCTTAACTTTTTCTAGTGCGATCAATACATTAGTTGTTAATTGCGCCAACTCAGCAGCTGTTAAGTTGCTAGTGAAAGCATAACAAACTAATGATTTGACGTCAGCGTCAAAGGGCGTCACAACATATACCAACGCATCTTTGGCAATTTTCGGAGCACTATCTCTAGGGAACATTTTGCCCCAGTCCTCGAACCCATCGAAACACTTTTCAGGTCGGTTCCAATCGATGTGATTCTTTAAGGACATTTCGTCCAATGTCAGGGACACAAGAAGCTCTTTGTTTGCTTCCTCGTAATCTCTGGCCATCTGCGCAAGGGCATTCAGAGACTCCTGCGTAAGGCCTGGTTTGTTACCATAGCTTCCAGACCAATATCTCAGCGTCCGAACACTCGGCATGTTCATTCCGAATGTACGACGCACAAACTCATACGCTTTTGGTGAATAGAAATAAAGCGTGCTCGCAAATTGTCTCATAACGTCGCTAAAGGAATTGCCATTTTTGCCAAATTCCAGCTCAGTTAAAATTTGCTTGGCTACCGTTAGGTAAACCTGCTCATCAGCGGATGTGGAACGTTTCGGTTTACGCTCTACAACTGCCGTCAAGCGCTGAACCTTGGCCTTCAGCAGTTTGATCTCCCTATCCTTCTTGGCCGACAGGTTATGCACATGCTCAACAAAACTTTGTCGCTCACTTGGAGACATAAGAAGCAAGTCATTGCCATCTTTAACATCTCCAATATAATGACGCCATGACCGCTGCTTTTTTGCCGTTGACATCGAAGGTTCGACAGTGTCAACGGTCGATTCCATTCTGTCAGAAGAACAGTGTTCTTCTGACGACGGTAATGCTCCACTAGGAACATTAACATGTCTGAAGGCTTCCTCTCGAGCCTGAACGCTATTCGGACAGTACTCTCTGAACGTTTCTGGGGCCGTTGACGTCGAAGGTTCGACAGTGTCAACGGTCGATTCCATTCTGTCAGAAAAACAGTGTTCTTCTGACGACGGTAATGCTCCACTAAGAACATTGACATGTCTGAAGGCTTCCTCTCGAGCCCGAACGATATTCAGACAGTACTCTCGGAACGTTTCTGGAGCGTTCTCTTCGGCCTTAAGACCACTGACTTGCAATGCAAGTTGTTGGTAAATCGTTGATAAAACAGGGCGAGCTGAATTATCAACATAACCCGCACTCAAGTCTTGACGAGTGTCAATCGTCGATTGCACCGAAAATTTTTCCTCTTCAACATTTTCAGTGATATCTGGCAATGCACCGCTCTGAGCATTGCCAACAGTCCAGGGTCCGGGGTTCGGGTTAACCGTTGATGAAACAGGGTGAGCTGAATAACCAACAAGTCCCGAACTCGGATTATCCCGCTGAAAAAAATAATTACATAAATGTTAGACGTAACTAGGCCAAGTTATAAAATACAACACTTACTCCAAATTCGGCAGTTTCGTTTTCCGGAAATTCATGTTTAATCTCAACCAGTGGGGTTGAGCTTTCGCTCGAAGTTTTCTGAAAATAAAAACAGGTTTCGTTTCGAAGCTATTAGTAAGATATTTGGTTACGATATGTGCTTAAGGAATAAGCAACCCTCGACTACTTTATATAAAACATATGTTTTGCGATAATCTGAATACACTACTATGCTAAGCATCTGTCAAGGAGAGCGTTGGTACCCGAAACAAGAATTGAAAACTGTAACTTCTGCCTCGTAACCATACACCATAGCCACTAGCTGTACGAGGGAAAGTGTAAGGATTTCGTAAGAAAGCAGTTATTCACGCTGATTAGAAACCGGAAGTTGTTTTTTTCAACGGGCGAAAATTTCGATAACTGTCCATGCGCCAACGTATAGAATTTAACATGAAGAAAGGAGAGCATCAACCACGACAACATTAATCTCGGTGTATACGCGCGATCGTCAAAGCGGATAATTTTAATGGTTGTTTTAGTGTTACCACTGCCAAGGAGCCCACTCACCGGTCAGCAAGATCTGTCCGGTTTTCGGGAAGGCAGATAAACATTAAGTTGAAAAAAATAGCTCTCTCAATTGTTATTCAAGCAAAGTTAAAAATCGTTTGAATGAGCATTCAGATAAGGACCGTGAAATACAGTTGCTCCACAAAGAATTTTAGAGGCTCCGAGACCAGTGCAGACTTCGCTTCTAAAATCTCAACTTGAAACTTTGCTAATTCTTCACAAGGCAGCATTGACTATAACGGCCCGAGAAAATCAGATGCACTAGCTCTTTTCCATGAATCAAGATCGATATGCCGGAAAATGATAACCGAAGCAAAGCTAAAATCGTGGGAGGAATTTATTGATACGATTAATCCCGTTAGCCCATCTTCATTAGTATGGAAAAACATTAATGGTTTCCAAGGCAAAGGAAATACCAACAACATCACCTTTCACCTGCCAACTGGAGCCACTAATGGCGGTCCAACAGTCTGTGACGCATTGGCAGCTGAATACGAGAAACGCTTCTCGGGACTTAACCAACTGCCCATCACGACTTCAAAACATAAAAAAAAAACAATGAGGACAGATCTTCTGCGCACCACACGTCGTAGGAGTTTCGATATAGATCACCGTGAATACACGCCCACTACCTACCTACTCAACCTAACTGCAACTACGAAATCTCAAAGATTTCTTCCGGGGAGCCATACTTCAGCGAAAATCCAATAATAAATATAAGCTCTGTTGATTTTAGCAGGCGACATTGGGTGTCCTTAGCTAACCAGGCATCATTGTGGTAATACTCTTCGGCCCCGTAACTATGACATTAGCGCGAAGTATTTTTAGATCACTGAGCTTGGCGCCGTTGAGCATAATCATGAGTGCTACATTTATTAAATACATTTTGCGTTGAGAATGACTTGCCCCTGAACACAGTATCCTGTGTTCACCTCATACAAACATTGTTCTCATACTCTGTACACCATGTACACGAAGCGTTGTACGATTAAAAGCTTGAAATATTAAATGGTTGCAGCCGAAGATTGGGCAGAATATCAGATACTTAAATACTTATATATACTTACTAGAGATCTATAGAATATCCGGCCGGCCGAATAATTGGCGCCGAATATCGCCAAAAAACCGTTAAGTCGAATATTCGGCTCACCGAACAGTTGAGCTAAGTATTCGGCCGAATATCTACTACAGACTTGTAAATTTTTCCGGGATGTTCAGATATTGTTAAATACTTCCCGAGTTTTGCTGAGGTTAATATTCAGATTATTTGCTAAACCAAATAAAAAACACGAATTCCTCTTTCAATTTTTTTAAATTTTGTGTCCAATTTTTCAAAAATTTTGAAACATACTTAAATTTTGCAAAAATCGTTATGAATGCCTGACCGTCTGGATAGGTGTGGTTGAAAGTATGGCATGCTCAAGGTTAAAGGTCATCTTTCTTTTCAACAACTAGGGTAAGTGAGCCTTAACTTGGCATGCTCCTTATCTTGGCATGCCAAAATGCATTTTGGTGATTTTCATGTCAAACATACGCCTGAAAATGGAATAAAAATCAAACATAAAAGAAAATCGCATGTGGCAACATTCTGCATAGCATTTGTCCACTACTAAATCCAAATGACTGCGTAATAATTTTTTTTTTCGCATGGCAAACTGCAAATGAAATTATGATCTTCGGAAAAAATCTTAAATGAACCTACCTTGCTAGTGCATCTGCCGTCTTCGTATTGATTTAAAAAACACACTTCCTTATGGAAAAATCACTAAAAATTACCACTGGTTACAGCAAAACATGGCAAAAAATATAAAATTATAACTCCAAACAACTTACATTTTCTATGTAGAATTGAAGAAAATATAAACATTTTTTTTGCCTAATCTTGGCATGCAATAGGCGATGGAAGCACTGCCGAATTTGGGTGATGGTTTTCCATTAGTGCAAGTGGGATGCAGCTAAAATTTCACCCAACTTTTGACAGATCTTACGGGGTTTTGTGAAGGAGAGAAAGAATAACTTTTCGATTCCATCGCCCATTCCACAAATAGAAGTATGTATGTTTGTGTGAAAACGACATAACAGGCAGCCGGCAGCCGGCGGCCGTTCGTCGGCCGACGGTGCACAGTGGTCTGCAAATTAAAAAGCCGGTCAAAAGTAAAATGAATGTATGAAATAATTTAAAAATATTATGAATGTATTTTGGACTATAATCAATTTATTTATCTCTCAAGCCGACTCAAGCGTATTTGGCATCTTAGTTAGAATTATAATACTACAATTTGAGCTGCTCTTTCATGGTAAATTTCGAGAACTTTTATTCTCAATAAAATTTACCTCTCAATAAATTAATTTACCGGTTCCGGATCCGAATTGATATCTTGGATCTCAATGTTGTTACTATGCCCATACCTAAAAAAAAAAATCGGCATTTGGAAATACGGTTTAACGTATTTTGATTTCATTTAATTTGTATTGAAGATGAACATTTGCTGCATATGTGTCGCTTTGAAAGGAATTGTTTTAAAGTTCAAATTATGACATATTAATATTAAAAATAACTGCAATGCAATGTTGAAATACTACACAGTTAGAAAAATCCACGTAGATTTACATGCAACTGCATGGGTAGAAGGGAATCGCGTTATTACATGTGTCAATACTGTTTGTTACATGTAAATTCCCAGCCCCATTGATATTGATTGTTCACTGTAGATTTACATGCTAAACCTTGTTTTATTGATGTTTTGTTTAAAGGAGTGTTTGAAATTAATAAATAAGTCAGAGATGTTCATTAATAAAGAACCTTTATTCAGTTTGTTTGCATACACTTCACTGATCATTTCGAATAGACACAAACGCCTGTCGGTGCTATTCAATTCTCCCAAGGGAAACGACGACAGGTGCCGAAGAAAATTGAATCCATTGTAGTGATTTTCTGCAACATAACAAATTTACTATTAATACAAGTTGTTGTAACATCAAAAATTCTACACACATACCTTCTTAAATGGAATTACATTTAGTTTTTCAAGAACGTTGTTGGCTGAAAACTTGTACGCACCACCTCCAACTCGAACAGAAGCAAACAGCACACGAACAGGTACAAAAAAGAACAGACGAACGTTGCCAAAGCTGAGATTTACATGAAATTGCAAGAGAATTTCTTCGCAGTCGTCAAGATGCTATAGTCTTTTTCATATTCTGTCGGCGACGATGCGAAAATGTGTAAAGTAAATTTACATTTTTCTTTCTGTGTATGTTGTAACGAGCTTGAATTTATATTGTTTTCAATTTCATGTGAAATCAAAAATAATATTTTGACCAAGATAGTTTTTTATTATACATCACTGTGCATCAGCAGGAGGTGATGACGTTGTTCTCTGCATGTAGGAAAGGAATATGCGAAGGAGGCGCCAAGTACAGTGGTGTTATAGAGTAGCATTCTCTGGCCAAAACATAAAAACGAAGAAGAAGAAGAAGGAAGCGCTGCCTAGTTCGGGTAATGATTTTGCATGAGTGCGAGAGGGATGCAGCCTTTATTCCATCCAGCTTTTGAATTGGCTATTCGCTTCCATTGCCTATAGTTCCCAAACGAACGAGTGAGATGCAATATATTCCTATCAGGCTGGCTCTTGTTTTGCTATCCGAGTGTACGCATACGATTGCTGGAAAATTCCTAAGGGCGACATTTTAAACATTTATGATTCAAAGAATCGTTCGCTTACTTTAGCTTAAGCTTTAGTTTGCTTCTTGCCTCGGTCATAATGGTTTTTAAAATGTCGGTCCTCCTTTTAAGGGAGTGGAATAAAAAAAATGAACATTTACTATCTTATGTTAACCTGTTAACTTCAATGGAAACAGATCTAACATGATTGCATGTTAAAAATTGAGCGAACGATTTGTTTGCTTCATTAATAAACATATTTATGTTAACCAGTGCAATAGTTTGGAACCTGTTTGTTTTAGACTATCATTCTTATAATAGAAATTTTAAATACACAAAAACTGAAATAAACAAGTAAAACTTTTTTACCTAAGATTATCATTCTACATGCAAATATCAATTCTCAAAGTTGATTGACATTTCGTATTTCCGACTTTTTGAAAACAATACAGAACCTTCCTTCCGGGATAGTTGCAATGAATTCGTGGGGGCTGTTGTTGTATTAGTGAGGCAAGTTTATTCTAGAGACGGCCAACTTAAGGAACTCATAAAGGGCCAACATTCGGCGCGGGGGCTACAATAAGGAGCATTTCAATCAAAAGTTTGATCAGGTTTATCTCAAATTATCAACCGCTTTCAAGCAAAGACATATTTTTGCTGCATTTCAGGCTAGTAAGCAATCATATTTGTCGAAGGACTTTTGAAGGTACACAATACAGGAAGACTACAATCATGGGAAATCTAGTCAACCATGCCTTAGGGGCCAAGATTGGGTACATTTACCCTATTTTAAAGATATCTTGCTCAGATTAGACCTTCATCTAATTCAATATCAGAGAAGAAATATCAAATAGATTGGCACCTGTTTCGACACGTTTTATCCCTGATTTCACAGGAACGCAATCTCTTTGGTGATAAACGCCCTAGAAGCGACTATAGTCATCTGATGTCTTTTCAGTTATGGTGACATTTTAAAAATCAGAAAGACCCCTACATCAAAAATATCTCTTAATACATTTTCCGATAATATCATCTGGTAGAAAATATTCGACTAAAAACATGAGGGGCATTAATATAGAAGAAATAGAAAGCATTGAAATAATCGGTAATGGTTTTTTCATTGTTAACTCAATGGAATGTTCGACCGAATATTCATTATAGTTTCTCAATATTCTCTAACACATAAAAATGTACAAACATTTACCTTCTTATCCTCCATTAAAAATAAAAAATTTTTTACTGCCACTAAAAAAACTTCACTTTAGCAATAAGTCACAGAAAATAATGATATTTAATGAAGATCGTTAAAAGCCGTTGGGCGGTATACCATTTCCCATGTGTTAAAATGAGAAACCATTCTTATGAAAAAAAAAACGCGAATAACGACCGCACTATGTCACTCTCGGCTAAAATAAACACGATTATTCAAAACCTTCAAAACTGTAGCTTCGTTCAATCGTAAGTAGCGATTGGTTTCGACTAGTTTCTGTCAAGTGGCCGTTGTTAAATGGGCTCATGTTTTGGTCGAAACAGGTCTGGTCGTTGTTCAACGGAGCAAGTTGAAATCGATCGAAACTAGTCGAAACCAATCCAGCTCGAAAGCAGGATTCGTTTCTATCACACTAACACACATGCAGCGTGTGTGTCAGACAGAGAGCGACGTCCGACAGAGTTTTTGTTTCGTTTTCGCCTCATCATTCATGCTCTGGATGTTTGGATTCAGTCGGCAGTCGGTTCTGTGTGTTTTGAGTCGGTGGGATTGTCGCTGTGCTAACTCTTCCTGCTGTGCGGTAGAAGACGTTTGCACTTGCCCCGGGGTACCTTATAGATTTTTTTTTGATTGGAAAATAAACTTCCAAAATCGCAAATATACATGCACTAGAGCATTGGGGAGTAGGATAGTATCGAAATATGTTAACATTTCCTTTCTAATTGTTAGAATAAAAAACAAGTCCACTTCCAAGTTATCTAAAAATAAAAACATTAAAAATGGTTCATAGGAAAATAATAAAAGGTCATAATTCTCTTATTATTGACCGGAATCCACATAAGCTTGTTTTCTAGCCCGTTACGCGTCTAAATTTTCCCGTGATCTGTTTCGGTCTGTCTAGAAATTCGTGTACAAAACGCACAAAACACGCATTAGTATTGGTGTAAGTATGTTCAACGGACGACATGGTTGAAATCGATCGAAGTCAATTGGAAAGAGACAGATTACCAACTGTCAAAACCCATTCCTACTTGTTTCGACCTATTTCAACCTGTTTCGACCAACTTTCTTTGAACACACATTGTGTACACGCAATTTCAGAACAGCGAACTGAAATTGAATACACTATAAGAAGAGCTAGCACAAACTTAGGTTCAACAAACAGACAGTGTAGGAACACGCTCCTTTTTTTAAACTCAGAATTAAGTAGTGAAGCCTTGTTTTCCGGCGAGCAAGTGCCCGTCCAGGGTGCGGATATTTTCCTCGGTTAAGCAGTGTGCCGTATTTCCCAGATGTATCTTGAATATCACTAAACGGGCATGTTCCTCTGGCAGTGGGATGTAGATACGCTTTTCGAAACGTCGCCGAATAGCAGAATCCAAGATCCAGGGTGTATTGGTGGCCCCAAGCACCAGAATGCCCTCGTTGTCGCTTCCTACGCCCTGCATCTGGACCAGAAATTCGGTTTTGATACGGCGAGCACTTTCGCTCTCGTTATCCGATCGAGACGAGCAGAGAGAATCGACCTCGTCAATGAAGATGATACTGGGTTTGTGACTGCGGGCCAATTCAAACAAATTTTTGAACAACTTTTCCAACTCGCCCAACTATTTCGAGACTGGACACCGAAAAGAACGTTGAATTGTTTGCTTCCGTTGCAACGGCCTTTGCCAGATACGATTTACCGGTTCCGGGAGGCTGTGAGGGGAAAATAGAAGTGAATGAATATTTTGTTCTTAAGTTTAACGTTAAACCACTTACCCTCCAAAGAGAAGAATTCGCTTCCAGGAAATTCGTTTACCAGTGAAGAGATGAGGAAATTTGATTGGCAGAATGACCGCCTCCTTGGCTCCCTCCAAACCAGCAACATTGGACCACTTGACGTACGGTTTTTCGACCACGATTGCTCCCTCTAGCTTGGACTGGACGATGCCAAGTTCATGCAGGACCAGTTCAACCTCTTCGCCTCCTGGTGCGATGTCAATTGTCTGCCTTTGAATCGTAGTAAATGCGCAGCAATTTCTTTTTCCCGTAAGCGGCTTCCATCAAATGCAGCGTATTTTCTCGGCGGCGAGGCTATTGCTCGAGTTGAGCACGTGAAAGATCTTGGTGTCATTCTTGACAGACGGATGGATTTCAAGATTCACACCAATTACATCGTCGATAAAGCTTCTAGAAGCCTAGGTCTACTGTTTCGCATGGCGAAAGACTTCAAAGATATTTACTGTTTGAAGAGTCTTTATTGCAGTTTGGTTCGTTCGATCCTCGAATACGCTTCTGCTATCTGGTGCCCTTATTACCAAAACGGCTCTGAGCGTATTGAGGCTATCCAACGGCGCTTTATGAGATTCGCCCTTCGACACCTGAGCTGGCAAGACCCGTTCCGACTTCCCAGCTACGAGAGCCGCTGTCGTTTAATCGACATCGACACGCTGCAAGCCCGCAGGACCGCCGCACGAGCCTCTGTCGTGGCTGATTTGCTTACATCCAGAACTGATTGTCCCGCACTGTTGGAAGGTCTTCAACTCAACATACGACCACGTGGTTTGAGAAATCGTGATTTCCAGCTCTACGTCCCTCTTCGTTTGAATAATTATGGGGCTAACACAGCACTTATAGGTGTAATCAAGACATTCAACCGCTACTCCGAACATTTTGATTTTGACGTTTCGAGGGATGCATTCCGAAGAAAAATCCTTAAAGCTTTAAGTTTTGTGTAGACCATTGTATTTGTAGTGTCTTTAATTTTAATTTTTAGTTTTATCGTTAGGATCAATATGTGATCTGATGTACAATAAATAATAATAATGGACTGCAGCCGTCGGTCGACTTGCCCCCATCTTATTCCCGGAAGAAGGCGGAACACTCACGGATTTAGGATTCACGTCCAGTCGAATTCAAAGTTGGGAGCTTTTTGTTTTGTTTTTTTTTTCTCAAGGGATTTTAAGCTTCAGTGGCTTATTCATCCCGAAAAGTCGGGAGCGAAAGCAAAAATGCAATAAGCTATTTCACTTTCACTCATAGGTAGTATAAATAAAATAACTTAACACGTTCGTCGCCACGTCACCCATATTAGGGTGACGGGTGTATTTCCTGGGAGGCCCCGTCACATCAAAAAGCATGTGACGCTCTCTCACTCAAGTTAGCCGCTCAGTTTAGCCACACGTTACAAATAGTGGAGTTCTCCCTGGTTGCTTTCTTGTTCCGAGATTTTCTTTGGGCCTGGCAAGTAAAACAACCAAAATGAGCGTGGGGACGAACGTGTTAAAGGAGAGAATCTCATATATACCAACTCTCCGAAAGTTTTCATCATCGTTGCTTCAATGATGAAAGCTTAAATCTGAAGAAAAAAGCTTAAATCTGAAGGAAAAAGCTTAAATCTGAGAGATGTGCTCCATACGGTTTGAATAGCGTTGCCGCCGTCTGATTTGGGTTGAGCAAGAAACAAAGAAAAGTGTTTGACATTTGTTTGTGTGAAACTTGGTGATTGATGTTTCAACTACGGGTCAATAGTTTTACAAGATATTATTGATATTTTACGTTTCAACCGCTCAACTTCATTTGGAAAATGAAAAATCTACATTTGTGCTTATATCAGACCAATTTATTTTGTTTGAATCGTCAATAATCACTCCACCGGCCTAAAAGTTTTATGAAAAAAAAAAAAAATACAAAAAGTTATTTATTTGTTATTTAACCGCTCATATTATATTTAATAGCCATTTTGATGATACTTTCGAGGACCTTATTGTAGAGAATAAGAGAGCAAAGTTATATGAAAGTTTAAATTCCTTGTGGGTTAAAAAAACTATAACTTAGATTTCCGTTGTCTGTGAACTCTCAAGCCATTCCAAATCAGTAAAACATCCGGACCTGGAATCAGTCGTTTCACTCATACAAGCGTAGCAAATTGAAGTCGCTCGCTACATTGAAAAGAGACGAGAGAGTTAACATTGTGCGGATTGCAGGGAATAAACTTAACGAAAACCCGTATGACTGTGTGTGTGTGGGCCTCTGGCTGAACGAGACCGACGAAGAAAATTTAGTTGATAGAATATTGCGGTATCGAACGGATTGTATGGAAAGGTTTTAGGAAACATTTCCGAACGCGAGTTGGAAAAATAAATCCTCCGGACACGACAATGGCGCGGTCCACGTTCCCAGGGAATAAATGTGAGGCAATAGTTCAGTGTTAACAAGTGCGGTTCTTATTTAATTGGTTTTAGATTTTGAATTCAATCGGTCGAAGTGTTTAAGTGTTGTAATTATTTTCAGAGCTTTAATTTGTGAGGAGGCCATTTTGAATATTCGAATGTTTCGATGAAAATAGTACAAATGGTCGAGAGCTTTCGATATTATTGTTAGTGTTTTGATCTGGAAGTGATTCTTTTGATTGCGAGTGGGCATAGCTTCGAGAGTTGAGTGGCAGGTACTTCGAGTTGTTTCGGATGGCTTTAATCTTAGTGGCAAAGTTCAGAAGAATCTCGAGCGATTCTTTTTGATATCGAATGACATTTTTTGGCTCTGAGTGGCCTACTTACGGCTTTGAGTGGCCGTGTACTGCTTTGAGTGGCAAGTACTGAGAATCTTGAGCGAATCTTTCTAGCCTCGAGTACCCGGTAAACTTGAATCGGCAGAGAGGTAACTCAAATCGCCAGAGAAATCGTTAACGATCTCTCTGGCGATTTTGCATCATTATATCGGTAGAGAGGAACTCACCATATGCGTGTCTCGTGCGTGAGTGCTATGAAATCTGAGTAGAAATGCTTAGCCCGCCCGAAGAGAGCGCGATCCGAATTGTGCTCGTGTGTTCCTATCGTGGTGTGTGTGTTCGGCTCGTTACAGTGGTGTTGATTTGATTAAGGGCATTAAAAACGCAATTTGCCAAATTAATGCTTTATTGGATTAACCCTTTCAGAAACCGTGACCCGCATTTTTTTTCTCGTTTGAATGCTTTTTACTTTCTTTCTGCAGCGTACTAAAACAGTACATATAGAAAACTTTTAAATTTATATTTCCTGATCTGATAAGTGTTTTATTAAACTTTTTTTATACTACATTTCTTTTTCCAAATCATAAAATTCGAAATTCAAATTTCCTTTTCAAAATCTCTTGAATTTTTAAAACCCGACTAAGAATTGTTTAATAGCAAATAGATATAATCAGAACAATACAATCAAGCTTCAAAATAGGGAATTTTGATTCATACTTTCTACATATCTAACTTTTGACTCAGATACAGCATTTTAGTTCAGATTCAGAATCCAGATTCTTGTTCGGAGTTATCGACTGTGATTCTTTTTGATGTTTTGGTTGTTACATGGCAAACTCAGTCTAAAAGACTATCCAACAACCAAAACATTGTAGATATCCAGCTTCAGAATTAAGATACAGAATTCAGATTTAGAATTCAGATTCAGCGTTCAAATTCAAATTTTAGATAAAGGTTTCCGTGTCAGATTTCAAATTTAGAATTCAGATAAAGATTTCAGATTTATTTTTCAAAGTTAAGATTCAGATTTGTATTTAAAATTTCAGATTCATTCATCAGACTCAGATTTCAAATCCCAGATTCAAATTTCAGATCCAGAAGTCAGATTTCCAAATTCAGTTTTCAAATTAAGATTTCGGAATCAGTTTTATCAGATTTTAGATTCAGATTTCAGATACGGATTTCGGTGTCTGATTACAGATTCAGATTCAGCATAATTGAGATTCCAGATTCAGATTTCGGAATTAGAATTCAAATTTACAATTCAGATTCAGAATTCGTGCTGGTACTAGAAAAAATCAACAAAGCTATTTTTTTTAAAGATGAGGCATGCTCAGTTTGGTGAAACTTGTAAACTTACCCAATGCAAAACTCTCTCAAAAACTTAAACAAAAGTTTTAAGAATGATAATTCCAATGAAACAAAATTTGATACCTGCTCGGATACCTGGTCGGTGATTTAATCAGATCGGTATGAAATTTTAAAATATATTTTTTTTAATTGAAATTCGTTTTAAACAAATCGTAATATGTCACTTACCGAATGTTGCACCTTATTGGCGATGCCTTTTGCACAACTTGACACCATTATCACCACCAATATCACTAAATCACTATTATCATTTAACACTACATTTTCTCAAAACTTCACAATCCTTTGTTTAAAAAATTACCGCCCGCTATCACCCGACCGCACCACACGAGGGCACGTCTGGAACTGCCAATGATTTGCTTGCACACAGTTTATTTGAAACGGTGAGGTAATAATATGAATAATATCAAACGAGCAGCCGGCGCCCGTCGGCCTGGTTAAGTTCTTCAGAAAAATGCTGCCAAGGCGAATAAGAAGAAATATCAGCCCCGCCGTGCGCGAGTGTCGCCGAACTATAACCGTTTTTCCTAAGTCGGGATACCCAGTACTCAATTTTCTGAATTCTCTGTCGATTTTTGAGAGGACGCGCTTACTGGGTGGCTTTGGCTCTGAGTGGCCTACTAACGGCTTTGAGTGGCCGTGTACTGCTTTGAGTGGCATGTACTGAGAATCTTGAGCGATTCTTTCTGGCCTTGAGTGGCCTATTATGGCTCTGAGTGGCCTACTAACGGCTTTGAGTGGCCGTGTACTGCTCCGAGTGACAAGTACTCATGAATCTTGAGCGATTCTTTCCAGCCTTGAGTGGCTTATTATATCTCTGAGTAGCCTGTTATTGGCCTTGATTGGCCATGTACTGCTCCGAGTGGTAAGTTCATCAGAATCCCGAGCGATTCTTTCTGGCCTCAAATGGTCTCATTTTTGACACCGAGTTGTCTAGTATCGGCATTGATCTGCCGAATGGCAAATGCAACATGATTTTTGAACAGGTTGATTTTTGTTTTGAATTAACTGCGCGATGGCTTTTCACGATGAAAAAAAAAACGATTAAAATACTTTAGGTTGTTAAATCAAGAAATGATCAGACTTAGAAAATTTAAAGGTTGTTTTCAAAAACATTTCTTCTGATTTGAAAACTTGAGATTAAGGATTTCAAAATGAGAAATTTTTTTTTTTTAAAAGTCAAAAGGAGAACAAGGGAAAGTTAAAGAAAGAAAAGCTAGAGGAAAAGAGAAGCATGGATGAAAATATAATATGATGAGAGGATAAAAAAAATAGAAGATGACAAATGAAATGCGATGGATCAAACGATGAGAACAAAAAAAAAGAAGCAGAGAGGTTAAAATAGGAGAAATGAAAAAGGTGAATAAAATGAACAAGTAAAATGATAAAATAACATGAAGAAAAATTGTCAGATGAGAAGAAGCAGTAAGATAGAAGATAAAAAAAGAAGATTGATGAAATTATGGAACACAAAATGTTTTGGAGATTAGGAAAAGATGGTGACAAGGTGAAATTAGATGGGACAGACATGAAATATAAGAGTCCAAAACGAGTTAGAAAAAAAAACTTTGGTCGTTGATGCAGAAAATGGAGTTGAGTGAATCAACAATAACTTCTGAAAAATTAATTCTGGTCAATTCTGAAGTAAGTTCTTACAGTCACGATATTTAGAAGCTGAGTGATGAGACGACGATAAGATGACAGGATTTGAAAATTAAAAAGTGAAAAGATTAAACTAAGAAGATTAGAGGCCGATGAGAAAATGGAAGATATGATGATGAGATGAGAAGATAATAAAATAAATGATGAAAGAGATAAAACGATGTGCTCAAAATTATTCGTTGATTTTGTTAAGGTCATAATCAAATAAAAAAAAGAAATGAAAAGACGGAAATATGAGCAGAGGAGAGATCAAAGTTGAGAAAAATAAGATGAATGTAAAAGAAATTGTTTAAAAAAAATAATTTAAAAAAATAGATTAAAAGAGTAAAATGATTTCAAAGGAAGATGATAAACCAAAATCTGAGAGATGAAAGTATTTTGAACTGTTAAAAGTATTGAAATGCGAATTATGAGCTCTGGGAAGGATCTTCAAGAAGCTGAATGGAGATATGAGGAAAAGATGACAGGATTTGAACATTAGAAAGTGGAAAGATCAAAATATGATGATGAGAGGCTGGAGAGAAAAATGGAAGGAATAATGATAGAATGAGTAGATTTTTTTTTAATTTACAAGTTATTTTTTCAGGGAAGAGAAGATAAGAAAAATAGAAATAAGGAATGAAATTTAAAAGTTAAAACGATGAAAAAATTACAAAAAAACAACAGCAGAGACAAGAAGATAAAAAGATGAGTAAAAAAAATTACGAGAAATAGTGAAGATTATCAGATGATGAATAAGGGAGAAAGAGAGATTGAAAGATGACAAATAAGAAGTTAAACAAATAAAAAGTACTTAATTGAAAAAACACATAATTGAAGTAAAATGATTTAAAGGGTACGAAGAGAGAGAGCAAAACCTTAAGCTGCTTTCTCGTTAAGAAAATATGATTTAAAAAAGTACAGTAAGGATGAAAGTATTTTGAGTTAGTAAAAGTATGAGAAATTAGTAAATTATGAATACCTTTAAGGTGAGAAAAGTCTACATAATCTTATAGATTGAAAATGTAAAAAAAAATAAGTATTAGTAAAAATACGATTAATGGATGCCAATATGTAAAACCAATTTAGATCTGATTGTGAAAGACATCTTTTAAACAATAATAAATAGTACTTCCACGATTTCATAGTTAAAAGGTAAACACATTTATATTGGTAGTCAAGATTGTAGATGGTAGATGATCAAAAGTTAAGTGTGAAGCTAAAAAACGTTGGGTTGGATGAATTCTATTTTCATCGATAAGGAAAAAAGTAAGTTAAATTAATGATCTGTTGAAAAATGAGTTCAGATCACTTAAAAATATACAAGATAGGTCAGTTATAAAATAGAAAAATGCATGACGAGACGTTAAAATGATGAGATTAGAAAATGAAGGAATAAAATATATATGTAAATTTGAGAACGGGAAAGAGAATGATTTTATTAGAAAATGAGTGTCTGAACAAATAAAAGATCTTAAGTTGAGAAGATAAGAAATGGAAATGAGAAACGAGATGAGACAGATGAAACGATGAAAATATGAAATAATTTTTTTTTCGAGTCGTAAGAAGAGGAACTATAAAAAACGACAATTCCGAAGACTTATAACAGATTCAAAAAGCTGAGATTCATTTCTAATTTAGAGGTTTATCTGACACTGGATTTAACTCGAGTTAACTCAGAAAATATTTATTTAAAATTATTAAAATAAAGAGTAGGCGAGGAGAGGGATGTAGAGAATAAGAGAGCAAAGTTATATGAAAGTTTAAATTCCTTGTGGGTTAAAAAAACTATAACTTAGATTTCCGTTGTCTGTGAACTCTCAAGCCATTCCAAATCAGTAAAACATCCGGACCTGGAATCAGTCGTTTCACTCATACAAGCGTAGCAAATTGAAGTCGCTCGCTACATTGAAAAGAGACGAGAGAGTTAACATTGTGCGGATTGCAGGGAATAAACTTAACGAAAACCCGTATGACTGTGTGTGTGTGTGGGCCTCTGGCTGAACGAGACCGACGAAGAAAATTTAGTTGATAGAATATTGCGGTATCGAACGGATTGTATGGAAAGGTTTTAGGAAACATTTCCGAACGCGAGTTGGAAAAATAAATCCTCCGGACACGACACTTATAAACAAAGTCCGGCAGATAAAAGCAATTAGAATCATCGGCGACTAATAGCTGTGTGTGACCCATGATTGTGTAAAACTGTATAATCTGGGATTTTTTTATCTCGAAAACTCATGAAAAAAAAAGTTCATCGGGCGCTCTTTTGTATGAGAAATTGAATTGTATTATTTTTTATATTCATAAAATATCAAATCCCATCAGACATACTTATTTGACAGACTTACAGAGAACGGCATCCACAGAGAACAGTCCATTTCAATACAATCAATCAAAAACCATCGATCTGAGATGTCATCGTTTTAATTGACTACAAATAAAAGTACAAGTTTGCGTACAAGATGGTTCCACTTCCTCAAAGATTTCCACACACTCCAATTATCTCGTTTGTCACAGAGCTACAAACGATACTGTTGGACCGGATTTGCCATATTAAACTGAATAATGCAAAACAGCTCCGTTCCGCAAATCGATGGTTACATTCCAAGAGTTGGACGGCCATCCATCGTCAAGGAACCTGAAGCAGCCGCAGCAGAGGGACGAAAATGGAAGGTCGAATGAATGCTGGATGCTATAGTAGGTATACGTCTAAACTTTCTCTCTATGCCACTCAGCAATGCAAAGTAAAATGTCGTTCATCATGCTTGCCCAACTTCGTGCAATGATATGCAAAACGATGTAAATTTGTACGCTCATTCTGTGAGATGGGTTTTGAGGAAATGTTTGGAGAGTTTATTTCATTTTTTTTTCCTGTACTTTTTCCGTCTCGTCTCTCTTTCACTCCATCAGCCCAACTTCTACTTCTTCTTTCGTTTTTTGCCGCAATGAAACGTGGAAATGTGGAATCCCTTCCGCATCCGGGATGGTTTTATTGCAATTCGTTGACTAGTTGAATTGAGCATGACTGTCGGAATTTTCCGGGAACAAAACCGTCTTGAAGCTAATAAAGCACTCGGTCCGAAAAAGTTGTTCGCCTGGTAGAGTTTAATGTAAACGGTTGTATGTACTACAACTTAAAGGGTCAACGTTTTGAATTTAAACACTAATATAGCATTTGTTCGTATTTTGCATACTATGCAAATGCTTAAATTATACTTGATATGAAGTAGTTCCTAGTTATAATGGGTGTTCATGATCCATATATTTTTTTTAAAATATTCCTGATGAAAACAAATTGTATGGAAGTAACAAAAACTATCATCTGGTGATCGATTTTCACAGCTTGATGCATACAGTAGACACTATCGATTTCACGCTCATCAACTATAGATGATGGCAAAACTCGATTTATGTTCGTTTTTGGCCGGGACGATGCAACTAGGGAAAACTGTACAAGACGCACCAGCGGGGTAAGATGGCCCATGTCAATCTTTCTCAAAAATACACTAATCTATGGCTTCTAATGATGTTTTTCTTCATTTTTATTGTAGCAAACAAGGTTCTTCACCATTTATTACATGGAAAGTTCATTAAAACGACTTCAGTTCTTAGAAATAGAAGGATTAATGGAATCAACATGATACTTGTTATTCTTCATTTAAGGTTTTCTGGTAAACCAGCCTGCGCAATCTGATGAACCTACATCTTATCGTTTTGACACTCGTAAGCACTTTCGGAAGACTATAAATTTTATTTCATGTTTTACTAACTTCTCACAAATTTTTACGTAAATCAATCATATCAAAATTGAGGCAGAATGCCTACAAGACCACGTGTTTTACGTTCAAATTTTGAATGCTGTTAACTTTTGAGAAAACCCGAATATCACATCGAAATGCCATTCATTTTATTTGCTGACTCCCAAATTACGATAAGAATGCAAAATTTTAATTCTTGTTCGAGTTGAAAAGGTGCATAAATATTCGACTCGAAAAAGATATCCGCCGCCATGTTTGTCGCGATGTCAGTCAAGAAATTAAATTTCGTTGCCTACCTGAAGGCGTTTTAGCTATAAGGGTATATACGGACGATAGTATTGGCGAAAAATTGGCCTCAGCCATAACCTCAAACTTTTATTTGCTGGCGGCCTCACCAGTGATGCTAGGTGCGTTACTGAAATCAGTATTTGTTTGATTTCAACTAATTATAATATTTCTGAATTGATTAATTTTTTTAAATGTCAACAGCTAAACGTTTGAATTCATTTTGAGGCGTCCCAAAATGGATGAAGATAAGCCATATTTTTCTAATGAATTTTCAAGGTGAATTTAAAACATCTGAAATATGTTTTCATATACTGCTTGATCATAAACTGTTACAAAAAAAGTAATTGAAAGAAAGCCCGTCTATGTTGACTTTGAAAATAATCTCCTGCACGCAGCGAAAAGGTTTTTTTATTTCAAAGGAAAGTGCCGCAAAAACAAAGGATTTTTTCCTTTGGTTTTGGGACAAATAAAAATTCTTTTGGTTCAAAAGCATTTTCCTTTGTTTCAAAGAATTTTTCTTTTGAAAAATCTTTGAATCAAAATCTTAATACTTTGAAACAAAAACCAGTTTCATTTGATACAAAGTTGTTTTCGTTCGCCACAATGTTATTTAGATTTAGATTTAAAAAGATTGGTTCATTGAACCATTTTCCATTTATTCCAATTGGAGGACATATTTCCTGTTGTTTTGAAATTCCTATCAGGAATTTCAAAAAATAAAAAGAAAGAAGTTTATAAGGTACACCGGGGCAAGTGCAAACGGTTTTCACCATAGTTCAACTTTCACATGTCCTAGAAAAATATGTGTATGTTCAAAAATTTTCTATTATCGTTCGTTGCATCACTAAAATAGTTCTAAACAAATTCCCGTTGAAAGTGAAAAATAAAAAAATGTTGGTAAAAAGTAACGGTGCTTTTGTGAAAAAATTTCAAAATTTGCACTTGCCCCGTTTATGGGGGCAAGTGCAAACGCAATACTTTTTCCTAACTAATTCACAGATGAGTCAGTGTATCGGTCCTAAAATTAATTAAATACATGTTCCGGTACGTTTTATCAACTTTTATTCATATATTTGCTGTTTTTTTTGCAATATTGATAACTTTTTGGAACTCTATTTTTGGTGACTGTTGTTTTAAGCGAAAGACCTTCATTTATTAAGGCATTACGGAACTTTGAACATCCGCTTCAGATACACGCTTTGGATACCCCTTCTGACCATTTTAATATAATGCTAAACCATTTTGGTGATGAATTTTCTGAAATGGCTGATGTTACATGGCTTAAAGGTGCGTTTGCACTTACCCCGGTAGTACCGTTTGCACTTGCCCCGCAGTGTGGCTTAACAAGAGCGAATATTATTTTCAAAACTTTCGGGGTGTACTGAAAATTTATCATAAATTTTCTGCTTTTACTTGAATATCGGTCCCAAACACTCACCTTTTAACGAAAATTCGGATTTGAATGCCCTTTTTTGTAGCCAAAATATGCAAAACAAAAACACACTGTTCATGTCTAGTACGTACTTGAATTCGTGTGTGATCGAACAGTGCCGTGTTTTTTGTGAAAAATTTAAAGAAAGTTTAGTTTATCTATGTCAGATTGTTCGTTTGGGTCTAAACAACAATTTTTAGAAGAAGAAATATTTTTTACTTTTTTTGTAACAGAGAAAAGTTGAGCGTTTGCACTTGCCCCGAGTTTGCACTTGCCCCGGTGTACCTTATGTTAAATTTATTTTTTTTTACAACAGATGAAACGCTTGGCCACAAACTAGTTCACTAAAATCGATCCGGTCCAAATTTTTGTCGACCTGACCGCTGGATTTGGAGCGGTGTCATCGTGCGCAGCTTTCATCTCGGTTGAGGCATCCACGGAAACCATCCTTCGGTTCTGGTTCTGTAAAAACGCAATCACTTATAGAAAATCTTCTATATTCACTCTTTAATTAACATACTTACCATACTTCATCCTGAATCCTTCTAATATAGCTAACTCTGACCTACATTTTCACACGACCGGCCAAACTTGATTCGATTTTTCGGTTTTGTATTCTTCTTGCAAGGCAAAACAAAATATTTTTTGAATCAAAGGCTGAAGTTTTTATTTAAAGGAATCATTTCTTCAAGTTAAAAACATTTTCCTTTGGTTCAAAAAAAGTTGACTTTGTTTTAAAAGAAATAAGCTCAATTAACATTAATTTAGAATCAAAGTATTTGCTTAAATTCAAAATCCAAAAATATTTAGTTCAAAGAATTAATTCTTTGTTTCAAAAAATATTTTTATGAATCAAAAACAAAAGTTTTTGGTTCAAATAAAACAAGAGTTAGATTCAAAAAAATGAATGTTTTGAAACAAAATCATTTTTGTTTTGGTTCAAAAGCCTAGTTTTCTCTGCGTGTGCATGCTCTGATTATTATAAACAAATCCACATAATTCGCTACATCGTTTAAGTGTGCGATACAGGCAGTTGTTATTCCGTTCAGATAAATGTTGCAATCAATTTCTACGCATTTAATTGCATTTCATTTTTTTCTAGAAATCTACGGGAATATTACAAATTCTCAGTACTTATGAAAAGGTTTTTCGATAACAATACAATTAAAAAATATAATCATTTTCCAAATATCAATGCACTTGGCAACCCTGAACGCCCAAAAAAATCAAAACACGAACACCGTGTATCGTTTTTCCACAGGGCGAATTTGTCGATATGAGTACCGGAAAAACGCGTTTATCGTGCGCCCTTCTCAAAAATCGATTCTGTTCTCCCATGGTTTGAGGTTATGGCTGAGGCCTCCTGCTAAGGTGGTGTTCGTGTAAAACTGTCAATATATCCTAATAAGGATGTCGAAAAGTGTATTTTGAAAAGCGAAATTTTCGAAAAGCTTAGCAGTAATAAATGATTTTTTGCCATAGTATGGTTGGTTCACACATATACGAGGATAATTTATCTAAACATTTGAAGTATCAATTATTACATTTCGTATAATCATTGTTCTTTTCTCACCACCCTTTCCATATGGTGCGTTCTGCCGTTCTGCGTTACGATAAGAATGCAAAATTTTAATTCTTGTTCGAGTTGAAAAGGTGCATAAATATTCGACTCGAAAAAGATATCCGCCGCCATGTTTGTCGCGATGTCAGTCAAGAAATTAAATTTCGTTGCCTACCTGAAGGCGTTTTAGCTATAAGGGTATATACGGACGATAGTGTTGGCGAAAAATTGGCCTCAGCCATAACCTCAAACTTTGGTTTGCTGGCGGCCTCACCAGTGATGCTAGGTGCGTTACTAAAATCAGTATTTGTTTGATTTCAACTAATTATAATATTTCTGAATTGATTAAATTGATTATTTTTTAAATGTCAACAGCTAAACGTTTGAATTCATTATGATGCGTCCCAAAATCGATGAAGATAAGCCATATTTTTCTAATGAATTTTCAAGGTGAATTTAAAACATCTGAAATATGTTTTCATATACTGCTTGATAGATTCAAAATTTGTTTCTATCTTCTAAACGAATGCCAAATCATTAACTGTTACAAAAAAAGTAATTTAATGAAAGCCCGTCTATGTTGACTTTGAAAATAATCTCCTGCATGCTCTGATTATTATAAACAAATCCACATAATTTGCTACATCGTTTAAGTGTGCGATACAGGCAGTTGTTATTCCGTTCAGACAAATGTTGCAATCAATTTCTACGCCTTTAATTGCATTTCATTTTTTCTAGAAATCTACGGGAATATTGCAAATTCTCAGTACTTACGAAAAGTACTTAGGGGCCGTTCACTAATTACGTAAGCATGATTTTGGAAATTTTCAACCCTCCCTCCCCCCCTGGTAAGACAAAGTAAGATTTTTTAAAACTCCCCCTCCCCCCCTAGTAAGATCTTACGTTTTTTATTCTTTGAACAATTTACACGTTTTTTTTTAAATAGCTTGAATATATTAAAAATGTGATATCCATGCTTCAAAGCAAATCACATTTTAAGTAAAACTTCTTTACAACTGCATTTAAAAAGAGCATTATTCAGAAAACAACAGATGAAATGTTTTAATCGACTATAGAAAACATTATTTAAGACATAGCATGTTCGGGGTAAAAATAATCTTCCATAAATTTCAACAATCGAATAAACAATATAAAATTCCTAAACCCGATAAAAACAGAGTGAAATATCGGGTTAGCAAAAGGTACCATAAAAATTGTTATGGTTTTGACCTGAAAATCATAAAATCTAAAAATAATTCATTCTATGCTATTAGAATTGGTACAAAAATGGTTAACGACAATTACGTTGTCAACCAACCTTTAAGTTTTAGGCTTTTTTTGGTAATTCCTTTGAAAAATTTAGAGTTGATAGTGTTCATCACTGTCAAAAAAACTATCGAGAAATTCACTATCTAAAGCACCTCTTATTGATTTTTAAAGATTTTTTCTTGATGAAATCATTTTCGAAATTAGATGGATTATGGAAATGAATGAAAATAGCGGTATCACCACGCGCCACTTTCCTTTTTGTTTCTATAAATTTCTCAATTAAAAAGATTGTTATTGGTGAAAATTGTATAGCGACGATCTTTTTTAATAACGTGATTTAGTGTTTTTGATAGCATGTTGGTTTGAAGGATTCTCTATAAATTTAAAAGAACCAGCATTTTTTTTTATTAAATCAAAGACTTTAAAAGATAAATAAATAACATAACATAAAAAATAACCAACAAATAGGTAGTGAAAAGAAAAATAAATCTGAGTAATACAACCTTACGTAAGATTTTCGGGAACCCCCCTACCTCCCTAGTAAGAGATCGTAAGCAAATGTGAAACCCCCCCACCCCCCCTATGTGCTTACGTAATTTGTGAACGGCCCCTTATGAAAAGGTTTTTCAATAACAATGCAATAACAATGCAATTAAAAAATATAATCATTTTCCAAATATCAATGCACTTGGCAACCCTGAACGCCAAAAAAAATCAAAACACGAACACCGTGTATCGTTTTTCCACAGGGCGAATTTGTCGATATGAGTACCGGAAAAATGCGTTTATCGTGCGCCCTTCTCAAAAATCGATTCTGTTCTCCCATGGTTTGAGGTTATGGCTGAGGCCTCCTGCTAAGGTGGTGTTCGTGTAAAACTGTCAATATATCCTAATAAGGATGTCGAAAAGTGTATTTTGAAAAGCGAAATTTTCGAAAAGCTTAGCAGTAATAAATGATTTTTTGCCATAGTATGGTTGGTTCACACATATACGAGGATAATTTATCTAAACATTTGAAGTATCAATTATTACATTTCGTATAATCATTGTTCTTTTCTCACCACCCTTTCCATATGGTGCGTTCTGCCCACTTGTTCTACCTCGCGGTTTGTTTTCTGGCTGTTTAAGTTTTTTACAAAAGTATGATCAAAATCGTGTTTTTATCATATGTTTTCTATATGATAATACGTAAATCTGATCCCTGAATCATCGTAAACTTTGAATTTGGATCCTAGATGATTGGTATCGCTATAAATAACGATTATGCTTAACTGGTGCGTCTTGTACAGTTTTCCCTACTTCGAGTGGTGAAAACGAATACGGTATAAGAACAGAACGCTTTTCCGAGCTCCCGTTTTTCGAGCTTCCGCGTTATCCGAGCCACCATTTTCATCAAAGAAGAGAGCTGGACTACATACATATATACAAGGTAAAGGACTTCCCAAATCGCGATGAGCGGCAACAATCGACGACTAAAACTCAGGCACGGAAGCTCTACGAGAAGATGCTGACGAAATATGGCTGCTGTGAGATGGACGACGAAACGTATATAAAAGCCGATTTTAAGCAAATTTCTAGGTTGGGGTGTTCTACCGGCAAGAGCAAGTTCGATGTGGACGACAAATTTAAAAAGAAGGAAATGTTGAAGTTCGCCTCCAAATATCCCGTTTGGCAGGCCATCTGCTCTTGCGGACTGAGGAAAGAGCCTTTCGTGACAAAAGGCACAGTAAATGGCGAGATCTACAAATCTGAGTGCCTCGAGAAGCGCCTTTTTCCGTTCTTGCAGCAGCACGACGAAGCTCCGCTATTTTTGCCAGATTTGGCATCATGCCACTATTCTAAAATTGTCTTGGAGTGGTATGGGGCCAATTCTGTCCATTTTGTTCCAATGGACATGAACCTGTCAAAACGTCCGGAACTGTGCCCGGAGGAGCAGTACTGGGCAATAATGAAGCCGGAACTACGGAAAAGCAAGAAGACATTCAAAGATGAGAAGGACATGTTAAGAAAATGGAAAAAAAACTGAGAAACTGGTACCGGATGACACTGTTAAGACTTTGATGGAGGACATCGAGCGAAATTGCATTCAGTTTCAAGGCTCCATCGATTAATTTTTCTATTGATTTTTGAAGTAAATTTATGTATAAAACTACCCTGAAATTTTGGTTTGATTCTAAACATTATAAAAAAATTGACATTTTCGGTCTCGCAATAATTTCGTGTTCCTTTATACTTTATACAACATTATGATTTTTGTTTTATTTTCATTATGATGTTTATAAATAATGATTTTAAAAATTTTGTTTTTTATCTATGTTTGATTACTAAAACCTGTTCAGTAAGAAATGTTTTAGTTTTCAAAGGAATAAGAAATTCGAATTTTATTCATAAAAAACCGAGGCATTGCATTGAGGCAATTTTGTTTCCGCAAATTTTGTGACTTTTACATAGAATTTACAAAGTTTACTTTAAATCATATCTTATACTTTATATATATCACGTTTTGGATAGTTAATCAGCATAACATCTAAATACTGCTATCAATTCGAATGATCTAACTTTTTCATAAGCTCAATAAATTGGCAGTATTTAATTTAAATAAATTATCTCGGTTTTCAATTACAATAGAACCCCACTTATCCGAGGTAGTAGGGACCACCTCAGATTACACGAAATATATATATTTTTTTTCCTTTAGTTTTACATACCATCCGGGCGCAAAGCTCGATAAATATATGGATCTTGTATCAACTTGATGGCGGGAGCTCAGAAAACTGGAATTTGCCTAAGCGAGGTTTCACTGTATAACGTTTCTTCTGACTTTTTGGATAAGTGATCTCAATGCACGCTTTCTGTTGTTGCGGGGTGTGGTAACCCTATTTGAAACGAACGAAGCATTTGAATATCTTACTCGTATTGCCTACTATTAGGCTTGCCAGATGGTTTTCAAAAAAAGCGGGACATTTTGAGAAAAAATGCGGGACACAGCCAAAAAAAGCGGGACATTTTAAAAATTTGTTTTAAAAAGACATGAAATCTATGTAAATATGTTTTTTTCTTCTCTAAAAGTACGGTGCTTTTTTAACCTGACTATAAAGTTCTATAAATCGATAATTGAGGCAAAGTTCAGTTGACATAACATCTGCTTTCCGAGTCAGCGACTATATGCTTTTAAATCCAGGCGTAAACATTGAACAAAGTTGAAGCTTTTCAGTGCCCTTTCGTTTGTAAAAAAAGTGCGAATGACACAAAGACGTTAAAACAACGTTGATGGAAATAAAACTAAATCAATAATGAAAAAAATATTAGTATAACAAGCGGTTTTTTTTGTTTTAAAAAAATGTTAAGATATTTTTTTGATTCTTACCATACTTGCGATTGAATGTCATGACAAAACGAATACTTGGATAAGGCTCTCATTAGACTATTCAATAAATGTGTTTTTGTACATATTTAATTCATATGTACTACCTACATTCACTGATTTTTTATGGAATGTTCTTAAGCTTGAAATTTCTGGATTGTGAAAAGAGTTTTATTACATTTATTAGCATAATTTTTTAATCACTGTAAAAGTCACATAAAGTTTGTTTCAAGATGGGGAAGATTTAAAAATTATAAAAATCAATTGAAACATTCTCCAGAATCATCATTATTTTGCAATCTACCCCTAGCATTACCCAATATGAGATCTTTATGGTATTATTTATCTAAATACTGAAAAACTATAAGTTTCGCCAGGCAGCAAATAGTTATTTATGCGACAAGTTGCAAAAAGTAGATTTTTTCAGCGCGAGTCGTAAATTTATCCAACGAGAGTTGTCGAGTCGGATAATTACGTCGAATGCTAAAACAATCGAGTTTTGGAACGAGTTGTATACACAATTTTATGCAAATTCGAAAAATTCCTTTGAAAATTCAACAAATAACAACATGTGGTCGATGCCAACAACTAAAAATTTATGATCAAGTAGATCGTGGAATGTTCCTTTCGACACTGAATTCAATGCTGAAATGTAGCACTTTTCGATACTGTTTTAAATGTCAAAATGTTTGTTTTACAATACTGCATTACATAAACGCTATTTTGAATAAAGAAAGTGCTTTTTAACATTGATTTGCATCTGATTTCCACCAGTTTCAAAAATAGAAAAATAGTATGAGTGATATGGCGTGTCACAACGTGACACTGTCACGTATTCAAGTGGAGCTTGACAAGGAAAAAAACGCATAACAAATGACATTCATTCAATTAAAACCAGTTTTGCTTACAACTTTAAATGCAATGTCATGTTTGATTGATTGGAATCTGACAATAATAGGCAGCAAAAAATTTAATACATAATTCCTAAAGAAATAAGGGATCAAAGAAAACAAAGCAACTTTTTGTATGTTGTGCAGTTTTGATAAAGCAAAATAAATAAAACTTTGAAAAATTTGATTTTTTAATTGAAAGCTTTGTTGAAAAAAAGCGGGACATTTTGAGTAAAAAGCGGGACGGCGGGACATTTGCCAAAAAAGCGGGACATGTCCCGCTTTTGCGGGACGGATGGCAACCCTACCTACTATTCAAGTTTTTATTGCTTATTTAAAGGCGCTAACTGCCTTCTAAGTTTCATTCGACACCTCGAAAAGTCTATCTGAAAACAGAGTTTATTTTAGTAAATTTGCTGAGTTTAATTTATAGAAAAAATCATACATAAAATTTAACGAAAAGTCCACGGTATCAAAAACTTCCAAGCAAACCACAGCCTTTTTACCAAATTATTGTAGGGTAGAAGCACAGTTATTCAACAGGTACCAGTTATTGAACGATGGTAAAACATTAACCAATTAAAACCAAAATCAAAAGTTAAAACTAAATACAAATCGTTGAGGATGTATTTAGTTCGAAAAGCCACAACTAGAGAATAATAAACAGACTTTTTTTAAGTGTTGGAAAAGAGGGATAAAATGCAGTTGAAAGTCCATGATAATGTCATGACTGTCATCAACTAGGTCCTTTTTTTATTCACGAAAATGGGGTAGCTTTCAACATCTATTTTCTGATAATTTTGCAAATTGAATATATGTAGGGGAGAGTGGGGTATCGTGGGCCATGGGGAAACGTGGGCCACTTTTAATATCTCAGATGTGTGTTGAGATAAAAATCTCAAACCAACTGTCATCGTCGTCGCTTTGCGTGAGCATGTATTCCTATATGTTGTTGACTGAGATACGCATCATATGCTTCTTTTATTTATCAAGCTAAAAAAAGTTAGAAAAATTTACTTACATAATTAAAAAAACACCCGCTAATTTCATCGATGGGGAACCTAAAGTGCATAACAAAAATATGCTCATAAGCTTATGATCTTAGTTTTGTCATGATCTTTCACGTGGAAAAGGAATTTTTGATGAAACATCAATAAGTCACACAAACGCAACCAATTTGCAAATCATAGCTTGTGGGGAATCGTGTATTTTCACCTGTATTTTCATGTTTTTTACACATTCAGAACTTAAAATACGTTTTACCTATCTGCATAGTTTTCTTATGCCAAATTAAGAGTTATGAAAAATATTTTGCCCATCCTTTATAAGAAATTTTGCCCAAATGGTCGCGAGCCAGGTTTTTTAATAAATGCGATCATACACAGCTCTCTTTTTTATTTCATCATCTGAAATTGCTTTTAAATAACGAAATGAATTAGGAAATCACACTTTTGGGTCAACTCATAAACTTTGCATGTTATTTGGTCAATTTCGATTTGGTGGCCCACGATTCCCCACCATTTTTCAAAATTCAAAAAATATTGCTTTTTTTCAAACAGTCAGAATTTGGGGAAAATAACATATTAAAAAAATTTAAAAAATACCTTATGATACCTTGAAAATGTAGAAAACAATACCATTTTTTATTTTCATTTTATATTTTATAATAAAGAAGTTATGGAACAACGAAAAAAAAGTGGCCCATGATTCCCCACTCTCCCATACCTATTCGGACCGTGACCAGTCAAAATGACTGGTAAAGGGGAAATTTTTTATATCATATTATTTTTAACTTTTTTCTTTTGTAATTATTCTGTTATTTATTCGATAACATTTTTGTTATAAAATGGAAATATTTTTTCACCATGGGTGCACGGAATCACCCCATAGTTGACGAATTCATAAAATGAATATTTCAAATAATTATCAAAAAATTAAAACACATTATCAATCTAATTATAAAATCACGTAAGATGGCTATGGGTATTGACCATGGGTGCACGGTTCCACTTCAATTTTGTTTTAATAGATATTTTCTAGCATCCATCGCTCTGAAATTTTTCAACACGTTGCCATGGACCATGGACCGAGTGAATTTTAAGAATTACATGCATCAAGTTATGTCGTGCGACGGAAAACAGTGAAAATAAAAATAATGAATCAACATTGTTAAATGTACACGTTGATTTGTTTTTTCTTAAAAGTTTTTCGATTGACCAATATTGCATTTCAAATACCTATCATATCTAACTCAAAAAAATGTTGTGTTCTGAAGCAAACTGAAAACTATTTATTTCTATATAATTTGCAACGGTAAATTTACAGCCATTCCGTGCACCCATGTATAAATATCTTAGCGCCGATTTGGTCTATCAGATAGGCTGGCGCGAGTCTGGCCTAGATATGCCAGGCGTACTGGGTTCGATTCCCGGTATCAGCAAGAAAACTCTTGGAATCAAACTTCATAAGTTGCCAACAGGTAAGATGTGTTTCGTCTTATAAAAAGAATGTTCAATCAGTTGCCAGCTGGCCAGGTATATACACGGGTGCCGGAATACCTGTAAGTGAACTTGCATTGGAAATTTGTCGAACCTAATAATATAAGAATGCATGTGAATACATACCTACTTGGGCAGAAACTGCGGTGAATTCGTGCACCCACGTGAATTCGTGAACCAACATATACAAAATATTCCGTGCACCCAAATTGAAATATCATTCAAATTATTCAGTTTCATAGCTGATGTCTTCAAATCTGAATAAATGAGTACACAATTCATAATAATTTTACTCATTCTAGTTTAGCATAAAACATATTTATCACCTAAAACTACTCGATTACTCGAATGGACATTAGACTGCCCCGAATTTGTATGGAAAATTTAAAACCTGTAAAATGTTATACGCTGCAGGCTAAAATTGATCCTGGGCCTAGTACAAGATATCATGCCAAATTTGGGCCAGATCAGACCACGGTAAGGGGTCGCTCAACGAGCCTGAAATTTGTATGGGATTTTGAGACATTTTGTTCGAGAGGAACATGAAAAACCAGTTTTTCGTCAATAACTTTTGTCTCCTTCGACCGATTTCTTTCAAAAACGGGTTTTCTTAAAGCCTAAATTATGACAAACATTTCATCCGAAGGTTTCATTTCAATTAATGTTAAGATAAAACTTATTAAGCTTCAAAAATTGGCTAACTTTTTTAAGGGTGATATTCATCACTGTTTTGATGAGGCTGCTAAATGTCCGACCAGGACACTCAATGTGAAATGCATGCTGTTTCGACAAATAATGACCGATTTTAACCATTGTTGTTGCGCTCGATTGCACTTTTTAATGTTTTTCTAATATTTGTGTTTGGATGATATTCGGAAAGAAGTAAGGGCGGAAAAATGCTTGACAATTTAAAAAAAATTGCATAACCTTAGGGGCTTAGGAACATGACTGGACGATTTGTAATGAATGCCAATAAAAAAAAACAGTTTTTCATCAATAACTTTGGTTCCCGTCGGCCGATTTCTTTCAAAAACAATTTTTCTAAAAGCCTAAATTATGATAAATATTTCATTCGAAGAGTGCATTTCGATAAGAGTTAAGATAAAAAAGTTGTTAGGCTTCAAAAATGGGCTAACTTTTTTACGGTGGTAATTATAAGTGTTAATGAGGCGTCAATATGTTCCACCGCCCGACTCATTGACAGTGATGAATACGATCCTTTAAGAAAACCCGTTTTTGAAAGAAATCGGCCAACGGGAACCAAAGTTATTGACGAAAAGCTGGTTTTTCATGTTTCTTCCGAGCAAAATGTCTCGAAATCCCATACAAACTTCAGGCTCGTTGAGCGACCCCTTACCGTGGTCTGATCTGGCCCAAATTTGGCATGATATCTTGTACTAGGACTAGAATCAATTTTAGCCTGCAGCGCATAATATTTCACAGGTTTTGAATTGCCCATACAAATTTGGGGCAGTCTATTGTACATATTTTATGCTTTAGGCGAGGTTTATGTTTCATCTTTTCTACCTCACGATAATTTTTTTTCTCAAAAAATCTATTCAGAATGGTTGTTACTCTCAGACTCAACCGCCACCAATTTTTTAGATCGAAAAACACAAGGACCAACGCTTTATGATGCCAATAAAATGATAATTTTTTCAAAAGAGGCCCTTTTACATTTTTCTCATGTTTCCATTATACGGATATATTTTGTTTATCGCCGCGATAGATTGTGAATTGAATAATCGACTTTTTTCGGCGGGTTATCGAATGATTAAAACTTTTTTACCAGTTGTCCATACGTTTCGAGCTACTATGGCATTCGCTCCTCTTCAGTGGACAATTTTACTGGCCTCCGTCTATTCTTATTTGTTTTCCATTATATTCCATTATATTAGCTGTGCTTTTTCATGTTCCTCTCGAACAAAATGTCTCAAAATACCATACAAACTTCAGGCTCGTTGAGCGACCCCTTACCGTGGTCTGATCTGGCCCAAATTTGGCATGGTATCTTGTACTAGGCCCAGGATCAATTTTAGCCTGCAGCGTATAACTTTTTCAAAAGTTGGGTCATTTGGGGCAGTCTAATGGACATGTATTAAATCTAATATAACTTTATCTTGATGAAATTTCGCCAAATTTGGACAGAAAGTTCGATTATTGTTGAGCAACAAAACAGACCAAAAAAATTGGGAGTCAAGTTCTTGAAGCACCACACAGCGGCCAATCCGAGAACTTTTTCTGCAAATCTTCATGACTTCGCATCGAAAATCAATAATTTCATTACGAATGACACACTTCTGCCCACCATAAATCAACTAGGGCTCATTGTCTTTAATGTAGTTTGCAAATGAAACCAAAAGCAAGCGAAAAAATTTATCTTGTTCGAGTTTTAGGGTTGTGAATTTTACCAGTCATTTTGACTGGTCTGGTCACGGTCCGAGTGTCCATGGTGAAATTTTTCTCGCTTATTAAAAGAGCTAGTGAATTAAAAAATTCACAGTTTTGTAGAGATTCAAAATTCATGAAAAGTCGTATTTTTTCGAATTTTTAAAGCAAAGTATTTAAAAGAACAAACAAAGTGTCCAACCAGTCATTTTGACTGGTGCGGTCTTTCTAGTGTTAATAAAAAATCACATCTCCGTTAACGTTCAGAATATCACTATTTTTTAGTCCCTCGAAAATGCTTCTAGTTTATCTACGGATTCATGTATCGATCTCATTTTTGCAGCACATATACTTGAAATTACAAGCTGTCAGAAAATGCAAAAGACGGTGATTTGTGACATTTTTCCAAAAATATATGATGAAAATGAGAAAAAGGGATCAAGTATCCCTATTCTCTCCTTGGATTTGTATCAACCAGTTTTGATCATCTATATATGAAAGTTTACCTTAAGACAAAAAATCATCTTTAGTTCATTAAACTCTTCTCCATAGCAATCATACGATTTTTTCTCAAAGGCAAAGCATATAAAAAATAAACCTATTTGTGTTAAACTCATTTTATGGACAAAAAGTCGTTCTATCTTAAACTGATTTTTCTTTTCACAAGATTCAAACCAAACGGCATCGCAAAAATTGTCTTTAGGATCTTCGTCATTTTTCAACTGAGGCAAAATTTATGTTTTTAAATTTTTATCTTCACAACATTGATTAAACAAAAAGTTTACCCTTTTAAAAGAAACATGAGTGACTTTGCACAGCTCAGCATTTTGAAATCTTGTTTTCTGGAAAACAGTTTTTAACTTTGAAAGCATCTCATAATCTTCTATTGATAGACCCCTATTCACAATATTCCTCAGAAAAAAGTTTATGAATCACAATCGCATATTCCACTCAATTCAAGTAGAATTTCATCTTTATCAACCTTCTTTCAAGAATGCTATACGTGCTCCAGATTTGCAATTTAAGAACGGCTATCCAAGTACAAATAACGCAGGGCAGGCACAACATCAATGCAGTGTGACATTGTCATATGTATGTCGAATAAAAAACGTTTTAAAAATACAAATGACGATTTGAGAGACTTAAAAGATCTTTTCAGAAAAAAAACAATTCAGTGTCATTTGAGCATTATTAAATGCTCATATACCATACCGTATCCCAAAAACACCATGAACATAGGAACTCCACATTTTTGCATGAATTCAAAAATATTGGAAATGGTTTCTGAATGGTTCCTGAATGATTTCAAGTATTTATAAAAAAAAATCGAAACAACAACTGTGATAATATAGAGCGTGAATTTGGCGAGTAGCGAAAAAATCGAACGACGATAATTTTTTTTCCTTTTTATCGGAATTCCTCGAAACGAAAAGAACAAAAAATAAATTTGTTCAAAAAGTTAAAAGTGGCCTCGTGGATATTCCTATATTGTGATGTTCACCTCAGCCAGTAAAAATTAGTATATGCCTGCGCATCAATACGTTGCGTACATACAGAAGCAGCTATGTTCATTAGAAATAGCTAAATCTACCTTGCGAGCGTCAAACGCATGTTTCGAAACATCAAGTTTTAATTAAAAACAGCGCTTATCATTTTCAAAGCTTATACAACTTTGTAGACTTCCGTGCATATGCTGGTATTCGCTCGCTCTAAGAATCAGCAATTAAAAGTTCCCCTTTTTATAATTATTGCAGATAATTAATCTGACCTGCTGGCGTCGAGATTCCTGGAATGGCAAAATCCTTGCCAAGTACCAAATTTGGAAATAGCAAGCAGCAGTACGAAAACACTGGCTAGCTGGCGACAATAATTATCATCCAATAGCTGTCCCAAAAGGCACTGACACTGTCAGTCCTCAGATGGCAGGACGATAAATCCCCAAAACTCCACCAATATATCTTGAAAAAGGAAAAACTTGAAAATCCCGAGCAGACTTGGCACGCTGGCACCAATTCAAGCTTTCCGTCTTCATTTTGCAAAAAGTTTGCCATTTTTTTCTCGTTCGCTTCCCCATACTTTTTGCTTCTTTCTCTGCCAACACATTCGTTGCGTTTAGCCTCCTAATAGACGTCATTTATTACAGCACGCCACATCCGAGCCATTATTCAAATAAATACCTCTTTATTTGTCCTAACTTTTTGGCGGAGAAGAAACTTTCTTTCCGAAATAAAAATTGCACCAACCCCAAACCGAAAAAAAGCTTAGGGCGGCTTAAGATTTCGAAAAGAGAATGACCGGATTTCATCATTCATACATACGTGAAGTAACAAGAAGAAAATGGAAATATGATGATAGGGGGTAGAAGTATAAAAACCTGGGAAAAAGGGGATAGGAGAGCAAAACAAGCTTCAAAACATGAATAAAATAAACTCTGCCGTTGGGTGAGTTGTATGTTTAATTTTCTTTATCTTTGCAGATTTTCCGAAATCGTATTAAGATCTACAATTGGTTTTCGACCAAAATTTTCCTTAAAATGTACCTAATTTAGAAAAATCTTTGGAGAAGATGAGTTCAAATGTAACAGCTACATAGCATTAAACGCCTTTAGGTATACAATAAGGTTAACAAAAACCGGTGAATTCTGAAATACAAACCCATACCCTCCCTTGTAATTTCCATGCGTCTTCCATCGAGTAACTCCACTTGTTTATTATACATTGTTGAAATGTTTACACTGCATATTGTTTAGAGGAAGAAAAATATTTCTTTCCGAAATGAAAAGTTAGTTTTATAATATGAAGATACTTTTTAAAAGAAAGATTTACGAGACATTCATCTTTCAACGTAGGCAACTGACAACAACATAGTCGTTACACCCAATTCGATACGAAAGTTTCTGCCATACACCCATCAATCTTGTCATAAACAAATATTACGTCCCTCTCGCTAAGAAATATGAGCGGTGCAGGAGATAGAAACACACTTCTTGAATGGCAAACTTTCCCGCCCGATAAGATAATTACAATTTGTCACAATCACTCAAACCAAATCGCGGGGAACGGAAAACCGCTGTTAGCGGAATGACTGTTTACCCAGCTTTCCTCTTGGCGAGTCCTTGTACATCCTTGCGATGAGCATAAGTGTTCCCTACTGGCAAAAGCGCGATAAAGCATATCTCGCTCAAGCACTCGATTCCAGGAGTCGCAGACCATAAAAATCTTTGAAACAAGAGATATCCCTTCGAGGCGAATCCAAACGAGTGACCCTTAGACAAAGTTGTTTTCCATTTTTCTGCTTTCGCCTGGCGCGGTTATACTCATCATAAAATATGAAAAATATCGAAACCGCATAGCAGTGTTCCGAACGAGAGAGAGAGAGACCGGGGAAAAATAACGAAGATTCCTATTAACCGGAAAAGGGTTTTCTGGATGACGGAATAAAGAAAACCCATCAGCCGAAATAAGAGTGTGAATTGTTGAAGGTCTTTTTTGCCGCAGTCTGAGGGTTTTTTCTTCTTATCCGCCTATGATGGAGAGGATTGAAGACGAGTGAAAATGACAACCATTATCATTTTTCGAACCCTTACCATGATGGGTTCTTACTTTTGGATTATTTAGATTAATGATCGGATGTGCCACGAATGGGTTTTCACACTTAATCATATCTTTTTATCGGTCCCGCGCTCGGGTTTGTTTATGGACTTACAGAAAAAAACAAAATTTCAAATCTATTTCTAGGGGAGAATGGGGATACTTGATCTCCTTTTCTTATTTTTTCATATCTTTTTGGAAAAATTTAGCAACTCGCCGTCTTTTGCATTTTCTGACAGCGTGTAATTTCAAATTTATATGCTCCAAAAGTTGAAACGATACATGAACCCGTAGATGAACTAGAACAGGGGTTTTCAGATCATTTGCTCGGCGGAGCACTTTTCAAAACTAAAAATTTTGGGGAAGTACCTACATTTTTGAATGAATGAAAAACCTGAGTTTTGAAAACTTGATAGTATTTATTGTTTAAATTAGATGTGTCTTGTCACTGTAGTCAACGAAATCAGTTATGAAAGGCTACTCTTTGAATATTCTTGTTTTTTTTAGTGATTAAAATTAATGATTTGAATAGAACAAATACGCTTTTTTCTGTCAGCTGTAGCCTGACGTCTTGTTCCACGTTTAGTCGGGATCGGTATTTTTTCTTTGTTACGATATACGTGGGAAATCCAGACTCACATAGATAAGTTGTGGAAAACGGCAGAAGAATAAGTTTTGCTAAATCAGACAAAATATAAAATTTATTTTTCAGTTGACACCAATACTCCTCCAACGACTTTTTGGATACGAATCTTTCCTGAAGCTTTGAATCCGTTGTCGTTGATAGATATGACAACGGATTCGAAGCTTCAGGAAAGATTCGTATCCAAAAAAGCATTCATATTCTTGCGATGTTAATGATTCTGGTTTCTTTGACTTAAAAGTAGGCTGTTCTACGCATTTAAAGTCTTCGATCTTTTTATTATTTTATGATATTTTTCGGGGAATTTCGCTAGAAGTTGTTCAACAAATCCTGCGGCAAAACAAATTAATTGTTATTGTAAATGACTTCATGAGACACGTGGGCCTGTTAGTTTACGTTCACACCAAGGAATACAAAAATAAATTTAATTTAATGATTAATGGCATTTCGGTGAACTATACATTCTAATAGGAAGAATTTCAAATGAAAGTAATGAAAATTATAGACGGATAGGTTAGATTAGGAAGCATGAAAGGTGTTGAAAATGAGCCAAGAGCGTGATTTGAGAAAACTTCTTGCCGCACAAGACCATTTGTCCCACATCGTATTACTGTCTAGAAGAAGCAAAGTCGATAGGCTGACTTTGCATTGATCTATACAATGATACATGGATGGATCGAAACACGTGTTTTTCGTACCCCGATCGGCAAGAAGTTTTCTCAAATCACGCTCTTGGCTCATTTTCAACACCTTTCATGCTTCCTAATCTAATCTATCCGTTTATAATTTTCATTACTTTCATTTGAAATTCTTCCTATTAGAATGTATAGTTCACCGAAATGCCATTAATCATTAAATTAAAATCATAAACCAGCGGTGATAAACTGTTAACACAAAAATAAATTTATCAACGAAACGTGTTGTGATTGTCATAATTCTTGGAAATCTTCTTGGTTCTTGAATTCGGAAAGCTGTCCAGGTTGTGCTTTTTGAGCGATTCTGCTTAAAATTTGATTTTTCTCTTGATAGTCATGATTTTGCCGTTTGAATCGAAGATTGGGATTCCTTTACCTTGCATTGAAAGACTTAAGTCGTTCTTAACAGGCGAGACAAGGTTTTTCTACGAGATAACCAGCGAAATTCGGTATGAAGTAGTATCATGGAATGTTGGCTAACCATCTCTTTGCACAACGCCTTGAATAACCCTGAATTTTTCGGTCGAGCCTTGCTAAAGTTGATTATTTTTATGCTTTTGGCCAAGATTTCCTTCCAAGATGATGATAGTTTGTCCATAGCGAGTGCATGTCAATGAAGGATGAATGACTACTACCGCAACTTTTGGTCTTCTCTTTGATCTTGGCAATGACTCCAGCAGTATTTCCAACTAGAACTTTCGCACTTTCCATAAATACACCAATGCAATTTCTCCAAGGAATATTGTTGTCCGTAACATAATCATCAATATTTTAACTGGAAAATTTCAGCCCCCACCGTGGAAGTTGGCAAAGGTTGGCAAAGAAACAAATCTTCTTCGAAACATTCAGAACCTTGATAGCCAACAAATATCATCAGAATTGCTAGTCTTGCTACATCTGTGGATTCGTCAAGCTGCATGTCGGATTTTGAAGTTCTCAATCGCTTTCAACATCATCTGCCATGTCACAAATTCGCCAAGAAACCGTGTTGTCAGACATGGGAATCGAATCGACCAAATCCACTGTTTTATAATCAACCATGATACGGACGACTTCTTGAATACAAGGTTTGATAAAGTTTTCAGCTCTAGTATGAGCTTCCCCCCAGCTTTTCCAATCGGTAGCTCGCCAAGTACGGCGCAAGAACAGCCTTTTCATTGAGTGTTTTGCACACTCAGTCCTGCAACACCATGTTGTTCAATCAAAGCAGTGCATTTTGACAATCCACCATTCTTTGCGAACATCCCTGCAGGGATTCAGCCGCCAGTAAAAACCATGGTGTGTATAGATAGGAGGTGTTACCGAATATCCAATTTCCGATTCAGCCATTTTGGCTATTTAGGTTATGCAACGACGGAATCTTATGTTTGTAAACAAACTCATTGAGAGCATACTCTTCACTCTGTTGTGGTATGAGCCTACTAGATTGAATGATTCAACTGAATCAAAGCAATCGAAAGATTCGTTTTAATTCAACCACCGTTTACCGTGGTTGAATTAAAAGGAATCTTTCGATTGCTTTGATTCAGCCTACTCTTCGCCTACTTACTGTTAAAGTCGGAGAACCTCGTGTTTCAAAAACCTTGGTAAAAACAAAGTAAACAAAATTTATTCGTTCGTACTTTGTGCCCTGTGATTTTTTTTTCTCAAGTTTCGATGAAAATGAAACGATAAAAAATATCAGAGCTTTTCAACGTTGGTTAATGATATTTGTTGCGTACGTCGCGGAGCCCTTTCAAAAGCTGTGTTTCTGTTCAAAGTTGCTAATGAATGTTAATTTGAGTGTTTTAAAGAACTCTTTAACTAGTGCATGACTTAAAGAAATCCGAGTTTAAAATTTACAGATAAATATAAATTTTAAGAAACCACATATTTTTGCCTATGTTTCAATAGTTAACATTTGAATTTTTAGAAATTTCCTCAATCAAAACGTCTAACAGTTACATGTTCCAGTTGATAAAACATGAGTTTCATTTGTATTAGCAAACCGAAAACTTCGCCTTCTGGTATTTTCTTTCACATTCTCTACATTTCATGTCTCTAAATGTAATGAACTTACTCTCGCTTAATGATCCCAGAACCAGGTTCAATGACAATATTAATTATATGTTTAATCTGGTACCGACCTGGAAATAAAAAAAAGATTATCAGGTTTTTCATTTATTTCCAAAGACACAGAAGGTTACCATAATAAGATCACATGAAATAATAGTCGAGCATCTACCAATAAACCTTATATTAGATATTCCAAAGACAAAACATTTCAAATTCCAACCAACTCAATCCAAGATATTTTATGTTAGACAAATAACCGAGATGCTTACTTTTTTAAATTTATTTGCTTGTCATAGGAACTCAATCCACTAATTCTTCCTCGACAACCGAAATACCAAAAATAACTACTTATTACACTAATTACAAGAAACTTTATTATTATTATTATCAATCTTTGACAGAAAGATGTATACTCTTTCAAAAGGGTGAATTAACGTACCTCATGTAGAAAATCACAAACGACTTCGGTTTTTCAATAGAAGTTACACAATACTAAACAATTTGGGAAAATTATTTAAAGAAAAAACGTGCTTATTTTAAAATAATCTTACTCTATCTAATTCTAGAAAATTCAAATTTTTTTCTTATACATTTAAAAAAATATTGTTAAAAAACGCCATATGAACAGCGCATTTAATAAGCACTGTACTGTATCCTAAAAGGCCTTTTAGTTTTTTAACATTCCTCTTGGTGCAATGTTTATCGTTATTTCCTTTGAGGCTATTTGTTTTTAAAATCATTTCCAATCGTGTTATTAATTTTTTTTTTCTTGGTAATTTTCTAAGTTTTTAAGGAAAACAAGCTATAAACCGATTATAGGACATCATTTACACCGTGTTTATTCATTGATTGGTATAAATTTTGCCTAGTTTTAGTGTGCTGCCTACATTCTTTTAATTATGAATGAAAATGACTACGGAAACCGTATTTAAGTTGCCAACATCAGAAACGTTTACAAGGATAGAAAATGCACCGGAAAACTTTAGCTGCTGTTGAGAAACTGAAGGACCTATCATAAAAATTTATTTATTGTTCACGGTCTTCGATAACTTAATATCATACAGACTGGTTACTTAAACTACGCTTAAAACTATCCTTACTTATATTAAAATCAAAATACATATACACTTGGTTGAACAATCTACAAGAGATGTCAAATGGATTATAAAATTCATTTCTTCCATAATTGTTTAATCTTAGCGGCTCGAAATTTCTTAGGGAACGAGATGGGACATGATACGGTATCCTTTCGATGAGACTGGCACTATCTATATTCCCGGATATGACGTCGAATATAAACAAACGACGAAGCAGCACAACACGTGAGCCGATTGGTTCGATATTCAAGATTCCACATCGGTCATGGTAGGAGGGAAGTCGCTAGGTTCATTCCATGGTAAATTTGGAAGCGCGTATCGCAGGAACCGCCTCTGAACTGACTTAACTAGTTTCAGCCCTCCAATTGAATTAGGTGCCCATATTTGGATATTGTACTCCAAACCGCTGCGAACGAGTGAGCAGTATAATGCTTTGAGAGTGGTAATGTCACTGAATCCTTTGGTGTTCCTTACCAGAAATCCCAGCACAGTTTTTGCTTTGGCCACGGTTACAGCTAAATGCTCCTTGAATGTCAGAGATTTATCCATAATTACACCAAGATCCCTAATAGACTCAACTTTTTCAAGAGAGACGCTATCAGCTGTGTACAGATGGGTAATCTCAACCCTGCTTCTGGTGAACGTAAGAATCTTACATTTTTTTAGGTTGACTTCCATCGCATTCACTTGGCACCAGAGCATTAGATTATCGAGGTCTCGCTGAAGAAGCAAACAGTCTGAGTAATGCGTAATTGAGCGGTACATTTTCAGATCGTCTGCATAAAACACTAATTCAGAACCAATTAATTGACAAAGGTCGTTCATGAATAGGTTAAACAGGAGAGGCCCTAGATGGCTACCTTGGGGGACCCCAGAAGGAACAGTGAAATGTTGGGATTTGATGTGGCCCTGTCTGACGAAGGCAATTCTGCCTCGAAGATATGACTCGAGCCATTTAACCAGCCAAGTTGGGAAACCCATTCTATCAAGTTTGTCGATTAAGAGGTTGTGGGGAAGCCGATCGAACGCCTTGGCAAAATCCACGTATATTGCATCCACTTGCTTTTTATTTGCAAGACAGCTGCTGACGAAGGGAACATACACCATCAAATTTGATAAAGTTGACCTCTTTTTGCGAAAACCGTGCTGACATTCTGCGATAATGTGTGAAGAAACAGTGCTCATTACGTTGAATACCAAGAGTTCGAAAACCTTTGCCAAGCAATTCAATATAGAGATACCCCTGTAATTCTCTACGAGATGTATGTTCCCAGATTTGTGAATGGGAGTGATTGCAGCAGTTTTCCAGAGTTTAGGGAAGGTAAATGTCTCCAGGGACTTGTTAAATATCATGCTTACCGGAAGTGCCAGAGAGTCACAGCACCGCTTGATGAAAATCGGGGGCAGACCATCGGGGCCTGCTCCCTTACGCTCGTTGATTTCTAATAGCGCCTTCCTAACATCATTTGGGGTGACTCTTATTTCGGGAATGCTGGTGTTGAACGAGTTCACAGTCGCCAAGTGTTGAGTACTACTGGTATTCCTGTGCTTTACGAAAGTAGTTTTAAAAAAATCCGTGCACAGTTGAACTGCTTCTATCGTGTTCGTTGATTGACGATTGAGATACGAAAGATTCAACGGAAGTCCTGAATTACCTCTTTTGTTTTTTACGTAGCTCCAGAACGAAGAGGGATCGGTTTTAAATTTCCGTTGTAAATCGGCTAAGTAACAACGGTAGCTGCTATCTTTTTGTTTCATGTAATCCATCTCAGTTGCCCTGAGGTTTTGCTTAGCGATGTCGGTGGGGTTGCCTCTATAAATTTTTATGGCTTTCCTCAGGCGGTTTTTTAAATTCGATAGCTCACGATTCCACCATTCAAATTTTTTGGGGTTATGGCGGGCACGCGCTGGTACGTTTCTACTTAGAATATCGTTAATGCGTGAGTAAAAAGCCTCAGTTGCTGAATCTACATCAAGCGTGCTGGGATCAAGGATGGAGGTCCAATTTTCTTGCTGTATGATAAAGTCGCAGTTTCTAAAATCGTACCGAACGTCACTTGCGTCGTCAACATCCTCAAAAGTGTTTGAAGTAAATGAAACTACGAACGGGGGGTGGTGGGAATCCTCACGCAGAAGTGGCTGAGGGGATTCGAAAACCTGGAAACCCGTGGAGTCGCTTGTGAAGGCCAGATCCAACATACGCTCGTTGGAGTTTTTAATGTTGTTCATTTGATGTAAACCAAAATCTGTTAGCGCGTTAATGACAATGTATTCCTTCGATTGAAGCAAATCGAGAACGTCAACGTTAAGATCGGTATCAGGAAGAAAACTATTCAATTCTTCGTCGAAAATCCATGAAACGTAGGGCAAGTTATAATCTCCTATTACCAACAATGAATGTTAGTTTATTGGCCACTCTGATGATGAGTGGTTATATGATGAAAATGTTTTTGGTTTTGTGACCGGAACTCCTTGGAATCTGTGTTAGTTTGTGAATGGTAGAAATTTTAATCACAATCAATGAGATTTGGTTAAGAGATTTGCTGAACTTAACTGCAGACCAAACATCTTTCACGTTACTAATTTAGCTTTTTCAGAAATGTTGATCTCACCCCAAATTTACTTAAATTTTTCCGAAGCATAAAGTTTAGCTCTATCGGTATGGTGGTCGCCTGAAAGTATCGGAAGAAATCACATACAACAATAGTTTTTTCAATACATAATTTTGACTTGCTACTTGACTTGAAACCATCCAGATATTTATTCACAGAATTTGCTCGCTAACTTGACATTTTTGGTACCAGAAAGTAGGTCCAATGGTTCAAAGGCGCGTGATAGAAAAACTTTATTTGACCAAGCATATATCGCATCGTTTTTTAATGTGAACTGGATAATTTAAAAGCTAAAAAATTACTGACAGTACGATTTGATAGCTTCAAAACTTATGGACTTTAAGACTTATGGAAAGTAAAAGTACTGATTTATAAATGTGTCCGATAGGAAGAAAATTAAAAATATTTATTATTTTTTTATAAAATCACGTCCAACTAATGAAGAGTTACTTGCTCCGACAATTAAGCTATCCCGATTAACGAGCGAATACTATAAGCAAGGAAATGGGCACAGAGCGCACGCAAAGCGAATATTTACAAAAGGAAAACCGGAAAGACAAACTAAACAGAATGTCATCTCTCAATAGGCCTTTTGGTAACGGTATGCCGTAACTTGATATCTTAATAATCAGGGCATATAACATTTCTATTCGCGTTCCAAATGAGAGTTTAAATAAGTAGTTATTAAGAATTTCGTATTCAAAATCATGGAATAGAATTTTGCCGCTAAATGTTGGATTGTAGTTCTGATTGCAAAATGAGGAAACAAAAATGATTTTTAGAATTCTGTGGATTTAAAAGATTTTTAGAAACAGATTTTTATGTCCTTTTTTAATGTTGTTCCATAACTAATCAATACTTTTCAATATTTATTTACTTAGCTATATGAACTTAATCCACATCATAAAATATTGAAAAGCATCAGAAAATTATAAGTTTAGAATTGTTCCTGTTTTTTTTTATTTATGGTAAATATTTTTATAATTTGTTTCCCTCAGAAAAGAGTGCAATATTTATGTGTCCATAGTTCGAAAACCTTCATTGTACCAAGGTAAGACATTATTTCTAATAAAAACTTGTTTTTACATCAGTTCATTTGCTCCCCTGTTGAGCTGGAAAATGAACTATTGGTACCATGAAAAGTGGATATATGCTAAAGTTCGCTAAGTGAATAAAAAAACGAGCATTTAGAAACACTTACTGTGCAGACTGGCCCGACGATCGAAAGCAGTTCCGGCAGGCCACTGGGTTACACACAGCCGGAGTAACTACGCGCTGTTTCACTCGCTCACACTCTCGGATAAACTGCTCGTCGAACTGAATGGTTTTCTTGTCCAAGTTATCAGCAACATTAGATGGCCGTTCCTCCACAGTGATTCCTCTGATATTTTTGTCCATATCCTTCCTTATAAAGTCCTGAAACTCAAAAAGAATTAAGATAAATGCGAAGTGGTTGTGATCACAGATTAGCTTACTCTTATATTGCGTATACTGCTGGCACTGATCTTTAATTTTCACCATTCCGGTCACATTTTCTTTAACATAGGATGTTTACGTTCAGAGCTGAATATATTTGAACGTAATTCAGACTTTTCAACTCTATTTTCAATCTAAATCCATCGAGATTAAATTTTTGCGACTTAATTCAATTACAAATGGAAGACGTTAGACAGGTTTACTTGCAACGGCATGACATGAAAAGTTTTCCTTGTAAGCAAATGTAATGACCTATCTGGGTCATAAAATTTTACATGATGGTTCAAGAAATGCCATAAACGATAATGTAAATATAAGTTCACTTGTAATGCAATGCTACATTTCTCTAACCTTGTAGATTTACAGTACGAAATGATATAGAATGTGAATGGAGGTTTACATGAAACAAGCTTTATAATTACATGAAAACCCCCGATTCCTTTCTACCCATGCTCTCACATGTAAGGTTACATGGATTTTATTAGTTGTGATTATTTGTTTATGTTTTTACATGTATTTTCGAGTAAGTTTTATTTTCGTGTCAAAAAATTTAAAATTCCGTGCAACGTAACATTACATTTTTTTTTCGGTGTAGGGATCATTTTAGAAATCTTTATCTGAAAAATGATGATAGTATACCATTGTTATGAAAATATGGTATTATGAAGTTCATATAACACTCTAATGATTTATGTTTTGGAATGTATGTTTTCGTTTTGTTTTTTAATGTCAGAAACATTTAAAAGTGATCAAAAAAAAACTTCAAGTCGTATTTTGTGAAATTTTTAAAACAAAGTTCAATAACTGAAAATATTATTTCGTTAAGATTGTTTGAGCTTTTAGCATAATTTTTTTGATCCATTTAGCACATTTTTCTACAACATTTGATTTTTGTAAGTCATTTTCGAGATATAGCAAATCAAGTATCCTCATTCTCTCCTATATAGGGGAGAGTGGGGATACTTAATCCCCTTTTCTTATTTTCACCATATCTTTTTGGTTAAATTTAGCAACTCGCCGTCTTTGACATTTTCTGACAGCTTGTAACTTCAAGTTTCTATGCTCCAAAAATCAGAACGATACTTGAACCCGTTGATGAACTAGAAGCCTTTTCGTGGGAGTAAAAATATTGCGATTTTTCTGAAGTTAGGAGAGACTTGATCCCCTATTGAAGGAGACTTGATCTTTTATTCAGGAAGCCCTAATCCTTGTATAAAAATCAAACAAAACCCCGAGATAGAATATTAATTGACTATTTTGGTCATGTTTGTTCTCATTTCACAATTTGTAGTAGACATAAGAAGAAAATTCTATAACTTTGTCTCAGCGCTAATAACATTGCATGCTTAATGGCGCTATTTTTTATAATTAAGAGAAAATTAATTATTTTTGCTCTTTTCTTCAGACCATTAGTAATTTCGTAATCAGCAATCATAACGATCAATTCAGAAGAAGAATATGCCTTTTGGAAGGGGGATCAATTGTACCCAACTCTAGGGGATCAATTGTACCCATAATAAACATTATAGAAAACTTTTTTGGAAAAAGTTGAGAGTTTTCCATTGCTTTGAAAATATGGCGTTATGAAGTTCATTTTACGCTCGAACGATTGATACAGTGGAACAAATATTTTTTTCATAATTTTCCCATGTAAGGAACATTTTAAAGTGATGAAAAATGATCTTCAAGTTACATTACAGTTCAATTACTCAAACAAATATTTTGTTAACATTTTTTAAACTACAAGCATTGTTATTTTGCTCATTTTTCTAGAACATTTGATCTTAGTAAGACATTCCAGTTTCGAGATACAGCTAAGGAATCAAGTATCCCCAGGGATCAAGTATCCTCATTCTCCCCTAAGATTTTCTGTTCACGAACCGGTCAAAAGAAGAAAGAAGGAAGGATCGCCCATTTATCGTAAATCAGTTCACTTAAATCGTAAATGTCAAATAAGCGTATTCTCAACTATTTGGAGACATATTTACGAATTGACTAAACTGCTATCCGATTCAACTTTTTTGGGCAAAGCTTGTCGTAAATGAATGATAGAAAATCACTCAATACCAACTTGTTTACGATGGTTATTGAAAATGTCTTAATATTAGATAATATTCGATTTGGATTATCATTTCTATTTTTCTTTCTATTTCTATTACGATTTCATGTAAGCTGGGAAAAAAGCAATTTCTGTGGGTTTGTTTGTCCTCTATAGGCTCATCCGTCCTAAGAGCTAGAGAGCTGAAATTTGGCATGCATGCTCATTAGGACCAGGAATGATGAAAAATGTTTTCAGATTTTCGGATGACCCCTTTTGAAATCGTCCATACAAGACAAATATTGTTTTTAAGATATTGTCGTTATTATACATCGGATTGTAATGAAAATTTGGTCATAAGTGTTTTGAGGGACGAGCAAGGTATCAAATTGAGAAACAGAGGCCGGTCAAAGGGGTCGTCCATATCAACTGTTTAGTGTTTTTTTTTTCGATATTAGCGTTATTATACATCGGATTGTTATATAAATTGACACATGTGTGTTTCGAGGGACGAGCAATCGATTCCAGGTATTAAATTGAGGAACAAGGGTCTGTCAAAGGGGTCGTTCATATCAACTGTTCAATATTTTTGCGATATAGACGTTAATACTCATTGGACGTTATCACATAAAGAACCAGAGAACGGGACCCGAACAAACATGTGTCGAATCCGTGGGTAAGAATTCAAATTGTCGGCCATTTTAAAACCGTTGAAATTGGCTCGAAAATCGTGCCACCTACTGGCTCTTAGCTAATTTTATTTTTAAGATGTTCATTTTAAAATGAATTGAGCGTGAAAAATCCCAATAAAAAAGTTGTTGTCATTCTCAGAAGCAGAAATGCAAGATGATTTTGTAAAAATAAAATCGAAAAAAAAATATAAGAAAATGTGAACTTTATCTTTGGGTATTGCGTACCGTAAAACGGGGTATCTTTGACCAACAATAAATTTTTGCACATTACCATCAACAACTCAGTCTATAGTTTAAATTTTTGAAAACTGTTTTCTACGTTTGAAAGTCTATAAATTGAGAATCAAATAGTCAAAATTTGGTATGTATTTGAATTTTTTTTCTGTTAGTAAAAATGTAATTTCAAAATCTTTAAATATCCACTTTTTCCAAGGCTTGCAAACAAACAGCTCTCCTGATGAAACCAAAAAGCATTTAGAAGCAAACGGGTTGTTGAATGTGAAAGAACTACTTTTTTTCTTTGTGTATGTATAGTAACAGTGCTATTTTAATAGTCTTTTTGTGATAACTTTTTGAAATTTCAAAAATAAGGACATTTTCCAAGAATTAGCATGTATTGGACAAATGGATAGAAACCCTATTAAATGGTTAACTTTGAAGAAAAAATGAAAATAGTGGGAGGGCCTAAAGGAATTCGTGAAGGTAAAATTTCATTTGTATTTTTTAGCTCAAACTATTTAGCAATTGTTTCAATTCTTAAATGTATGCAACATAATAACACTTTTATCAATTACTAGCTGATCCCGTACGAACTTCGTTTCGCTTTAAATCATTGGTACGTCAAAATGAGTTTAGAAAATGAATTCGAAATATTCGTTCAACAATTTTGGGGGAAAAATTCAACAGTGTTTAAAATCGCTATTATTACTATTACTTGAAATTCAAATTAAACGGTTGATTGGATTTTTATTAAAATTCATGAGAGAGTGGTTTCTTCTCGATCGGTTGCAAAATCTAGACATTATGGCAGAAACATTTCCTATTTGTTTATGTGCACGACTCTTTTGCTTGACCTTCACACTTAAATTGGTATCAATTAACTGCCTCGAACAAAATTATTGCACAAAACACTGAACTTTCAATGAAACCCTCTTTTTCTGTCCCGTGGCCCGAAATTCGATAATTAAATCCAATTTTACGTTCCTTACAACTCCCTTGTGCCATTTTTTTTCAAATTATATGTAAAATAACGTCAGGAACTTGAAAACAGTGAACAGTGAATATAGACGCCCCTTTCGCCGACCCTTGTTACGGAACATGCTACCTGGAGCCAATTGCTCATAGTTTATAACCCTCATCTGAACATTTTCATCTCAATCCGATGCATGATCACGACAATATCGCGAAAACAGTGAGCAACTGACATGGACGGCCTTTTTTTACCACGATTCAAAACTTGACTCCTGAAATCAGCTATCTTTTCTGTTAAACTCCCATGTGTCAATTTTCATTACAATTCTATGCTCAATCAGGAGAATATCGTAAAAACAGTGAACAGATAATAACCCCTTTTGCCGACCCCTCAGTCAAGATTTGAAACCTGTAAGCAAAAGAGCGTCCCTCAAAACTCCTATGCGGAAATTTTCATCTCAATCCAATGTAGAATAACGTCAAAATCGCAAAAACATTAAAGTTGGTTATGGACGACTCCTTCAGCCGACTTCTGATCCGCAATTCGAAACTTGAAATCGATTGCTCGTCCCTCAAAACACTCATGTGCTAATTTTCATCACAATACGATGTATAATAACGCCAATATCGCAAAAACATTAATCAGTGAATATGGACGACCCCTTTGGCCGACCCCTGACCTTAAATTTGATAACTGTAATCGGTTGCTCGTCTCTCAAAACACTCATGTGCAAATTTTCATCACAATCCGACGGAAAATAACGTCAATATCGTGAAAACAATATTTGTCTTGTATGGACGACCCCCTTCAGAAGGGGTCGTTCAAAAATCTAAAACAACACTGCTGTGCCATCCCCTGACATCGGGCCCAACGAGAGCTGATATCCGATGTCAAACAAAAACGAAGAAGAAGAAGAAAAATCTAAAAACATTTTTCATCATTCCTGGTCCTAATGAGCATCCATGCCAAATTTCAGATCTCTAGCTCTTAAGACGGCTGAGTCTATAGAGGACAAACAAACAAACAAACAAACAAACAAACAAACATACAGATAATTGCTTTTTATATATATAGATAAATGTTTTTAAAGAAAACTTTAAAAGCTATATAAAATTGAAAAACTAGCATTTGTAAATGTTATGAAGGTGTTTTGAATCCTTTATGATCAAGAAAACTCGTTAAATCCGTCAAAATAGAGATTGATCATCCGTCGCGTGGGTCTTTGCCGATTTCCATCAGAAATTTGTTGTTCGTTGTGCGTTGCTTATGTTTTTTGTAGTCAAGGCTCGCAAGGCCCGAGATTGATCAATGTAACTCCAAAGCATCAAACAAAGACGAAATCGATTTTTTTTATCAATTAAGTGGTCCCATAGATTTCTGCATCCATGTTTTACGTTCATTGGAGTCCAGTACTGATTTAAAAAATATGAAACATGCCCCATTCGCTTTAACAAAAAAAAAAGTCGGAAAATATTGAAAAAAGTGATCAATATTACCCCGGATTACGGCACTTTATCTTTGGGTATGTGCGTACCCGGAAAAACTAAAGTTGCAAAATATACCTTCATCTTATTTGAAAAGATATATTTTCAATCAATTATATAAAGATATCGATTTTAAATGGCTTAAATATTTTGTACTGGTGCAGTGCTGATTTTGTTTAGCTGCTCAATATGGTGCGTTGTGAAATTATTTGGTGCGGAAATACTCCGGGAAGTTCCGGAAAATCTTTTCACTGCTTTCCAAAACAGGAGTCATTGTAACTAAGAAATTATTCAAAAACTCTGTTCTGAAAAATAAATGATTTTTTTTCTCATAAATGCCAGAACTGGGTTGAAGCTTGTTGTTCCGATGAAGCCTCCAATCTTTTTTCTGAACATGGTTCGAAAAGCTTTAAATACGAAAAAATATGTGCAGAACATTTCGAAGAATCTTCTTTTCAAAATCCAAACAAAGTTTCAATACGGTAGGTTAATCATTAAAATTTTCAACGAGTAACTCACCCATTTGATAATATTTTATCAGACTTCTCCCAGGAGAACTTCCTGTAGCTAGATTCCAAGATGAGTTTATCAATCGAAATCCGAGCGGCTCAGCTATTCAACTAGAAGAATTTTTAGATTTCCAGAACTAATACTTGGAAAAGGAACAATTAGAAGAGGAATACTTGGAAGAAGAATTCTTGAAATCTGACGAAGTATCAATATCTTCTGTTGCATCATGTAAAAAATCCGTTGAATTTCGTCAAGAATGTGCATCATTTGAAGAACCATTTTATCGATCATAGGAACAACATAATTTTGAATCCCCACAATATATCGTAGAAGAATATTCCAAAGATGAATTTTGGAACACTGAAGTAGAAGTTGATAAAAAAGATGATGTAGAAAATAATAATAATAACTATTAGGAATATCACTTCCCAACTGCTCAGGACAGTGGTGGGATAGAGTTATCTTTATTCATGTTTCGTCTGTGAGGTCAGTAGAATACAACTATATTAATTAGCGATAGCTAATTGCCACTTTCCACTTCTTTTATTTCCTAACCGGGAAAGTACTCTAACCTTCTCAATGAGTACGAGTACCCTTACCCAGAATATCTGACAACACTGTTGTGTCGCCACAAACCCAATTCGAGTATTCCCGCCTAACCGTGTGATGATGTAAACATTTGTACCGCGATTATCGTCATCACCTGTCATCAGCAATCATTTATCTATTGTTCTCGATTGCGAATTGGAAACAGTAAGAGGAACCAAAACAAACAATGTTTTGGTTCTGCTCGTGGCAGCAGAAGTTTGCTGTTCCGCTGTGCTGCTGCTGTTCCGGAGGAAACCGTAAGTTTCTACAAGATTCACTTTCAGTATCAAACAGGAAAAGTAAGTAGACTATCGTCAAACGGCGTAACATTGATCACCGGGGTTACTTTGATCAACATGAAATTATTCTAGATAATCATCAATAACTAAGTCTAAAGTTAAAATATCTCAAATTTTCTTCTGCGTTTAAAAACCTATAAGTTAGGTTACAAATTGGAAAAAAATTGGTTTTTTTTTTCAAAATTTCAAATGTAAGTAAAAATGTAATTTTTTTTTTGAAGATTCTCAAACAAACACCCTTTCTTGAAATCAAACCGTGTAGAAGCAGCAGGATGATTTATGGGAGACTTCAACTTTTTTTCTTAGTAAATGTATAGTTTTTGTTGTATTGTGAGGTAAATTCTTGATATTTAAAAAATAAGGACAATTTCCAAGAGAAAGCCAGTCTTGGACAAAATGGGAGAAACTCTATCAAATGGTAAAGTTCGATGGAAAAATAAAAGGGGAATAGTGCGAGGGCCTAGAAATTGAATGAAGCCAATATTTTATTTGTTTTTGAAGTAATAATTTTATTAGTACCGTAATCCGTGGTAATATTGAACACTTTTTTCAACATTTTTCGATTATTTTGTTTGAGTAAAGGGAAAGTGGCATGTTTCATATTTTTAAAACCAGTACTGGACTCCTATGAACGTGAAACATGGTTGCAGATATTTAATAGACTAAATTTGATTTAAAAATCGATTTCGTCTCTTTTTTGAATTTGAAGCTATGGGGTAAAATTGATCAGTCTCTATTTTGACGCTTTTAACGAGTTTTCTTGATCATTAAGGTTACAATACACCTTCATAATATTTACTAATGCTTATTAATCAATTTACCTTGCTTTTTAACGTTTTCTTTTAAAAACATTTATAATCTAAAAAAGTACTATTATGTTGCATACATTTAGGGGTAAAAACTAAAATAATTGCTTAATAGTTTAAACTACAAAATACAAATAAAATTATACCTTCACCCATTTTAAGATTTTGAAATAACATTTTTACTAACAGAAAAAATATTCAAATACAAACCAAATTTTGCCTATTTGATACTCAATTAAAAAGCTTTCAAGCGTAGAAAACAGTTTTCAAAAATTCAAACCATAGACTGAGTTATTGATGATAATGTGCCAAAATTTATTGTTGGTCAAAGTTACCCCAGTGATCAATGTTACCCCGTTTTACGTAATGTTTAAACATTGAGCCCCTTTATTTATGCAACATCATTCGATTTTAATTGTTGTGCGGCCTTTTCACATTAAGGACTGCAATGTTGTTTGTATATAGGACCGCGAAGAACTCTTAACAAAGAAATACATAAATTCATAAGGTAATTTGTATCCTTTATGATCAAGAAAACTCGTTAAATCAGCCAAAATAGAGACCTATCAATGTTACCCCGAAGCATCGAATTTTAAACAGATACGTAATCGATTTTAAATTCAAATTTAAAGTAGTCTAATAATTTTCTGCTACGATGCTATGAACGTAAATAGGAGTCCAGTACTGGTTTTAAAAATATGAAACATGCCACATTCCCCTTAACAGAAAAATAAATTGAAAAAAAGTGATCAATCTAACTCCGGATTACGGTAACGCTGAATCCCTTTCGTAATTTTCGCATGAGATGTGAAACAACCTCATAAAACGGAAGAAATACGTTGGTTTTTCAGATCAAATGTTTTTCAACAAAAAAATGAGTACACTTGGTAAAATTTCACAAAAAGAAAAGTAGGCCATTTTTTGATCCAATAAGAGTACATGTAATCTTAAAGGAGTACGTATGGTATCCCTAAGCTAGCAGCTAGCTCAACTCAAATTGCTTCAGGAATGTATTCTATCATTCGAACGAAATACCCCTAAATGTATACAGTGGATTCCAATGTTGGAAACGTTTTCACCAGTAACTTTTTGCGATCCGGGTCGATCCCAACAGAAGTTCTCTGGTACAGAAGATTTTACTCCAAAGAAAATCCCTCTGAATTCACCGTCTTCAGCTGTTTTCTGGTGAACAATTAACATTCCATCAGTGAGTCTTCATAGTTGATTGAATCTCTATGACGAAGCTATAAACTTTCTATGGTAAACACAACTCGCCGTATCTTATCCATGTATGGCCGTGGATGGATTTTTTGCTTGCTTTTGATATGTACACAGCCAGATCTTGTCAGCATCCCGGTGAATAGTAAAAATACATTTACTATTCATCTTATCAAGGCCGGGCCCACTGTGCAGTATTGGACGCAGAGACAACTGGAACCAGGGGAGGAAGAAACGTGGACAACAGTACCATACGTTCCCATGTTCATTTAATATTTAATCGTTGGGAGCATAGATGCTAAGATATTTCTAAGAAAATTCTTTAATCATTATACACTGTTTAGTTATGGATCCTTGTACCTTCATATCAGGTCATCGACCATGGTTATAGCGCCACTGCTCGCTTTTGAAAAAAATTTTAAGAGCAGAAAAATTATTAATACAGCACCGAAAACCTTAGATTTTTTCCATTTTAAAAGATTTAGGCACCAAAAAGAAATACATACACATATGAACACCAAGATTACCTGTTTCCTGCGATTTGAATAGCCAACTAATGAAAACATAAACAACATTCACTGCACCTGCATAATTTCAATGAAGCCAATGCGTCGGAATTTATGGATTATGTTTTGCATCAAAGTGTTCAAAAAATACCTATTTCAAAACTTTTAGATGCGTGTCTTTCAGTAACTTATTGATTTACTAACAAAACCAGCCCAGCTGTCTATAAAGTGACCAAGTAAACGCGCATGCAGTCCGCACAAGTGGATGACAATAATAAATTTTTCGTTTTTATGAGAAAATATTACTAAAACGTCATGAGAAATAATGTTGAGAGAAAAAAAAACTAAAATACTTGATGCATTTTGATGATCAAAGCAACCGAACCCTATAACGATTTTTCTAGCTGCTGAAAACAAGCATAGAAAACAAAATTCGGAATCTTTCGAATGTGGAAACTTTTCTTGTTAACCAAATTTCAGTCCAGTACAGAAGCTTAAGACAAAGTAGAGTAAAAGTATCCAAAGTATTGAAAAATATAATCGGAAAGCTCTCACCGTGAATTCCTGGCCTTGCCGTTCTTGTCGACTGCCGTTCTCCGTATTGAAGCATCCATTGTTGATGCATGTCAAACTTTTTCTGATACAAATCACTCGAACATTTTGAATTTCACTCCACACATCAGTTCTTATTGACACGATAAAACAAACATTCTATTTCTCACAAATTCCACTTTCCATTAGGAAAAAAATTAGAAAAAAAAATTAAAACTGCAGAGCGACGAGCAGACAGAAAAACGCTTCCGCACTCGAACAAGGCCTACTCGGAAACTCCCGTATGGCCGTGGATGGATTTTTTTTTTTGTAAAACGGGTTGTGAAACGGTGAATATAGTCTTGAAAAATAATTCGGCCTTCATGTCGAAAACTTCGAACTCCTTTTTGACGATCTTACGGTTTTACAAAAATCAACGTGGATAATAGATGGATTTTTCTTCATGCTGGCTTCCACTGCTGCATGGAAACTATCAGCCGCCATGAAAGTGTTTGTTCAGAAATTGTTCAGATGGAGCAAAAGTTTCTCCATCTGAACAATTCTTGAGTTAATCAAAAGGTTTACATGGAGAAACATCTACCAATTTTTGTTCTGGGCTGAACAGTTATCCAGCCATAATGTGAGACATTTTGCACTTCTGAATTTGCTAATGACGCTGTACGAACGGATGTCATTAGCAGATCGTCTTGCGATAGATTCGTTCCAAAGGGAACGAAATGGGCGTATGTTCCAACCGGCGAAAACTTTTCATTGAAGGCTGATAAGAGCTGTAAAAATATGATTGACTTCAAACCGCCAAGCCGAGGAAGCTGGATTACCTGTAAATGAATTACACTAACTTTTATGTACAGGTATCGAAAGAAAAAAAAATTAAAAAATTACTTTCGGTAAATCAACAGCAAGAACAATATGGTTTGGTTCAACGACCTCGCCAAACTTCCTGTATGCTGCCTTGGATTGTTCTACGCATCGTAAATGCGTTTTTTTCGCAGATAAAACAAAAAAGGTCATCGGTTGGAACATTATGAGCAGAGTCTTTCTTGTGCTGTTCAGCCATCACACAGGACTCGCATTGCTTATGCCCCTGCCTGACTTCACGAAGGATATGTTCATTTTTTTTAAGTACTTGGCAGTAACATCCATAACTGACCTTATCATTGTTTGTACTTAGGAAATTTTCATACATTCCCTTTTCCGTGAGGTCGGATGGCAGATACAATCGGTTAGGCGCATGTTCCCTTCCATAATGTGAGATGGTTAGTTGAAACGTTTTGATGTGGACAGCAACTTCATCACGCTAAGCTCATGCTTGCCTCATTTACTGACCACTGTTCCATCAGCATCAAATTTTAGCGCACGGTAGATCAGATTTCTGTTATCAAAAATTGAAATTATTCATCTTAATAGGTATTAATCAAAATTAATCAAAAGAGGTCCTTATCAAAGCCTTTTCCATACCCTAGGGTCTTCAAGAAAAATTTCCGACATACCGGGATTACCTCTCTACTAGCCGATGTCAGGGTACCATCACGTCACTATCTACCGCCCAATTAAGCGGTTTCTCAACTTCAAATATGTGTAGCAAAAAAACGATAACACACTTTTATTCACTTTCTTTTCGAGTTAATCTCAAGATTTTTCTTTTTTCTTCAATAAAAAATTTAGTGGAATGCGAATAATGCATACTTTTCAAAATAACTTACACAACTTGGGGATGTTAAAAGGGCCCTTATACCACTGCTTATACCGCCCACTTTATCAAGAAAAATCTATCTCACAAGATGAAAACGTAATCAAACTGAATACTATTTATAACTTACACTACACAATTGACACAATACATGCGAAAAGACAAAGAAATTGTGCGTGACTGGTCTTTAGGAACCAAAACGATTGTTTACATACCAATTACCGCCCATCACTAACCGCTTCAAAGTTTGATGGTTGTTTTATTGTGAAGAGGAAATAAACAAAAAAAGTGAAACTGCAAATTCTGAAATTGTTTGTCAAGAATAAGCCTTCGGCTGAACTGAGGACATCGGTTCGAAAGGAAGGATAAGGTAAATGTTTTGTGTATGTTTTTTTCTTCAATTTTCTTCAATAATTTTTTTTGTTATAACATACCTTTTTCATTATTGAATTTCCATTTTTTTTTATAAACTAATCTATATTTCATTTTCGTCTCTTAGCTATTTTTTTTTTAATTTTTACTAAGCTTCCGCTTTTTTGATTTGCCGTTTTGTATGACATTCATAATTTGTAGCTTTGCTTTGATCAACATATTTACGTACTTATTGGCCAATACCCCAGCACACTATGTACAAAAAAAATACTAATCAAATCAATTTCAGAAAAGTTTCAAAATAAAACGTCTAAAATTTTCCGTTTATTTCCAAACACACCTTCCTTCAGCAATTTTTTGAAGTTAATTTCTACAAAGAGACTTTTTTTTATAGTGAACATAAAATATTCCATTTTACTGAAGAATCGTAGCGTTTGAATTCTGAAAAAAATTGTTGATTTTGAATGTACACCTTCTTTATTCTCTTGGTACCGTTGAATACACTCAGCATGAGTTAGTGTTGTGACTTACGGTTTCTCCCTACCTTGGATCCTCCGGAGACAAGCGATGAGGATCGGTCCGATCCAGCAGCAACCGCCGTCGAAGAACCAGAACAGTTTGTTTTCGTTCTGTTCTCATTGCGCCAATTCGCAATTGAACAATAGATCGACTATTCTTGATGACAGATGATGATGATAAACACGGTACAAATGTTTACATCATCACACGGTTAACACGAACGACTGAAACTAAGTTCGTGGTAACTCTGAATATTCTCACTGAAATGAGTAGTTTCTCACTAACTCATTCAGAAATGAGTTCTTCCTGGATAGGGAATATGATAAGTGGAGAGTGCGACAATAGCAATCGCTAATGAACTGTGTAGTTATGTGATAACTAGACTGGCGAAACATGAATTAAGATACTATAGAAACTATATTACCTATATACACCTGCGTTTTTCAACAGCTAGCTTTCTCGATAACCAACTAGGCGTATAGTAGATACTATTCGCCTGGTTGATATCAAGTTCCTCTTTTCTCATCTTTGTTTCCAGGTTTTCGCTTGACTGCCACTCTCCTTTTTTCTTGTATTGCAATTGGTAAATGGTATCAATTTTAATTCACGAACAGCAAGGTTGTCAACCATATAATCATATAATGGTTGAGCTCCGGTTCTACGTTTCGAAGTTTTTTCGGAACCACTAGTTGATTGACAACCATAGCTTTCAATGCGGATGTGAATTGACGTGAATCAGGGTGATTATTATTAACGTTCTTCCATCGAAGTGTAGAATGAAAATGTTCCAAGCAATCTTGAGTCAAGTTCCTGGTTCTTAGATGATGAAATCCGTAGCGATCGTGTAATTCTCTCCACAACTGTTCTAAACAACTTATATACAGTAAGAATCCTTCAATGAAGTAAGGCTTGCGGGATTGTAGCGGCAAAGATTTGAAATTTGATTCCTAATTTGATTCCTGACGTACTTGTTAAAATTCTTCATAAAATTTCAATCTTTTAACGCAGTTAACGGTTGGAAAAAGGCCAATTTGAAAAATAAGAACTTTTACTAATACTTACCTCACACACTTCGTTGCAGGCTTTAGGGTCAAATTTTAGTGTCTTCAGTTTTTTCTTTACTTCATTATTTTCATGAAACTCTAGTGCTCTGATCCAATTCGAAGTAGTATTTGTAATACCTGCATATCCAGAGAAATATTGAACCCTTCGGATTTATGATACAAAAACTTTCACAGCAAGCGCTGTGTTCAGGCGGATACTGGGAGGTTTGGGTTCTCAACATATGACGGGAATCCAGCGCATACCGATTCACTCAGTGTTTGTGCCGCCAAGTTCTACCTCATTTCTGCAAACTAATTACGTCCACATCGTGAGCACCTGGGCATAGATGACGTGATTATCAAAATCGATTTTGTTTTCCCATCAATCATGGACATAACGAACACATGGTTTATTATGAACTGTTGTTCATTATCGAGGATCAAAACAGTTTGACGTAAAGATTTTATTTGATCATTCGTGATGTTTTCCTCTTCGCTAAACGATTCTTTAGTTTCCTTTTTGAACATCAACCGTATTGGTTTACAATGCCTGAAAATTATTTTTTGTTAAATGTGTTTTAGAAGGTTTTAAAAAACAGTGTTAACCTGCTTGAACAAGGAACTATATGTTTTCCTTAAAATTTCGCTCGACAGTTTCTTTTTAAGTTGCAAAGGAACTATTGCCGCGAATAAAACTGATAAGTCACTTGAATGATCACCTACAAACGCTTGGTTGTACTGAGCATGACCACTGCTTCCATCAGTTTCCCATTTGTGAAGCAACTCGAGATCATTCGTTGAATCGAACGAGCTACCACGTCTCCGAAGTATTTCCAGTAATCGCTCAGAATCGTGATCCACTAGAGCTTGCAACCTAACCTCCCTCCTTCGGTGTCTATCACTACCGCATTTTTAGGAGGGTATGCTTTTTGCTTCGCTTCCAAAACCTTGTGGTATGCTTGCAAAATATCGGATGAATGCTGTTTTAATACGGACTTTATCAAAATATATTGATTTTTACTGAAATGCCCTTCAATAATCGAAGACACAGCTTCTTCTGCATTAATAACAGTGGGCATGACTGGTGGATTTTTCAAATTAATCATAGTTTCGGCAGCAATCGAAGGATTTTCCCCAACCAAATTGATTCAAAAAAAAGAAAGGTTTAGAAGGAAATTTGATTCGCTTTTCGTCGAAAATGGTACCAGTAAAAAAAAATTATGACATATAAAAAACATGATTGCTATGATCGAAACCGCGGTGGAACGTTGCGAAACTAGACGACGCGTCGCGTCAATTCGGCCAAGAAAAACTTACCGAATTCAAACCAAATCTGGACCAATTTGAACTGCCAGGTCTTGTCTTCGACGCTGCTTTTAGCAGCAGGGAAATGGTCCGGAAAATCGGACGTTTTTTAACTGACAAGCTTTCTTTTGACAGTAATCGGTCCGATTGTCAGACGCGCTCCGATCCGGGCTCAAGCAGTCCACACTAGGCAACCTGAACTTTTGTTATAAGACGACTTTGTTGTCTGTTGTAGTTGTTGGAAAAAATAAAGTCTCGTCCACATTCGGCAGCTTGAAGTACGATTTCGGTTGCTGAGACTTGTTTATGTTTACATTTAGAACACGACGATGAGATGCATATCTCATGTCTCCCGACAAGTGTGGGAGACATATCGGTTAAAGTATATCTGGTTGAAAGGTAAGCCTTTTAAATAGTAATAGCAATTACTAAATCATATATAATGAGATGATATATAAAGCGTTATCTTTTTAGCTGCTCAAAATGGGTCAGTTTTTGCAACTCGCCGGAATTTTTCAAGGAATTCAAATGTGGAAATACTCAAGATGTTAAAAAAAAGGAGTTTAAAAACGGTGTTATCTGCAACATCCATGAGCTCAGATGGTTGTGGAACGAATTGAAAAACAAGTATTACTATGACAACCTCTGTACAAATTCCTTGTAGAAAGATCCTGTAGGTAGAGAGTCTTGTTTTTCTGATGTACGGAGATGGTGTGGAAAATTGACGCTGCTAATGCTTTTATTTCGGAAATGCATTTAGGTTGTCTGCATTATCTGCCAAGAAAATTAAGTCCAGATTCAAACAGTGAGCGAGATAACTCGGATCCAATAATTCAAGAACATTTAGAAACAGAATCAAGTTCACTACAGATAACAGCTCAGTGTTCTAAGAATCACAACGGTGAATTTGAATGAAAAATACTCAATAGGGGAGCTTAATGGCCTCATGTATATTGCTGGCGCTGCAAGTCGAAACTTACGTCAAGCACAATGTTCCGAAACATTATTGTTTTTTTTTTGTTAAAGCAACATTCAAGCCTTTAAATTAAACGATATTGAATCATCTCTGCCTACAAACAAAAATTCATAAAATTTCTGTTTCAAATCCGGAGAACTGCCAAACTTCGTTTAAAAGAATTTATTCCACACGACACTTATTCAGAAGCGATCTGCCAAAATTATTTTGTTATAGTAGTAGATAGAATTTTTAACACTCTTATTAAACGCCTCATTTGAAGAAATGCTTTATCGATTGTCACCAGTGAATCAAAAATCGCCTACTATCAAATGATAATGACATTGTCCCAACTCGAACTTTCCATGACTTCAAGTCTCAATCCGATAACTTTGACATATATCGTTCCGGAACCGGCTAGATTGGCCACGGCCTCGACCTAGTGTCCTTTTACTACTTCCACTCTACTTCTAGCATGGTTCCCCTTAAAGTTAGGCCAAGAGCTCTTCTCAGATAGTTAATGATCTGGTCACATAATTTTTCATTATTACGAAATCAGATATATTACCCACATAAGCGAAGCGGATTGTCCCAAGTTTTAAATTTCAGGACAATTTCACATTAGAATTTGTCATTATCTTCTCAACGACGCGACAATTCTTGATCCTACCTTTTTCATTTTGTCATGCTACACATACGGAAGAGACAAAAGGTTGTCGCACAGAGAGAGAATAAAAACAAAACCACACGTCTATTTTGTCGCTTGTTTTGAGACAATACTCGCTAACTTTCAGCTACTCAGTTCAAAGTGACGGTTACTCAGTTGTCGCCAAAACCGCACCTACTCAGTTCTGACTAAACGGCTTTTACTCAGAACTGACTAAGAGCAAGTCCAATGGTGTTGGGAAAAAGTGGTAGGAATTTTGACAGCTGTAGCACAGATGGGAATTTTTGTATCGTGAAAAATAGACCAAAAATGTTGGCCGTCCACCGGTGTGATACAAAACGAAGATATAAAATAGGGGGCAACCAGCGATGCCAAGTGCATTTGCTGTTCAGTATTTTTACTATTTTTTCCTTTTTCGAATTGATCGTTTAAAAATTGAAATCAAATTCACTTTATTGAAATAGTAGTGCTAATACCATTCTTAAAACTTTTTCTAAGTTGTTGAGAGAGTTTTGCATTGGATAAGTATACAAGTTTCACTTAACTGAGCATGTCTCATCTATGAAACAACAGCTTTGTTGATTTTGTTTGGTTCCGGCACAATTTTTTTTTTTGCATAAACGCTTACAAATCTTTTAAAAAAGTGCTAATTTTCTGTCGAAACGTAAAAAATGTGCATCAAAATTTCTATTTGCCTGACCTAGGTTATTATATGGTAATGGTATTGTAACGTTCTTCCAATGCTATGAGTAAAATTCTCGAAATTGTATGAGCAAGTAAAGCACAAATGAAAGTGAATCTGGTCTTTGATGGACTCTTCGAATTTAAAGGTTTTACATATAATTTAAATTAAGTGTTTTTGTGTGGTAACTTTTGATACAGACTTATATTGGTAGACCGTTTCATTTCTCGTTCCTTCTCTGAAAATCCAACCAGGTCCCACCTGTGGAACCGATATTAGAACCGTTCCTGACCGTGTTTCAGCAAAGGAATCTGTGATCTAATCCACCGGAAGCCAAACTGGGGCATTCCGGCAGCACAACCTAAAATTTGGAATATGGGGTTTAATTATAAAACAATTTGCGTTTGATATGATTGACACTCGACGAATTAACAGCGAGGGTTCCGTTTTCTAAAGATAATGGACCATTGAAGGCGGCGTTCAAATTTTGATACCGGACATTCCGACGGAATAACATTTTTCAAATTAAAAAATGAAACTCCTACTCCAGAAAACCGCTCAAACAAACAAAATTTATTTACCTAGCTTTCTGGCATCTCTGCGCCTCGAAATGTATGATAGCTGTGTGAATGGATTAAATCGGCACTGCGTTATTCGTCACAAGCGTGTACGCAGGCAGTCAGTGAGTCGGCTAGCGAGCGAGCGAGTCGAGTAGCGTGTGTGATTCTCCCGGTAGTTCGTGAACAGTAGACTCTCTGGTTCTACTTCCGGGCTTCGGAGCTCCGGACCGGTCTGCACATTTGGCGACCGTGACCGGTAATTTCTTGCTAACCTTTTAAAACGAGAAATTATAAAAAAAAGACGAACCGTAAAAGGTAAACAAACGCGATGAACGATTCACGCTTAATTAATTTTCATCGAACCAGATTAAAAATCAAACAGTTTATTAATGAGCCGTTTTAGAAAAAACTGATAAATGAGTAAATGATGTGAAATGTATCTTGTGACAAGTTGAAGTGAAGGAAAAAGGAAAATATAGTGCCGTAGTTGATAAATTACTTTTAGTGAAAATAAACGGGTAATGAAATAACACCGAAACAAAAATCGATAAGAAAAATTAATTAAGCTGAAATAAGAATGAAAATGACAGATTAAGCGAGTCGAGAGGACAGCTTGATCATGTTCACAATTTCAAGCGAGTTGAGAGGATAGCTTGAAATTGAAAGGCGAGTTGAGAGGACAGCCTGAACGTATCGATAGTAATTTCAAGCGAGTTGAGAGGACAGCTTGAAATTGAAAGGCGAGTTGAGAGGACAGCCTGAAAGTATCGATAAAAATTTCAAGCGAGTTGAGAGGACAGCTTGAAATCGAAAGGCGAGTTGAGAGGACAGCCTGATTGTATCGATAGAAATTTCAAGCGAGTTGAGAGGACAGCTTGAAATTGAAAGGCGAGTTGAGAGGACAGCCTGAAAGTATCGATAGCAATTTCAAGCGAGTTGAGAGGACAGCTTGAAATCGATAGGCGAGTTGAGAGGACAGCCTGAACGTATCGATAGTAATTTCAAGCGAGTTGAGAGGACAGCTTGAAATTGAAAGGCGAGTTGAGAGGACAGCCTGAAAGTATCGATAAAAATTTCAAGCGAGTTGAGAGGACAGCTTGAAATTGAAAGGCGAGTTGAGAGGACAGCCTGAAAGTATCGATAAAAATTTCAAGCGAGTTGAGAGGACAGCTTGAAATTGAAAGGCCAGTTGAGAGGACAGCTTGAAAGTATCGATAGAATTTTCAAGTTAGTTGAGAGGACAACTTGAAAACGAAAGGCGAGTTGAGAAGACAGCCTGAATGTATCGATAGAAACTTCATGCAAATTGAGAAGACAGCTTCCAATTGAAATGCGAGTTGAGAGAACAGCCTGAAAGTATCGATATTTTCAAACGGGTTGAGAGCATAGCTTGAAATCAGAAGGCGAAATGAAGGAGAGTCTAAATGTTTTATCTTGTGGGGAATCAAGCAGCTTGAAAAAGAAATAATTGGAAATTGAGCGAGTCGAGAGGACATATCTTATCAAATTGATGATCAGAAATTTAAAGCGAGTCGAGAAGACAGCTTGGAATTTGTAAAAAAAAAGTTGGACGAACTGGAACATCTTATCAAATTGAATATCAAGCGAGTTGAGAGAACAGCTTGAGATAAGATTTAATTATGAGTCGAGTCTGGAAGCTATCATATAAGGACAACCACAATATCATATAAATTTGAAAATCAAGCGAGTTAAGAAAACAGTTTAATAAAAGATTCAACTATGATGCAAGTCAAGAAGAAAGTTTGAAATTAAGAAGAGGCGTGTCGAGAGGAAGGCTTCAAGAAGCTTGAACTAAACAATCACAAATGTACACATTTAGGAGATAACAGCACAAATGTTTTTTTTTATTTAAAGTGAGTTGACAGGACTGCATTGATAAACAAAATTCGTAGACAGCTTCCTCATTTAAGGAATAAACTGGAGAGTGTCGTGAAAGGACAATTTTGGTGTCTGATCAAATAAATAATCAGGTGGGTCGAGAGAGCAGCATGAAAAAAATAATTGAAAAGAGTTAGGCGAGGCTAGAGAACGGCAAAAAAAATCCTGTCCGAATGGAAAGAAAGAACGTTTATTTCTTTGACAACTGCAGTTTCATTCAGGATAACTGACCAAATATTGTTTCCAGTACATTAGTTCGAATTTTGTCAAAAGCACAGAGAAGAAGTTCTATTACCAATACTTCATGCATTACTGTAAGAAACTAGCTTTTCTGGGTGAGCACTGGAGGAAGATAAATTGGAACACAATGCACTATTTATGGAAAATAAAATTGACCTTAATGAACAGAGAATAATGTTTGGTATTTCAGATTAAACAGTAATTTTGAGTTTCTTGTTGATTTCAAAATTTTATACAACGTGGTTTCATGTTAATTCAGGGAGGCAATTAATTGAAATTCAGAAAAGATTCAGCCGTAGGCAGTGTTATAGAAAATGTTATTTCAGTTTTGACATTGTTTGCATTTTTGGAACAATTGACGCTTAAGGCACAATTTTCCGTATATTTAGATAACGCGTCGCTATAAAGCCTACCCCTATTCTGAAGATAGGTAAGCATCGACAACGCACAAAAGCGTAAGCTCTTCATACCTACTTCACATATATTTATTGATAGGAAACATGGCGGAAGCCAAGAAGAGGAGTGTTCTTGAATCGGTATTTCAAATTGTTCTGTAACGTCTCCCTGTTTTCATTATCACATTTTATTAAAAACTTTATAAAAAAAAAACGATTTTATTACAGTCTATTAGTAATTTTATTAATGTTATTTTGTTTGGGATAGGAGTGGGATGTGTGAATGGATTAAATCGGCACTGCGTTATTCGTCACAAGCGTGTACGCAGGCAGTCAGTGAGTCGGCTAGCGAGCGAGCGAGTCGAGTAGCGTGTGTGATTCTCCCGGTAGTTCGTGAACAGTAGACTCTCTGGTTCTACTTCCGGGCTTCGGAGCTCCGGACCGGTCTGCACAATAGCCAATTCAATTGGCAAGGGCATGACAAAAATTGGCTGTAGGTTTTAAAGAGTTGATTAACTTCTTTGTAATTCGTATCAATTTAAGTGATAAGAGAATTGTTTACAGAAGAAAATATTACTTTATGTTAAAATCCTGAAATTGGTCAATTTCCTTTATTTTCCCCTCAACTAAGGTTTTGAGCATAAGAAAGATGGCAGCACCGAAGCGTTTCATGCACGAATACTGTATTGCAACGCCGACTGTATCACTCGGTTCGGTGTTGCAAAACATCGTGTTTTTCTATCACCCTCGGTCAAAAAGTGTCATACGATACAAATTTTACAGCGCGAAACTGTTCGAATATCAGATTTTCCCAACACCGGTGTTCGGCAAATGTGTTGTGATGTGTTGTAAACCTTCGAAATTTCTATCTCCATCTCAACCAGTGAACTTGCTCTAACAGGGGCCGTTCACATACCACGTGGACAACTTAGGGGGAGGGGGGGTGTATAGAAATGTCCACGCTTGTCCACGGAGAGGGGGGTAGGGGTTTGGGTCATGTCCACGTGGACATACTTACTGTTAGAATCATAGAATAACAAAGCCTTCCAGTTAAAGTTTAAACAATCAAAAGCCACTTGAAAGCAAGTATTAAATATGATTATTAAGAAATTTGAAAATTTTAAAATTATTTAATATCAGGTAAAGCTGTTTCTTTTTTTTTTAAATCAGCCATTCCAATAACAAATAGGCAAAAAGTTGTGTTTTCTAACTGTCAAATGAGTTTTTGAAAAAAAAAAATTACAAATCTGTCCACGTGGACATCCGTGGAGGGGGGTAGGGGTTTGCCAAATGTCCACGCTTGTCCACGGAGGGGGAGGGGGGTGTTAAAAATCTTATTTTTCTGTCCACGTGGTATCTGAACGGCCCCACAGCCCTTTTCGCGACAACTGAGTCATGGTTACTCAGAATGCGCGAATGATTCCGTAGCGGTTTTTGGCCGGTTTCTCCATACCAGTAAGTTGAAACGGTTCAAACCCAGTATGGTTATCGATAAAAAGGATAGAATTTTATACTGTATTAATAAACAAGTCAAAATTTTGCGCAAAATCCTTTATTTTTTAAAACTTTGCCATCGTTTATTTGTTTTCACTTTTCGTTCGCCCCGAGCCGGGGTTGTTGTCTTCCTGCATGCAATATGCCACACCGGGTTGAGCTGGAACATCCGTACAGTAATTGGACGATCACCATCCTGGATCACCAACATCATTCCTGGTTTAATCCGCCGTTGCATTCGCGAAAAAGTTTCATCGATGTTTCCCGGGGCATCCACCTGCCTCCGAGTTTTTTTTTACTTTCTCCTGCAATAAGATGAAAAATGGGCTAATAATCATGAATCAGCAATAAAAATCAATATTTACCACAATAATTTCCCAATTTGTGGCTGACGAATACAACAAACGTCGAATGTCTTGAGCAAACCGAGCAAACTGATCAAAATTTATTCAGTTGTCGTCTTCAAGCACTCGAATTCGCTGAGTGCCAATTTTCATGTCGTCTGAGTAGCCGTTACTCGGAAAACTGAGTCGTTTTAGATCAAGCGACGGCTGCGTCATACAAAAGGCGATGTCTGAGTAAAATGGAGCCGGGCTCTGAGTATTTCAAAATAAGCGAGTATCAGGGACAACCCAGTAAGCGCGTTCTCTCAAAAATCGACAGAGCATGCAAACAATTGAGAGTTGAGTCACCGAACTTAGAATAAAACGGTATTTTTGGCGACACTCGAAGAACCCAAATATTCGCATTCGCTTTGCCCTGCCGGCCGAGATGCCAATTTGCCTGATTTTTCAGGTATTGCCTGATTTTTCGAGGCTCTGCTTGACAACCTGATAAACCATTGAATTTGCCTGATTTTTGGAAATATGCCTGATTTTTGGAAATATGCCTGATTTGTCTGATTTTTGCGAATGTGATAAAAAATGCGTAGTAAGGAACTGGATTAGGTACCACTGCTGAAGTGAAAAAGTGGAAATGTGGCTGAATCAAAACAAATCAAAAGATTCCCTTGAATTTTTAATTAAAAAGGGGAATTAAAGAGAATCTTTCGATTGTTTGGATGCTTTGATTCAGTAGAATTATTCAACCAACTAGGCTCACAACACAGATTATAGAGAAAATGAGGAGCGGTGACCAAAAAAAAGACCATCACTTTCAGCGAAATTCCGTTACTTTATTGTAGCCTGATTTTTATTTCACCAGTTCCCTGATTTTTGAAAAAAAATGTTGGCAACCTTGCCTGCCGGGATACCTACAGATCCCTGCAACGTTACACGATTTGTCTATGTATCGTGTGACCAACATCTTTTAAATATGTGCTCGTGAATCTCGTTTTTAAGCTTTTTTTTTCCTCAGATTTAAGCTTTTTTTGCCTTGAGAGCATAGGAGATGAAAGCTCAAATCTGGAGCAAAAAGCTTAAATCTGTCAAAAAAGGGGAAATTTGAGAGATGTGCTCCATACGGTTTGTATAGCATTGCCGGGAAGTGGATACCTAGAGGCAACGAATACGAATGCGTACATGCGAAATCAGTTTGAATCGTACACTCGTACGGTGCAGTCGTAGCAGTCGACTTCTCAGGCAGGCAAACACGCGTTTCGAAGTCTCGAAGGGAAACATACTAACACGATTCGGATTGTTTTCGTGTGTTTCTCTGCAGGGCGTGTCTTAGATTATTTCGTGGCACTCACTCAAGGCACGCGTATGGTGTGTTCCTCTCTGCCGATTAGATGATGCAAAATCGCAAGAGAGATCGTTACGATCCCTCTGTCGATTTGAGTTACCTCTCTGCCTATTCAGGTTTACTGGGAATTTGATTCACTGATTGTCAACAGCAGGGACCGAAAACAGCTTTGAGAGTGAAAAAACATGTACATAAATTTTTAGTATTTCATTTGTCAGATGTTGGAATAAAAAGTCGTAAATGTATTATGGGTTTAATTATCCTACTTATTTGTAGTCCTGTAGAAGCAACTCAACTACGTTGTTTAATAACTCCGTTTTAATTTTTATCAACATTATTGATTTCAAAATATTGTCTGAAGCTGCATTCTTGTGTTGCTCAAAATGTGTTTCATTCTGCTGATCAGCCGCTCAACCGTCACCTGAGTTGAAGGTGCAGAAAGTATTTTTTTCCACGCTATACAATTGCGGATTGGAATACCGCCTCTAGTTCCAATACTCGATCACATCAAAGTCTGTGGATTGACTAGTTGACGGTTGCGAGGCAGAGCGAATGTCGAACTTCGGGCGATTCTTAAGTTTCACTAATTCCATGATCAGTGATTTCTCAGTTTCCCTAAAAGTTTCATTCCTCTGTTCATCAAAAATGGCCATTACATAATTTTCCACAAAGTCATCACCATCACTTTGAAATTACTGACCACGAATTTACTTGGAGCATAAGGGCATTTTCCAACCCAACGTCGCATAAGCACTCGTATTTTTTAACTCCGTTTTCACCAGTGATTGAAATCCTCACCAATTTTCTCATCAGAGGCATTCAAAATACACGCTCTGAGGCCTCGTATAGCTAAACAGGAGACGATACGTTACATTCATTCAAACCTCCCCCCATGAGGAGGATCTGCTCTGAGAGACACTATTCGTTTGCTGCCCCGAACGAACTCTCTCAACGTTCGGTTGCTACATGATGCATGAAGAAGACGAGGCACACATACTCATTTACGTTATTGAATTTGATGGACTCAAGCCGATAGCTGTCGTTGAGGAGAACATCTTCAACCTCGCCGCAAAGGTTGAGGCAACAACGACAACAACCGAATTTATTGCATTGCATAGGCCCGCAAAGTATGGAGCAAGGAGGGGGGAGGAAAAGGAAACGAAAACACTAGCTGCCTGCGTGCGTTTGCTGTGCAATAATAGCAATAGCAGAAAAACCTCACGCATTCGATCCAGGCACAAACGAGGAGACTCGGGTTTGCTCTGCCTTTTGAATTCGGTTCCATCAAGCTTGTAACAGGAGATGAGTGAGAGCCATTCGTTTGGTTTTTTGGATTCGCTGCCTCGAATGCATATTGCTTCGTGAAGGCGGGCCATGTTGAGAGCGTATGCATCATCGGTTTTGTCGTTTTCGCTGCCTCAAAGCAACCTTTGCTTCCGAGTAAAGCGCTGAGCGAGAGATGGTTGATCAACTCATGCTCAGCAAAATCCAATCACTGGTTTTCACCCACACTTTCCCGCACGATTCGGCGTATGCGATCAGCACAGCATATGAGCGATTCATTTTCACTTCAACTAATTTACCCTTTGTAAGATCGCTTAGCAACACTGCATTGAAAGGGGAAATGTTTTGTGAGCCAACCATGAGCTTGTGTAGCCAGGAGAGGCTCGTAGGCTCCCCAGTAAACATGAATCGGCAGAGAGGTAACTCAAATCGACAAAGGGATCGTAACGATCTGTCTTGCGATTTTGCATCATCTAATCGGCAGAGAGGAACACACCATACGCGTGCCTTGAGTGAGTGCCACGAAATAATCTAAGACACGCCCTGCAGAGAAACACACGAAAACAATCCGAATCGTGTTAGTATGTTTCCCTTCGAGAATCGAGACGTGTGTTTGCCTGCCTGAGAAGTTGACTGCTACGACTACACCGTACGAGTGTACGATTCAAACTGATTTCGCATGTACGCATTCGTATTCGTTGCCTCTAGGTATCCCGGCAGGCAAGGTTGCCAACATTTTTTTTTTCAAAAATCAGGGAACTGGTGAAATAAAAATCAGGCTACGATAAAGTAACGGAAATTTCGATAAAAGTGACGGCCTTTTTTTTGGTCACCGCTCCTCATTTTCTCTATAATTTGTGTTGTGAGCCTACTTGGTTGAATAATTCTACTGAATCAAAGCATCAAAACAATCGAAAGATTCTCTTTAATTCCCCTTTTTAAATAGAAATTCAAGGGAATCTTTTGATTTGCTTTGATTCAGCCACATTTCCACTTTTTCACTTTAGCAATGGTACCTAATCCAGTTCCTTACTACGCATTTTTATCACATTCGCAACAATCAGGCAAAATCAGGCATATTTCCGAAAATCAGGCAAATTCAATGGCTTATCAGGCTCTTATCTGATATTTAGAGTATGAAATGTCACGCAACATTTTCACTGCTCACACAGTATAAGAAGGGATTCACCTGACCAATTGAGTAGGCTTTCAAAACAATTTTTAGTGAGGGGTAATTGTGAACTAATTTCGGAACCTTGATTGTCTCTGTAACATTGGAAAACGAAGAAAATGGTGAGAATAAAGCATATAGCGGGGAAAATACAAAGTGGACACTAATCGATGCGATGCAGTTCAATCTTTCATTCTGACAGTGCCGAATAAAAAGTGAGCTTTTTTCCCATCTGATCATTTCGATCAATTCGAAAGCTTTGAAAACAGGACAAATTCATGCAAAAACAAAAGCTTTACTTCGTACAACTATTTTTAAATAAAATTTTTTACTCGAAACTCAGTCGGCAATAACAATGATCAAACGAGCTTCAAAGCAGCTGGCGGGATAGCAATATAAATTTCAATTGAATTTATTTCTCCAACATCATTAATATTTCGCTTGAAATGTTTCCTCTGTGTTCTCAATTCAGCTGTAAAGTAAGTTTCATTGCAGTTAAACTTTCCTTCGTCCAAAATGCGCTGAAATCCTTAAAATAGTCATAAAAGTTGAACTTCTTAAGTAGCTAATCTAGGGCTTGTAGATCCTGCCTGGGGTGAAATACCCTACCCTTCTTATGCAAAGAAAAAATAAAATGAAGCTCTTCGAGAAAGGGAAGTCGTAAACTTTTGAGAAGAAGAAATTCAAGAAGACAACCTAAGCGTGCCAGCCAGAGGCGTTGATTGCAAAGCTGCCAAGCCCCCTCCCGAAATGGTAATAAAAGCTCTGCCATGAACTTTAGCCATTTGGTCGCGATTAATTTAGTGTGCCCAGCTAAATAAATGCCAGCGGACGACACGAGAATGCTGCTGCTATCTATTCCCATACATAAATTCATGATGTAAAAACTGGAGAAACTGGAGAGTCTCGAAAGTTTTCAATTATAGTTTTTCCGGCAAAGTTGGGTCATCTTGTAGGGCTTACAGGATTGTGAAGTTCTTCGCAGAGCATCTGCTGGCAACCGATAAGCTTTTTCTGCATCCTTCCAAATTACTGTGTTTATCGAAGAAGTGAGCTCCAGAGTTATTTTCTCTTGATTAATGTAGTCAATTTTCGACAAAAAAAAAGCTATAAGTTCAAATTCCACGGTGAACATCTGGAACAATCGAAATGTACTGGATTATGTTAGATGAATTATTGTTAGCTTAAGCTAAAAAAAATTGTGAATAAAATTGTGGAACCCTGGTTTATGTGCACCAAATTAACTAACTTAGATTTAATTAAAAAGAATTCTTATTACACTTTCATCGTGTGAATAAACGTTAGAGCTGCAAAAATCGGTTGTTGGACAGATAGGTGAAACTTGTCATAAAGGGAAAAAAGTGCTCCCTACTCTACTGAGCTGAAAAAGCTATAGACACATTCCACCGTGACGTGAAATCGCTTTTCCGGACTTTTCTGCACTGTTATCATTCTAGAAGACAACCAATTTACTTGAAAATGAAAAAAAAATGTAGCAAACTGTCGCAAATTGAATTTCCTTCAAAATAAATATAATTTGGTCATTGTAAAATTTGAGTTGTTTTTGTTGTGATTGATTACTTTTGTGACGTGAAGTCACGCTAGAATAAACCATTTTGGACTCTAGTACATACAACTTTGATTTCCTGTTCTCTCTGAAGAAATAGAGTATCAGTGTCTTCGAATTAGTTGTAAAGAAAACTATTACCCACAATTTGATGTACGTAGCTTCTCGATTGAACAACAACGAACGAAGTTATGCTTATTTGAAGTTGTGAAATGAATTCATTCGGTTCAAACAGAACACTGTAGTTGACTGAATTCACGTCACGAATATAAAGTTATACCTGTGGTGATACTGAACCATTCTTTGGAGCCTTCAAATTATGTGTACACTTTCAAAAACGATATTCTGTTGTTCCGACCCAAGGCCTAGTTGGCTTGGATCAGGTGAGTTCCTGTCTAAGGCAACTTAAACACCAAAAAACCGCTACCGGGTCTCAATTATTCCAGGATTCACGACACAACCGACCGACTTTCATCGAACAAGCACTTTCTACCACTTACTTGTTTTGTACGTTCCTGCTCAACTGGATTGAGCTGCCGTTCACCGTAGTTTCACCCTACTTGATTCCCGATAGCAACGTTTTCACAAGATTTCAAGGCACTTTATTACAGTGAATACGAATACCTACCTACCAACAATTCAACACGACTGTACGATGCAATGTAAACATTGTCTTCACGCTCAACGAGAAAGGGCCATCGTCAAGTACACGCTCCTACGGACGAACTCATATGGATGCTGTCAGAAAAAGTATTTCTGAAGGGGCCAGTATGTTCGCGATACACGAACTTGGGTGGTGTGGCGCTATCTGGATTTGAGAAATACTAGGAGTGTGAAGTTTGAACGATGAGGCTTGCTGTCATATTGGGGCGCGTTAGCAGCGATCAAACTACGAAAGGCAGTTTCCGACAGGCCGTCTATAAAAGACCCTTTGGGAAGAAACGTGGAACTTTTCTGTTGCTGGCAGTCCAAGATGTCACTTCTAAACAAACCAATCTACGTTCTTCTATCGTTGTTATTATTGTGATCAAATCGTCAAAGTTTATTTAAATTAAGTAATATAGGTGTAAGCTAAGTTAATATCAGTGTTTCTTTCGTGAAATATATGAAGAACTTACCTGTGAATTGATTTACACGCTGAAGAAGAAACTACACTTACCATCCTGGGAATAACCATCGAACCTGAAAATAAAGAAATATTTGCCGTTTTAGACATCAGAATTACACCTGGAAGGATAGCAATCAGAGGACTTTAGCCGGCAGAAACGAGGTACTTTACAAAAACCTTAATCTTTCCTTATTTTGATTGGCACTTGAATAGCAACATATTGAGGGATCATATGTTAAAATTACTACTGTCTTCGTTTAAAGATTTACCAAAAAACACAAAATTTTTTTTTCAATCTTTTTGTATTTTTATTTGAAAATAATGAACTTATTAAAAAAAATCAACAAAATTATGCTCGATTTGTAAAAATCCGACCACCTGAATGGTAAAACAGCTTTTAGAGCATATTTTTCATTAAAAAATTTAAAAAAAATCAAATTTTGTGACGTGAATTCACTCATTCGCGCTGTTGTAACTCAGCTAGTTTCCAACCGATTTCTATAAATTTCAGAGTTTTAGAATCGTCTTATCATTTTCAAGAAAAATCTCATTTTTTTATTTCAAAATATGTCATACTTTTCTCGTAAAATTCTAAAGTTCCCTTTTTTGTGACGTGAATTCATTCATTTGCGACTGTTATAGTTCGCTTTTCAAACCAACTACATTGGATATAAACAAATTCTTTTTTCTATAAAATAAAGCCGTGTTTTTTGGCTTCAAAACATACTAAAAATATATCCGAAAAAAAATCATCCATATATTAAAATTAATGATTTTGTAAAAGTTGTCAATATAACTACTTTTTCCAACAAAAAAAAATTGATTTTCAAAATCATCTAAAACATGTGTAAAAAAACTTTTTTCTGTTTTTTCCGTTGATTTTGTGTGGTTTGAATTATCAAAGATATAGACAATTTTGAGATTTTTTTATACGCGAACGGATAAAAATCACCTTTAAGCGGTACAAGCGCGTGGAATGTGTCTATAGACAATCTTGGATAGGATGAAAGAAGTGTGTGTGAATATAAATTATGAGAAAATATGTTTCATGTTCCTGTATTTCGTTTCAGTTCCTTGAATAAGGCAATGTTCCGAACATCACTCATTTTCACTGAGCCATGCTTGACTGCATTCGGAGGCAAAAAAAATCGTAGCATTCAATTTTTCTTTCTCCTTCCAAAGCATACAAACAATTACGCATGACAACGACGCTTCCATATTTGGAATACTCAACAACCTTAACCTGAACCACGTGCGTATCGCAGTGATCGAAAAAGACATTTTCTGGCTAGAAACGAATCCTGATTGCTTTTCTTGAGCGATTTTCGGAACATTGGATAAATGATTAATAATATTCTAAACGTTGGATGAAGCATTTATAAAAATTGTTATAATTAACCTGATAAACCTGATGAATAAATATCGAATAACTTAAAAACTTGATAAGAACAATAGTTTGAGAACCTGAAGAATGGGGCGTGGGTGCCCATTCATAAGTATAAGTAAAGGAACGGGGATTTCCAATAACTATCTTTGTCGAAAATTCAGGAAAAGGAAAACAGGAAGACAAAATTAAGCCAAACCAAAAAGCAGATAATTTTAATAAGATAAGGGACTTGAAATGTACCGAATAGTGGTATTCGGCGAACGGCCTTATACCGAATATTGACCTTTTCAACTATTCGGTCAAATGATATTTAATAAAAATACAAATGCGATTATTTCCTTCATCTTGATGTCCATAATGCTTTTGAGTTGATTTTTTTTTCAAATAGATGATATTACCAGATGATGTTTAACAAGATTATTTTCAAGTAGGGGTCTTTCTGATTTAAAAAATTTCACCAATAACTTTTCGCTTCTAGGGCGTTTATCGCCATAGAGAATGGGTTCCTGTGAAATCTGGGCAAAACACGTCGAGACAGGTGCCAAGCAATTTTAAAATTCTAATTTGATATCGAATTAGATGAAAGTCGAATATGAGCAAGACGTCATCAAAATAGTTGTTAATAAGAACGATGATCTTTAACCTTATGCATACCATACTTTTAACCAACGGTCGCGATATTTTTTTTTAATTTGAAAAATAGGCAAATTTGAACAAAATTTAGGCCAAAAACATACAAGATGAAAGTTGATTGGAAATAACTTAAATTTTCAAGTTTACATTGAATCATAGCAGCAGTATTGAAATCGTATCTAGGGATTAAACAAAAATTTTATGTTCATTTTTAAAAATCGTTTTTGAACACAAAACCTTGAAATTTTCAAAGAGAAATTAAATTTTTTTTTCATGACATTTAGCAAATAGTTTGAATATAGCCGGGCATCCCGGCCAGATTTGACTTATCTCGAATTCTTTAACGGATTTATGAGAAAGCCTGGATACTTCAAGAAAATTTGAAATAATCGTTAATCAAAGTATAAAGCGATACTTGTCTTCATCTCCTGTACGATCTACAGGGAAAAATACACAAATTCACCTTAGATATTCAACATTACTTTTGGATATTTTATAAATTATCCAAAATGATTTGAAATTTGACAAGTCTGTGATCGTTTAAAATTATAAAATAAATATTCGGCCGAATATTTAGCTCAACTATTCGGTGAGCCGATTATTCGGCCTAACGGTTTTTGGGCGATATTTGGCACCGAATGTCCGGCCAACCGCATATTCGGTACATCTCTATTAGAGACACTGAATTTTGGGAGAATAAACGGTTTGAAACAAATTTTTAACTTGAGAGATATCATGGGGCTCTTGTACATAGCATACATGAAGGCGTTTCACAGGCTCTTAAGATTGTACTTAACAAAAATGGAACACTTTATTTTGTTGTACCGTCTCGAATTCCTTCGGAGTCCGAAATTGAAACAAGACGATATACACTCGACAAGACGATATAACTCTCAGAAAGCAACACCCTCTGATTTTATTCAGGACCGAATCCCACTTTGTGCTAAAGGAAAGTAAATATTTCTTAGCAAAATTGCGTAGTTCAACTTAACAGCACTTAAGCGCCAACAACTAAAAAAAGTTGATGTGCTGAAGTCTCTGAAAAGCCGGACTTTCTTCCCAGGGTGGAGGGGTTCTTCCAAAGAAGACTTAACCAAATGGGGTTGGCGAAATGAGGGAAGTTTGTTTAGGAACACGAACTTAGTCGCCGCGGTAATAGTCGTAGTTTTCCGTATCATAAAAAGACCAAACATAATGCTTAAAAAGAACTTCACAAAGGTAACTTAAATGCAACTTACCAGTAAAATCGTCCTTACACTTGCACACAAGTTACCGCCAGAGAACTTCCCGGACTGGGGTTGGCTGCCGGAACGATCAGCCAGGCTGTTAAATCCCGAGATATTCGCATACTCGAAACACTTTTTGCGCGGCGCGTTTAATTGGTACCGATTAAAAGGGTGAAAATACTGAAGACAGTAAAAAAAACCGCCTTACGAATTTGTTTAAATCGCAGCTAACTTCAAACAACGTCTTCCAAACTCAAGTACCAGATGGCTAAGACCCCCGTTTTCTTGTTTTTGGTCCCAAGAAAACTCCATTTTCCAACTTCCCAAAGGAAAGTCTCCATTGGTAACTCATGATGACTGTCAGAATAACGATAAGTTATTCTGTAGTCCTTATGAGTGGAATCCCATTTTACCGGAAATTTACACTTCAGTATACAATGATCCATTCTCAGTAAGACTGACATGATACATGTTCTTATTATGATTTGGAAATACTACGGATATTACCACCTTGCCTACTACGGTCCGTTACATTGTGAATAACTTTTAACTGCATGATGGAGAATGAAGTTATCACTGTTTTTCAAATACCAAGTTTTCTTTAAGTACTCACAACCGCTTTAAAAAGTGCCGGAGCTTACAACGGAACTCGTCAAGAGCAAACTGATGGACGAATTCCAGTAAGATTCCCGAGTCGTGATCTGAAGTGGCTGCGGTTTTTTTTTCGATGTCCTCACATGTAAAAAAGTAATAAGTATTGGAATAATGGTAATTCCCAATCAACTACTTTCTGTAGACCCAATTGAAATTTCGGATCGGAGCAGCAAGACGAGCGTGTTGTCTGTTCGGAGTCCGGAATCAAAGAGACCTGCTGCAGCTTTTATTTAGTTTTTCGTTTCGTAACGTTTCCTACACTTTGACGTTTTCTTTTATCATCGCTCACGCTTAGCGAAAGAAACCCTTAATTAGGTTGAATTCAACACCAATAAGCTGTATTTTTAAGAAAATATCTAGTGCGCCAAAGCAAAACATTTTTTTTCGGGATTTTAAACCTATTGGTAAAAAAAGCAAAACAAAATCGCAAATATTCAAGTTAAAATAGATTTAGTACAAAAAAGCAATTCGCCAGAATCCACAGCCTACTTCTGTTTATCATGACGGACACCTTAATCGTAAATAATTTGACAAAAACGTGTTTCCAAAAATACCATAGAGTTCTCGCTCGTGTTAAGCAAGCAATCAGCATTTCAGACGGTAGCGGTGATAATTTAGTTATTTAAACATTTGTTTCATCCCCGGAGCATTGAAATAGATGATTTGGTAACAACTGGTACGTTTCACAATGCAATAGATTGGTATTATCTTCATTACAGCAATTGCGATAATTGAATTAGTCAATCAAAATCGATACGGTTGGAAAATTCTATTCATTGTTGTGGAAATTTTGACGCGAATCGATGAGTAGGGTGTTACGAGAAGGCTCGAATCCCAATACAAATTCGCCATAAGAGTGGAAATTGTGAATTGAAATAACCATTAAGTAAAGCTCAAATTTCCTCATAGTTTTTTTTACAATATCGATCTCGAGTTCAGGTGTTTGTAGACGATTACGGCCCACTCTAACACAGAAAACCAACCGGGATGTTCCGCAATTGCCAATGCGGTGTACGTTGAATTGCAGTTCATTTGGCAATCGAATGAAGCCTTTCAATTATCATTAAAATTAGTTTATCCTCCAGAAATAACAAGCCCGGGAATTGTTTATGCTGCGGGATGTGTGCCATTATCTTTTCAGTGATTAAAAAAGAGGCACATTTCGTTGGAGTTTGGAGAAGATAAATTTCATTCAACAATACCCACCAAACTCACAATGGGTCACACTCCCTTCCATTGTTCGAGCTTCGTTGGGCAGACTGGCGCATATTGCATGATGGGGTGTGCTCGGTATAATTGTTAACATTTGAATTCACTTTTGTGTTGCGGCTTTCGGTATTTCACCGAGTATAGAATGGAGCTCGGGTACTTTCATTCAAGCTTAATTATGGCACAAAAGTATTCAGAGGAAATCGAACCTGTGAAAGGCATTCTTGAAACCCTTAAAATGTGCTGAATTTTTTTTGGAAATTTTTTTTCGTTGTACAAGCCATAGTGGGTTTGAGAATCCGAACATCAAAAAAGAAACCCCTAAAATAATTAAGATAGCAAAATTTTACTTCATTTAACCAACAATTGTATAAACGTGTGGGGGCTGTTAACGTAAACACATAGAGGGGGTGGGAGGGGAGGTTTCGAAATTTGCTTACGATCTCTTACTGGATGAGTAACGTAATATAATTTCTTACGCAAGAAATGTTTCGTTGGTTATTCGTCACAGCCATACGAAACCATACTCAGGTTAATTTTGACGTAGAATTACGTCTTACGGCAACACTATAGGGGGGCAAATTGAAATTAGCGAACGGATCTCGCGTAACGAAAAACGCCTCTTTAAGAGACATCTTTTCCGTATATCATTTTGGGTCGGCTATGTGTTGGTACACCAATACTTATTCAGCGCAAATACCGATGGCACGGAAATCTTCCCCAAGAAGATATAAAAATAAGTGCTTTTCGCTGCCCCATTTTCCATTTGTGTTCGTGCTTTCAAAAGGGAAACATCGCAGCATACCGTAGGAAAGGCTTCCCGCAAGCTGCTGGCAACTAAGGGTGCCTGAAAGGCCGGAGGAGTGAAGAAACCGCATCGATTCCGGCCTGGAATCGTTGCCTTGTGTGAGCTCCGGCGTTACCAGAAGAGCAGCTGATCCGCAAGCTGCTTTTGCAGCGTCTGGTTAGTGAGATCGCCTAGAACTTCAAGACGGATCTGCAATTCCAGAGCTAGCAACCGGAGCTCTCATTCTCAACAAGGCCTCAGTGAAACTAGCAGCCAGTGAAAATAATACTGCTAAGAATCATCAGTTGGTTGCCGCTGCCTTATAGAAAACGCTTTTATTAGCTGAATTGCAAAGAAAACTGCTATTTTATTTAACCAAAATCAGTCCTTTTCAGGAGTATACATGATCGACAAAGAGTTTTAAAAATTGACTTGAAAAACCCCATAAGAGGGTTATCATAAATGAGTACGAAGAAGCGCTCTGAAGTGTTCAAGTTCCACATCCATAATATTTCTTTTCCAAAATTGAAATTTATCACAAGGAATGTTGTCAATTCTGAAAATTTCAGAAAACAGAGCGCACTCGTGTTTTATTCAATATGAGCACAGGAAAAATAAAAAAAAAATTCAATCGAAACTTAAACCTTAAACTTTGAAAGTATCACAATCCCCATTTTGGCTCCGTGAAATGTGTTCTTTGCCTTTAAACCTGGAAAAACTTTTTTTCTATAAACATATCAACAAACTTCACCGTAATCTAAAAATGAATGTTAAAAAAAGGTTAATATGGTCGACCCGCTTTGCCGGCCCCTTACACTGAATTCAATACCTGAAATCGCCTGTCCCTCAAAATTACCTTTCCCTGCGGTGCGTCACCATCACGGACATCTTTTTCAGACAACAATTCGCATCGACAGTCAGATGGAAGGCGGAGCTAACTCGAGGGATAATTAGTTGACAAAACTGGAAATTTCATCAGTCTTGCTTCAACTATTTCCCGAAGAGAATGGATCCTTACAAATCCTGCATATGCGAGAGGCCAACAGGGGGCACACTATGCCTGCAGTGTGCATTTGAGTGTACAAGAAGGGTGCAAAGGACATGTCCTTTGCACCCTAACATAATTTGGCTGATGGACTACCCCTACTGACCTAACTGCCGAAGCAGTAGAACAGTACTTAAGGAAGTACGGAAGCAATAGGAAACTACAAAAACGGCCCTTTTCAGGGCCACAGAAAGAAAACGGCCCTTTTCAGGGCCACAAAAATATTATTGAGAGTTAAAATTTTGACTAAATTTTATTATTTTTTAGAGATTTAAAAACTTGTCCAGTCCTTGGTAGAAAATATCATTTGGTTGATGGAGCAAAGGGCAGTACAGAAACATTGGGAGACCACAAAAACGGCCCTTTTCAAGGCCACAGAAAAAAACGGCCCTTTTCAGGGCCACAGAAATAAACAGCCCTTTTCAGAGCCACAAAAATATTTTTCAGAGTTTAAATTTTGAATCAATTTCATTATTTTAGAGGTTCTAACTACACTGCCGGCCAAAAGTTTGCGATCACCCGCTAAAAAACATGCAAATTTTGATCGTTCATATCTCAGCCGTCTTAGGACATATTGCAAATCTTCTGATCTCATTTGAAAGATAATAAGCAATAGCTATTTCGGAGATATTTTGCCCATAAATAATGTTTTAGTTTTGCACCTAAAACTTAACCTAAAGTTAGAACATTTTCAAAAAATCGCACTCAATATTCAAAGCCGATCATCTTGGGATAGGGTGAACCAAATTTCAAAATTTGAGTTGCATTAGAATTCTTATTCTATACTTTTCAAAACACAATCAAAAAATTTTGTGCAAAAATTTAAGAATGTACATTTAATTAATAAAATAGACACTTAAGTTATCGTCCAAAAGTTTGGGATCACCCCTCAGTATGGTGTATCGGCCAAAAGTTTGGGATCATTATTTTAAAAACATGCAAATTTATCTTACTTTAGGTTGAGTTTTAGGTGCAAAACTAAAACATTATTTATGGGCAAAATATCTCCGAAATAGCTATTGCTCATTATCTTTTAAATGAGATCAGAAGATTTGCAATATGTCTTAAGACGGCTGAGATATGAACGATCAAAATTTGCATGTTTTTTAGCAGGTGATCCCAAACTTTTGGCCGGCAGGGTCTGTTACTCCACATACTTCCTCGTCGAAGTATGTGTCCGCATATTTTATAAGCCTAGAGGATCCTCATTAAGGCATATAAACAATGAATATTATGATTCAACTTCATTCAACATCGTTCTCTCGTGATGTGTGGTTGTGTCAGTGGATAATTTCAAAATTATTGTTATATTATTATTGGTAATGTGTGGTCGCGGTAGAGGTGGAAAAGAAGAAGGAAGGTCCTTCGGCCGCGAACTGAACGAACACGACGCATCGAAAAACCTGTGCCGAAAACCGATGCTGAGCGATCCAGAAATTATCGCGAAAGATGACGTCAATTCGTCTTCAGCTTGGGATGCTGGAGAAGAAACATCAAGAGGAGGTTAGTAAATTTAGAAATTAACCAGCTGAAAGCAATCCATTGCATAATAACGTCAATATTGCTAAAAAAAAAGAGTGAAAAATAAATTAATATGGACGACCCCTTTTGTCGACTCCTGGTAAAATATTTGACATTTGAAATCGATTGTCCGTCCCCGAAAACTACCATATACAAATTTTCATCCGAGTTCGATGTCAAAAACGGCCATATTGCATAAATATAGAAAGGTTAATATGGACGACCCATTTTGCCGGCCCCTCACACTGAATTTAATACCTGAAATCCATTGATCGTCCCTCAAAACTCTCGGGTACCAATTTTCATCTGAATCCGATGTATAATAACGACAATATCGCATTATCAGTGGGCAGTTAATATGGACGACCCCTTAGGCCGACCCTTGTTTGTAATTTGGATAAGTCAAATTAATTGTTTGTCCCTAATAATTCTATGTTCAAATTTTCATCCCAATCCGGGGCGCTTTCCTATTATACAGTCAGAATATTTCAAATAAGAAACGTATCCTGAATGTTTAATTTGAATGATTTTCGGAACACTGCTCGTGGCTCTCGTGTCCGTAGCGTACAACCGGTCTATATATAATAAGCTTCGTATACAGGTTGCACTTTGTGCGAGGGATAAGTCTCGAGAAGGGCTTCCTTATAAACTAATGTGTGCCAATTTTCATGCTAATTATGCATAAAGCAAAATAGAGTCAATATTCTAAAAACAGTAAACAGTGATTTGGACGACCATTTTCGCCGATCTCTTACACATAATTTGAAACTTGTTATTGTCCGGTATAAAAACTAAAGTGTGCTAATTTTCATTCTAATCCAGTGCATGATAACGGTAATATCGCAAAAATAGTGTACAGGTAATATTGACGACCCCTTGTACAATTTTTGATAGTTGAAATAGATAGTTGAAATGCTCGTCCCTAAGAAACCTCTGGTTGCTAATTTGAACCATAGACTCCAAATTTGAAACCTGAAATCTTGTGTCCGTCTTCCAAAACCTTCAAGTGCATTGTTTAATTTCAACTCGATTCATAATATGTAACAACACTTTGGTAAAAACAGTGAACTCCAGTAAACATAGACGACTTTTGACCCTACGTTTTATATATCAAAACAGTTGCCCGTCGTTCGATTTGAAACGCCGGGGGTTACATTTATGTTTGGTATTTTGAAATAAAAATCCGAAACGTTGTTTGTGTTTCATTTAGGGGTACATTCCGAAATATTTCAATCTCTGTCAATATTGGAATAAATATATTTTTAGCAATCAATTGTCAGTTATGCCAGCAGTTCTTTTGGAAAAGAGAATTACTGATACCATACTTAAATTCATCGCACAGAATTCAATGCAACTGATGTTACTGTTCCGATGGAGACCAATTCCGATCACTCATCGGTGGCATCGCTGGGAGAAGTCATGGATGATTATGCACCGATGGAAGAAAACGTCATTGAAGACAATGCAAATGCTGAGAATGTTTCATTCACACTTCGAGAACCTAATTTTGTGCGTGCTGATCGCGAATTTAGGAAATGCTTTCTGGATAACGAATTTGGTCATGCCTGTGATGTGTGCGCGAGATTATGGTTTAAGAATGATCTTAAACCAATAAGAATTTCGGATTCTGCTGTGTTGATGTCGACAAACAATTTTGGCACTGTGGAAGGGTTCTTAGCATGTTTAATTTGCCGAAGTAGCCTGAAGAAAGGGTCGATTCCTATTCTGTCGCAAACGATTGGCTTTTGGTATCCGAAATTTCCTCCGAATCAACCTCCATTGGATGCACTCACTGTAAGACTGGTTTCACCAAGGATCAATTTCATGCAACTTCGCCGATTACTTCATGCATTAGGTCAGTAATTGAATTAACATTCCTAGTTTTCTTATCTTAATTAATACATTTTATGTTTGTCGTATGCTCCCAAAATAGGAAGCATGTCTATTGTTGGTCAAATAATCAATGTCGCAGTGGAAGTGGATCAGATGGTTCGGGAGATACCTCGACAGTTAGATGATGACTACGCTTTCAATGTGTGCATTAAGAAGCACATGATTCACAAATCTAGCTACTTGTCTGGATATGTTAAGAAAGGTACGGTTAAGCTTTGGCTGAATTATCTTTGTACCACTCCGTTGTACAGACAACTTGGTATTGTTTTCAACGAAGAGAATTTTGTAGCCCTTGAATCAGTGCCTCATCGCGGTGTTCCTCAAGCGGTTGATCTGGAGGTTATTGATGATTCAAATGAGGTAGAGCTTCTGATTGGCCAACAACATACCCTGCTTTGGAACGAGGATATGTTTCTTGAAATCGCACCAGGGAAAAATAACTTTCAAGCCTGAAGTTCGCGTAACACCATTGATGATGGCTACCAGTGAAACAAGGCGCCGGGATCACCCCTCTTTGGTCACAATGTAAAGTTTTTGAATCAAATATGAAACACCGGCGCGCGGGAGGCGAAATGCAATGAACCGAATGCGACGGAAGCACAAAGCAGACTACAAAACCCAATAATGAGAGCTGATAATAACAAATGGCACTGGACAATCTAGAAAAATGAAAGATTAAGGTTCAAGAGTTGGAGCTGAAAAAGTGAAAAATGTTTTAAATCGCAGTGAGCTTGATCTGAAGGAAGCTTCTTTGGGATAGTCGTGTGTGTATGATATCTTGATGATCACTTCGATGGTAAACATTATTTATACACAGCAAAAAAGTATGGTAGGTAAAATTACATCAAATACCTGCACATAACTTGAGTCGCAAATGTTACCTAATATTACATCGTCTTGATGTATCCGGCTGTTCGAAACCATTTCGAACCGTTAATGCAAATGGGGTAAATTTCCCAAAAATTAAGAATAATGAAATTATATTCTAATTTATTGATTTGCTAACTTTTTAATTTAATTTTGGTAGTACTTACAAGCCTAACAAATACATCTGAGGTCCGTGATCCATTTTTTACTTTTTGAAATGAATACAATTTGAACGTCTATTGAGGAAAACATTGACTACTTGATGCGATATCAAATAGATGATTGTGATATTACACTACACGACGAAATCGCATTGTGTACATCGTTTAAATGTATTATTGTAACGTAATTTTCATAATTACAGTAAACATTATCGAAATCTTTCAGAAATGCCGGGAAAATCAGTGGAAAACCTGATATTTTGCGAGAGGGAACATTTCAAAGACGGTTTGCACTCAAATTAATTCGATCAGTTTGACTCGACTACCGTAATACGATATTTCTCTCGACCCGACAGTGACTGGAGTTGAGTCGACTTACTCGACTCGTTTTATGTAATAGGGCCCATAACAAAGTGGAAATGTCTATAGAAAAGCTTTCGATAATCCTGAGCTTTTGCGCCAAGTATTGGACACTAGCGACCACCTCATCCTGAGATTTCGAAACATTTTTATTTAAACAAAAAAATTGACTGGTACAAAATTCCTGCAACGGTTCATAAGGTCCTTCTTCGTTTTATTTTCATATGGGTCAGAATTTTTTACTCAACAAACCTATTGTCTTTGAGGTGTGTTGCAGATGAAACTGCTGAATGTCAACATCATAAATTTAAAAACAACCGCACTCATCGTGCAAGAAAAAATTCAAGAGTCAGTAATATACACGACGTTTTCCTGCGCTCTATGAATGTGTCCGATCCGATTCTTAGCTCAATACATTTGAGCCATCAGATAAAAGCCAAGAAATATTTGGTGTATCCAGACAAAGTGCGTTCGTTTTGGTATTCGATGACGATGAAAGTGCTTTAGATCCAACTGAAGAAAATCCGTTTGAACAAATTATGTACGATGTGGAGCTCATTAACGAATCGTTTATTAGAGATGAGTACGTGGAGGGTGAATAAGCTTTTAGCTGAACCTGAACGAACTCCTTTTCGTTGGCAGTCCACATTGAAAAAACATTTAATCAATTTCAATTTGAAAAAAATTTGTGTGAGAAATTTTTTCTCAAATAGATACAGTATCACGAAAATATCACAAAAAAAACTTAAATTGTTAGAATGAATAATTCCAACCAACCAGTGAAAAATTTAATTGAATCTTAAGCATTAGAAGCATTATGCATGGGATTAAGATGAAATTGAAACGTCAACATCATACAAACGTAAACATTTAATATAGACGACCCTTTTTGCCGGTCCCTTACTCTTAATTTGATACCAAAAATCAATGGTATGTCCTCCAAAACACTCATGTGCAAATTTTCATCTCAATCCAGTACAAAACAACGCCAATATCGCAAAAAAGTGAATAGTTAATATGGACGACCCCTTAACTAAGATTCGATATCGAAAATCAATAGGCATCCCCTAAAACACTTATGTGCAAAATTTCTCGAGTTTATCATCTTTGATATTTACAAAAAAAAAAAGTATAAAAAATGCAATAAAATACTTTTTGCCGCCTCATTGTATGGGGCTGCCCCAAAGTGTGGTGGTGGCTTACCGTTTTCATTCGATTTTAATCCACATTTTTTTCCCCATACCAGCAGGTACCGACCTACATTTTCCACAAGAAAAACAAACCCATAACTGTTAAACTTGGAGGTCTGGTAGATTCCAGCCAGACCAGCAATGCAATGGCATCTCGAACCATCCCTCTTCTAACTGAGCAGGTTCGATTTTCCTCGCGTATGCAACCCCATAGATAGGTGTAGGAAAGTGCAATCGAATCATCGATCCTTCAGTCTTCTCTGTACATATCACATATCCCATCTTCTATCTGTCGATGCAAGTACGTTCACATCACTGTGTATATCGATGAATAGATATCTACTGAACGCTCGTTCCTGAAATTGGCCAATCCTTGTGTGATAGTTACCGGACGATGCCGCCTGGGGTTGTTTGCCTTTCCCAGAAATTGATATTTGATTATTCAACATCTTGTCCTTTCCTCCTCGGTGGCGGAGTTCAGAAGATTCGTCAGTTTAAAATTGAATAAAATATCAAAAAATAATGTTGCAGTTCAAGTTTTGGTTTTGAAATTTGGCAGGTGCATTAGATAGCTAAATCTTGGCTAACTTAATCAAATTTGTAAACATTTGAAAGTATAAATCCACCACATTAATTTATTTTGAAGTCAATTAAATCATGATCTTAAGCAATATTATGGAGACTTTATCGACATTCTTCTGAAAATGTTGTTGTTCTAGATGAATGTTGAAAACTTTGAACTACAAATGCGCCACTACAGAACCGAAAAAATAATAACTTCGGCAGAAGTAATTTTTCATAACTTGTTTTCATAGCCTAGAGAATACTTGTAAATTGGCTGTTTATCGATTAAAACTTTTTGAATCTAGTTTCGAAGTAAGAAAAATAGCTTAAGTATCGACAGTAGAAAATTCCAACGAGTTTTATCACATTTTACTATCCAATGTTAACCCTCTAAAACCCATCCTGCCCACTTGAAATCGGCATAATACCAAAGCCAATGCCGTTTGACTACTTTTTTCATGTTCAGAATATTTCAAAACATTTTATATCAACAATCTTTATTAATGACAACTGTTTGGCGAGCAGTTATCAACAGCCCCACAACGATGAGAAATTTAGAAACATGAGAAAACTGGCAATGGACCAATTCTACGGACAAATCTTCTATTGATAGCCTTGTTCCATGTTTCTATCGATCTTAAAAAATAGTTCTACCGGTGTCAAACATTTTAGATTACATTTCAACTTCAATGGCTTCTTAAATCGTAATGCTTACAGATAATCATACCTCTTGTACATCCACAGTTTTAAGGTTGATGGAACACCAAACTGACGTAGTCGGAAAAATTATTGGTTTAACCAGTTATTTTTAAATTTACAAAAACATGCGATTTTCACCCTTCTAAGAAAAAGGGGTAAGTTGCAACAAGCTCTGTAATTAATGAAAAATCAAATGAAAACGTTTGAAAATGTAAAGTTTTCGAAACATTTGTGATGTCATAGTACTAATTGCAGTAATTTTTGTTTTATTTTCGAATTAAATTTTACATTTTTTCTGTTAGAAATGTTTTTAAGAAAAAAGTGTTATCTACTGCATACATTTAGGGGTAAAAAGTACTTCAAAATATTCTATTATCTTGAACCATGTAAATAAAACTTAGGATGGGTGAAATTTTAATTTTAACAAATGCATAATGCAAAACAATCATATCCCAGCACATGGAGACGCGATTTATGAGATTTAGTTCTGATTTGCATTTTGTTGCATTTTGTCCCAGACAGTTAACTGAATTATATGTGATCATAGGAGGAGATGGACGAGAAAAATTTGCACAAGGAATCGGCTAGAAGGGTGGGATCATTGGTGAATTGTTGATTTTGTGTGACAGTGATATAACGTTGCATTCAAAATGCCTAATACATATGAGCATAGTACATTACATCAGAGAACACCATCAGGCAGCCCCTCGTCAAGCGACGACGAGGCAGTCCGCCTTCCTCTGCGACCCCCCTCCTCGACGACCGGGTCAACCTCAGCAGTGGCGCGACACGCGACAGCGCAAGTCGGCTTTCCCGGCAAGTTGCGGTTCGGAAAGTAATACCCAACCGGAAGTCCCTTCCTAGCGCGTGACCGGCCCGCACAATTGGCGATCCTGCCGGATATATTCTAGTCTCGGGGGACCCGAGCTACCTGGTGTTTGTTGATTGTGGATTGAAGAGCAAAGAAAAAGTAAGTAGCCATTTTGAAATTTTCAATAGATATTTTCGTTCTATCGCTAATGCGAATTAGAAGCGCACATTGCCAAGAATACTTTAATCGTATGGTTCACATTCGGTTACTTGATGATTTCCGACGACTTTGAGTATTTTCGCATGCCGGGCCGAAAAAGATGCTTATCTAGTAATGTTAGATTAAATATTTTCAATACCTGGCGTGAAGAGAACCTTTGTTCAAAGCAGTGAAAAACCATGGACTTCCGCCTAAGGAAGTGTTGGTAGTTCACACGATGAGGACTATCTGTCCCGGAAAATGCTTGGCGAGATGAGGACTTCCGCCTTAGTAATTATTGACCGTTGACGCGATGAGGACTTCCGTCATTTTCAAAGAAATGCTTGGCGAGATGCGGACTTCCGCCAAAGAAATTGTTATGTTGTGGAAAATGCCAGGCGAGATGCGGACTTCCGCCTAAGGAATTGTTGATAGTAGACGCGATGATGACTTCCGTCACTGTAGGAAGAATGCTTGGCGAGATGAGGACTTCCGCCTAATGAATTTTTGATAGTTGACGCGATGAGGACTTCCGTCATTTTCGTAGAGTGTTTGGCGAGATGCGGACTTCCGCCAAAGAAATTGTCATTGTCATTGTAGTGTAATGCTTGGCGAGATGAGGACTTCCGCCTAATTAATCTTTGATAGTTGACGAGATGAGGACTTCCGTCGTTGTAGCGAAAAATGCTTGGCGAGATGCGGACTTCCGCCTAAGGAATTGTTGACAGATGACGCGATGAGGACTTCCGTCATTGTAGTCAAATGCTTGGCGAGATGAGGACTTCCGCCTAATGAATCTTTGATAGTTGACGCGATGAGGACTTCCGTCGTTGTAGTAAAATGCTTGGCGAGATGAGGACTTCCGCCTCAGGAAAGTGGAATTGCCTGATTCATAGTTGGCACCGTTGCAATAGAGATGCTAAGAGAGATAAGGACATTCGCTTGATTAAGAGCTGATATGTTTGTGTGAGTAATTGGCACGACGATAACTTATGCCAGGCGAAATGAGGACTTGTGCCTAGACTAAGGACTTTTCTTCTGCAAGTCTGATGCCGTTAAAACTTTCTTTTGAGCAGCAGAAAGACTTGGCGAGAAACCGAGATCCGCCGTAGAAAATTTTGTAGATTTCAAAAACAGGTTATTGTATTTTCAAAATTTCGATGCAAGAATTTGCGGTTGAATGAACTAATCTGTCTCTGTGAAAAGAAATTCTCTCAGTACTTCTAAACGAAATAGAGTTTGGCAACAGGCGGCTTTCGTTCTAGACCAAATAGTATGTTCCATACACCTAGCGCAATGTCTGTCCGTTAAGCTACATAATAAAGGATTAAGCCTTTGCTTGAAGAAATCAAAACTGATGCTTTAGGAATTTCCCGAAGATAGGAGTCGTTAAATATAATTTTAGATTCAGAGACAAGTGTTGAGTATAATGGAACGTGAATCACAATATCAACGCACAAACAAGCGTAGAAATTTATCACAAACAGGTACTAGTAAAACGCCTTTGAATCTTAACAAAAATCAGGAAAGGTCGGTTTGAGTTTTGCTCAATTACTAATATAATATTCGTCCGCAGCAAAAAAAAAATCATAATATCAAAGCTTGCTAAGCTCTTAATATAAAATAGGAAAAATCAGACTTCTGTTACAGATGGAATGAGAATATTATGCTTAATTATACCATTCGACTGTAAGCCTTTATAGGTCTTAGTCATCACCTTGCACCGCAAAAAAAATAGTAATAATAACCACAGAAACTAGGATCATGTTAAGACACAACAGCTGGGTAGCCCAATAACGAACGAAGAGCATTTCTCAAAATGATCGAATCGAAGAAATGAATCGCCCATGACCTTGTTTCGATTGTATGTTTGAACCGAGGCTTTAACAGCATTTGTTTTAACTTGCAGTGACGTTTCGAAATGCACTAAGAAACATCCCGGCTGGTTCGGTGGGTTTACAGGTTTTAACACATTTTTCCTTGCAGGACGAGATGCGATCCGAATCGTTTAATTGATAGAAGATCCCGATAGACAATCACATAGGTTACCATCGTGAATGTTCGAACGAACCCAACATATGTGAATCAGAATTAGCCAAATCTGTTTTATCCAAAGGGAAAAATTAAAGGTTGCTGATATCGATAGCCGGAAGTGACCGCAATGAAATGTAGTGCTGTAAAGAACAAAACGTGGAAAGAACATTGTGGCTTTTGTATTTAAGTGCTTGGTATTAAAGACGACATTCCTGTCGGCAACTTACACAATTCCTTTGTTCAAGCATAATGACTTGATTCACCATTTTTGCGGTTGAGCAGGAAGTTTTTTTTTACCCCAACGAACTTGGCTTGGATCTAACCCTTTCGTATAATTTTAGATAATTTATTCGTTTGAAATCCGGTACTGTTTGATTTGTTCACCCGTTTTTGTGTTTCATGCTCGATGATGTTGGAACATCGTTTGTCGTTGACGAAATGTAGATTTCCGCAACCGAAGTACGAGGACAACATCGAAAGATATTGTATTAGAGTTGAGTATCGATGTTTTAAACCGGACTAACTGTTTACGGTGAAATTGTTCGCCAGTCTCGTCAGCTGGAACCCCGGAAAAGCTGTGGCAGACCATTTTGACAAATTGCGCTGGTGAGCAAGTGGGCAACCCATCTGCGGTTCTTCGTCCTGCCATTGAAATTACCAGCAATCCGATGTACTAGTGTTGATGTGAAATCCACTTTTGCTTCGAACCAGTAGCTTGATGGCATGCACATAGTTTCAGGAATCCATAAGATGTGGCGCTACGGGAAACGGATAAATTTATCTCCTTTCATTGGATTCATCCAATATTTTGAATCTGAAACGCACTTTGATCTGTTTACCTTTCAGTTTCTTTTTGTTTTTGCTTCTACACTCAAAATTAGAAACAGTAAATTTATTAAAATATTATCCCAAGAAATGTGTAAATAGGGCTGAACACAGAGGTGCCAAGTATCCTGATTTATCAGAATTTGTCCTGATTTTGTTTCGCGTTCTGATTTTTGACAAAACTACCTGCTATCCCTGGCTGAATAAGTCGTCCAAGGCGAGTACAGCAACGGGTGTGTAAATAAACCAAAACACGGAATCGACCATCGCTTGTGACAGGCAATCGCAATCGTAGGCAAGATTTTACGAAACACAGGTTCTCCGACTTTCTCAGTAAAAAAAACGAGGAATGAGCGGGGCTCTTAATGGGTTTGTTTATAAACATAAGATTATTTGCTCAGGTTTCTGTGGTTTGGTTGGTAAACAAACTACATGAGTTCCGCAGTTGCATATAGCCTGGCTGAATCGGGAATTTGATATTCGGTAACACCTCCTATATATACAGACATTGATCGTAGGCATGGTAGGTGAACAACTGGCTGTTTAAAAGCACTCCGTCTCCTTCACCACTGAGATACTTTTGGCACCCTTGCCTTATTTACCACAAAATGCTTACACCTTAGCTGTAAGCACCCTGATGTCGTCAAGCGATCAAGACTAGAAAAACATTTGAATGTGGTGTATCAGCTCAGGTGTTTTGGGACATATAAATCAAAAATCTTTATCAAATGATTTTTTTTTCTCTCTTTCTTCTTTGTTATCATTTTCATTTATTTAGAGTGGAAGGGGGATGTGTGACAGTGATATAACGTTGCATTCAAAATGCCTAATACATATGAGCATAGTACATTACATCAGAGAACACCATCAGGCAGCCCCTCGTCAAGCGACGACGAGGCAGTCCGCCTTCCTCTGCGACCCCCCTCCTCGACGACCGGGTCAACCTCAGCAGTGGCGCGACACGCGACAGCGCAAGTCGGCTTTCCCGGCAAGTTGCGGTTCGGAAAGTAATACCCAACCGGAAGTCCCTTCCTAGCGCGTGACCGGCCCGCACAGATTTAGGGCGTTATATTTTTTCCCAAAGTTTGGAAGGGGGAAAGGAGGGGTTTATTTCCTCTGGAAATGTTTTCCCATTGTCTTGTTCAGTCTTTCTAACCAAAAAGCGAGCTGTTGAACGTGCTGCCTTGTATTCAATGAGAGTAGCTTCCATGCTCCAGCCCCAGCTCCATCGTCGTAATCGAGACGTATAAGGAATCTCATCTTTTTTCGACGGAGTTTGACGGCATCACGAACATCTGTATTCCACCAAGGAACCAAGGATCTTCCAGGGGTTCCGGTCGTTCTGGGAATGTGTTTTTGCGCTGTGTCAAACAAAAGTTTAGATTATGTTGGGGCCCCCTATGTAGAGATCTATCTAGATCGATTTGATACCCAATCCAATCAGCGTCATCACCTAGGTCTGATGATAGACCCAGGCGTGTGATGTTACAGAGTTATCGGAATGGGAAAACGGTCACTACCGTATCAGTCTTCCAGCATATTTCACTTAAATTTGGAACTTATACTCCAGGAAATAAGGATCATAGCGGATGTGTTACCGGTGGCTGGGCAGATTCTTGTGGGGAGGGAGTTGTTAAGTACCGTTATGTTTTTATTGAGCGTAAAGCGCCGATGTGGTCTAGCGAATAGGCTGGCGTGAGTCTGGTTTTGTATGTCAGGCGTACTGGGTTCGATTCCCGTTATCGGCAAGAAAACTTTCGGGCTCGAATCCCATAAGTGTCCGACAGGTAAGATGTGTTTCTTCCTATAACTGACTATATAATAAGAATGTTCAATCAGTTGCCAGCTGGTCAGGTATATACATTGATGCCGGAATACCTGTAAGTAAACTAGCCCATCTGATTGACTCGTTTTTCCAAAATAAACCTTCATCAGCACAATACATTCATCCATAACAGTTCATACGAAGCCATGGGGTCCGGGTATGGCGTACGCGTCGCATTGGAGATTTGTCGAACTTAATGATCTAAAAGAATACATGTGAGCACATACTTAGGCAAAAACTGCAGTGAATCCGTGCACCTATGATGGATAACCAACATACGAGAGATATACGAGAGTTAAGTTTTTATTGAGCCCATGATCTACAAGGAAGGATCCCTTCCTGTCTGTGTGAGAACAACCCACTCCATGGAGTGTTTTTTTTTCCAGGAATTTACCACACTGTGGCATTCTTCCCTTGGTCCATGGAGTGTGCATTAAGGTCTCCCATAATAAGGACAGGTGTTGGTAGTTGGCTCACCATATTCTCTAATTCGTCCCTGAACTCTTGAAATGGCGCTTATAGGCCCGGTTGGTGATTGAGGAGGAGATGGTAGCCTTTCAAAAAGGTTTTTGGGATGATGTGTGCTGTTGCTACAGTTTCTTGCATGAAAAATATGATTGGGGAGTACTGAGAGGAGATGAGTTGTATGTAGTTCTGATAAGCGCGCGCTCAGGCTGTAGAGGTTCCATTGGATTGCAAAACATATTTTTTTCTTTTGAGAGGAATTGTTGACCTTGTTGACCGATTTATTGTTGTTTCTTGGTAGATTTATCTTGAGGGTATTGTTGAGAGTCATTTTTATGTAGATTAAATTGGAATGGACTTTCCGGTCTGTTACTGGGAGGGGGATTGAGTGTTACAGAGTTTAGAAGGTCCTGGTTTGTTGTTTGTTTCGGGGAACTTTTCATTGGGTGTTGTGTTTCTTTTCGCTGGTCTGTTTATCCTTTTCCGGAATAGATGTGAGACGCTGCTGTATGGTAGAGGTTGACTACTGACGGTTCCGGTATTACTTGACAGCGGCATCTTTTGGGATTCCTAAGGCCACACGGATCTTGACAATTTCCGGTTCCTTTTTCTGAACTGAACAGGAGCGGTTCATGGCAGTGTGGGCCTTTGTGGGCAGCGGATTCTCCACAGTTCAGACACTTTTCGGGTTGTTGGTACCTCAGCTTCGAGTGTCCGAACTTACCGCATTTCAGGCAGGAAAGAGGGGGGTTGGGATACGTATGTACCCTAAATAGATGACCTCCGGCGCAACTGTCCTATTTATTGTCAAGACCATCGAGTTTGTAGGAAAAGATTTGCCGTCGATTTTCTTCACAAACCGGTAGACTTTCGTGACACCTTGGTCGGCGAGGCTCTCCTGATTTCCTCATCAGGTAGTCCAGCAGCTTGCTTGCATGAGACTACACGCTGACATGAGTTAAGGGTTGGGTGTGGTCCGATAATCACTTTTCTCCCTTCTATCAGTTCCGTGAGTTTCTCCAATCGGTTGGCTTAGTCTATGCTATTAATCTTGAGCAGATATGCTTCGCCATCATTGATGGGATTGACTCCATCGATCCGTCCGACTGCGCGGATTGTTTTGTTTGGGCATATGGATCCTTCCGGCCCAAGTTGGATAAGGATTCGCCATCTTTACGGACTTTTATCCAAAAAATTCACTTTTTAAACTTTAGGCTGAAAAAAGTTCAAAAAAAAAACAGGAAAGAAGCTTCCAATCGGATGTCCCTGATAGTTACACAATCGCACAAGCAGGGTTAAGAGCGCAAAAAAGCACGTCTTAACGCCATAATTAAGTTCAAGTGAATGAACTGCATCCTGACGACCAAACTATACGTTTTAACACCGCGGCGATTATTCAGTACTGACGAACCACGTTCGACGAAGAGTGAATTCGTAGTGTTCACAGGAATTGTTGAAGAGATATGAAATCATCAGGGAAGTGTTGCCAGTATGACGGATGGATAATCCAATTCATCAATCACTATTTTATTTGATATCACAACACATTACTTATAACCTAAATCTGTACATACTTAAAATATTTATTTTACAAAGTAGTAAAAATTAAATAAAACTGTAAAAAAACAGATTCGGAATTTCTGAAATTCATATAGTTATCGAAAAATAACAGGATGGCAACTATTTTCGATCAACGAGTCGTTCAGCTTTATCTGGAGAATATTCTCCAGTACTTCAGACCCCAGCCTAAACCGGTGATCAGCGAAAACAAGTGCAAACATGGAATTGTCCCGTTCTACTGACACTTGTGTGGATGATGTAGCGTAAACTATTTTGACTTTATGTCACCGTCTATTATCTGCGATTTTTTTCTTGGACTAATATACAATTGGTCTAAAATTGTCGAAATTGTTTCCACAGAACACCATTTCCTGATGCTGTATGACCCTAATTGAACTCTCAATGTTGTTTTGAGCACTTGAATCAGAGGTTGATGTTCCAACACCAAACATTTCCGTTGTTATATTAACAAAAAACAAACTCCGAGCTACTGAAACTGCTATGAACGCTGGAATCTGAAGCATCTCGGATCGAAGTATGGAGTTGCTTATTTTTTTTTCCTAAGTGATATAAGGTATTCCTTTAAATAGAAAAAAGATAAATCAAGACGCTGCTATTGACATTCAATTCTGTATAGATTTTACTTACGACTACTTCTTCTCGTTCGCTTGTACTTAGTACCTTAGATTCCTGAAAAATAATGCGTGGGTCCATGTAAATTGCTGCTTTATACGCAATATTAGCGAGTATTTTCTTCTCGAGCTTTGTCATGGATCCTTTGTCATGAAACCAGCAAATTTTGAAATCTATTAGATCCTGAAAGATTCGAAATATTTGTTCTGGTAGAATGCCACTGCAGGAAAAAATCGCTTAAAGGATGTTCGAGGTGTTGACTTTTTATTGAAGCATTATAGATAAATTGGGAAGCTTTACAAAACTCATTGATGAACTTCCAATATTGAGAGGGATCTGGAAATTAAAAAAAAAGTCGTTCAAAAAATGTTCGAATTTTCCGTAAAATTTCGAACATCAACATGTAGGCGTTTCATCTTGTTGGATTTGGTGTCACCGAGTAAGCCTGATGATGCAGTTTTAACGCGTTCTTCAATTCAGATTTTCTGAGGAAGCGAACTATTTCTATGATTTTTGTTATAGTCCTGAGCGTTACTTGACCCTTTATGCTATAGTGCACCACCAAGTTCAATGTGTGGGCACCACACCTTACACATGACGCGCTATGTATACTTAATTTCTTTGAATGCAATTGAATCTCTTTGATTACCTCCGCGTTCGATAGTTCCAGGTCTTAGTCAGATGTTTGGGCTGGATATTCATCGTTAGTACAACCCTCGGATAAGGAATTATTTATCAAATTTGAAAATTCATCAATTTTGTTGTTCCGTTCTGCTCTTTGGGACTCGCTGATTTCCCGTACCGTGGTAATAACATTATTGGCGTTGTCGACGGTATAGATGTTCATTTGCCAGGGGTCGATTCCAAACCGCCAATAAACATTTTGAACAAATTCCTGGATGTTCGGGGCAGTTTGTTTACGATGAACCTCAACCATTCCTTGAATCAATGGAAAAATATAGTAATAATCTCTGTGTTGAAATTTGAAACAAACTCAAAGTTCTTATAATGTTTTTTTTTTCATTTCAATTTTTGTTTTTAATTTTTCCAATATCATAAATGTTATAATTTTGTCTTTTTCAAAATCTTTGTCAATTCAGTAATTTTTTATATTATTTACATTCACATTTTTGTTTTTTATTTCGTCATTTTTGTCTTTCTTGACATTTTTTTCATTCTAAAAATGAAATGTTATTATTGATACATTTTTATGGTTTTGTGTCTATTTCTGATTTAAAAAAGTTTTTAATAACTTTTGTCATTTATAATTCTCTACATCTTCAAATTCCTTGTGATCTAATTTAACGTCGTTTCCGTGCATCAAATGTCAGAGATTTTTTTCCATTATTTTAGAAAATGTCCTTGAATTCTTTGTTATATTAAGAGCTGGTCAACGTCAGAGTTTTAGGTGGTTTTAGTCAGCGACATAAGCTTACTAATTCGTGATCAAAATTTTTGAGCACTACGAGAAGCCAAATAAATAATGTCAAGCGAATTTAACCTGAGTTTACAACGGATTCATCACATGTATGTATGTATGTGTGTATGGTACCCCCATCGGTAGCAAGTTCCTGCCTATGTCTGTGTGGCTAGGCCTTTGAATCATTTCTCCGGCTTCCACGGCCGATGGTTCGTCGAAGGAAACCTACAATGGTTTACAACCCACTCCGCTTGCAAAAGTTTCTTCAGGTTATCCCCAGATGCATTCCTTCTGAAAATATATGATATTTCATATACGGATCTGCTGAATAAAGAATAATATAATAAAGGAGTATATAAAAAAAAAATATATATATATATAATAGACTGCCCCAAATTTGTGTGGGAAATTTAAAACCTGTAAAATGTTATACGCTGCAGGCTAAAATTGATCCTGGGCCTAGTACAAGATCTCATGCCAAATTTGGGCCAGATCGGACCACGGGAAGGGGTCGCTCAGCGAGCCTGAAGTTTGTATGGAATTTTGAGACATTTTGTTCGAGAGGAACATGAAAAACCAGTTTTTCGTCAATAACTGTTGTCTCCTTCGACCGATTTCTTTCAAAAGCGGGTTTTCTTAAAGCCTAAATTATGACAAATGTTTCATCCGAAGGTTGCATTTCAATTAAAGTTAAGATAAAAAAGTTATTAAGCTTCAAAAATTGGTTAACTTTTTTAAGGGTGATATTCATCACTGTTTTAATGAGACGACTAAAGTCCGACCAGAACACTCAATGTGAAATGCATGCCGTTTCGTCAAATAATGACCGATTTTAACCATTGTTGATGCGCTCGACTGCAATTTTTAATGTTTTTCTAATATTTGAGTTTGGATGATATTCACTTGATAATTCGGAAAGAAGTTAGGATTTTTTCGTCCTTGACAATTAAATAAAAATTGCATACCCACAGGGGCTTAGGAACATGACTGGACGATTTGTGATGCCAATAAAAAAACAGGTTTTCATCAATAACTTTGCTCCCGTCGACCGATTTCTTTCAAAAACGGGTTTTCTTAAAGCCTAAATTATGAAAAATATTTCATCCGAAGACTGCATTTCGATAAAAATTAAGATAAAAACGTTATTAGACTTTAAAAATGGGCTAACTTTTTTACGGGGGTATCTGTTAATGAGGCGTCAATATGTCCGACCGCCCCGACTCATTAACAGTGATGAATACCATCCTTTAAGAAAACCCGTTTTTGAATGAAATCGGCCAACGAGAACCAAAGTTATTGATGAAAAACAGGTTTTTCATGTTTCTTCCGAGCGCATTCCCATACAAATTTGGGGCAGTCTATTGTACATATTTCCGCTTTTTATTTTATGTTTCATCTTTTCTACCTAACTCAGGATCTTTTTTTCTCCGAAAAGAAGCAGTTTCTACGATATTTGCCAAGCAATTGCTTCATATTTCGACTTCATTTATACCAAAATACCTAAATATTCTAAAAATTAATCTAGAAATTAAGTGTCGGTATAGAATTCGTTTGTCAGTTTTTGGTTGGTTAGGTCATTTTGAAAATAGTGTTCGGTGAATGCTTGTGGCAATTAGCGTTGACACAAAGATAACTAAGAGTACGTCGAATGGTGTAGGGAAAATGTGTTAAGAATTATGTCAGCTGCAGCGCAGATAGAAAAAAGTATAGGCTCGAGATTTAGCCCTTTATATTAACAGTTTACATTTTTCTGAATTGCTATTAAGCTATAAAATTAATATTTACGAAGCTGCTGCAAACAAAATGGCGAAACACTTGGTGTATCTTGGTGCGAAATTAGTTGCTTTGGCTTTTTTGACGAAAATGTTTCCTTGGAAGAAAAACAAGATATGGTTGCAGCACTTCAACAAAATGTATCACATGAGAATCGAAGCCTCAAAATTGAGAATTTCGATCTGCTCAAAGATTTCAAACACGAACAGTTTTTTTTAATCACTGATTCATCAAAAGAAAATCCCAACAAATGGAATTAAATCCGAGACTATGAAAAATCCAGAGAGATTTTAAAGATGGTTACAGTGAACGACTGTGCCGAAAAAGTTGTTGCATTGATTTCGGAATTTAATGGTAAAATAACCAGAAATGAAGAACAACTGCAATATTTATTGAAGGTAGTTGAGGCCCTTAAAAAAATTCAAATCTCCAACAAAAAACAATTTGATCTGAAATGTTGTGCATAAAATTTGAACTATGTTAGTTCCTCTATGAATAAAAAAAAGAGTTTGAATAACTTCGCATGTCAACCTCATTATTATTTGTAATAAAACGCACTCTAGACCAAATAAAGTACTCTCTTTTAACTAAAGATAAAATTATAGAAAAACGCGAAAACACTGTAAATGGACCTGTTTTTCAAAAATTTATCTTTTTATTGGCATCACGAACCGTCCAGTCATTTTCCTAAGCCCCTGTGGTTATGCAATTTTTATTTAATTGTCAAGCATTTTTCCGCCCTTACTTCTTTCCGAATTATCAAGTGAATATCATCCAAACTCAAATATTAGAAAAACATTAAAAATTGCAATCGAGCGCAACAACAATGGTTAAAATCGGTCATTATTTGACGAAACGGCATGCATTTCACGTTGAGTGTTCTGGTCGGACTTTAGTCGTCTCATTAAAACAGTGATGAATATCACCCTTAAAAAAGTTAACCAATTTTTAAAGCTTAATAACTTTTTTATCTTAACTTTAATTGAAATGCAACCTTCGGATGAAACATTTGTCATAATTTAGGCTTTAAGAAAACCCGTTTTTGAAAGAAATCGGTCGAAGGAGATAACAGTTATTGACGAAAAACTGGTTTTGCATGTTCCTCTCGAACAAAATGTCTCAAAATCCCATACAAACTTCAGGCTCGTTGAGCGACCCCTTCCCGTGATCCGATCTGGCCCAAATTTGGCATGAGATCTTGTACTAGGCCCAGGATCAATTTTAGCCTGCAGCGTATAACATTTTCAAAGGTCGGGTCATTTGGGGCAGTCTAATATATAAGCATATAATGTTATAATAAAAGTAATACGAAATGTAATAATAACACAATCAATAATATATAATTTTAATAATTTTTAAAAGGATACAGTTACTTCCTATGCGGTTTTGACTTTCAACAAACTCCCCACACTTTCAATAAACACCATACTAATCGGCTGAACCCACACACTCAAATCAATGAGCCCGACTAATTCAGTTTTTTTGGATCTTGGAAACGTCGATGCAACTCGCTAACAAACAACCCAAACCGAAAACAAGCTCATCTCCTTTCTTCGTATTATAAGTTCCAATCATCGCGCTTAATTCACTCCTTCATCCCCAGCACTTGTGCCAAATAAACACGGTTAATCAACTGAAACTCCGCTTTCTGTGCACTTCATCACCCATCTAGACAACCCAACAAATGCATTTCCTTGTTCATTAATTAAAATACAGGCCTCCTCTTCCCGCACTCCGCTTAGGAGGGACATTTCTACACTCGACCACACAACAAAATCAAGCAACGAGTCGCAAGCCGCCGGCGGCTGATTGTGCAACACTCTTCCGTCATTTCACTAACACACATTCGTACGCTTGACAAATTAAAATCTAACACCAATATTGATACAAGGGAATCGAAACAAACTCTCCCCGTTTGCCGACGCGACGCCATATTTTGTGATTTCAAATTTGATTTTACTTCGACCTCTCTAATCTTCCAAACACCAGTAATCAACAAAAAAAACTCTTTCACAATAGGCTTCTCAGATTTTCCTTTTCGGACACATTCAACTCAGTTCGTTCCACAATTGAAAAACCCATCCTTTAAAGATATTTCAACACCACTTGGAGAGCACTTCTCGAATCGACCGTCCGGCTTGAGTTCTCGTACGCGTGTGTTTACAACGGATTCATCACATGAGTACAAATTAGGCATTATCTCATCCGGTGAAGCACGATTAGGTTGTATCATCAGAATGTTCTTAATTCAGTCCTGACCGTAAATTGGATGCATCTATCCAAGGAATCTCTTACGCTCTTACTACGCTCACTTGTGTGGGTGCTAACAAGGCAACCATTACCACTGCATGCAGCTTAGTTTGTGTACCTTTTTGGCAACCTATCACTTCAAACATCAACTTCGTAAGGTCTAATTTGCTCGCATCCAAGTGCCTGTACTTGCGCTGGTACTCGCTGGTAGAACTTGGAATAATTTTATTTCTAACTAATCATCCTATTCATAGGGAAACCATCCCCATGGTTACATTTTATATGTGTACGGACGATAAACAAACATCATGCGTGTGTTGTTATTAATTCCATCGATTGCTACGATGAGAGGAATATCAACCGAAAGCCTTGCTGAAAAGACTCGTTGGATTCAATCTTCCCATATTCATTCTAAACGTTTTCCAAAGTACGAATTCTCTTGATGGAATCAGTAACAACAGTGTTTCCGAATAAAATCTAAAGCTTTCGAACTGTAGCTTCCTAGATGTTCCTGGGAAATCTCTGGACTTGTCTTCTTGGACCAAATATCTAAACTCCGTCACAAAACACTCTGAAATCAACCAAATAATTTTTGCCCTGCACTGATATGCGTTTGTGTATCAAAACCATGCAACAATTTTTAATAACGCTTGACTGGCTTTGTTTAATTGATTTTTGTTATCGTCAGTTATATTGATATTCATCTACTGAAATTTATTTATATGTCAGTTCCAAACTGCATTCTTTGAAAATTACCAATCATAGCTTAACCCCTCCAGCACAAAATTGTGGAATTCTTCAACCACTTTCGAGTTGGTATGAGTTGTTGTTGGTAGTTAGGTGAATTTTCGAGCAATCAAGGTCGATTAGTTAGATTTCATCTGAGTAACATATATCATGTAGGTTAATCCCATCTTTGGCAGCTGTAGGAACCTTTGTGGGGTTGTATTGGAAAATTGATATATTGCTCTGTAAAATCAACATATTTTGTGTTTCTTCTGTGGAACCGAACCTGCTAATGATTTTTATGACAATTTATTCATTCTTTAAACAACATTTTCAGCTGAACAACTTTGAACGTAACTTCGTATCTTATAAGGCAAAAAAGTTACTGGCTGTTTAACATGGGCGAGTCCTTTGGCATTGAAAAACAATAAATACAAATGACATCACTACTGGGTGACTAGCGATGTATTGCATGGCTACGTTTTATGCAATACTTCGCGAGACATCAGCAGATAGTTTTTTGAGTTTTTGATTCTCATGGAAAATTTAAAAAATCAGGCAATGCACATTTTTTTACATTTTTCAATGCCGTAAAAACTTTACCAAGTATGATGGATTGGCTTAACGATATCACCTACAAACTTTATATTGCTTTTGTTATCCTATACCAACACTGTTGGCCTGAAATATTTTTCGGATAATCACATATTTTTATCAAAACAAATATTTTAAAAATTCAGTTACCAGATTGACCTGCTATGTGTCAAAATGAAAATCAAAGCTTTACCTTTTAAAACCCGTTTACATATGATTGATTTGCATCTCGCGTTTGTTTATGTCAAAATTCTACCCATCCCGACATTAATTTTTATGGTTTAAGCTGAAAGAATTTTTTGTAGTATTTTTACCCCCAAATTTATGCAGCACCCATCATGCTTTTTCTTTAAAAACATTTTATGACAGAAAAATATTTAAAATTTCATTCGACAAAAACAACTAAATTACTGCAATTGGTTCTTTTTGCGTTACGACATTTAAAATATATCAAAACTTTAAATTTTCAAACGTTTTTTTTTAGATTTTGCACTAAAAAACTGTGTATCAACTTTAATCCCGTTTTCTTTGTAGGGTGAAAATCGCATTTTTTGTGAATTAAAAAAATCTGGTGAAACCAATAATTTTTCGGACTTCAATTTTATGTCCCTTCGACCTTAAAACTTTTGATGTACAAACGATATGATAATCTGTGGAAATAAAGTTTTTAAAAGCCATTGAAGTTGAAAAGTGTTGCATGATGTCCCAGTTGACGGTACTTTTCTTTGATTTAACTACATGTTAAAAAGAATTAGAAGAGGCTCAGCTAGTTCAATCGCTAAGTTTTTAAGGAAACAAGCCGAGAGTTTATCAGGCCCTGCTCTTTTAGAAGCATCAAGTATTCTAAGTCCTCCGTAAACATGACTTAAATGTCACACGCTAAGTCATGAATATTTGGAAAATCTGCTCTATCACGGTCATTCTCAGTGAAAGTAGTGCACGCTTCATGAAAAAAAATGGTTGCAAATAAGTTTCAAATTTCCAGCGGATTATTTCCAATGTTCCCGTCTAGTGTCAACTGGGTCGGAAAGTTTTTAACTTTCCATCTGGGTTTTGTCATAGCCAAAGAAGGCTTTTGGGTGTTGTTTAAGATCTTTTTCAATTTTCTAGTTTTTCACTTAATGTTTTGGCAATCGCAGTTACAGCTTTGACCGAATCGTCGGATTTATTGACGACATCCAGCACTGCCAACTGCAACGTATTGCACTGCACCGGATAAGATTCAAGATATTCAAATCCAGCTAATTTAAGGGATTCAGAAACGTGTTATCAATTCGATGACAAGCATTACCAGGGCAATTTTTTTTAAAGGTTTTACCGCCACCACGGTTGGCACCATCACATGTTACTGTGAATATTTGAGACATTTGAACATTGTACATTTTTCTTTTTAAAAATTGTTGAAACTTACGGTTTCCTAACAGCATCCGGAACAGCAGCAACGATTTCTGCTGCCACGAGCAGAACCTAAACATGGTTTGTATTGGTTCCTCTTGCTATGTCCAATTCGCAATTGATGATTGCTGAGAACAATAGGATGGTGATGATGATTACAGTATAAATGTTTACATCTTCACACTGTGAAGTAAAATTACTCTAACTAGGTTCTTGGTAACTCAGCAGTGTTGCCAGATATTCTGAGTGGTTAGCTCAGCTGATCACATTATCTACCTAGAGATCGAATAACAAGTTTTTCTTTTTAAAAGAATTGGCATTAACACAATTGTAGGCCAATTACTCATATTTGCATTTCTTGAGTCCATTGCACACCCGGCCTTTGGTCCATCTTTATGAGTTCTGCTGCAATTTCAACGAGAGGTTTACTTGAGCTTCTTCCTGATTGAACAGATGATGTTTCTGGTTGATCCATTTCGATCATTAGCTTTCATTAGCCAAGATAACTGAAAATTTCAGTCACTTTTATTGAAACTGATTGACACTGGTTGTAAAGTAAATCGTTTTTTTTTTGCACTGAAGCTTATGCATTTTTCCCTCCAACAGATGTAGCTCCGAAATGATAAATGAAAGCAGTAATCCAAACTGCAGCAGAGCGATGAAGGAACACTGGCATAATTTCATGTTATCCCAAATCCCATAAATGTTTTCTTTGCCCGACATGAGCCGCCTCGAAAGTAACTGGCAGGTAGCTCTACCTACATTTCCCTTAATCGAGTTTCCAACCTCTCAGCAAGTTTTCTACCCAACTTCACACATATTCATTAGGATAAACGGTGTGCCATTTCGACGAGAGCCCGAAAACCTTGTGTGTGCGCCGCTAATTATGCAAATGTGTTCTGCTCTATTATCGCCCGGAGTGAGAAAGTGTTTGCCGGAGAAAATGTGAGCCCACCTTGCCTAGAACGATTTCGCGGTCCAAAAATTGGTTGGAAGCGCTGAATTTCTTTCGCAAAGCCACCGGCAGGGAAACAGCCGAGCCGAAAACCGGGAGCCAAGGATCCGGGCCAATGAAATTAAGATCCTACACTTACAGAACCTACATCCAACAGAACAGCAATTGCCCTGCCTCTACTCAGCTGTGTGTGCGGTGAGAAATTGCAGACGAGCCTGGAGGAAATTATGTTTCTGCTGCCAGAACACAATCATTACAACAACCGCATGACCGCCTTAATTGTGCTTCCGAACGTGTTTGTGCTTAAGTAGTTTACGATTATCGTACATAGGAATTGCTACACGAGCGACGCCACGATTAAGTATGCCAGTTATCGAGTGCACAGGAGTGTCGTATGTCTTGGGTTTTGATTCCCATTTGCAGCCATCGTTTTGACTCAGGAAAATTTTCAGTTTAATTTCGGTTTCACTTTACAAAATAATCAATGAATGTTGCTCTGTTCCGTCGATAAATTTTGACGTTGAGGAAAATTTTGGCATCATTCTTTTCAAACATTGCATCACCACGGGGGTTAAGAATATAATTTTCAGAACTTTTTCGGTTGTAGTTTTTACACACTTCAACCAGCGAGTTAATCAGGTTGGCTATTTTACTTACAGGTATTCCGGCATCCGTGTATATACCTGACCTGATACCTTATCAAATAGTTAGTCATAAGAGGGAACACATCTTCGGCTTCCTTTGGGCTTTGAACCAAAAAGTTTTTTTTTGCCGATACCGGGATTCGAACCCAGTACGCCTGGCAGTCTATCCACTAGATCACATCGGCGATAAACGTCGAGATCTGGTGTTATCTCGAAAAAAATTAGGCCTATAATCGACTTTCTGGGACTCGGTTTTTCCAGAGAGTCAATTTTTGATCAAAATTTTTACCCCAGAATGTATGCAGCATCTTAATGTTTTTTTGGCTTTCTTACAGAAAGACATAGCGAACGGTCAGTTGGGGATAACATTAATTAAGGGTCCAAGACCCCACTTTATATATACCAATCGACTCAGCTCGACGAGTTACGAAGATGTCCGTGGATTTGTAGGTTCCATTGAAACGTTCTAACCAAATTAACTCCTATTCTAGGTTTTACGGTTTTGAATGAATTTTGAAAATGCGTCGGATTGGACTACCTTATTGGCTTTGCAATTGGATCAACTCTTATCTCTAGACCGGACTGCTTACGTACGTCTGAACAACGTGAACTCGACACATTTTCGACTAAATTTTGGAGTTCCAAAAGGAAGTCACCTGGGACCTTTGATCTTCGTTTTTTATCAATGATCTATTTAGCTTCACATCAGAATGGAATGGTCACTAATATTTCCAAATGTAGTGTCATTTCTTTCACTCGAAAACGTCAACCTTGAACCAGGTTGTACAGGAACCGAGGATCGAAAGAGTACAGTGATGCTTCCTCAGGTACGCTCTACGCCAAATACCATGAAACGACGCCTTGAACCTCTCGCCCTACGAACAGTGCTGCTTGTTGCTGAATTCACCGACGCACACAGGAGAGTACGCAAAGCAAATTTGTGGCCCAATCTTCCAACATCAACTTTAAACTAATTTTTATGTACAAAACGTTGGAAAATATGTTAAACAAGTTTTCAAGTTTAACAAGTTTTCATGCATCTCAATGAAACTTTTATGATGTTTTAAGATTTTAATATGTATTTAAATCTGCAGCAGAACAATATAAACCTTTATAAATTGTGATTTACCTGAAAAATAATAAAGATGAACTTTTAAATGTATTTAAAAGAAATTATTTAAAGAAAATAGTCACCACATTGTTACAAAACCTGCTTTTTTTTCGAATGGAAAAACAATGTTTAGGATTATTGAACGAATGATTATGAATTTGTATTCTTTTGGTTTCCTAAATAATATCTACTTACTTTTTAAGCAATCAGAATCATTTTCATTTTCATCAGAACTTGATTTTGCATCCAATTCAGGCCTAACATTTGGTTGATTTGCTTCAATTAAGTGTAATATTTCCTTTGAAAACGGAAAACTTGTTTTTATCGGTTTCTTGCGAGAACAACTGAGAAACAGATCAGATGTTAAAAGAAGCCTGTTGATCACATCTCGGTTACATTGCTGATTGCTCTCTTGAGAATTTTCGGTCAAAATTTTGTCGGTATTCACGAAAATGTTTATTCCGAACTTCAGCTGCTTCCTCAGATAACTGCTGATTATTCTCAAACGTTGCTCTTCTGAAAAAGTTTGACATGTATATCAACAGCGATGATTGTTTAAGGAATGCATACTTCTGGCTTGTCAAATAACATCTGTTTTATCCAAATATGTTTTTCCGGAATTCCGTAATTGCTTACGTGTATTTTTCTTCCACATGTTTGAGTTACTTTCTCGTTCTTTCCGGAGTATGAGAAGAACTAACCTCCAAGCTGCCTTCTGTTTCTGGTAATTCCACTGTGATTATCGATCCATCTTCGAGTTCTTTTTTTTTGATTTTTTGTACTCGGACCAGCAACTTCTAGAAAAGAATGTGTATATATTGCTGGGCAACGCAACAAAAAGATGTATCTTACCTTCCGAAGAACAAAACGATTCACTGGTGCTTGCATCGGAATCCGTCGGTATATGAAGTATCACTTTCGGGACTAAAATCTTCAAATTATGAGCTTGAATAATCGGTATTGAAGATTGCAATTTTTGTGGTTTCTAGGCGTGAAGTGTTATGGATCTTCTGACCTCATGCTTGTTAACCATTTTTCAAGCATCAGCCATACTCGTTGGGTGCTGCTCGTAAAGCGCCTATAAGTAGGCTCCTACGTTTAGAAGAAATTTCCCAGTTATATGATAGTGCATGGCAATTTTTTATACATTTTGGTTCGACCAGAGTGAACTGGGTGCAAAAATATTGCTATTAAAATTCAGTTTTTACTTATTGTGTAGTCGGAAATCGACCATTATAGCCTCAACGGCTTTATAAGAGTCAAAAAGTGATGGCTAAATGACCGAATGAGATATCTAATGGAATGATATTAATTGGTAGTAAGTCTACTACTTTGAACTCTATTTTCTCGAAATCAAATTTATGGCGTTCAGTTCGGTTTGGTCGAATCCCGACCATTTATCACTAGCTTGACCATTATATCCGTTCGAAATGAATGTTATAGATCTATTAGGACTGATTCCAATTAAATATTTAACTGTGTGCGAATGTTTATAGTTTGACCACTTTATTGCAACTTGTAATGAATCACTTGGCTTTTCGGTGAGGACTTCAAAACAGTCAATAATAACTGAAATTTTATTGCCGAAGTAACGTTTAAAACATTCTGTCGTCAAATTTCGAATTGCCTCACGCGAAGGCCAAGTAACGAGCCCTTTCAACTGGATCATACAAATAAGGCTTCAAATGTTCAAAAAGTAATTTAAAAAGATTTAGCGTAAGTCCAGTGTAGTATTTGCACTTTTCATCACTTGTCGCTTTTGAGAAATACGCCTGTAGAGTGAATCGACTGTCCCCTGATACGCTTCCGTTTCTAACCAAACGAGTAACTTATGCGCCAACTCTCTCGAGGATTACTCGTCGGTTGTGTGTCCGGCTAGAGACCCGTCCTCAGAGCGGGTCGATCAATAGGATCCAAAGGGGGATGCGGAAACGATCAAGGAGAAAGAAAATGTGTAAGAACTACTTATTCTTCATACCAGGTCTAATCAGAAGATAGTTGGTGTTCACCGTCGTTCTATCCGACTCAATTTCTCCCACTTCTCACATTAATTAATTATATCATTCAGGATAATGTGACATGTTACACACTTTCACTGAATTCTTCAAAACTATCGCATAAGAAATGGTGATGTTTTAGTTTCGTTAAATCAATTTTGCGACGAAGGTTCTTCACTTCGATCTCTAGCTCTGAAACTTTGTCAGGTGGACAAGGCACCGTTTCCAAACCCTCTGGTATTTGGAGCTGGATGGTTTCCTTGTTTTTGTTGCGCCTGGTGACTCGATCAAATCTCTCTTTTGGTACCTAACGATGTTATCCGATTGCGGTAGCCCAGTTTTTGGTTTGGTATACAACCGGGATTCGTTTTATTCAAAAGATGAGCGCTACGACCCAATAAGGATAACAATCAATACTACCTAAAACAATTTCATCGTATAACGTTGAAATTTCACCATACATGAAATACAGTGAACAAACAACTGCAGACAGCCATCTTTCTGGAAACAGATCAACCTGCTTCAGTGTATTTTGCCAGGCAATCTGCCGTTTTTTAGACAGCTCTTCTCTCTTCTTCGATCGCTTATCAACCCGTGGGAAACGGAACCAATTTTCTCTATCCCGATCTCCGCGTTTGCTGCATCCGAAATCTGCACACTTTCTAGGTATTGATTTTAAATGAAATATTAAAATAAAAACTATAAACTTGTTAGTAGATGTTTCAAGATATACTTACTGTTTCTTTTTATCAAATAGACGGATATATATCAGAAAAAAATGATTTGTTGAAATTCGCTATAACTGCAACGCAACTGTAATTCAAAACATTTGATGAATGCCCAACAGACGCCTACTATGTGTGTGTAGCAAAAGCCCTATGGAAATCCATTCCCTTTCCCGTTTCCTTCACAAGACGAAGGACTACCTTGAAAGAAGGCAAAACGTCAGGAAGCCACCATTGAGCGTTTTTTAGTGATTGATCGGTAGTAGAAAGCCTATGACAAATATCCCTCGCCTTGCATCATGCTCAAGTAGTACCCTGGTTAAGAGGTCCGATTGGCACGACGACATAAAAATGGTGCTGTGCGTTTGATTCTCACTTCCCTACGGCACTGAAGTTTTTTTTATTTTCTTGTTTCTCAGTCTCATAAAATGTTTTTCATTGCTTGAAAGAAGTGGTCAGGAATCATTTTACTTGGAAGCTCGAGTCCTTATCCCAGTAGTGCTTTTTCAAATATATCATCTTTGTACACTTTTCGGCACATATATTTGCTAAATTGGCATTGGATTTTTGCAACCTCTTCTATGGGTGTAAACGTATTGAAAAAAAATTTATAAATTCAAATCAGAAACGCTGTCGCTCAAGCTTTCTACCAGGCTAATTGTTTTTTTCGTCAAATTTGCATCGCAACACCTTTAAAGCATTTTTAGAAAGTGAAAGTTTTTGTGTTATCAGCTTTGGCCGCAAACTTGAAATATATGGATCCGAACTCAAAAAGAGTTTAATGAGTATGTCATGATTACAGGCAGTTCTTAAAAAAGTTCTAGAAAAATTCGTCCATCATTTGAATTCCCTCCGCCTTGTTTAGGGAAATCAATCGGGATTGTCATTTTATCCCAAAACCCTTTCTGTATTTTGTTCTTCCTTCGTTGTACATCCATGTTGTCTTCTGCTGTTGTAGCTTGCCAACAACCTATTGCCGTTCTGTTTGATAAATGAATTAAGGATTCCAAAAATATGTATCCTAGCGTGAAGTGGTGACAGCCCAAATTTCAACGACTCAGGATTCACCGACTCTCTCAAAGTCAAGTCGTTAGAATTTAAGGAAGATGTCCCACAAATGTATTGGTAGCTGCGTTGCAGACTTTTCCGTCTACCATAGTTGGGAACAAAACGTGTCCTACTCTTAGTAGCTGACAAGATTTGGTTAGATATTCCGATTTACCTAAGGTTTTAACGTTGTTTTCTATGTAATTTATTTCCTCCATGATACAATCTTTTGTAAACGGTAGAACGGAATCGTATCGTGAAAACGGAACAGGATTTTGCCAAATGACTCGTCGTTTTCCATCATCTTGAGCTTGCAAGCGTAAAGGAATCAACGAGCTTTGGCATATCGATGAATCTTCAAAATGGGGTTCGACAAACTTTATCTTATATCGCGCTTGTTGAGAGCATCCGCACCCCCATTTACTCAGCTATAGGTTTTCGAAAGATGTCGGTTTTAATGTCTTAAGAACTTCACTCAAATATATAAACAAACGAGAAATAGTGATATCCAAAAGACTTTGAAGATTTATCTTCGCACTGACATCCGTCACCGCAATGCCTTTTTCTTCTGAGTAGCACTTGAATTTTTCTTTTTGGATTGCTTTGTATGAGGGATACAGTTTGTTATTGCAGCTCTTAATTACATTGTATTGGTTTTTCGTTAAATTTGCCTCGACGGATATCTGCAGTGGTTTTTCGGGGTTAATTTTTTCATACATTGACATCTGCTGCTAATGTTCAAAGTTCTCCGGATTTTGTATACTGACAGACGACTTTTAGCAGCTTGTTTAAAAAACAGGCGTCAATATTGCCTGCAGATCTGGAAATTAATGTAATCATGCATATAAGTAGTCCATAGGAAAAAGAACTCGCTTACCTTTGCGTCATTTGAGCGGCAAATGACATCTCTTCTAGGGATTGGCTGCTTCTTAAAACGTGCATTGCCATGGGACCCATATTCGTGTAATGGGTGTATTTCTTGGGAGGCCCCGTCACATCAAAACGTGTGACGCTCTTTTACTCAAGTTAGACGATCAGTCTAGCCACACATTGCAAATCATGAAGTTCTTCCTGTATTCTTTCTTGCTCCGAGAAATTTTTTGAGTCCGGAAGACAACCTGATAAGCCATTGAATTTCCCTGATTTTTTTTAAATATGCCTGATTTTTGCGAATGTGATGAAAAATGGGTAGTGAGGAACTGGAATAGGTACCATTGCTGAAGTGAAAAAGTGTAAATGTGGCTGAATCAAAGCAATCGAAATATTCCCTTTAATTCTTATTTAAAAAAGGGAATTAAAGGGAATCTTTCGATTGCTTTGATTCAGTAGAATTATTCAATCAAGTAAGCTCACAACACAACACACTTTGAGCGAAATTTCCGTTATAAATTACACTTTCACGAAGACAGAGACATAAATCAAACGATATAAAATTCATCATGAAACTCTACAAGATAGAATACAAAACTTCCGGTTGCTCAAAGATACTAAATTTGTAACGGTGTATTTTGGTTTAGATTTCTTCGCGGTCAAAAACTAACAACATCTTTTTTTTTTCTTTTTGATAGGAGTTTAACCCGTTAAGGTCATTCTTCCTCGTAAATAACAACATCGCCGTCCTTAAAGCCGAACAACAATTAAAATCGAAAGATGAACTAAGATGCTGCATAAATTAAGGGGCTAAATTTTTGAACATTAGGGGAGAGTGGGGATACTTGATCCCCTTTTCTTATTTTCACCATATATTTTTGGAAAAATTTAGCAACTCGCCGTCTTTGACATTTTCTGACAGCTTGTAATTTCAAGTTTCTATGCTCCAAAAATTAGAACGATACTTGAACCCGTTGATGAACTAGAAGCATTTTCGTGGGAGTAAAAAAATTGCGATTTTTCTGAAGTTAGGGGAGACTTGATCCCCCATTGAAGAAGACTTGATCTTTTATTCAGGAAGCCCAAAGCCTTGTATAAAAATCAAACAAAACCCCAAGATAGAATGTTAATTGACTGTTTTGGTCATGTTTGTTCTCATTTCACAATTTATAGCAGACATAGCAAGAAAATTCTATAACTTTGTCTCAACGCTAATTACATTGCATACTTAAAGGCGCTATTTTTTTTATAATAAAGAGAAAATTAATTATTTTTCTCTTTTCTTCAGACAATTGTTTGATAAATATTAGTTTTTGGATAAATATTAGTAATTTCGTAATCAGCAATCAAAACGATCAATTCAGAAGAAGAATATGCCGTTTGGAAGGGGGATGAATTGTACCCAACTCTAGGGGATCAATTGTACCCATAATCAACATTTTAGAAAAAAAAATTTCTGAAAAAGTTGAGTTTTCCATTGCTTTGAAAATATGGCATTATGAAGTTCATTTTACGCTCGAACGATTGATACATAGGAACAAATATTTTTTTCATAACTTTCCCATGTAAGGAACATTTTAAAGTGATGAAAAAAGATCTTCAAGTTACATTTTGTGAAATTTTTTAAACAAAGTTCAATTACTCAAACAATTATTATGTTAAAATTTTTTAAACTACAAGCATTGTTATTTTGCTCATTTTGGCACATTTTTCTAGAACATTTGATCTTGTAAGACATTCCAGCTTCGAGATATAGCTAAGGAATCAAGTATCCCCAGGGATCAAGTAACTACAAAAAAAATAATGAAATTTTGCCTTCATTCAATTCTCTAAGCCCTCGCACTATCCTTCTTTTATTTTTTCCTTCAAACTTTACCATTTTATAGGGTTAATATCAAAAATTTACCTCAAAGTACAACCAAAACTACACCAAAACTATAGGAGAGAATGGGGAAACTTGATCCCCTTTTCTAATTATAATCATATCTTTTTGGAGAAACTCAGCAACTCGCCGTCTATAGCATTTTCTGGCAGCGTATAATTTCAAAATACATTAATTTGTAGATGAGCTAGAAGCTGTTCAATGAGATTTAAAAAAAGTGATATTTTTTAAGTTACAGGAGACTTTTTTTTAAAATAGTTTATTGACGCTTTAACCTCAGAGGTCTTTCGCGTCTCTTTTGCAAAATAATATGGAAAATCTACAATTATTACAAAAATAATTTCTTAAGCCTTCTTCACAAAAGTTTGAATAAATTTGTGTCTTTCAAAAAACTAATCACTCATTTTTCTTTACGATCCTCATTCGTGAATATGTCTTCTATCGAGTTTCCCAAATTAAGCTTTTTTATTTTACTGAGTAGCATGGAACATTCAAGGAAAATATGGTGGATAGTCAAACGAGATTTACAAGTACCGTAAACTGGGGGAACTTTGATCACTTTTTTCATTCATTTTTGAATATTTTGGAAGGGGTTGCTTTTTCGTAATACCTAAAAGCTTTAAAACACTTACTGAGGTGAGGAGTATAAAACATGATTATTGATTGCAATAAATTCAAACGACATTAGTGGTCATAATTAAATGTTTGTTACAAAACCAGATTTCGAGTTCCGGGGTAACTTTGATAACTAAGGTTTAAACGTATCTCAACATCTTCAAATTTATTGTTTTGATGCCATTAGGCACAGAAGGCTCAAAATATCGATAACAGTAATTTTCTGCTTGGACTCAATTGAATGTTGAAACGATTTCTTTCACAAACAAATATACTCAAAAGATGGACAATGCTACTGCATACATTTAGGGGCAAAAGTTATAAACATTTTTCAATATTTTTGGCGTCAATAACAGATGAAACTTTATCTTCATGCAATTCCCTAAGTCCTCGCACTGTTCCCAGTATTTTTATTTCTTTAAACTTAACCATTAGATAGGGTTTTTAGCAATTTTTTCTATACGGGCTTTTTCATGGAAAATGACCGATTTTTTCAATGTCCAAAGATTATCATCAAACGACCATAAAAATAACACTGCAACTAAACCTTAACCAGGAAAAAGGTTGAACTTTCACATTAAACAACCCATTTTCTCCTAAATGCTTAAATTTGATCAGGAGAGATGTTTGTTTGTGAGCCTCCAAAAAACAAGCTATTTTAAGTATTTAAAATTACATTTTAAGTAATATGAAAAATCTCCTAATGAAAACAAAATTAAGCTTATTTGTAACTCTATTTATAGGCTTTCAAACTTAGTAAACAGTTTTCAGATATTTTAACTTTACACTTAATTTGTGATGATTATCTGCAAAAAATTTCATGTTGATCAAATTTACCCCGCTGATCAAAGTTCCCCCAGTTTACGGTACCACAAAGAGGGGGATCAGAATAGGGGATGCAAAGGAATTCATGGGTTAAACGACTATGTCCGATTCTCAGCCTAGTTAACACTTTCTGTTCATATGGGCATTTACGATCATAAGGTTTAGAGAACAGGAGACTTGATCCTTTACTAAAGGAGATTCGATCCTTAATTCAATCTGCTCTGACTCTAGGCAAAATCTAGATAAATCCAAAGATAAAAGGCTCGTTGACTATTTTTTTTTGCTATATTAGTTCTCATTTCACAGTTTTTAAGTATCAGACAAAGAGAATTCTATAAGTTTGTCTATTACCCAAGAGTCATAGCATACTTTAAGGCACTATTTTCTTGTTTTTAGATATACCGTCAAACGGGGCATAATGCAAAAGAAGGGTTAGATGCAACATTGGTATACTACAACACTCATTCAATTTTTATTTCAAAATACTGTAAAAAAGTTATCATTGAATGATAACAAATTGATGATGACATAGTTTTTAACATCGTGAAAGAGTTTTTGAAAGTTTTTGTATCTTTTAAAAAATTTAAAAAATCGAGCATTAGATGTACAAATTTTTATATTTTTTTATGACGTAAAAAACATTACTCAGTATGACTGATTGGCTTAGTGATTTCACCTACAAACTTTATATTGCTTTCATAATCCTATACCAACACTGTTGGTGTTAACATATTTTTCGGAGAATCACCAAATTTTTTTAAATTAATATTTTTATATTTAGTTTTTTTATTTAGTTACGACAATTTTCGACCAAAATACAATCTTTGAACCGCAATAACTTTTCTGTTTCAAATCCAATCGAGTTACAGTCTTCGGGTGAAATATTTGTCTCAACTTAGGCTTTAAGAAAATCAACCATAAAAAACAATGAGCTAGTGATGAAAAAAGTTATTGATGAAAAACCAGTATTTTTCGTTCCTTCCGGGCAAAATACCTCAAAATTTTATTCACGTTTGAGACTTAAGCAACCCCTCCTTATGGTCAGATCTTCCAGAAACTTGGCATGTGACCTTCTGGTAAGCTTATAAATAATTTTGACTTGGAGCGAGTGAGATTTATCATGTTTCATTCTTCCTATACTATGATAAGTGTACTGCGTTTCGTTAAATTATTAAAAACTCCAAAAATTTCAGTTATGGTAAAGTAGCCATAATTTCTTCAATTTTCAACCGATTTTGTAAAATAACCACTTGAAATCTTTTTTTAAAATTGACATTTAAGCACAAAAGAAAATCAGATTTTTTAAATGCTACCATCGAGTCTAAAACTTTCGTTGAAACAAAACTTTCTCTAAAAAAATGCGTTTTTTAATTTTTTTTTCTTATTAAGTCACTAATATCAGCAATATTGTTGGTCAAACGCAAAAACAGTGTTCAGATGATCGATAGAAAACTTATTCACCTTCAATATGCAAAAAAGGGATTCCAAATTACTGTTATGCCGTCCGAGATATTTTAATCTAAGTACAAGAACTTTTTTAAATTTTTCGAAATTTCATATTTGGAGCATAACTCAAAAACGGTTCTACTGAGATTTTTTTGAATTTCATTTTCGGATTCAGCGCCCGATTTGCCATTAAAAAAATCGGTCAGTTAATCAAGTTCACGATTTTTTTTTAAATTTTGTAAACTAGTGTTATCAGTAATTTCTTGAAAACCAATGATGGATGGATGGATTGGACTCTGGGGATTAATTAAATCCAAAAAAGTAACATTTTGAAAAACTTTTTCTAAATAAATTGAGAGTTTACTACAAGTCGGACTCGATTATCCGGAGTATCGATTTTTTTTCACTCCGGATAATCGAATCCTCCGGATAATCGAATCGAAAAAAATCATTTTTTTTTCAGCCTGAGGACGTTAAATTGTCATTTTTGTGTGCATTATTTTTGTAAAATGCAGTGGCGTAGCCAGAAATAATTTTTATAGGAAAAAGGGGTAAAGTCGTGATAAGAAAAAAACAAATATGTAATATTAAACAATTACTGGTTTCACTTTACCTTGACCTGACACATCTCAGAAGTGATTAAAAATCAGAAGGGTTGAGTACAAAACCACGACCGCAAGGTTGACGTTGAACTACAATTGTATATTACATTTTTCTTAGATCTGATTGATCAAATTTTGCGTTTCAACCAGGCTTGACATTTGACATTATAACGTAAGTAAGCAGAACATGGGACAAAATTTGTCCTGATTGTCCTATTTAATATCGATATGACGGAAGCATGGTTCTACGTCAAAATGTAACGCTCCAAGCTCCATGCGTTATTTCTGTCATTTGACGGATGAACCCTATACGACGCGGCGCACAGTGGTCCAATTCTCAAAAAAGCTGGCAAAAAGTCTGTTTTCAACCATTTTTGCTCTGAAACCTTTCAAAATTGTTTGATAATCATAATTTCACAAAAAATAACATATTATTTTCATGTTTTCTTGAAAACTTCTTTTTTTATTGTAAGAATTCGAAAAAATTTATATATTTTTATATCTCAGTAAGTAAATTCTTGTATTAATATTTTGCTACAGATTGCTGCAAAATCTATCACATCCTAGAAAGGTTAGTTGAATCTAAAATTATCTCAAAATTACAATATATATGAAATTATGTCAATACAGATTGACCTGACAACGCTCTAGTACCGATCACTTTTTAAATTTTTTATTAATTAACGAGTCAATACAGAAATTTTTATGAAAGATGAGAATTGTTCAACAATTTCGCCACTACTGATCAAAATTTTGAAATTAAGGTTTGTAGGCTATTTTTCTTAAATGATCATTTATTATATCAATGGTTGTTTAATACAAAACACTTAATTTACATTTTAAACGAGGAATACAACTTTTTGCTTCATATTTTCAATTTTTTTTATTTTACTTTTAATATTTATTTTTAAATTTATTTCATATTTCATATTTTTAAAATAATACCATAAAATTTTTTCACAATTTTAAAAGTTTCAATTTGTTCTAATGAATATTGAATAGCAATAGGTTCTATAATTTGAACAATAATCAGAAGAATATTTGAGAAACCGTAATTTAATTATGTTTTGGGAGATTTCCTAATAGTAAAAATAACACAGAAATTCATACTGATAGTGCTTCAAAATATGAAAAGGATGTTTTATGAATGGATTTTTGAGAAAAATCAACATAGGGATCCAATTCAATATCAATTAAATTCGTGATCCGAGAGGTTATTGGCTAAGAAGCCAAATTTGATGAAAAAACTGGTTCAACTATTCGGCGTCGTTCTTCAAAAATGGCAAAAAAAAGGCAGCCCAATTTGCCATATTTTGTAGCCCAGAAATGTGGGAATCTATCCAACGTAAAATTAGAGTGGAGTTATGTGGAGTTTTTTTAAAATCTCTAGTCTATATATATAAAAAGCAATTTCTGTATGTTTGTTTGTTTGTTTGTTTGTTTGTCCTCTATAGATTCAGCCGTCTTAAGAGCTAGAGGTCTGAAATTGGGCATGGATGCTCATTGGAACTAGGAAAGATGAAAAATGTTTTCAGAATTTCGGATGACCCCTTCTGAAGGGGGTCGTCCATACAAGACAAATATTGTTTTCGCGATATTGACATAATTTTTTGTCGGATTGTGTTGAAAATTTGCACATGAGTGTTTTAAAAGACGAGCAATCGATTTCAGGTGTCAAATTTTGTGTAAGGGGTCGGCCAAAGGGGTCGTCCATATTAACTGTTTGCTGTTTTTACGATACTGACGTTATTATACATCCTATTCAGATGAAAATTGGTACACGATAGTTTTGAGTGACGTGCAATCGATTTGAGGTATAAAATTCAGTGTAAGGGGCCGCCAAAAGGGGTCGTCCATATTAACTTTTCAATATCTTGGGGATAATGACTTTTTTATACATCGAATTGGGATGAAAATTCGCACATAGGAGTTATTAGGGACAAACAATTGATTTCACTCATCCAAATTAAAATAAGGGGTCGTCCAAAGGGGTCGTCCATATTAACTATTCACTGTTAATGTGATATTGTCGTTATTATACATCGGATTCAGATGAAAATTGGTACACGATAGTTTTGAGGGACGGTCAATCGATTTCAGGTACTAAATTTAATGCAGGGGCAGGCAAAGAGGGTCGTCCTTATTAACTTTTCAATATTTTTGCGATATTTTCGTTATTATACATCGGATTGGGATGAAAATTTGCACACGGTAGTTTTCAGGGACGAGCAATCGATTCCAGATGTCAAATGTTTTGCCAGGGGTCGTCCATGTAAATTTATTTTTCACTGTTTTTGCAATATTGACGTTATTATGTAATGGATTTGCATTTGAATGGATGTGCTTTGAAAATTTGCACACGGGAGTTTTGAGGGACGGGTAATCGATTTCAGGTATCAAAGATTGTATAAGAGGCCACCGCAAGGTGTTTAACTTTTTGGCAATAATTGCGTTGTTATGCAACGATCGAGTTGAAATTTATACACGGGGGTGTTTGGACGGAAAATTGATCACTGATTTCAAATTTAGTAGCAGACGACAGAAAAAGTGATCCCAATATTTTTGCAATTATTACTTAACAACGAATTCGGAAGTACATCTGGTGAATGCTTGGCAAATGACTTTCATACAAACAGTTCATGACATATTCCAAGTTAAAGGCGAAACGGAGTTCGTATGGGATCAGCTAGTTGAAGTTATAAAATTCATAATATTTATCGATTTTTGCAACTAAATTCCATATAAAAAATTTCAACTTAATTCCAAATCAAAAATTTTTATTACATAAAGTGTAAAATATGCCCAACAAAAATATAAAAATAATTGCAAAGCAATATATATCCGCGAATTCAATATCTATTCGTTTTTCAATGTTAGCAAATCTTTGCAAATTTTTCAAAAAATATTCAATCTTTTCTTACCATTTCTTTGAGAACTCCGAAACGGGTAAACTTAAGACTATCATTTTCATGGTTTCATTTAGCTTGAAAATGCCGGAACACGATGAAATATTTGGATAAATAATTATGAGCGATTCAAAAATCGACTTTCTGCCAGCTTTTCTGGGTTTTGGACCACTGTGCGGCGTGCCGCTTCACGCGTTATTGTGTGACGGGCTTCATTCTGACTCTTGTTTTGACAGTTCAAGTTGGTGATTTCATTCTGTGCAATTTCGTCTGTGTGAAAGTAGTGTTTCCGTGCGTTGTTTTCAAACTGTTCAAAATTCTGAAAAATGGTGAATGTTTCACTGCAAGGGAAGAGGAGCAGGATTGTCCTGACGTTTGCCACAAAAGCAAAAATTGTGGAAGATTTCAACAGAGGACTATCTATGATCGAAATTAGGCGAAAATACAATATCGCTGAATCGACTGCATACGATCTGAAGAAGAACAAAGTTAAGATCGTCGAGCAGATCGCACAGCGTCAATTTCAAATGGGTAAGTTTGTTGATCTCAATTCACGGTGAAAAAGACAGGTGAAAATAGGAATCACTTCCATCATTCCGACGGTTGTCACATTTTCAGCTTTCACCGTGAAGTGAGATCGAGAATTGACCCTTTCGCGATGAACATGTTCTCATATACATTTATGATCTACAGGCAAACGGAAAACTTTCAAAAGGGCTAAATATCATCTACTTGACGAAGCTCTTTACATTTGGTTTCTTCCAAAACGTGAATGCCACATCCCAGTTAGCCAGGATTTATTGACGGCTCAGGCAACGAAACTGTACCTTAAGCTGTACAACGATGAGCAGTTCAAAGGCATCGTCAATTTCATCAAGCGACATACGTTTAAAATACAGAATCAGTTATCATTGAAAAAAATTAGATAAGGAATCCAAATGAGTTTTGTACCTTAAACAAAGATCCCGAATTTTTAAAATTCAGAAAAATTATGAAACTGAACTTCAGTAACTGAAGAAACAACACGAGACTTGAAAATCCCAATGGATTGAATCTGGAAAAAGATAAGATTAAGATCATAGAGATATTCATATTTAGAAAATCACTCAATGATACTAGGAACTCAACTATCAGATCTCTTTTATCATAATCTGAGAATGATCATTTGGAAAGTGATATACTGAATTCAGGATATTCACTTCAGTAGATGATAAATATTTGATTAAATCAGTTGAAAATGTTCCAATACAAATTTCAAGTCTAAAACAGAAATTGGGATCGAAATTCAATAAAGAAACTCTGTACTGTTGATTGGTCCAATTTAAGCAACTACAGTTTTTTTTTAAAGATTTTACTTTCAAAAATAGGGAGGGAAAAGGGTTCAGAATTTATAAACTAATGAAAATTTCAACACTGATGCTTGAAAGGTGAAAAGTTTTTATAATACGCGGTATTAACCCGGATACTGTCCGGGTAAAATTCTGAAATGTTTATCATAAAGCGAACTTAGCTGCTATTTAAGTGCAGTGAACCATAACTTGGAAACTCAACGTAACATCAAACATTATTATTGTGCAAGACGTTTGAATGTAATGAAAATGAGGAGATGATTTTTTCTTTATTTTACGTGTTCTGTACAGAATATCGTAACTGATAAGTGTTGATAAAAAATGTAAATTTTAAGATGTTTTGCCTCATATTCTTCCTATTTTTTTAGAATTCGGTTTTGTCCTGAAGATTTTGATATTCTCAGCTCGCAAAATGTGGGAGAACTCCTTCACTGTTTACTATAGGGGGCCCCCTTAACTTTTTTAACACAAAAACTAATCCAGATATTATTTCACGTTGGCTCTTTAGTTTTTATATTTCAAGTTTTCATTAAGATTTAGTTTTGATTTCTTTTCATGGACTTGTAGTAGTACGATTAAAGTAATGTTAAAACTTTTTTTCCCTCGGGGGGCCCCCTGAACCGGGGGGCCCGGGGCAATTGCCCCCTTTGCCCCCCCTTTAATCCGGCCTTGCCCTTGTTACATTGTATAAGTTTTGAAAGTAACAACATGCGTAGAATGAGAAACACTGATAAGCAGTATACATAATCGAACGAACACTGTACCGCTCAAAGCAACGTACTGAGCATAGCCGCTCTACTGCGATGGCCTCTACTGTTCTCCGACTGAATTGTCACTCCCAGTTCCGCCCAAAAAGCAATTGCAAGACAATCCTCAACTCAAGATCACCCACCAAAACCATCTAGCAGTGGATTTCGATTCCGTCAGAATTCGATGTGATTCCGTTAGAATATTAGTGATCCAACTATTTGCTGACGAACCGCACAAGCAACACGAGATCAAGACATTCGTCTCACGCTGAAAAGACGAGAATCACACTGCACCCAATTGAGCTTGGAATTCAACGAACAGAACTAGCCAATAACTCCAGTTGAGGAAAAGAACTATCGAGAAAACATCGAACTCGCGTTGAATCATCGAGCCACAGAGGAAAACCAATCCCGTCAATCCGGAAAACCACACCTCTATTCCAGTGTGTCGAAAATCTGGCTGTGAGCTTAAACCCAGGCAATCTAAGCATGTATGGATGTCACTGGGAATCATGCATGCTGAAAAAGTAGGGATCGTATGAGAAAAGAAACATCAACCACAAAACACAGATTGATCTTCGTGAAGACACAACATCGACACAGTGTGGTAGGAAGAAAAACCCTACATAAAAGCTACCAGTGGGGTAGAGAAGCGTTCATCTGATTGCCATAGCCTTGATTGAATTCGTGAACACATCGATCAGAAGAAGGTCCTCGTCGAAGACGAAGGGCCTTTTTTAAATCGATTCTGATTCCTTCTGGGAAGACAGAAACGCGGCGTCAATATTGCATGCGACGCTTGAAGCCCGATCAGCTGATCACTAGTCTTCACCCCTCCGAGTGTGTATCAAATTCATTTGGGGAGAAGAGAACTGAGGCGGATAACTTCGAAAACGACAGCGACTACCGTGTTCGTCGAGAGAGAAAACTTGCATGTGTGCTTATCAAGGAAGGAAGCCGAAGACAGATAATCCCGACCGCCAAAACAACACCGATTTTGAAGCCGTGGGAGAACATTTATGCATGTGTGCATGCCTAGGAAGGAGTATCGACGGAGGATCATCTCAACTGCGAAAATAACAACAATCGTGTAGCCGTGGGAGAACATTTCTGCATGTGTGCATGCCTAAGGAGAGTACCGACGGAGGATCCTCTCAACAGCAGTGATTGAAATCCTCACCAATTATCTCACGCTTTGATGCCTAGTATAGCTATACAGGAGACGATACATATACATTCATTTAAACCTCCCCCCATGAAGAGGATCAGCTCTGAGGCTGATGTCATGCTGAAACAACTAGCAACGCGACCTACAACGCAACGTTCACACGACTAACCAGCTCTCATTTGATCTCCATGGAAATCGCGCAGACCTGTCATACTGGTCGCTTTGTATAGCGCGACCAATCTGATGCCAATGTGTTTTGTAGCGCGACTAGTAGGAAATCCAATAGGAATATTGTTTTTTCTCGATTTGAAGCAGTGATTCCGGGTTTTAAGCACAATAGTACGAAGATCTGTCCGAACTTGTGATAATAAACTAAAAAATATCTTAATCGGCGAGAAAATTTTCATGAATTCTTAGTTCCGGCAAAAAAACAAGTAATTTTGTCTGTTCAAATTTCGGCATTCTTGCAATCCGGGTCGTGATTTGATGAGTTTTTGATGGCTCCCGAAAGAAAGGAGACGATTCAAAGCATTATCAGATGTAGAGAAGTGATGATTTGTAGGGAATTTCAAAGTGACAGGTCGCGCCAGCATGACATACCAATGCGTTGCAACGCAATCTTATTGGAACGTTGCGTTGCGTTGCGTTGCTAGTTGTTTCAGCATGACATCAGCCTGAGAGACACTATTCGTTTGCTGCCCCGAACGAATTCTCTCAACATTCGGTTGCTACATGAAATTCCACTTTGAAATTCCCTACAAATCATCACTTCTCTACATCTGATAATGCTTTGAATCGTCTCCTTTCTTTCGGGAGCCATCAAAAACTCATCAAATCACGACCCGGATTGCAAGAATGCCGAAAATTGAACAGACAAAATTCCTTGTTTTTTGCTGGAACTAAGAATTCATGAAAATTTTCTCGCCGATTAAGATATTTTTTAGTTTATTATCACAAGTTCGGACAGATCTTTGTACTATTGTGCTTAAAACCCGGAATCACTGCTTCAAATCGAGAAAAAACAATATTCCTATTGGATTTCCTACTAGTCGCGCTACAAAACACATTGGCATCAGATTGGTCGCGCTATACAAAGCGACCAGTATGACAGGTCTGCGCGATTTCCATGGAGATCAAATGAGAGCTGGTTAGTCGTGTGAACGTTGCGTTGTAGGTCGCGTTGCTAGTTGCTTCAGCATGACATCAGCCGAAGACGAGGCACACATACTCATTTACGTTATTGAATTTGATGGACTCAAGCCGATAGCTGTCGTTGAGGAGAACATCTTCAACCTCGCCGCAAAGGTTGAGGCAACAACGACAACAACCAAACTTATTGCATTGCATAGGCCCGCAACGTATGGAGCAAGGAGGGGGGAGGAAAAAGAAACGAAAAAACTAGCTGCCTGCGTGCGGTTGCTGTGCAATAATAGCAATAGCAGAAAAACCTCGGGTATTCGATCCAGGCACAAACGAGGAGACTCGGGTTTGCTGTACCTTTTGAATTCGGTTCCCTCAAGAATGTAACAGGAGATGAGTGAGAGCCATTCGTTTGTTTTTTTTGGATTCGCTGCCTCGAATGTATATTGCTTCGTGAAGGCGGGCCATGTTGAGAGCGTATGCATCATCGGTTTTGTCGTTTTCGCTGCCTCAAAGCAACCTTTGCTTCCGAGTAAAGCGTTGAGCGAGAGAAGGTTGATCAATTCATTCTCATCCAAATACAACAGGCGTTAAAATCCCAGGAAAAAAAAAAAAAAAAAAAAAATCCAAATACAACCACTGCTCAACAGCGAGAATAACAACAATCGTGTCGCCGAGGGAGAACGAGTTGCATGTGTGCATGCCAGCGAAGAGAGGACCAAAACAGAAAGTCTCGGATGCATGTTTAGACTTTCGGATGACCGCAGCATAAACTAGGAGCCGTGATTGTGATAGTATCAATACACTCGCATGCATGCGAAGGGAAAACGGGAGGAGTGAATGCATGCGAATATAGAAGTGTTTGATCCGAGGCCCGTCGATGATCTGCAGCAGCGGTAAATTTGTTGACAGCGGTACAGGTTAGCTTTAGCTTATAAGTATTCATAATACCAATAGAGTTTCCAGAATGAAACTAATTATATCGTGCCATTATTAATTGTTGAGATGTTTAGGCCAAGTGCCAAATGATTTGTAGAGCTTATTTATGCGCTTTTCGAGCAGAAAACTTAACGCTTGCCGACTCAATGTCCGGCCTGAATAAATTCTTGTTTCATTTTTATCATTATTTCACAAATTATTGCGTGTTGAGTTTTATGCACTCCGGGTAAGGCAAAGTCGTTACACCCTTCGTCAACTTTTGTCAGCGTGGACGAATCATCAGCTCCAGGAAGAAAAGGGAATGAGGAGCGTGTGACGTTTATGCCTTGCGCAAATGCTGATGGTTCGTACAAACTTCCACTTATGCTGATTGGAAAGTCAAAACGACCAAGAGCACTGAAGAACGTCCGTGAGCTGCCCGTATACTATGCTTATTCCAAAAATGCATGGGTGACCCGACAGTTATTTAAGGATTGGTTTTTCAATGAGTTTGTCCCCAAAGTCACTGTATTTTTGGAAGGTGCTAACCTGCCGGTAACGGCCCGCTTAGTTTTTGCCACTGTTCCTTACATTGCAGCACCGACGAGCTTAGAACTGCCGATGGAGCATTCTCTACGACGTTTCTACCACCAAACACAACAGCCTTGTTGCAACCAATGGACCAAAACGTTATCCAGATGGTCAAGTCTAACTACAAGCAAAAGCTTATGCGTGAGCTTCTTGGACGCCAAGGAGAATGCGATGACATGGTTAACATCAAGGATGCTATGTTTTGGGTAGCCGAGACCTGGGACGAGGTACCGGCTGAATTCATTGCAAAGTCTTGGAAGTTGCTGTACCCAGAAACAGAATTCGCTGATAACGATGACATTCCGTTGTACGAGAACGCTTACTTGCGATGCAGCAATTGATTGACCAGGACAATGCCGTGCAGGAAGAGGACATGGTATTTGACGTCCTGAACGACGATGATATTGTAAACGTCGTTTTGAACCCAAACACATCGTTTTACGATGGCAACAATATTGTTTCAACTGTCGAAGGGGCAAATGCGTTATCAGTGTTGGAACCGCATCAGAATGATATGGATGACGAAGCTGGAAGCGCTGTTTCACATGAAACAGCTTTATCTGGAATCGATCAAGTAATTGCTTGGGCAGAGGAGAATGGTTTACCATTGGAATGACAGTTCCTGCTGCAAGAAGTACGTGGAAATGTTTTAGAGAAAATAATTGATTCACGAAATGTTAATGTTTAATTTTAATTTCTCTTGCATTGTTACTTTCCATTCTTCTGAAATGTTATACATAATGAAAATTTGATTTTTGTTCTCATACTTCGTTATTCAATGAATGAATTTGTTTTTAAGCTTAAATAAACGAGAGTTTCCTGACAAGAAATATGAATTTTATTTAACCAAAATGAGAATGTAACAAAAAAGAATATCAAACGGGGAACATACTGAAATAACACCCTAGCTTAAGCCCCCCTTTTTCTTACTACGTTCACGTTTGTACATTTGATCATATTTTGTAAATAAACTAAAATACATTTCAAAATTCACTCATTTTCAACCTAAGACAATCTATATTTAATTAAACTAGATAATAAATAATTAACCCGTTACTTCCCACGATTTTTTTTTGAATATTTGAACAACAAAAAAACTTTTGTAAGGAAAGAGCTTGAATAAAAGTTGTTCTCCATGGCCTCAAAAGTTGTAATTCGTTGAAAATAGTTTTTGATTGTTTCAATAGTTGCTAGATTGATAGATCACGCTTCCTTTACAGAGTAGTCTGTTGTACGGCAAAGGCGTACCACCACACTTTCATGCTTTCCAATAAAAAAATGCCCTAGACTTACAGTTTCAACACCTATCCAAACTTTATCCTACGAAGCTCATCTGATGCTTGCCTATCCGCCTATTCTTCATTGCTTTACAAATTTCTACCTAGCATTTTCATCTCGCCGCACGTGTCAATGAACATGATTAAATGAATTGTTTTTCAATAGTTACTATATCTAAATTTCAAGAAGGTTTATAGACAAGCACAATGAGTACACAAGGAAGTTTATACAATTATTGACTGCATCATAGTAGATTTACAAACTACTACAAGACGCAAATGTTGTGGATCACTTGTGCTACCATGAGATGTAGAGGGTTAAACACATTGACAACTCTTATTCTTAGCCCTCCTGTTCCTAGCTACGTTCTTGCTTGACCACATAATTATATTATGTATTATAGAGTTAATGAGTTTGATCTTGAATAATACACTGTGGATAACCGAGTTTTTATATAAACTACAACTACTATACTAGTCAAATATAGCAAATTTATCAACAAGGGAATCATTTAACAGAAACAACAGTATCGACCTTAATTAAGGAACTAAAATAACCGTTAACATAATTGTGAGGCAAAGAGTTGATTTATGTTGATGGGTTTCCAAAAACGATCTTATTCAATCATCACAATTCACATAACAAATTGATAAAGTAAAATAAACAAAAATAGAGGATCACTTCATTCATTAACGAAACTTTAGTTTTCTTTATGTCTCCTTATAAATATTCTTTGAAGTTTGATAGAAGTATTTTTACCCTGAAAAGTCGTTTTTGAAAATACATTAATGTAGCAGGAATATCAGCTAGGCAAACAAGTTAGCTTAGAAAATTTTAGAATATTTTTTCATTTACCAATACATTTCTTATCACTGCCTCAAAGATAGAAATAGGAGATTCCTTAGGAAATATCTAGGAGCATAGGAGGTGTAGGAAAACTCGATCGCACCATTCACCAAAATGGATCCTGATCTCTACCTTTCATTAACTAACACAACCCCTTCCTTTGATGCTTGAGTATGGATTCGCAGACGTATAGACGGTTTCCATAGTTTGTGATACTAACTTATCTCTGGTTCTGACTATTTCAAAACTATTTTTGGAGTATGCAGGAGCATGAGGTTGCTAGTTGAACCTAAAGAGTATCATACTAACATTCCTTCCTTTTTCCCCATTGACTACTAGGACGTGGCCGGCGCCGTTATTAATCATTTATAGAATAGGAGAGCATGAGTTTTGTACATTGAGAATGTACTGCTAATCCCAAGCACCATTCTTTTGGACTTTGTGCAAAATTGATGGCCTCGATTAATCACGGAGTAGCAACCATTGGCGAGGTAGAACTTGTTCTGCTTAGCCACGCCAGCGATCATGGAATTTGAAATGCGTAAGTTGAGTAAAGAACTAGATAAATATGTTATCAGAAGTTTCATTTTTTTTGTATATTTTTGATGAATGATCATATCTACACAGCATTTCAAGTTCAATGATTTAAGGTGGATATGAGTAGTCAACCAAGCTAAGCTAAGCTAAGCTAAACTACAACTACTATACTAGTCCCTGACCCCCCTAACTCCGTCCAAATCTGGTAAAAATATTATTTTGTGAATTATAGTACTAAATTATTTAAAAAATCAAAATAAAAATTTAAAAAAAGAATTGTAAAAAATACTCCAGATAATCGAGTCTAAAATTCCGGTTAATCGAACCCCGGATAATCGAGTCCGACCTGTACATCCTCATTCTCCCCTGTTGTTACTATTCATACTACAGTGAAAGTTTTAATAAGTGAAAACAAAAAAAAACCCACTCTGGATTTCTGGATTAGTTAAAAAATTGATCGAGTTCATTAGCTTCTCAGAAATTCGCTTTTCCTCATCCAAAAATTCACTTTCCTCGAACCACAAAACTATATTATTCAATTTGGTCCAGCCATGAATAATCGAATATCTCCTATTCGAAGAAAATTGCGTTATCTATTGGTTTGTTATGGCGGACGATTCGCCCCTTCATAAAATGAGTTCTGCATCCTCGCCAAATACAATCATAAATATGCCAGCACATCGAGGTTGAAGCTGCGAGGCAACAAACGATGGAGCCACAGCCACAACTAGTAGTAAGCAGATAAAGTAACGCAACCAATCTTCCGTCCACGCTACGGTGCTGACAAAATAAAGTTAGATATTGATTGCAATCATCCCGCCATTATGTAGTGGAATATGTGTTTCATTGCAATGGAAATGGTGGTGGGGGTGGCTGTGTATGGCGGCGGTGAAATGGAAAATCCATATGCGAAAAGAAATTTTCCTTGGCCTTCGTCGTCGCTTGGTTGCCGGAGAAACTTCTTCCATAACCTGCCGTATTTCAGCGCTGCTGCCCAGGAATGATTTGAGCCACATGACTGCTCTGGCTGCTGCTCGAGAGTATCTTTGAGAGTAGATTTCGGACCTTCCGACCCCAGGTGAATTTCTGTGGAATGGCATCACAAGAGGAGTGTGGGTGGGGTGGGAGATGTAATTGAGCCAACAATGATGGAAGATGGCGATCGATAGTATGTGAATCGAGAGCTCGGATGCTGGTTTGCCGGATAGCTATCTTTGGCCTTCCGATGGCACTCTTTGCCATGTCTAGATGATATCTCCTGGTAAATCCTGATTTATGGGAAGAAGACATGATTAGTGCGGCAGGAGAAAAAAGGAAGAAAAATATGAAATGGACCACGTGGGCAGAAAATTGATGTAACATGCTCGACTGAGCTATGGGTTATCTAAGACATTTAGTGTATAAAAAGATTTTTTCCTGCATATTTTACATAGAATGAACCAAAAGGATAGGGTACATTAAAGTCATGTCAATTGATTTATCGACCGATCACGATGGTTCTGGAAACTCTTTTTCTCAATCTTTACTAAAATACCATTGAAAAATTCATTATCCATTCTTGAAAGGATTCTGATTCAACAAGAATTTTGTGAAAACTAATTATTATAGGAACAAATTTTGGATTGATCTTGAAATTTGCAGATGTACATATGTATGTATGATAGCCACCTTGGGTGCACGGTCGTTCCGCAGTTGTGGCTAAGGCTTCATCAACAAGTCACCGTAAGTTACCACATATCCAGTTAATAATAGCTGGATGAGACGATAATATAGCATAAAAACCATAATGCTAAAAAATAAATAGAATAATAAATACGGTAATACTAAGAATGAATAATCATTACAGCAATGTAGTACAACATAATTTCATAAAGTATTCAAAATGTCACCAGATAGTAACTCATCATTAAATGTTATTTTCAAATATAACAAAAAGATTGACTGAGCTTTAATTAGAATTTTTTCTCCTTTTATAAGTATGTTGATGAATCTCAAACTGTACCATCGATCCAGTTTATTTCCAAACTTTTCTGTAGAAAAACTCAACAAAAAAAATCAAAGCTGTGAAAGTTTGAATTGAATTTATATTCCAAGAACTTTTCGATCTTATACAAAGCATATGGATTTCAGTCGACACGTGCCGTATCAAAAAATCAAAGGAATTCACATTCACTGCGGAAGGGAATTTCCACCTATTTAATTTACGATCCCCAGAGACTAGAAACAATTTCAACAGGCAAGGCAACTAAAAGCACGCCCCAAATTTAATTACGGCCTAAATTAACTTCTTTCACGAACCCATTAATAATAATAGTGACCATAAATCTCAAAAACCCAACGCGACGGACTTCTTCGGAAGAGAAAATACGCTGACTAAATCTGTAAGGTAAAGGAGCTAGCTGCTGCAAGAAGATGTGCAAGACTAACAACAACTTGGGTTGGGAAAGGAAGGAATATCCTGCGATCCGGTTTCCAGAGTCTACATAAGTGCCCTGCCCGGAGAACGTCGTCGACCGCTTTGCTTCTGGCCCTCTAGACTCTAGACTCGGAGCCAGCCGAAGGAATGCGGTTAGCATCATCCGTCCCCATCTTAGCTTTTAGCAAGTGGCACAATGATGCTGCACAGTACGCCGGCCGAGACTTTTCCCATTGTCCGGAATAGCATCCATTCTAAATTTACTATTCCCCAAAGTGTGGCGGCAACCGAGCACATCACACAACATATTCGCCCTCTCTCTGTCTTCTTTTGGCTTGGCTTGGCCGAAACACACAAAACTGGAGGTCGAGTTTGGCGCTCGAAAATGGATGACCTTCTTTGTAGAAAGTGTTTCTATGATTATATGCTGTCACTAACTGAACTTTTTAGTTCTTTAGCGGCACCAGTGGTTCTTATTTATAATGAAGTATTTTAGCGGTAGGTACTGAACATATAGTTACGTCAACACCATCCAGACGGTCAACGATAGTAAAACAAAAACAGATGTGGCCTCGACTGATTGATTGGAATGCGGCGTGGCGAGCTTCATTAGAATTAAATTATTTTAAACACAAGTGTTTCGGCTAATTGAATTGATAGGAAAGAACCATATGTTCTTTATGTCTAGACCATATGTTCTTTGTATTAGAATTGTATAAAAAGGGATTAGCAATTGGTAGTAACTTTAGAATCAGTTCAGGTACAGTCAGAGTTAGTTCAGACTTAGGAGTGGTTCTCATAATTGTATGTTGGGTTATTAAGAATAAAATATATTTTTTTATTCAAACCTAGCGTGCAATTATTAATTGGCGCCCGAATAGGGACTAGTGCAAAGTGAAAGTGTTTTAAGTGAAGAAATATCCTGAAGAATCGGTAAACTGTAAGAGGATTTTACCTAATTCAGTTAAACAACAGCACTTCGAATATTAAGAACTGTTAGAGGTTTTCTTAAATTCGAAAAAACCTTTCAAAGTGTCTCTAATCGCGTTAAAAGCAGCCGTGAAAGTGGAACCTGAGTCCGAGAGTACTCGAAAAAGGATTTTTCTGTTTTCACTGAGAGGAGATTCAACTTGTGCTAGTTCATCGCTCCTATATTTCCCGTTGACCCGGAACGGAGGAGTTACTTTTTAGAGAAGTATAAACAACTCATCGTGTGCCCCCACTTCTCCACGAGTTTGTTGGCGTTCCCAACGAATGATGAGGATTTACATGTAAGTACAAAGAAAAATAATTACTCAAATAAGCGTGAACAGGGTGCATACCCCTAAGTGCATCGGCAATCCGTAATTTGAAAGAAATCAAAAGAAATAAAAGAAAAATAAAGTGAAAAAGTTGATAAAATAGGAAATAAGTGAAATAATAAGTTAAAGCAAAGTGAATTGAATTTTCACCATAATTATATTTGATTTGAAAGAAAAAGTGAAAAATCAAGTGAAAATTAAATTTAGGATTAATAAGTTATCACAATTATAAAATTATTGAGAAGAAAATAAAGTTCATTTAAAAAACTAAAAGGACAATTTTTAAATTGAAACAGCTTACGAATTTCTTAAGCATCAACCCAAATTGTTCCTTTATAAAATATAACAAGATAAAAAAATACAAAAAAATAAAATAATCATAACATTCTTTTCAGCTCATTAATCAAAAACATTCTTTTCAGCTCATTAATTAATTTTTATTTTCAGCATAATAATATTTTTTGTTTTCAGCATTTTTCAGAATACCATCAAACATTGACGAGTTAGTCAATACTTTTAGTAACCTTCAAATTAAATTCCCAAGAATTCCTAAAATGAATTCTGAACAAATTTCTGCTCTTCTAAATAGGATAAGTGCCCTTGAGAGATTGGCATTTCCTACGGAAATTGATGATAGCGATCCACCAATTCATTATACAAAACCTGATGGATCACCAGTTAATTTATCAATTTTAGAAAATTTTTCAGATTTAGTAAAAGGTTTACCCGTTTTTACTGGAAATCCAACTGAACTTAGTCATTGGATCCAAGATGCGGAAACTCTTGTAAAATTATACACCCCAAAAGAAAATTGTAATATTGATTCAATTAATAAATTTCACATGGTTTGCAGAGCCATTAGGAGAAAAGTACAGGACGAAGCTAATGATGCTTTAGTTGCATCTAACGTTAACATAAACTTTTATAGTATCAAAAAAGTTTTATTGACTTACTATGGAGAGAAACGAGACTTAACAACATTGGATTATCAGTTAATGAATACGCAACAAATAGGAAGACCTTTGTCGATATTCTACACGGAAATATCTAAACTGTTGTCTCACATTTCTAATCACGTAAGAATTAGCAACGAATATTCTCATCCAGAAGCAATAAAAGCTATCATAAATTGCTATAATAGAAAAGCAATTGATGCTTTTATGAGAGGATTGGATGGCGATATTGGAAAATTTTTAAGAAATTTTAACCCGGATTCTTTAGCTACAGCTTATAACTATTGCATTACGTATCAAAATGTAGAATTCAGAAAGAATATTATACGCAGAGTTCCAGATGTCCCACCGAGACCACAACCCAGGATTCAACCTCAACAACAACCTCAACGGAATCAACCAATATTTGTTCCGGTACCCATGCAAAATTATAGATATCCCAATAATCAATCTTTCCAGCCAAAACCGCAACATCAAACGTTTCAACCACGACCACCAGTTCCAGCAAAATTAAATAAACCAGAACCTATGGATGTAGATCAATCCATAAGATCTCGACAGGTAAATTATGTAAATCGGCCTTCTACTTCAAGACCTCAACCACCCTTCAAAAGACAAAGAGTATTTAATGTGAATACTCTAGATCCTGATCCTCAATATTCCACAATATTGGAAGAAGAAGAAAATATTCAAACTGAAGACGATTTTTCAGAAGATGTAGAGTTAGATTCTCTGACATTTGAAAAGTATATGCAGACATACGAAAAGCAATGTAACAAAACTGAAGAAACTGAAGAATTTGTGCAGGAATATGAAGATTGTGCAGATTTTAATTTTTTAGAATAAAATCTACTTTACCATATTTTTTATTCTATGGTAAATTGAGAGAACCATTAAAAGTTTTAGTAGACACTGGGTCTAATAAGAATTACATTCATCCCAAGTTTACGAGAAGATTTCATAAAGTTAAAAAACCTTTTAAAGTATCTTCTGTTGGAGGAGATCTTAAAATTGAAAAATATTCACAAGGAAGATTTTTTAAACCATGTTCTAATCTTATAGTAAAATTTTATCACATGGAAGAATTAAAGACATTTGATGCAGTTTTAGGTCATGATACCTTAAAAGAATTGAAAGCAATTATTGATGTAAATAATGAAAAGATTATTTTGCCCAATAATTATGAAATTCCATTATTACAGAAAGAATTTCAACAAATTAATAAAATACAAATTAGAGATGATCATTTAGAAACTTATGAAAAAAATGGTTTAATGAAAATTTTAGACAAATATCAAGATTTATTTCAACCCCCTGATGAAAAATTGCCATTTACAACTAAAATTAAAGCTACTATTAGAGCAACTGATAATGATCCGATATATAGTAAATCATATCCTTATCCTCAAACTTTTAAAGATGAAGTTGAGAAACAAATTCAGAAATTATTGAATGACGGAATTATTAGAAAATCTCATTCACCTTACAATTCACCTGTATGGATTGTTCCTAAAAAATGGATGCCTCAGGACAAAAGAAATTTAGAGTTGTAATTGACTATAGAAAATTAAATGTCAAAACAATTAATGATAAATATCCGATACCTGATACAGCTGCAGTATTATCGAATTTAGGAAATAATAAATATTTCACAACTTTGGATTTAGCATCTGGTTTTCATCAGATTGCAATGTCAGAATATGATATTGAAAAAACAGCTTTTGCAGTAAACAATGGTAAATATGAATTTTTAAGAATGCCATTTGGACTTAAAAATGCACCTGCAATATTTCAAAGAGTTATGGATGATGTTTTAAGAGAACATCTTGGAAAAATTTGCTATGTTTATATTGATGATATAATAATTTTTGGAAAAACTTTAGAGGAACATTTGAAAAATTTACATACTGTATTTGAAACTTTAAGAAAAGCTAATTTTCGAATTCAACCAGATAAATCTGAATTTCTTAAACAAGATGTAGAGTTTTTAGGATTTATTGTATCCCAAAATGGTTTAAAACCTAATGACAAAAAGGTTCAATGTATTAAGAATTACCTTCAACCAAAATGTTTGAAAGAATTAAGAGCATTTCTAGGACTTTCAGGTTATTATAGACGTTTCGTCAAAGATTATGCAAAAATTGCAAAACCCCTGACAAAACTCTTAAGAGGTGAGGATGGCCATCGCCAAATTCTTAAAAATGAATCTAAAAATTTTAAAATTAATTTAGATGATGACGCAATTAAATCATTTAATTGTCTTAAAAATATTTTGAGTTCTAAAGACGTATTAGCGTTTCCAGATTTTACTCGTCCATTTATTTTAACTACTGACGCCTCTGATAAAGCTATTGGTGCAGTACTTTCACAAAAATTTGATGATGGAGAAAGACCAATTACATTTATTTCAAGAACTTTATCTCAACCAGAAGAAAACTATTCAACAATTGAAAAAGAAATGTTAGCAATAATATGGTCATTAAACAATTTAAGAAATTATATTTATGGTATGAAGATTTTGATTTATACAGATCATCAACCATTATCTTTTACGATTTCTCCAAGGAATAACAATGCAAAATTAAAAAGATGGAAAGCTTACCTTGAAGAACATGATTATCACATTGAATATAAACCAGGTAGAGCTAATGTGGTTGCAGATGCTTTATCTCGCATCCAAGTTAATTCCTTAACACCTACGCGACACTCGTCAGATGATGATGACAATACTTTTATCCCCTCTACTGAAGCACCTATTAACGTTTTCAAAAACCAACTAATATTTATTCCTAACCAAAATTCAAATTATCAATTAGAAACACCGTTTCCAGAATTTAAAAGACATATATTTTGTGAGCAAACTTTTGATAACGAATTCTTATTGAATAAATTAAAAAGATATTTCAATCCAAGAGTCATTAATGGAATATTTACCAATGAACCAATCATGGGTAAAATTCAAGAATTATATAAACAACATTTTAATCCAAAATTAATTAAAGCAAGATTTTCACAAATCAAAGTAAGAGATATTTCGGATGAAAATTTACAATTAGAAAAGATTAAAGAAATACATGAAATTGCTCATAGAAATTCAAAGGAAAATGTGTTCCAATTGTTAAAAAAATGTTACTTTCCCCAAATTGGAATCAAAACACGAAACTTTATTCGTAATTGTCAAATTTGTAAAATAGAGAAATATGAAAGAAATCCCCAAAAGTATATTGATATTAAAACCCCTAATCCTACTTATCCAGGAGAGATAGTTCATATAGATATATTCGAGTTCAGCTCACAAAATTATTTTATAACATCATTGGATAAATTTTCAAAGTATGCCAAAGTCAAACCAGTAAAAGGAAAATCTTTAAATGATATAGAGAATGAACTTATTGAGTTATTAATAGATTGGGATTTACCAAGATTAATAGTTATGGATAATGAACCAACTTTTGTTTCAAATGTATTAGAACAAAGAATTAAAAATTTAGGTATTGAAATTTTCAGAACTCCAGTTCATAGATCAGAAACAAACGGACAGGTAGAAAGATTTCATTCAACACTTAGAGAAATAATCAGATGTATTAGACACAAACATAATACTTTACCTTTATTAGATTTGGTATTAATGGGAGTTCATTATTATAATTACACTTTTCATTCTTTTATAAAAGACACACCAAGAAACATTTATTTAGGTCCTACAGATAATATTAATATTCAAGAAAGACAAGTAATTCGAGATAAACTGAATGAAAAAATTATAAACTTATACAATAGAAAAAAATGAGAAAATTATACCTAGAAGTTACCCAACTTTTGAACCAAATTCAACAGTATTTGAAAAAACATTCGATAGAATAAAAAGAGAAAGTAGATACAAACCAATTATTGTAAAAGAAAATCATGATTCATACATAATTGATAATAGAGATAGAAAAATTCATAAAGTAAATTTACGGAAAAAATAATGATTCATATCTTCTTTTCTTTTTATTTACAGAATATTAGGTGTATTAAGCACAATTATATTACAAATATATTCTATCCTTCAAATACACGATCTTTCAAATAATCCACTAGCAATAATCCCTTTAGGACAGGCAAAGATTAAAACAGGTTATTTCAGAATATTACACCCAATTGATTTGATACAAATAGAAAACACAATAAACAATGTAAATCGAGAAATTCAAAACAAAATGATTAAAAATCCTTTAAATGATTTGATTCTGATTAAAAATTATAAATTGTATGAAACATTTATGAAATTGAAGCCGTTTAGTTCAAGCAGACCAAAACGATGGGATAGCATCGGCAAAACTTGGAAATGGATAGCAGGTACCCCAGACGCAGATGACTTGAAGATGATCAACACCAGCATCAACTCCTTGGTACTCCAGAATAATCAACAAGTATTAATCAACGAGGAAATTGGAAAACGAATTCAGGATATAACAGCAATCACCAACCAAGTTCTGAAAGCTGAAAAAGAGAGAACGAAGAACCGATCTTTGGAATTTAATCAACTCATAATGTTATCAAACCTTGATTCACTACAAGATCAAGTCGAGACATTGGAAGAAGCGGTTTTAATGGCAAAACATGGAATTCCCTGTAGTAAGTTATTAACGATACACAATTTTAATAACATTGCTACTTATCTAGCCAAATATGATATGTTTATATCATCATTTGAAGAATTATTATCAAAAGCCAAAGCACAAGTTATGATGAACACAACACATATTCATTATATCTTAAAGATTCCGCAATTATCAATCAATACTTATGAACACATCTATGTTGATTCGATAATTAAGAATGACAAAAGAATTTCCATAAAGCAAAATTATTACTTACGAAATTTATCTCATATTTATGAATTGAAACATTCTTGTTCAAATGAAGCAGAATATTTCTTATGTGAGAATCAAGACATTGATATTCCACCACATTGCATAAAGGAATTGATATTTGGACAACATACAAATTGCACCTTTGAACGAGTCTATTCAAAAGGATTAATAAAAAGAATAACGGATGCAACAATTCTGATTAATGATGCAGTAATCGAAATAACATCAAATTGTAGCAATAACAATCATATTCTTAATGGATCATTTTTAATCCAATTTGAACAGTGCAATTTAAGAATAAATGGAGAATTATATTCGAATTATGAGATGACATTACCAAATAATCCTTATCATCCAACAACAGGATTATTAGTGAACGAGATAGGAATAATTGACTCACCAACCCCGGAGTACTTGACGAATTTAACATTATCCCACCGTGCAAAAATGGATTTCATCGAACTACAGAACCAGTCATTGGAATAGAAATTCAACCTATTTGGATCATTCACCGGAACATTGGTAACGATAACTATAATTTATTTTGCCATTCGTTTAGTTCTTTCTAGAAGGAATTCGCTTCAAATAAACATCAAGCCTGAGAAGATAGACGAAACAGCATTGACAGAAATATCAACAGAGCCTGAGTCTTCAACAAAACAGTTGTCGGAGGAAAAACAAAACGAGATTGAAAAATTCCTGAATGTATCAACACCTTATCGAAACATTTGAGCTTCTGGAAGAAGTCACTTAAGAAGGGAGGAGTTACGTCAACACCATCCAGACGGTCAACGATAGTAAAACAAAAACAGATGTGGCCTCGACTGATTGATTGGAATGCGGCGTGGCGAGCTTCATTAGAATTAAATTATTTTAAACACAAGTGTTTCGGCTAATTGAATTGATAGGAAAGAACCATATGTTCTTTATGTCTAGACCATATGTTCTTTGTATTAGAATTGTATAAAAAGGGATTAGCAATTGGTAGTAACTTTAGAATCAGTTCAGGTACAGTCAGAGTTAGTTCAGACTTAGGAGTGGTTCTCATAATTGTATGTTGGGTTATTAAGAATAAAATATATTTTTTTATTCAAACCTAGCGTGCAATTATTAATTATATCGATATTCACACTTAATATGCTTGGATATTTTTCTGGCAGTAAAATCCAGAAACACTTTGTTATTTGTGCGTTTGAGTCCCAGCTAAATCGAGTGTAAGCTCGTGCTACACAGCTAGACTAGGGTTAACATATCCCGCGACACCAAAAAGAATACATTGAGATCATTTACCCAAAAAGTCCGGAAAAACTTCTTACAGTAGAACCCCACTTATCCGAATTCCAGTGTTTCTGAACTCCCGCGTTATCCCACCCATCAGGTTGACACAAGATCCATATTTTAACCGAGCTTCGCGCCCGGATGGTATGCAAAGGGATGTACAGTAGAACTAGAAATACCAGAGGTAGTCGGGAGAGCGACCACCTCGGATAAGTGAAACGGCGGATTAAACGAAAAACATTGACGTACTCTATCCTTTTGCTCTGGTATTGCATATCATCCAGGCGCATAGCTCGGTTGCTTCATGGATTTTAATTTTCTTTTTAATCGACACGTTTCTCACAAGTATAGACTTTAAACTTGCCAAAAACGTCGAATTTATAGCTTAACAATATTTATTTATTTATTTATTTATTTATTTATTTATTTATTTACAGGTATGATATATTTCCTTCTTTATCTGGCTATATAATAAGAATGTTCAATCAGTTGCCAGCTGGCCAGGTATATACACGGATGCCGGAATAACTGTAAGTAAACTAAATAGCCCATCTGATTGACTCGTTCTTCCAAAATAAACCTACGTAAACACAAATACATTCACTCCATAACAGTTCATACGAAGCCATGGGGTCCGGGTATGGTGTACGCGTTGCATTGGAGATTTGTCGAACTTTACAATCTAAAGAATGCATGTGAGCACAGAATGGGTGATACGGTCAAAATTTGGTCAAGGGAAAACGCGTTTAAATCGGTGAAATCGTTTATTTAAAAAAATCAAATTAAATTTCTTTTTCAAGTTCAATTAGTATAAAATTCAGGAAAAATATACAGTTAGGCTTCCGCTTTTCCAAATCCGAACTGCCAGGCCTTACGCTTACCCCTGCCATCAGATTTTGTACAGCCACCTTGTCCATCTTCTTCGCCGCAGAAAGCCAGTTTGCCTTGAACTGCTGCTTGTCCTTATCAGTTTTTCTGGTCTTCTTTAGGATCCGCTTGACAATAGCCCAGTATTTCTCAATTGGGCGGATCTCTGGCGTGTTGAGAGGGTTGTTGTCCTTGGGAATCACCTGCACGTTGTTGGCGGCGTACCACTCCATGGCCTTTTTACCGTAATGGCAAGATGCCAAATCCGGCCAAAACAGTACGGAACAACCGTGTTTCTTCAGGAAAGGCAGCAGACGTTTATTCAAACACTCTTTCACGTAAATTTGTTGGTTGACAGTCCCGGAAGCTATGAGAATGCTGCTTTTCAAGCCACAGGTACAGATGGCTTGCCAAACCAGATATTTCTTCGCGAACTTTGACATTTTCATGTGCTTGAAAATATCTGCTACCTTTCCCCTTGCTTTTGTCGTATAAAATTCCTGTCCCGGAAGCTGCTTGTAGTCGGCTTTGGCGTAGGTTTCGTCGTCCATCACCACGCAGTCAAACTTCGTCAGCATCGTCGTGTACAGCCTCCGGGATCGCGCTTTGGTCGTCGTATTTTGTTTATCATCGCGATTTGGAGTCACTACCTTCTTGTAAGTCGATAGTTCGGCTCGTTTTTGGCTCGATGAACGGTTGTAGAAGATACACCCAGCTTATTTGCGGCATCTCGGAGAGAGAGGTCAGGGTTGCGCTTGAAACTACCGGCAACTCTCTTTGTCGTCTCAGCGGTTTCCGGTTTTCGATTTCCCCCCGATCCAGACTTCCTGGCTGTCGACAAATATTCCCCAACCAAACACTTTAATTACATTTGTAACGGTTGATTTGGCAACTTTTTGCGATTTTGCCAGCTTTGCGTGCGAGAAGCTCAGATTTTCGCGATGCGCGAGCAAAATTTTGATACGCTGCTCTTCTTCCTTGGACGGCATTTTGACAACTGAAGAGTGAATTCCAAAATCAAAATAGGAGCAACATTCTACACACACACACCTTCAAAATGACGGGTGTTCAGGTTTTTTAAATGCAAAATTGAAAGAAATACCTTTTCTTAGGTAGAAACTGCGGTGAATCCGTGCACCCTTGGTGGATAACCTACATACATACATACAACAATGTATCGCGAAGATAAAACACATCATTACAAAGATTTTGAATAAAAATTGCTGGGAAAAGCGAAATTCTAATGTACATATGTCGTGTTATCAGAGGTGGCACCGAGACTGCTAGTCTTTCCGAAGACATTGTATTCCGTAGATAAGATTTCAATCTCCGTAACGTAGAAAAAAAAACGCTCTGCTGCTGATACTACGGGTTACGGGCTACGTATCCTCATAAGTATTTTCCGGTTGGGAACTGCTTCACTTCTATCGCAAAAGTCTAAATATTCAAACAAATCCGTTGATGCGTGCAATGTCGGTTTTTGCCGATTTTCGGAAAAGCTTTACTTAGCGACCCCTTCATTTAAGATCGGCAATATTGAGTTATACACCTTGAAAATTTGTTTGCATTCTATGCATCCTATAAAGGGAATAATTAATTTCGGCCTATAGTAGGCTTCGGGTTGTTCTTCATCTTTCGTTCTTCCTTGAGATTTAATAGCAGCTTTCCTTAGCAGTTTCATTTCGACATCATTTTCTCCTAGAATTTCAGACGCTGCATTGTAATATGGGCGGACAGTTTTTGGTGCAGAAATTCTCATCTCCGGCAGTTTGTGCTAGCCTAACAGCTTCATCCAAGCTTTGCTTTTCACCTTGCAAAACCCAACTTAACGGCAGAATTATTGAATGACATGCAAGCAGTACTTGGCAAGCAATTTGGAAAGAGCTGTTTTTAACTGTATGAATAAGTTGAGTGGCGTTTGAGCTGGTTTTGATATCCCTGTCCTTTTTTTTTGTTTCGATTATAGTCGTTTTAACATCTTCATGTCATTCGCGACTTATATCAACGATGCAGTTGGCGGACAGTCATTGAAAAACTTATCCGGTACAACTATCATTTGTTAGATCCTCTAAAGCCTCTAAAACTGCTGCCTGCTATTCACAGTATGTAAGAATGGATGTTTGACGTTCAATTCATCTGGTAGGACTGTAACTTATTAGCTTCGTTCGCCTGGATTCTGGGATGACAATCTGATTTTTTTTTTTTTTTGCAAAACTGCCTGTAGCTTCGGGGAGTTGAAATAATTGTAAATCGCTCCAATGGAAGCAATGCAATTTCGGAAAGATAGTATACGACTTGCAAAACTACCCCCAAATTCAGCGAATGAGCCGCACAATGGACGTATAAGGCCAAAGGAAATTCACTTTGTGCATGTGCTTGAGCTCCGTTAAGTTCACAACTCATGGCTGTCGCTCCATCATAACGCTGACAGAAAAGGTACTCTAAATCGATTGCTTTTTCCTTTGAAAAAATTTTGGATAGTTGCTGCTAAATATTTTCCAGTACAATCAGCTACAGGATCAAAGCCTAGAAATCCTTCCCCGACTGTAATTTGATCTCTTATCTTATTCAAGTACCAAGCACAAATTGACAACTGCTCAATTCCTCCGATATCATACGTTTCATCAGAAAAAACTGAGAAACCTTTTGAGTGATTCATTTGGGTTACAATAGCTGAAACAATTTTTTGGCGATATATTTCAATAATGTATTTAAGGACTTGTGTAGAATTCTTGTGTTTTGGGCTTGTAGATGTTCTTTCAAAATAGAGTCTGTTATACAACGATACCTGAGCAATGAACATTTTCAAAATTTCCTTCAGAGTTTTCATCAGAAAATTTTAAATACATATTCTTTAGATCCGCGAAGAGCAATATCTTGTTTACCACAGAAATGGATAGTTTCAATGATTGCTTTAAGGCTTCAGTCTGTTCTCAGTTATTAATTTGCTCCTAGCATTATCTATAGCTAAATATTAATAGGTTGAGTTTTCGATTTCAGTTGAGCGCGTAGGTTTTCTATTTCGAGAACACTTCTCTTATGATATTCGCTGTTGTTGTGCTTCAAAAAATATTCTAATGCTTTTAATTTTCAATTTTGAAAGGGTTTAGTAACGAGTGATTTCAATGCCTGTCCTGCAACTCTTCCAACTTGTTTGTCAAAACACATGTCTTGCAATATGCAGCATCTTTAATTTTAGAATACGCCAACCAATTATATATATCTATCCACCTTATTTGAAACTTACAAGTTCCATTCTTTTTTAGAAGGAAAAGAAAATTTTTTGGGTGGTGTCCATATTGCATCAAATGCATTCAAGATGTTGACGGGCGAATGGTTGACGGCTAATCATGATATATCCCAAGTTTCTTGATCTTCATCGCTTTGTTGGGAATCGATAAAGTGAGGTTGTGATGAAGAACTTGTTTCGATTGAAATCTAAAAATGTGGAACAAGAAATGTTTCAAACTTTAATAGCAAATCATTCACCAACATTGTCGAATATTTTGTTAAAATAACTAAATAGATACGAGATTCAGATTCCACCATTTACAAAAAAAAATTAAAACCATAAAAATGTATTATCTTAATAAAAGTAACGTTAGCATGTCTTTATACAATAAATTTGTAAAATTATTTCACACAGCGAAAAGGTTTATCATTTCAAAAGAAAGTGCCAGAAAAACACAGAAAAATTCCTGAGATTTTGGAGTAAAGAAAAATTCCTTGGGTAGAAATAACGTTTCTGCGTGTTAAAAAACGATGTCTTAAAAACATAGTTCTTTAACCCAAAACAGTGACGAAGAAGGTAACTTTTTGGTATTGAATTTAGCTGTCAATTATGTATGACGCGGTAATAATAAAGCAAATTCATAAAAAAAATTTCTGGCGAACGAGGAGAAATTGGTAAGTTCTTAAGTGGTCCAAGTTATCTTTTGAATAGCTGGAGTGAGAACTAAATTTTTTAGTGTTGATGATATGATTGTAAGTTGGAATGAAAACGATTTTTTTTCGTTTTGGAATTCGTTGGGTGGGAGCATAATTTAACTAATTGAAATTTGATCAAAAAGGTTTTACTAGTGACTAAAAAGTTTATTTCATTTGGTTGTTTCTTTTCCAAAGTAGTCGGTCGAATTTAGATACTACCAGCAACCTTTGGTTTTCTAAGGTGCCATTGCCGACGTCAACCATCGCCATTGGAGACGCCGTTCATCACAGCCAGGACGCCAGCGTTGTCGATTGTTTAGAAAGTCTGGTTTCTCGGCACTCTTTTAATTTCGTTGGATTTGGTGTTGTAATCTGAAACAAATTTTGGAAATTTTAGTAGTTGGTGAGTGATCATTTTACATTTTTTTTTCATATTTTGACAATCTCCATTGTTTTTTTTTTTTTCAACCGATTCTGTTGATTGGATTCTTTTGAATTTTTATTATTATCGGCTTTATTTTATTAGAATACTAGCTGATCCCATACGAACTCCGTTTCGCTTTCAACATGGAATATATCATGAAGAGTTTGTATGAAAGTCAAGTGCCAAGCATTTTCCAGAGGCACTTCCGAATTCATTGTTAGGTAATAAATTGCAAAAATATTAGACGATCACTTTTTCTATCGTCTGCTACTAAATTTAAAATCAAGGATCAATAGACCGTCCAAAAAACCCCCGTGTATAAATTTCAACTCGATTGCTGCAAAACAACGCAATTATTGCCAAAAAGTTAAATCCATTGCATAATAACGTAAATATTGCTAAAAACAGTGAAAAATTAATTAATATGGACGACCCCTTTCGTCGACCCCTGGCAAAACATTTGGCATCTGAAATCGATTGCCCGTCCCTGAAAACTATCGTGTGCAAATTTTCATCTGAATCCGATGTATAATAACGACAATATCACAAAAATATTGAAAAGTTAATATGGACGACCCCCTTTGCCGGTCCATTACACTAAATTTACTACCTGAAATCGATTGACCGTCGTTCTAAACTCTCGTGTACCAGTTTTCATCTGAATCCGATGTATAATAACGACAATATCGCATTAACAGTGAATAGTTCATATGGACGACCCCTTTGGCCAACCCCTGTTTGTAATTTGGATAAGTGAAATCAATTGTTCGTCTCTAATAACTCCTATGTGCAAATTTTCATTCCAATCCGATGTATAAAAACGTTAATATCACTAAGATATTGAAAGGTGTATATGGACGACCCCTTTTGGCGGCCCCTTACACTGAATTTGATACCTCAAATCGATTGCACGTCACTCAAAACTATCGTGTACAAATTTTTATCTGAATACGATGTATAATAACATCAATATCGCAAAAACAGCGGACAGTTAATATGGACGACCCCTTTGGATGACCCCTTACACAAAATTTTTCACCTGAAATCAATTGCTTGTCTTTCAAAACCCTCATGTGCAAATTTTCTTTACAATCCGACAAAAATTGACGTCAATATCGCGAAAACAATATTTGTCTTGTATGGACGACCCCTTACAGAAGGGGTCATCCGAAAATCTGAAAACATTTTTCATCCTTCCTGGCCCTAATGAGCATCCATGCCAAATTTCAGCTCTCTAGCTCTTAAGACGACTGAGTCTATAGAGGACAAACAAACAAACAAACAAACAAACAAACAAACAAACAAACATACAGAAATTGCTTTTTATATATATAGAAGTAGTATGTTGTTGCGAGATGAGTGTGTTCAACTGGCAGCCCGGTGGGACGAGCTGTCAGTCTGTGCATTTCGAGTGAATGCGTTTTGGGTTAGTGAATTTCCGGTAAAGTGTATGTGTGGGTATATTTCAGTGTGAAAAATTAATTGTAAATTAGCCGCGGAAGAAAACGGTCGAAAAATGTATTTTGTTGAAAACAAAATAAAACCGCGTGGTTTTATTCGACAGCCGTTTTACAACGTCAGAAGTCAGAAGTAGGATATTGTGCTAATCCGTGGAAATGTAGTACAGACTATCCAAGGAGAAACTAGTGAAATGACGAATGGCGTGGAGTTCCAGAAACGGTGACCATCCGGCATCTGAGCGCGCTAGCCATCCGGATAACCACATGGCCCATCCGGATGAAATGGAGGAGGAGGATGAAAACAAAGCTGGCGGAGGAGCGGACAAAGAGCAATCGCCGATTTGCGTCGTGAACTCACAGGCAACGAACTTTTGTTTGCCCGGCCAGCGGGTTTCCAAGATGTACGATGCCTCGTACCACCATTTTCTGGAAGTGATCCTTACGTCCCCGAGAGGTGGCTGGACGACTTTGAGCGGGCTTGTGCAAGGGGAGACGACGAATTTCGACTCAAGTTAATCCGAAGACTTATGGAGCCGGATAAGGAAGTTGGATGGTTACTACGGACAGACCGTTCTCGCACTTACGCTGAATTCCGTACCAGTTTCATTGCAAATTTTGAGCACAATACTTAGTGGCCGAAATCATCGACCGATTGAAGAAAATGACCTTTTATGCAAGTAAGATGATTGTCATGGATTGGATGCATTCAGGCACCGTTCCGCCGATATGGCTGTCCTTTATCCGGCCAAGGACTTAGGACAGTGGTCGGCAACCTTTTGAGTCAGAAGAGCCAAAAACTTCAAATTTTCAAAATTTCAGAGCTAGAAAGAGCCACATTGAAGATTTAATGGTTTGTTAAAAAAAAAAAACAAAATATATTAATGATCAGTGTACCTAAGTTTTACGAAAATTCCTTTAAAATCATAAAGAGTTTATTCTTACTCTTGGATATTTTTTTAAATCTGTTTCTGATTATCATGGATTCTCTTAAGAATTGTTAATTCTTTTAACATAGTGTGATTTTATATCAATTTTAATGCGATAGCAAATATCGGGTGGAGAAAATTTAAAATCAAGCTTAAATGAACACTTTGCATGAAGTGAAGTGAAGTTAAAGTGAAAAAGCTAAACATACATATAAACATAATTTATAAATTCTTCGGCAAAGAAAAGCTTACCATAACAAATAACAAAGCAAAGGGAATAAATTTTCATAAAATTTTCAAGCTTTCCCATGACAATTCCCCAGAATTAGTTTATTCTTTCTAAATCCAGAAGAGTGAGGATAAATTCAACTGAAATTAATATAGCCAAAAATTTAAATCATGTTCCAGAAAACTGGTTACATACATATATCATTCCAAACTTAAAATTGTCGAAATTCATGACATTAAGTGAACGACTGTTCACAATTTTATGCATCTTTAAAATTAAAAAATCTCATTTTATGTCACATGTGATATCTTCAGCATTGTGTGTCCAATTAAATTAGGAATGAAATTTAATAGCCTTGATGGATAATCTACATTGTAGATTATTCATAAGGGGTAACTGAAGCTTACATTACTGGAAAAAATCGGTAGTTTTACCAGTATAAATCTGTAATAATGCTACTTGAACCCTTCATTTAGATTCGTGACAAATAATAAAGAAACAGTACAATTTAACTGTCAAGATTAGTTACTTTAGAAGGTTCGAAACTAAAATGAATAACAATAAATCAACGGGTAGTTCTTAATCCATAACGAAAAAAATAATTCCGTTACTGAAACTTCGCTCAAAATTTGTGTGCTTTCGGTAAATTTGGCTGTAGGCATCACACTTGAAATTTTAAATGTGTTGAAAGGATCAGAGGTTTACTTTTTTTAAACACATACAATTCATTTATTAAAACAACTGGTACATTAAGTTATCGATTACAAGTATTTAACCTGTGATTGAGTTTTTGGACATATTTTAAGAAATGAAATTCTTATTCATTGTCAACTCCGATTCTAGATAAAAAAGCTGTCCAGCTCTAATTTGTAAATCTCAATTCTTAGTTTTAGATTTTTGTATTTGAGTTTTATGCATCTTTTCACTTGCTTAAACGTTATTTATTGAATAAACTTTCCAGATTTTATACTGTACTTATCCAGGCCGGAAAATCCCGGCATTGGGTTTCTAAATTTTAAACTCAAAATCAGGTAAAAGCCGGGTAAATCTAGACAAAATCTAGGTATTTTGCATCAAAGGCACGAGAAAAGTTGCAAAAACACACGAAAAATGATAAACTTTGATTTTTCCCATCCAGCTGAACTATTTTGTTTGATTCACTAAAAAACATACACACGTTTTAAAAATAAATATCTAAATTGATTCAAGTTTTTGTTGTAAAAAAACAGTTATTCTTTGCAATTACGGTTTAAGATAAATTTAATCTTGGTATCTATGCCTATGCAGTGGAAAGCAAAAAATTGGAGAATTAGGCTTCAAAAAATGCAATTTTGCCATTCGGCCCCTTTTTCGTACAGCTTGTTTGTATAGCGGATGCAATTTTTAAATTCTCTTCTGGACCTACATATGTAAATTTGTGTGCCAGATCACAAGACGCAATTATCGCTTTAGCACTATTTCCCAAATATTTTATTCAAATATATATATATTTTAGCGCAGGGAGCTAAAGAGCCGCAGCATAACATCAAAAGAGCCGCATGCGGCTCGCGAGCCGCAGGTTGCCGACCTATGACTTAGGACAATCGAAGCAGTTTTTCGTTGTGTGCGTATAGGATAGTTCCGGCTCTAGTTAGTTTCGGAAACCATTCCGAAGTTTTGAAGTTTTAGGTTGTTCCGGATCTTTTCATGGTACACCGCTTCGAAATCAAAATATCCCATAATTTGTTACACAGCGTGCATGATTCTTTCCAAACAGTTGATATAGGTACGTTGGAGAATTGTACTGCTTGTTCGGCATACTTCCGTTCTACGAATAGGGGGTTGGTTGTTGATGTTCCGGATGTTTTTGGAATCGAGCCCGATGAGCATAATACTATCAATCCTAAGTTGGAAAAAGCAGTTCAAAGTGAGCTTATGGAAGTGATCAAGGAAAACTATCTGAATATCAAGGGCATTCCGGAAAAGCATCATTTTTACGAAATGAGATTGAAATTGACGATATTCCCATTAGTTATGGTCCGCGGCGGCTTTCTTATGCTGATAAAGTTGAAATGGATAAAATTGTGAATGGGTTGTTGTCTGCTGGTATAATTTGGCCCAGTGATTCCCCATATTAATTTCCTATAGTGTTGAGAACAAAGAAATCAGGTGAACGAAGGATGTGTATTAGACTGCCCCAAATTTGTATGGGAAATTTAAAACCTGTGAAATGTTATACGCTGCAGGCTAAAATTGATCCTGGGCCTAGTACAAGATCTCATGCCAAATTTGGGCCAGATCGGACCACGGGAAGGGGTCGCTCAACGAGCCTGAAGTTTGTATGGGATTTTGAAACATTTTGTTCGAGAGGAACATGAAAAACTAGTTTTTCGTCAATAACTTTTGTCTCCTTCGACCGATTTCTTTCAAAAACGGGTTTTCTTAAAGCCTAAATTATGACAAATATTTCATCCGAAGATAGCATTTCAATTAAAGTTAAGATAAAAAAGTTATTAAGCTCCAAAAATTGGCTAACTTTTTTAAGGGTGATGTTCATCACTGAGGCGACAAAATGTCCGACCAGAACACTCAATGTGAAATGCATGCCGTTTCGTCAAATAATGACCGATTTTAACCATTGTTGTTGCGCTCGATTGCAATTTTTAATGTTTTTCTGATATTTGAGTTTGGATGATATTCACTTGATAGTTCGGAAAAAAGTAGGGGCGGAAAAATGCTTGACAATTTAAAAAAAATTGCATAACCACAGGGGCTTAGGAACATGACTGAACGATTTGTGATGCCAAAAAAAACCGTTTTTCATTAATAACTTTGGTTCCCATCGGCTGATTTCTTTCAAAAACGGTTTTTCTAAAGCCTAAATTATGAAAAATATTTCATCCGAAGACTGCATACAAATTTGGGGCAGTCTATTGTACAAATTTCCGCCTTTGGGCGGAGTTTATGTTTCATCTTTTCTACCTACCACAGGATCTTTTTTTTTTCTCAAAAAATCTATTCAGAATGGTTGTTACTCTCAGACCCAATAGCCAACAATTTTTTTAGATCGAAAAACACATGGACCAACGCTTTATGATGCCAATAAAATGAAAATTTTTCGAAAAAAGGCCCTTTTACATTTTTCTCACATTTTCCATCCAAAAAGAGCAATTCATCCAAAAATCTTTTTTTCCTCTATACCGAGGTTTCGAACATAAGAAAGGTGGCGGCAGCGGAGCCTTTCACGCGTGAATACTGTTTAGCAACGTTTTTCTGTCACATTTCGCCAAAAAGTGTTGTAGGTACTATAGAAATTTTGCAGCGAACTGTTATGCGTAAAGTGTTGTGATGTGGTATATCCTTCCTACGTCCTCTATTACTGCCCCAAATTTGTATGGGAAATTCAAAACCTGTGAAATGTTATGCGCTGCCGGCTAAAATTGATTCTATTCCTAGTACAAGATCTCATGCCAAATTTGGGCCAGATCGGACCACGGGAAGGGGTCGCTCAACGAGCTTGAAGTTTGTATGGGATTTTGAGACATTTTGCTGGAAAGAAACATGAAAAACCTGTTTCTCATCAATTACTTTGGTTACCGTAGACCGATTTCTTTCGAAAACGGTATTTCATCACTGTTAATGAGTCGGGGCGGTCGAACATATTGACGCCTCATTAACAGTAATGAATACCACCGTAAAAAAAGTTAGCCCATTTTTGAAGCCTAATAACTTTTAATCTTAACTCTTATCGAAATGCAGTCTTCGGATGAAATATTTTTCATAATTTAGTCTTTTAGAAAAACCGTTTTTGAAAGAAATCGGCCGATGGGAAAGTTATTTATGAAAAACGGTTTTTTTGGCATCACAAATCGTTCAGTCATGTTCCTCAGCCCCTGTGGTTATGCTTTTTTTTTTTAAATTGTCAAGCATTTTTCCGCCCCTACTTTTTTCCGAACTATCAAGTGAATATCATCCAAACTCAAATATCAGAAAAACATTAAAAATTGCAATCGAGCGCAACAACAATGTTTAAATCGGTAATTATTTAACGAAACGGTATGCATTTCACATTGAGTGTTCTGGTCGGAAATTTAGTCGCCTTATTAAAATAGTGATGAATATCACCCTTAAAAAAGTTAGCAAATTTTGGAAGCCTAATAACTTTTTTATCTGAACTTTAATTGAAATGCTATCTTCGGATGAAATATTTGTCATAATTTAGGCTTTAAGAAAACTCGTTTTTGAAAGAAATCGGTCGAAGGAGACAAAAGTTATTGACGAAAAAATAGTTTTTCATGTTCCTCTCGAACAAAATGTCTCAAAATCCCATACAAACTTCAGGCTCGTTGAGCGACCCCTTCCCGTGTTCCGATCTGGCCCAAATTTGGCATGAGATCTTGTACTAGGCCCGGGATCAATTTTAGCCTGCAGCGTATAACTTTTTCAAAAGTCAGCTCCCTTGGGGCAGTCTAATGTGTATTGACTATCGATCATTGATTAAATAACAGTACGTGACAGTTATCCTACCCCGGCATGGTTGTTTTCGACGAGATAAAACTACTTTTTCCGGCCGTTGATTTACAAACTTTAAGTTATGAGGACATTTCTATCAAATTGAAGGAAAGATTCGGAGTACATGAGTATTGTAGATTTATTTATAGAAAGCAGGGACGACAGATTCATGGATGCGGAGAATATCAATTCGTTAAAATTCAGGTTAGGTGATAGAGAAGAAAGAAAGAATTCAAAGAGCCTAGAAAGAAGGTCAGGTTTTAGAGGCGGGTCACGAAGTTGGGACTTTCGTAGGTCCGAAAGATACAATTCGATCAACAACAGATCACCGTCAGGAAGCCGTTTAAAATCGAAAGGCCTTTATGCAAATTTCAAATGTTATTATTGCGAAGAGATGGGCGATATTGTTACCAACTCGGTAACATTGTTTTTGTTGTTTTTTTTAAAGTAACTGATGGGTTGGAGTTAGGATAAAACATTGTAATAAGCTAGCTTAAGAAAACGGTGAAATTGAATTCGAATACGGGATAAACTGCGGATAAGTAGGCGAAAACTTGAAACGCACATGGCCCAAAGCATTGCGTAAGCTTAAAACGCAACGCCGATGACAGCACGCTTTTGGGAAGAACGCAAGCGCCGAGGTTTCTTGGTGAGGAAAGACAGTCCACCAGCTCTCTTGGTTTTCCGGCAGCGAACGAGTTCGGACGTGCCTTGCTATCGCTCCCAAAGGCAACAATCCGAGTCAGTGGTGGTGCGAGACGTTCCGTGTGTGATTAGACGGAGCTTAAACTGGTCCGAAGAATCGTGTGTGTGCAATCCCAACAAACGACACACAACGCGTGGTCCCCGAACATCGCCAAAACCCGTGTGCGCAAATCGAGGTGCGACCAACCGGAGAGAGACAGCCTCATCCAGCCTCGAGTGTGTTGTACCGCATTATCGTTTTCATCCCATCCCGTGGCCCAACCGCAAACCAAGGTGCGCGCCTTATCGAAAGCGCGTGGTTGGTCTGCCAGCGAGATCAAGGAGAGATACAGAAACAGCCAGCCGTTAGCGTGGTGCGTGGTATCGCACTGCTCCCGTCCCATCCAGGCGTCTCCAAACGTTGCATCCGGTGCGACGACGGTCCAGCCGAGAGATCCCATAGGCGCGTGTGTGGGTCGCCTATCCAAGCCCGGTAGAGAGACCGGATTGTCCAGCCGTGCCGTGAGTGTGGTGCGTGGTACCGCGCTTCCTCCCCCTGTCATCCAGGCATCGCCCGGTGCCTGACGATCAAGAGGTTCGACCGAGTGAGCCGATTGCCCCGCTACCATCCCGATCCCGTGTGCTTTCCATCCGACAGTAAGAATTCGCCGAATAAACCAGCTTTAAACCAAGGTAACTTTTTGTTGTAGGAATCCACCCATCCGAAAACTCCCCCAGCCTAACATACGCCCTGAGACCCAGGAACAAAAGAGGCCTTGAGCGCCCAAACCCGTTAGTCCCCGTGGCTTTAGACCAGGGACTGGGTGTTGCTGGGCAGCCCCTTCTGGGCTGAACCCGTTCCTGGGGAAAAAGCAAAGTTTCACCTGGCGCCCAACCAAAAAGGTTCTCAGGAGAGGAAAAATATTCTTTGAATATTTTTCCTTTCACCTGGCGGAGGGGGAGTTTTCCAAAAGTAACTTCTGTAAAATTAAATGTCTCCTCTGGTCGCATCAGAGGCTTATTTTTGAAGTGAATTTTTGATTTTGATTTCGCGGTGGGAAAACCACAGTACAAGGCTGATTATTCTGAAGAGGAACATTTAAACACGCGGTAATTTGGTTATCCGAAGCTGAGTGACACGTGAATGTTGACCTTGAAGTGAGCGGGGTAATAAAGTGAAAGTGCTTTCTATTCAGTGGCTATTTTGTGACGACAGCTTCCACGAGCATTTGTGATTTTTTTTTCTCGAAAGACAAACATGCATCCGCGTCGTTCTTCCATCTCCGGTACCGATTTCGCGGTGGTGTATAGTGCGATGTGCCCAAACGATTTACAATCGGAGGAGCTCGACTATGAGCTTCTTCTTCGCAAAGTTATCGTCGCGGAAGATGCGTCGCGTCAAAAACGTGCAAGTTTGCTTAAGCAAATTTTGCGAGATGAAGCCGACGGTGAGAATTTTGAGCTTCACTACGATATCCATCCCGAAATTGATATAGATGTTTGCAAGAAAAATTATCGCGAAATTCATCAAATGATAACAACGTTACCTAAAGATCAAATTTCTCATTTGAAAGCTCGTTTATTGCACTTGGGACATCGTTTAGCCGTGATAAAATACCATTCGGTCGGTGAAATTCGTCGTGAAAGTGACCTCGTGTTCCGAAAAGTTTTAGACCTTTTAAATGAAGGTTTCTGGTCGGCACATTCGCGTATCGGTGACTATGACGAGTCGGAGAGGTTAGTTAATCATAGATACACGTTCGCGGAAAAACGAAAAACCGGTGCTATTCCGAAACGAGTTGTTGAGCCAGAATTTGTGACGAAAGAAGAGTTCGACAGGGCGATGAAAGATGTCGGTAGTTTGATTCAAGCGTTAGCAAAGCAAAATAGCAGTATGCGCGAAGAAATAAACAAGTTGACTACGATCATTACCACGCAGTTTCATGCTTCCGCGTCGAACAACCCTACTAGTCTTCCGGTTCAAACTGAGACGATTCCGTGCCCGCGTTCTACTGAAATTCCGAAGTTGAACAAGACCAACCCGTTTTTGCTTCCCGAAGAGGAAATTCCTCCTTGTTCAGCCCCGTATTTCACTAACCGTGATTCGAATCCATTTTTGGAAGAAAATCCCGCGATGTCTGATGTCGTTACCCACGAACCTCCAGAAAATCCCAACTATAACATCAGTCCGATTCAACTAACATCCGTGCAACCGCCGCCGTTCGAGCCAAATCCGCGATTTTTTCCGAGTTCACTGAACTATTCCCGAAGAAAGGTCATTCCGGTTTCACAGTGGAAAATTAAAAAGTACTCCGGAAATGATCAAGGTTTATGTTTGAACGAATTCATTAATCATGTCCATCAACTAGCCATTTCTGAGCAAGCGAATTCGCTTGATTTATTCGATTCTGCTGTGCATTTGTTTGATGGTGCAGCTCTTAACTGGTACACCGTTCATCGAAGTCACTTGACCGGTTGGGCTCACTTGGTAAAAGAATTGAAAAATGAGTTTCGACACCCAGATTTAGATTCGGTTTTACGTGCGAAAATTTATTCAACTCGACAACAAAGGGGAGAATCGTTCCAAAACTTCGTACTACAAATGGAAAAACTCTTTTTAGCCATGAATCACCCTATTCCTGAATCAGAACGGGTGGAGATTTTGAAGTCTAATTTACGTTACGATTCCAGGAAAACGTTGGTCGGGAAAAATGTTCGTTCCATGAAAGATCTTTTAAGTTTGGGGAAGGATTTAGATGCAACCGACTTTTCAGTGTTTTCCAGAGTGTTTGGTCCGACTAAAAAGGAAAGTTGTGCCATCTCAGAAGGTAGAAAATCTCCTGATTTGTCTCGTCCGAGTGAAGGTTATGATCGTCCAAAAAATCCGAAATATCCGAAAAATTTCCCTGATCAAAGTAATAAAAACCCGTTTTCCAAACCAAATCCGAAAATCGCGAAACCTACTGGTCAAAAGACCTTTGTAAATAGTGAATTCAAATCTCAAAACTACTCGAAACCCACTGTAAATAAAACATCCAACAAATTTTCAGACCCTGGATTAGGAACACGTAAAAGTAGTAACTTCCAACGAATAGTAGCTAACTATGTACCACCTGGGGAAGGAGAATGCTACAATTGTGGAGACCTCCATGATTTGGAAGCATGTCCGATTCCTCGTAGAGTTTTCTGTTATCGGTGTGCGTTCAAAGGTTTCACCTCAGAAAACTGCCCATATTGTCGAAAAAACTTGTTGAGGAAGTCCTAAAGCCGCAGGAACTTCAAGAAGCGCAAACTGTGGGATTTGATTTATTACCGAACTTAACGAATTTTGAAAAGTTTTATATTCCAAGACACACTGTTGAGCATGAAGAAGAAAAACCACAAATTCATAAGATCACCATAAGTAACATCTTTGATAATCGTCCACACGTAGATTTAACAATCTATGACATTCCGATTCAGGCCTTGCTTGATTCGGGTAGCAGCTTAACTTTTATCAACTCCAGAGTCTTTGATCGTTTGAATCGTGTTAAAATTCGTCCCTTGTCAGATAGTGTAGAGCTACGAACAGCAGATGGCTCGAATCTCGAAGTCATCGGAGAAGTTTTACTTCCTTTTAGATACAACAATAAAACCAGAATCATCAAAACCTTAGTAGCTCCTTCTTTAACAAAAGATTGTATTTGTGGGATTGACTTTTGGGAACGTTTTGGGATATATCCAGCCATCGCCACTATTTCCAAAAGTCCAGTCAAACAGCTGACGGACTCTGAAAAGCCAAGGCTTAGCCTTGAGCAGTTAGCGTCATTAGAAGAAGTCAAACGATCTTTCAAAACTGCTGACTCTGATTATCTGGACACTACCGATTTGTGTGAACACCATATTGTGATCAAAGATGAATTTAAATCAGCTAAACCAATTCGTTTATACCCCTATCCATTGGCTCCTAAAATTCAGGAAGGATTATTCGCTGAAATCGATCGATTGTTGGCAAGAGGAATAATTGAGGAGTCCAATTCGGATTGGTCTCTGAATGTAGTACCAATTCGAAAGCCATCTGGTGAAATTCGCCTCTGTCTCGACGCAAGGAAGCTCAACGAGAGAACCGTTCGTGACGCGTATCCGCTTCCTCATCCTGGACGGATTCTGAGCCGGTTACCCCGGGCAAAGTTTTTGTCGACCATAGACTTGACGGAAGCGTTCCTCCAAATACCCCTGGCACGGGAATCTCGCAAATATTGCGCATTTAGTGTTCAGGGGCGTGGGATGTTCGCCTTCCGCCGATGTCCCTATGGTCTGCTTAACAGTCCGGCTAGCTTGGCGCGGCTTATGTCCAGGGTGTTAGGAAACGGTGAGCTGGAGCCGAATGTCTTTGTGTACCTGGACGATATCGTTCTGGTCACAGAGACATTCGAGGACCACATTCGGCTTCTCTCCGAGATCTCTAAGCGTTTGCGACGGGCGAATTTGTCAATCAAGCTGGAAAAATCTCACTTCTGCCTGGAGGAAATACCTTTCCTCGGCTACATTCTTTCTTCTCGAGGTTTACAGGTAAACCCTGAGAAGATAAGACCTATTGTAGAATATGAAAGACCTGTGACAGTGACTAAGCTGAGGAGATTCCTTGGCATGTCAAACTATTATCGGCGATTCATTGCCGATTATAGTAAGATAACTGCTCCATTATCAGAACTTTTAAAAACTAAAAATAAGACCATCAAGTGGACATCTGAGGCAGAAGTAGCATTCCAAGTAATTAAAGAGAAACTGATAACATCACCTATCCTAGCAAGTGCTGATTTTGATCACGAGTTCATCTTACATACCGATGCGAGTAACCACGCTGTGGCTGGCGTGCTTACGCAACGCCTGGCTGATCAGGAGCACGTCATCGAGTATTATTCAAAGAAACTAACAACACCAGAAAGATCCTATCATGCTACAGAAAAAGAAGGACTTGCCGCTCTTCTATCTATTGAACACTTTCGAGGATACATAGAGGGTAGTCACTTTACACTTGTGACAGATTCGTCAGCATTGACGTTTATAATGCGTTCCAAGTGGAAAACATCCTCCAGACTGAGTCGGTGGAGTTTATCATTACAACAGTATGACATGACAATCGTCCATCGTCGGGGACGAGACAACGTTGTACCCGATGCGCTTTCACGTAGTGTGATGGCCATCCAAAGTACTTCAAAGTCATCGTGGTATAATGATTTGAAATATAAGGTCGACACCAATCCTGAAGATTACCCAGATTTTCGGTTGGAAGGAGACAATCTTTTGAAATACGTTTTCCAGGACGATCTAACCGATCATCGATTTGATTGGAAAATCGTCGTTCCTGAAGATCATAAACAAGATATTTTAACCGCAGCACATGATCAATTCATGCATCAGGGTGCAGAGAAAACTCTGGCTAAAATTCGGCAACAATATTATTGGCCAGGGATGACAAAGGACGTTAAGTCGTACATCAGAAAGTGTCAGGTTTGTAAGGAAATAAAACCTCCAAACACCGCTACAACACCGTTGATGGGAGACATGCGTACTCCGACCAGACCGTGGGAGATCATCGCTCTGGATTACATCGGACCATTGCCGCGGTCTAAAAGTGGAAAGCAATATATCTTGGTCGCATTAGATCTATTTAGTAAGTGGGTACAGATAAAAGCTTTTCCTCAAATCTCGGTAAAATCACTTTCGACTGAGCTAGTAGATCATTGGTTTTATCGAAACTCCGTGCCTGCCGTAATTTTAACAGATAATGGTTCCACTTTTACCTCCAAAGAGTTCGGTTCATTAATGTCGAGATACGAAATTAAACATTGGCTTACGTCGCGTTACCATTCGCAAGCAAACCCGGTGGAGCGTGTCAACCGCGCTATCAACACAGCTATCCGTTCTTACGCGCGGACCAGTCAGCGTGACTGGGACTTACGTTTATCCGAAATAGAAGTTGTAATAAACTCGACAGTCCACTCATCTACGTCGTATAGTCCGTTTCGCGTTGCAAGAGGTGAGGAAGTTGTGTTAAAGGGATGCGATCATAAGTTGTTCGTTAACCCAAATGAACAATCGGTTGAGGATAGACTTGAAAGAATTCGTAATGAACATCCGAAACTGTATGCTAGTGTTCGTAGCAATCTTATTAAAGCTCATGAAACCTCGACTCGCAATTATAATTTACGTTCACGGAAACCCGCGAAACCGTTTTCCGTCGGTGATACGGTTTATAAAAGGAACACAAAGTTGTCTAACTCCGCTGAGTTTTATAACTCGAAATTAGGTCCTCAATACTTGCCTTGTACGGTACTAAAAAGGTATGGCTCATCTTCGTATGAGTTAGCAAACGCCGATGGTCAAAACATCGGAGTTTGGCCGGCATGCTTACTGAAAGCTGCCTAGAAGACAGACAGGTTATCTAAAAATATAGTCGAATTTTTGGATGTGACTACTCTTCGATCGTGGGAACTGATCACTCTGGCGGTTCGTGGTGCGGTTGCATCTTTCGAAAAAATCGGATAACTCGGAACATTCAATCTATTAACTCGAAACAATTTCGTAATCGTCGTGAATAAACCCAGATACGTATCTAATAGTTTCATTCATCGAAATCAAAATTGATGTGGAGACGTCCACGAAAATTCATTAACGCGCGCGTATCAAGAAAATTGATGATATGGTAGAAGATCTTCTTAGACCGGTTAAGAAGAAACCAATCAAAGTAATCATCAGAACTATCTCTGATTGATATATCAAATCGAGTAGTCGGCGGTAAATAATCGGTTCGCGAGATATTTGGCCAATGGTCCACATCGTAAAGAATAATAAGCTCTCGACTTCATTCAACTCTTTCGATCACTCATATGGCATCAACACTCGCGAAACGACGAAGATTTCAGTCCGCGAACTCATTCACGACATTGACAACAAGTATAGCTACAGCAGGTGTTGTAAGCTCAAACCAGATACTCCAATCCCCTCTAAACGGAATACCGATTCATTCATCTGTTCGGTTAATGATAACTATTCGGTTTGTTTCGGTATCGGCTCATTCAAGTATGACCCTTATTGGTTCTTCGACAACCTTACACACACAGAATTCAGTGCACGTGCACAAGACGGATCAAATGTTTATGGAAGTTGTTGATTAGTTTTTGAACAGGACCATTAATAGTTGATCTCGTTCTCTTTTCGTGTCGATTGAAGGGTGTTGTTTGGCTGAGGATTTTGCACATCGATTAAAAAAAAAAAAAATTAAAAAAAAAAAATTGTTTAAAAGTTTCTTCGAAGAATAATGGAGGCATGTTCGATTAACTGTAAATAAAAAAAATTATGATAATGTTGACGATTATCGAATTCACCGAAATGAGCCAATGATGTTTTTGTTTTGCTTAAATAATAAATAATTTAACGTTAAAATTCCTTTTAAATTTTTAGAGAAAAAAAACCATTTGAATTATATACCTAATCCCAATAGTTTTTTTTATTTGACCAGAGGGGGACTGTTACCAACTCGGTAACATTGTTTTTGTTGTTTTTTTTAAAGTAACTGATGGGTTGGAGTTAGGATAAAACATTGTAATAAGCTAGCTTAAGAAAACGGTGAAATTGAATTCGAATACGGGATAAACTGCGGATAAGTAGGCGAAAACTTGAAACGCACATGGCCCAAAGCATTGCGTAAGCTTAAAACGCAACGCCGATGACAGCACGCTTTTGGGAAGAACGCAAGCGCCGAGGTTTCTTGGTGAGGAAAGACAGTCCACCAGCTCTCTTGGTTTTCCGGCAGCGAACGAGTTCGGACGTGCCTTGCTATCGCTCCCAAAGGCAACAATCCGAGTCAGTGGTGGTGCGAGACGTTCCGTGTGTGATTAGACGGAGCTTAAACTGGTCCGAAGAATCGTGTGTGTGCAATCCCAACAAACGACACACAACGCGTGGTCCCCGAACATCGCCAAAACCCGTGTGCGCAAATCGAGGTGCGACCAACCGGAGAGAGACAGCCTCATCCAGCCTCGAGTGTGTTGTACCGCATTATCGTTTTCATCCCATCCCGTGGCCCAACCGCAAACCAAGGTGCGCGCCTTATCGAAAGCGCGTGGTTGGTCTGCCAGCGAGATCAAGGAGAGATACAGAAACAGCCAGCCGTTAGCGTGGTGCGTGGTATCGCACTGCTCCCGTCCCATCCAGGCGTCTCCAAACGTTGCATCCGGTGCGACGACGGTCCAGCCGAGAGATCCCATAGGCGCGTGTGTGGGTCGCCTATCCAAGCCCGGTAGAGAGACCGGATTGTCCAGCCGTGCCGTGAGTGTGGTGCGTGGTACCGCGCTTCCTCCCCCTGTCATCCAGGCATCGCCCGGTGCCTGACGATCAAGAGGTTCGACCGAGTGAGCCGATTGCCCCGCTACCATCCCGATCCCGTGTGCTTTCCATCCGACAGTAAGAATTCGCCGAATAAACCAGCTTTAAACCAAGGTAACTTTTTGTTGTAGGAATCCACCCATCCGAAAACTCCCCCAGCCTAACATACGCCCTGAGACCCAGGAACAAAAGAGGCCTTGAGCGCCCAAACCCGTTAGTCCCCGTGGCTTTAGACCAGGGACTGGGTGTTGCTGGGCAGCCCCTTCTGGGCTGAACCCGTTCCTGGGGAAAAAGCAAAGTTTCAATATCTGGAAATCGGGTTTCGAAAGGATGAGAAAACAGAGAAGCATGGTAAATTTCGTTGACGATAAGGATAGAGAGACGCCCAGTGAGAACGGCTATCTAGCTATGTATTTGACATTTTATAAAAGCCGTCTGAAAATTGAGAAGGAGCCTTCTTGATGTCCGCTACAAACGAAGCGTAGACATTACATCTGACCATCATCTTGTCCTTGGTGAGATACGACTGAGAGTCGCGTGTGTCCAACGGCGAGAGTAGAAAGTCGGATGTCGATACGACGTCCGCCGTTTGGAGCATCCAGAGGTGAAAATGGCATACGTTGAACAGCTTGAATTCCGAACCTCGGAACTGCCGACAGACGGAACAGTCAAAGAACAGTGGTGTGGAATCAAGAATGCCTTTATCACGACGAGCCATGGTACTCTCGGTAAAGTCTGTGGAAGAATAAGTGAAAGGATGTCAGTGAAACCTGGAGGATGAACGATGATCGGAGAAAGGTGAAAGTCGGAATTGAGCAGGCATGTACCGGGTCAGCCAAAGCAGCCGCCCGCTTACGATATGCGGAGCTGGAAAAAGCAGTTAACGAGCTTGTAGACGATACAAGAGAGCCTGGACAAACTCTCTAGCCGAAGAGGGAGAAAGAGCAGCCGCCTTTGGAGATATCCGATTACTTTTTGACATTTCTCGCCGCCTTAGTGGTGCAAGGACTAATGCTAGAATGCCGAGCAGGTTAGCTGTCGACAGATCAGCTCAAGCGTTGGGATGAGCATTTTGAACAACTCTTCCGAGTCAAAAATAGCGATGGCCAACAGAACTTGCAGCTCGAAGCGTCAATATTAAGTCGCAAAAATGGCGTCAACTCGGAAGCGCCCTCGATGGCAGAAATAGAAGCGGCAATCAAAGACACGAAGTTCAAAAAAGCCTGGAATCGATTGCATTCCTGCTGAGATGCTCAAATCCAGCCCTGCCTTTCGCATAAATGGCGTCAACTCGGAAGCGGCTGTGCTCATGCACTTATACATCTCACCCTTTTCCTCTTTCTCAATTCATCTTTCTCCTTTTCTCTATCTCCAACTTCAGACTGGTACGGGAGACCCCGAGACGTGTGCCGGTTAAGTAACGCTTTCATAGTAACTCACGCCCGTCACAGCATCCACGATCCCGGGGACCTCGAGACGTGATAGTGGATGCTGCCCTGCCTGCCAGCCCTGCCTTGTCAGCACAAATGTTGCACCGTCTTTTCGCTGACATCTTGGATACTGCAACATTTCCGGCCAACGGGATGCGTTGTATCCTCGTAAAGGTCCTGAAGAAAGGAGACCTGACCGAGTGCGGTAACTGGCGTGGCATAACTTTGATCGCTACAAATCTCGTGGCGGCTAAGCCTAGCTGCCAAAATCCATATCGTCATCGAGAATCTTGACTGGGATCAAGTGAAGCCGCTGGCTCCGGATCGTCAACAGTGGAGGTCTTTTACTACTGCCCTATCGCCGGAGAATCAACGCGGGACCATTCAAGTAAAGAAAAAGTCGATATGAAAGTCATCAGAAACTTTTCGTAGTAGCTAGTTGAAAATGAAATCAAAACTAGCCCTAAATGTAACAAATTAAAAAGATTTTGTCTTAAGTTACAAGAATAAACAAATACAAAACTTATCACTCCGCAATTTGAGAACCACATTTTCAGCACACATTTGCCCCGGTCGTTAGTAGCGAAACCGAGCACTTTCCAAAACTACGCTGTGTTTCCCTAGCCTTAGAATATCGTGGAATCGCAAAAGCTTCGCCCAAGCAGCAGCACCCCCTCCTCCTCCTCCTTCCCTAACAGAGATGGTGTAAAATCCACCAAAATCTTTCCTCCGGTATATTAAGAGTAGCCCGTACTGGTGGCTTGCTGGTATTATTCCGTTCTCCCAGGGGGCCAATAATTTTACTAGCCTAGAAAGATATCCCTGGTCGAAGATTAAACGAAAGTGCCCGAACGCACATGTGAAACTATGCATGAAAACCGTGCCTCGTTTCGCTGTGCACTTTCTAAGGGTTTGTTGGTCTGTTTTTTTTCCTTTGAGGAAGTCTGTTTGGGTCCTGAAAGTTTCAAAGGGTCGTTTTCTAAAAAACTTGTGATGATGATAATGCGTGCTTGAATTTCTATGGGACCGGGACAATTTATAGGTTGTTGTTAGCAAAACAATGGATTGTGTAGGTTATTCTCAAATCGGCATGCATGAATTGTATTCGGGTGCCTTTTAGAGCGAGAGATTTTTCTACCTAATTTTCATTTCGTACTTATATAAGAGTCGAAATGCTTAAACCATTAACTTCGATTGTGAATTAAATGAATCAGTAGGGGAGAATGAGCATACTTGATCCCTGGGAATACTTGATTCCTTCGCTAAATCTCGAAACAGGAATGTCTTACAAATATTACATGTTCTAGAAAAATGTGCCAAATAGAACAAAACAACAATGCTGTTATGCAGATTTAAAAAAAAATCGACTTATTGAACTTTGTTTGAAAAATTTCACAAAATGTGTTTAGAAGATCTCTTTTATCACATTAAATGTTTCTCGCATGAAAAAATTATAATAAAAATATTTTTTCCAATACGTCATTCGTTAGAGCATAATTTGAACTTCATTATGCCATATTTTCAAAGCAATAGGAATCTATCAATTTTTTAAGAATAAGTTTTCCAAAATGTATGTTATGGGTTTAATTGATCCCTAGAGTCCAAAAAGATATATTTTTCATCTGAATGGATCGTGATCATTGGTTATCATGAAATTACTAATATTTGTCCAATAAATAATGTTTATCTAGTAATTATCTGTAAAAAAGAATCAAAATGCTGTATTTATCTAAAAACCAGAAAATTGCGCCTTGAAGTATGCGATGACTTTAGGATATTAGCAAACTTTTGGAATTCTCTTTGTCTGATACTTACAAACTGTTAAATCTGGCAAAAAATAGTCAGCGGATTTTTTATCTTCGGATTTTACTAGATTTTTGCCTAGGGTCAGGGCACCCTGCATTAAGGATCAAGTCTAATTTAGTAAAGTATCAAGTCTCCTGTAACTTAAAAAATATCACATTTTTTTTAGTCTCACGAAAATGCTTCTAGTTTATCTACTGGTTCATGTATCGTTCTAACTTTTGGAGCAATTCAACTTGAAATTGTACACTGTCAGATAATACAAAAGACGGTGAGTTGCAAAATTTTTCCAAGAAGATATGATAAAAATAAGAAAAAGGGATCAAGTATCCCCATTCTCCCCTTAAACCCGTCTTAAGGCGGGGTTGGGAAAGTAGGACAACAATTCGAAAAAAAGAACAATAAATATTTTTCTTATAAGTTGAAATATTTCAGTTATTTGTGGTACCACATTAACTACATTTAAATATAGTTATGGATCATTGTTAATATGTTTCAAAATCTGGGAAAATTGGTTGAAGTTTGTGAAAGCTACAACCGAAAAGGACTGAACGCCAAGTTCCCTAGCCCCTGTAAATATGCAATTTTAGGAAAAAAATGTCAAACAAATTTTCTCACCTATAAAGTTTTTCGTAGAACAAAAGTTGTTTGAAATCATAAACTAAGCTTATGTGATTTTTCAGCGAAAAAATGTGGGTTCTAAGAGGATTAACTGACCTCAAACGCGATTAATGATTCCTGAAACTATATGTTTTTTTTTATCGTACTATCATATATCCATAACAATACAATGTTTTCGTTCTATCAAAAGGATATTATCGTTTGGCAAAATCACTTTAACAGTTCGAGCAAGAAATCGAAATTTAATATTGGTTTTCAGGAAGAAAGCAAGAAGGAAGCAAATCTATAGGAGGTCACCATTTTCGCTCCATGGTCTCACATCATGAACTCAAATTAAATTAAACCGTCTTCTGGTGCTCATGCTAGATTAGTTCCAAGAGGCCAAGAAATGTCCAGGGAAGCGGATGGGAAGAATAGAAGCTAGGCGAAGAGCTAGCAAAGAAAAGAAATTGCTAAAGTAACTTCCGTTCACATTCTTCTGCCAGATTCGGGGAAACATATATCTTTCACTGAGGCGTGAAATTGTCGACTAAACGGAAGGGATGAAAAGGCGCAAAGTATGAAATAATAGAGCGAAACATTTGTGCACACAATTCCTTACTATAGGTACACGAGCCGAGCTAGCTTGGAGCCTGAAGCTAAACTTTGCTGGCACTGCTACTGGCAGAGAAAAAGGCCAAGATATTCACCGAAATGTACAACTTTCGTTGGGGAAAATTTATCCAATTTACGAAAAAATTAGTACCGATTGCCAAGTCGCAGCTTTCCGGAGGATCAGGGCCGGAACCGACCAAAGGACATTAGGGAAGTTCATCTTAGATTTGTTTTTTTTGTTGAGGATCTTAAAAGCGTTATTATAATAATTAATGAAAAAAAAGTTCTTCAAATGTTGATGTTTGATACTTTGTAGGGTATCTTCATTGATTCAATTCTTGATGACTTCCGACGGTGTGCTCCTCAAATTTTTCCAATTTTTTTGTTACGAAACTCTTCAGCTTCTGCGCTTAGCATACCTGAATTTATAATGATTTTACCTTCTGAACAATATCTCATTCAAATCAGAATAGAAATTTATTCCGAAAACATTGTTTTTCGTGATCGCAAAAGTAGCTTAAACGCCATTTTTACCTATAAAATACCATGAAAAAAACGTGTTTAATGACGATTTTTGCGATTTTAATTATATTTCTTCCAATGCAGTATTTTTGCCCAGCTTTTCCAATGTCTGAGGTGAAAGAAAACTGAATAAAGGGTGATACGGTCAAAATTTGGTCAATATCAACTTGACGTATTTCTTCAGATTTTGCATTTAGAAAACCTGAACACCCCTCATTTTGAAGGTGTTTGTGTGTAGAATGTTGCTCCTTTTTTGATTTTGGAATTCACTCTTCAGTTGTCAAAATGCAGTCCAAGGAAGAAGAGCAGCGTATCAAAATTTTGCTCGCGCATCGCGGAAATAAGAGTACGCACGCAAAGTTGGCAAAATCGCTAAAAGTTGCCAAATCAACCATTACAAATGTTATTAAAGTGTTTGGGGAACGTTTGTCGACAGCCAGGAAGTCTGGATCGGGGGGAATCGAAAACTGGAAGCCGCTGAGACGACAAAGAGGGTTGCCGGTAGTTTCAAGCGAAACCCTAACCTCTCTCTCCGAGATGCCGCAAATAAGCTGGGTGTATCGTCTACAACCGTGCATCGAGCCAAAAAACGAGCCGGACTATCGACTTACAACAAGGTAGTGACTCCAAATCGCGGTGATAAACAAAATACGACGGCCAAAGCGCGACCCCGGAGGCTGGACACGACGATGCTGACGAAGTTTGACTGCGTGGTGGTGGACGACGAAACCTACGTCAAAGCCGACTACAAGCAGCTTCTGGGACAGGAGTTTTATAGGGCAAAAGGAAGGGGAAAGGTAGCAGATATTTTCAAGCACATGAAACTGTCAAAGTTCGCGAAGAAATATCTGGTTAGGCAAGTCATATGTACCTGTGGCTTGAAAAGCAGCATTTTCATAGCTTCTGGGACTGTCAACCAAGAAATTTACGTGAAAGAGTGTTTGAATAAACGTCTGCTGCCTTTTCTGAAGAAACACGGTTGTTCCGTAATGTTTTGGCCGGATTTGGCATCTTGCCATTACGGTTAAAAGGTCATGGAGTGGTACGCCGCCAACAACGTGCAACGTTCCAAGGACAGGAACCCTCCTAAAACGCCAGAGCTCCGCCCAATTGAGAAATACTGGGCTTTTGTCAAGCGGAACCTAAAGAAGACCAAAAAAACTGCTAAGGACGAGCAGCAGTTCAAGGCAAACTGACTTTCTGTGGCGAAGAAGGTGGACAAGGTGGCTGTACAAAATCTGATGACAGGGGTTAAGCGTAAGGCCCGGCAATTCGGATTTGGAAAAGCGGAAGCTTAACTGAATATTCTTCCTGAATTTTATACTAATTAAACTTGAAAAAGAAATTTAACTTGATTTTTTAAATAAACGATTTCACCGATTTACACGCATTTTCCCTTGACCAAATTTTGACCGTATCACCCTTTACCTAACTAACGGTCGAAGTTGTCTCAATTTTTAAATAGTAAAGCATATTCAGGATTTTTTCAAGCTTAGAAGTGTAAAATTATTTACTAATGGAAGGTTTCATCTAAATAATGGTCGTTAACGTAAGTCATAAATTTGTAAAGTAAATGCAAAATCGTGTTTTAAACTTTTTTTCTTATCGCATTTCATTTATACTGAAACTATTTATCAACATTAAATAGAGCAATTGAATCAGATTCTTCTTTATTAGAAAAATAATCAGAAATATCCAGATCGCACGCGTGATGATTGTTTGAAACCTTTTTTCGTTTACCCGACAACTAGGGATCCGAGGAAAGTAGTTCATCAGGTCCTCATTGGTGTTAGCTCTTGATGTATTTCTTGTATGCTTAACCTGTTGTCTCTTATCAATCTATGTGTAGCCTCCAACGCTTCCTCCGATAACTGGCCAATAGGTAAATCGAATGCCTCAATGATGTCGGAACTGTGCACAAGCAGCTTATGCACCGTAACCGGCATATGGTACCAGCCGTAAAGGTTGAGGTAGAGCTACCTTGTATCAGCTAGAAGTTGCTGATACTTTTTAGCCACAATTTGACGTCCAGACGATACCACTCGGAGAATAACAGAAAATTTCGTGATCAGCTCCAAGCGTATTACCGATATCTCCGCACTAGTTTTTGGGTCACCAAAAAATCTCCTGGCGGTATTGCCGTCGTTGCTTGACCCGTATCCAGGCTTCGGTTTATCGATTATCAAGCCCATCTTTGTCTTAAACTCCTCCTACAGCTCCCGTTTTCTACACTGAAACTCATATTTATGTTCAGCTGTTTTTACTTGCCATGTTTTGATAGTTAGCCTGTTGAAATAAGAAGAAAATAATTACTCAATCACGTCACAAGTCATATGCTCAATCCCAACCTGTACGAGATGTGTATCAAACATTCAAAATTTTTAATCCAACAATGGAGTATTGATAGTCCAAATTTTTAGGCATCCATATTGGGAACTTTTTCGATGGCCTTCGCTGTATTCATTTCCCTCGGTAAAGCTCCACAAATAAAACATTTTGCAGATGCTTTATTTCCTGAAAGTACGTTACATACTTTGCTATCCAACATCGTGAGGAGGAATTCGAAGCTGTTGTCAATCTTAACGTTGCCATTGATTAATGAAAAGTCGCTTCGATTCGTGATTTTCTCCTTTATTTCCGACTCAATATCCAGAATGGTTTGGGAATCTTCTTTCGTGAAGACGAATTCGACTTGCCTACAGAAAGATGTTGATCCGGTCGGGAGTTCAGCCAAAGATGTTGAAACTCACTCGCGACGAACCGACGACGACCGACTGTTTATACCGCGGCGATTATACGGTACTGACGAGCCGCGTGGCGTATATAAACAACAACAGAGAATCTCAAGTGAGAAATAGGGAAGAATGACATCGAAATGTTAAATTCCCAGAAAAAAAAAAATCTCAAGTGAGAACGTCAATTCGTTATTGTTTCAACAATCGATGAAGAGTGAATTCGTAGTGTTCACTGGAATTGTTGCCAGTTGAACACTACGGAAACCAATAGGGAAGTGTTGCCAATATGGCGGATGGATAATCCAATAATCAATATTAATCACAGATAACAATATCCATCACTATTGTAACCTGACCATTTAACATCACTTAACGTAAATAAATATGATTACGATATCAGTTTTCCTATAAAAATTTGCGTTCATTATTTCAATATTACAACAGATTATGGGCCCAGTGGTTTACTGGTTTTAACTGTTTTGTATTTTTTCTTTACGGATATTTTTTGGATTGCGATGTCGAGCCCGAAGTTCGAAGGGTGCATCGCGGTAGGCGGAGCTGGTGGTCAATCAGCAGTTGGTGGTCAACCAACCTTCAGAGACCAGCAGCTACCTCAGGCCGAGGCTGGTTTGGCGCTACCTCACATGGCAGCCGGGTTCTAGAAAGAACTGCTGTTCGACGGTCGGACGGAGATCTTTGGGGCCTGGAAGATGCGCCTTGAGAGACGTCTGGCCAGATTGAAGCTCTCCCACACTCTGATCCGGATTCCAACGGAGGAGGTGGATTCGCTGTCTTTGGAGGACTCTGAGGAAGAAGCCGCCAGAGCTGTAAGGTTCCAGAGGCGGATGGAACAGGAGGAAGCTGCGATGGACGAGCTTGTGATGGCCATCAACAACGATGTCCTTAACAAGATTGTTGGGGTCAATTTCGTTGAAGACGCCATGGAAATCCTCTGCGACTCCTACCTAGTAAAAGGTACGAGTGCGATCATCGCAGTCGCAATCATCGGTGAGTCGATGAAGGCGTATTAAAAGGGCACTGTATCGCTTAAGACCATGGTTAATGGTAAAATAAATAAGATTAAATTGTATAATGTTCTTATTATTCCTGAACTAGAGACAAATCTCCTTTCGGTTAGAAAGGCTACCACTAAGGATAAAAGGGTTACTTTTTCTGATGGTAAGGTCACAATTACAGACTTGGGGGAGGTCATTTCTCAAGGGACAGTAATTGATGGTTTGTATTCCCTGGAATTGGTTTCGAATCTCAAGACTCCAAGGCTTTGTTTGGAAAGAACCGGTTAGGTTTTGATACATCATGGCATAGAAGACTTGGTCATCTAAGCAATACTGGCGTAACCACACTGATAACAAAGAAAATGGTAGAAGGAGTAGATTTTTGTATCGAGACTCCCAACCAAAACGAAGTTTGTGAAAGCTGTTTAGCTGGAAAATAGTCAAGCAAAAAGTTCAAGAGTCTGCAGATACCAAGGTCGAGTAGGCCACTTGAATTAGTGCACTCTGACGTTTGCGGATATATGGGAGAAACAACGTTTGATGGTCATCGATATTTCGTGACATTCACGGATGAATATTTACATTTTACCGTTATCTACCTAATGAAACGCAAGAGCGAGGTTTTTGAGAAGTTTAAAGAGTTCGAAGCGATGGCAACAGCGCATTTAAATCGAAAGTTGGCTAAACTTAGATGCGATAACGGCCGTGAGTACGTTGGACGAGATTTTCAAGAATTTTGCAAGGCAAAAGGCGTCCAATTAATTCTAACGGTACCATATACTCCTCAACAGAACGGCGTGAGCGAAAGAATCAACAGAACGTTGATGGAGAAAGTACGAGCAATGCTCTACGAATGCGATCTTCCGAAATCGTTATGGGGAGAAGCTGTGTTCTGCGCAGCTTATCTCACAAATCGATCGCCCACACGAGCTCTTGTGGATAACATGACGCCATTCGAAATGTGGTGTGGCAAGAAGCCTGACTTGAGCAATCTACGCATTTTTGGCTGCAATGCGTATGCTCTAGTACCTTAAGAGAAGAAGCAAAAATTGGATCCAAAGACAAAGAAACTTATCTTTGCGGGTTACGCAAACAACGGCTACAGGTTATACAACAAGTCCTCACGTACAGTAGAGATACACCGTAGCGTAGTCGTTGATGAGCAAGAATTGCTAGATCGTCGAAATGATTCTACAATTTCGCAACCAGCAAGCCAAAATACGCCAGTTATAGAATCAAAACCTCCAGCAACGTTGATGAATCTGATTATGATAGCGCACAAGATCTTGACAGTCACACTGACGGCGAAGGGGAAGTTGGGTCACAACCGGTTCCCGCTTGTAGTTCGCCGATCAAACGTAGCACGCGCGATAGAAGGGTGCCAGAATGTTACACTGCCAAGATAGCAACAGATAATAGCGACTTTCCACAAATTGTTGACCAGTTGAAGACGAGGAATGACTGGCCAAAGTGGAAAATTGCCATCAACGAAGAATTAAAAGCCCTGAACGAAAAGAAGACCTGGAAGAAGGTCGAGAGCTTACCCAAAGAACGAAAATCGATCTCATAGAAATGGGTGTTTTCGACTAAAGAAGACGGAAGATACAAAGCAAGATTAGTAAAGAAAGGTTGCTCACAGCGACCTGGTTATGACTACGATGAAACGTTTGATTCCGTTGTCAAAATGGAGAGCGTTCGTACAATTTTGTCCTTAGCTAACCAGTCTGGTTCAACCATTCACCAGATGGATGTAAAAACAGCCTTCCTCAATGGTCAATTGGAGGAAGAGATATATATGAGTCTTCCGAACGACGAAATGGGCAACTCACAACTCGTCAGACTGCAGAAAAGCTTGTATGGCTTAAAACAAGCTAGCAGATCGTGGAACCAACGATTCGACGAAGTTGTAAAGAAATTTGGTTTCATTCCGCTGAAAAGTGACTGTTGCGTCTATCAATCTCAGGCTAGAGAGCTACCCTAGTTCTCTATGTTGACGATATTCTTATCGTTGGCAAAAAGGTGGCTAACCTGGTCTGGATTAAGACCGAACTTGGAAGGTTATTCCAAATGAAAGATCTTAAAGAAGTTTTCTTGGGAATGGATTTATCAAGAGAATATCAAAAACAAACAATTGAAATTTCTCAGGTGGGTTACACAGAGAGAATCTTAAACGTTTTAGCATGTTTGACAGTAATCTCATGGGTACACCAATGGATCCGAATGTGCAGTGGACGAAGACGAAGGATGGTGAAACAACCAGTCATCCATTCAAGGAACTGCTAGGTTGTTTGCAGTATCTGGCTCTTTCAACGAGGGGGTAGAGAACCCTGCTTTAATGGGATATGCCGATGCCGGCTTCGCAAACGATGTCGATGTAAGAAAGTCTATTTCTGGTCATGCCTTCAAGGTATTTGGTAATCTGGTTTCGTGGTCAACGAAACGTCAACAGACGGTCAGTCTGTCATCTACATAAGCTGAACTTGTTTCACTTTGTATGGCAACCAAGGAAGAATTGTGGTTAACAAACCGCCTTGGCGAGCTAGGTGTGGATAACACCGATTCTTTTCTAATCATGGAAGACAACATCCCTTGTATTCAATTCACAGAAGAACCTAGGCGTCATCAACGGATGAAACATTTGGACCTGAAATACATGTTCATTCGAGAGCTGGTTAAGCTTTGGAAGGTCCACATCAACCACATCCGTTCGGAGGACCAACCTGCCGATGCATTCACCAAGGGGCTTCTCAAGGCACAGCATCGAAAGCTGTTCGAGTTATTGAACGTGCGAATTGAGGGGAGGTGTTGAAACTCACTCGCGACGAACCGACGACGACCGACTGTTTATACCACGGTGATTATACGGTACTGACGAGCCGCATGGCGTATATAAACAACAACATAGAGTCTCAAGTGAGAACGTCAATTCGCTATTGTTTCAAGAATCGATGAAGAGTGGATTCGTAGTGTTCACTGGAATTGTTGCCAGTTGAACACTACGGAAACCAATAGGGAAGTGTTGCCAATATGGCGGATGGATAATCCAATTATCAATATTAATTACAGATAACAATGTCAATCACTATTGTAACCTGATCTTTTAACATCACTTGACGTAAATAAATATGTATCGTAAATAAATATTGTATCAGTTTTCCTATAAAAATTTGCGTCCATTATTTCAATATTACAAAGAAAGGATATCATTGGTGTTGGTATCCACCATTTTCAAAGGGACCAGGGCCACAACCAATAAACTTTCATCTGAGTGTCCAGCATCCGGAAACTGTTGTTTATAGGGACTATGGCCCGAGCTGCCATCAACACCACATTTACATACCAGTTTAACTGAAGTTAAAGCCTCAAAAGTAAGATCGTTTGCAATGCTAGCCGAGGTACAGTTCCTGTGATCTTGTAAGTCAAATTCAGCAGATGTTTCGGATGCAGCAATACGTTTCGGGATGATTTTCTATTTCTCCTATTTCAACGCGTAGAGACTTGGAAGAAAATTTGGATGTATTTCATTCAAAGTACTCCGAAGCAGATTATACTTTATTTCTGAAAGATCCAAATCGATGTATAAAGCTAGTGCTTGCGCCGCTGTTTTCACTTTCTATTCTTGGCCAAACGAGTTATTAGATAGATTTGCCGCAAACGCCAATTCCTTGGGAGTGTTTGTATTGACAAGATTTTCAACACGCCGTTTTTTTTGTCTTTTTAGAACATTCAGCAAATGGTTTCAAAGGTCTTCCTCTAAACGCTTCCGAAACTGGCTGTGATCATCCATGTCATAGATTTCATCCATGTCATAGAGACTGGACAGAAAGGTGTACAAATGTTCATTTCGCTTCGATGGATCTGATGAATGCCATTGCTCAAAACACAGGGCATTTTCAACAGTTCAACTTTCACTTTGAGCTTTTAAAGGATACTATAAACGATAACTGGAGAAACAATCAGAGATGTATTTTGATATATATTTTTGTAATGTCCAATTGAAGTTTGATTGTCCATATTCTTGAATTATGAAGTACGCTTATCGATAACACCTTCATATTTGTATATATGGAAATAAATCACAGAGATAACCCCTCAAATGTTTTCTACTTACTTGCTTCTTCAGTTTCCATTGCGGTTAACAGATTAAAAGTCACCAAGAGATTAGAGAAAAATTAGTAAAATTGAGTATTTTTCTGAGTACTATCTGACAATTTAAGCCTGATACATACTTATACACCCACGTGATTACTTATACACATGCAGCACACTTCAAACATATATGAAAAGCACCGCCTACTTGATTTGGTGAAATAAAAATTTCGAATTTTTTATTTTTGTCTATGGGACGCTGCACTGTGCGGTTTGTCAATAAAACCACGATTGTCATATAAAGCTAAAAGTGACTTCTTCATAATAGGGTTTCCAACAGATGAAAAAACGACAAAATGTGAAAAAAATAATCTTCGAAAACTTGCAAATGAAGCTGTGGCAATAGTGATTTCTGGATTATCGGATCTTAACCAAACCTGTTGGAACAATATGACGGAATCAGAAAATACTAAGAAAGGAAAGAGCTTTAAGATGATAAGTAATGAATAATAATAATAATAAAACAAATTATAATTTCCAGGCCATTGGTTATGCTCTAGCAAAAAAAAAAACCATGGGAAGTACCGCACAATTGCGCTTCATTGAGAAGACAGCTGAAGAGCTTCGTTGGCGATTTTGTTTCCTTTGTCCTTAACGATGGATCAATGCGCGACTAACATAAAAATATTCAAAGATGCTGGCAGAACATGGGATGAGCCAATTATTAAAATCGGAAATGATCAAATGGCAATTTTTTTCGACAATCCTCACTTAATTAAAAATGCCAGGAACATGTTGGCTAAACACAATGCCGTCACCTACAAAAAAAAACTAAGCGAGATAACTCGGATCCATTAATTCAAGAACATGTAGCAACAGAATCAAGTTTACTACAGATGACTGTTCAGTGTTTTAAAAATCGAGCAACGCCACATTAGAATCAAAATTATTCGATAAGGGAGCTCAATGGCCTCATGTATATTGTTGGCGCTGCAAGTCGCAACTTACGACATGCACGATGTTTCGAAGCGTTTTGCTGTGATGGAGAAGGAACAACTCAAAACGCACATTTCAAATTCATCTTTTTTTTTAAAAAAAAAGCAACATTCAAGCTTAGCTCTAAATTATTTGATATTGCATTGAATGTTTTCTCTGCCTACAAACAAAAATTTAGAAAATTTCTGTATCAAAACCGGGGAAATGTCGAACTTAGTTTAAAAGCATTTATTGCACACGATACTTATTCAGAAGCGATCTGCCAAAATTGTTTTGATAGACTTGTAGATAGAATTTTGAACACTCTCATAAAATGCTTCATTGAAAAAATTACAGAGATTGTATATAAGAAACGACCGAGAAGTTCACGTAGAATTACGACAGCCTGTCTTGTGTCAATGTGCTTTTCGTCTTAAATTAGCATTCTAGAATAAATTATGTCGAATTAAAAAAAAAATTATCTTCAAGAAAAGTCATTCTTCCCTAAATTGTCATTTTAGTACCTACTAATGGTCTGAAACGACGCATAAAGATAGTAAATATGCAGCTTTATGAACTGCATAACAAAAGGCGAATTAAATATTAATATAAGCAGAAACAAGGCCGATGCCGTCGAAATGATTGCGCCCGGCAATTATACAAATAATGTAGTTAACACACAAGCTTTGTATCAAACGCTTGCGAGAAAAGGTTACAATGACTGCTTTGATCTAAACGCTTGACTCAGTGCAAAAGCTCTCAAACTGTTTAGCCGCATGCGTTTTCATTTCCCTTCAGATCACATAGCAATCACTAGCTAAAAATGTTGCTTTTACATCGGATTCCGGAGGCACTGTCCAATCTGTTAAGCAACTCTTCACCTATACCAGTGATTTGACTAGTTATTGATGGGCTCTTGCAAAAAAAAAAACAACGAGCTGCGTTGCCAGTGTCCAGTGATATCCATTCTGTAACTCACATGTAACATCCACTCCAGAAAGCGAATATAAGCATGCCGAGATGACAAACCTAACGTCAATGCTATTGGATCTATCTTATTCATTATTTTCGGCGTAGCTGAGCAAATGTTCCTGTCAACGCATTATGCAGTTTACCATCAATCATAGTGCACGACATGATTTATATGTGAAAAAATAGTTTGAGGTCAACATAATCAATTGTTTCTATTCTAATGAATTGGTCATTCTTGTTTTCTTTTTTTTTCTTTTTTATCTTAGTTCGACCTATTGTGTTTATTCTTATTGGTACTAGCTGTCCAATTTGAGATGAAATGTTATGTTCTTGCATTTGGATGTTTTCTTTGATTTCTTTGCAATATTCCAGCTTGCATGGTCGACAATATCGCGTTGAAGAAGGTTACGGATTTTGCCATATATAGTATATTTTTAGTGTTGGTTTCTTCAAAAACAATTGCAGAGGAACTATACTTATCATCATGATGCAAGAATCATTGAAGTTCTGATCCTTCTGCACCTGGTGGTATTTTGATGGTAGCCCGCTGCCATTTAGTTCCCATTTGGAAATGAATGTACAAGTTTTACCCTCCATCTTTCGTAAATTTTTCGGATCTATCGAAGGATTACGTTGAGCTGTGTGATCCATCAACGATTGCAGTGATACCACAGCTTTAGACTCAGCTTTCTCCTGCTGATTTTTTTTTTTTTGTACAAAGGATACAAATCGATTTCCCTCTTCTTAGCTTGTGATCTCAATACTTGATATTGGTGTCTGGATAAATCCTGTTCCAACATCAAGGCCAAAGCTTCAGTAGGAGTGTAGGGCTTGATTTCTGCAAGACAAGACTGCTCCAAAGAACAATTTGCTCGAGAAGATATTGGAAGAAATATTTCTTTCACAAGGTTGGCTTCTGCTGTTTTTCCTTCTGAACGCAGATTAATTTCTGTCGCCATTGCAAGCTGCTGTGTTGGAACAGATTTACGCAATCCAGTAACTTTTCTGCGTTTTGCACGATCTGAAGAATCTTCAAAATTTACCGAAGGTTTTCCTCTTGAAGAATCAATGATGTTATTTTAGGGCTCTTTCTTATATAAAAATAATTGAGGATTTCATATTTACCTACAATGATAGCTTTGTCCAAACTTGTTTTAGTTTGAAGCTAAAGATTATTTTCCGCAAAAAAAGAATATAAATGTGCGATTACAGCGTTTCCATTTTGGTTGTATTTTGGAGCATTCTCTTGTTATTATTTTTCTCATAGCTTTTTTTCTTTCACAGTCTATAATCACAGGTTGCTCAATTTCTTTCCGAACGTAGGTTATTCTATTATTCCTGGCCTTGTGACTGCTCTCATTGAGCATTCCAAAAATGTCTCGTCTCCGGAACATTTTAAACTAAATCGCGGAAAACAAACATCAGGAAAAATCAACCAAACTTTCTTCAAACCTATAAAAAAAACACCTGCACGATGTTAGAGCTCAGTAACAGAACAAATAAGTTCAGATAAATAAGCCATAAACTCATATTGGTACCTTATATAAGTATCATAAACTTGGGGAACATTGATCACTTTTTTAATTCATTTTCTTATATTTTTGAAGGGGTTGCTTTTTAGTAACACTAAACAATTTTAAATTATTTAGAGCAAGTTCACTGGTATTGGGAAAAAGGTAGAAATTTTGACATTTTGAAAATTTTACCATGCAAAAATGTTTTCAAGATCTTTGGGCGTTTTATTTTTTTACAGTACTGTTTTTATTTCACCCGTATGTGATACAAATATTGCTACTTTTGCATCACAGCATGCGAAACTACAACACGTGTTATAAAAAACTTGAAGGCCACATATCTTGAAAATGTTTTCGCATGGCAAAATTAAATTGTGCTAAAAGTGACAAAATTTTGACACTTTTAGCACTTTTTGAAAAGTTTACCATACTAAATGTTTGTTACAAATCCAGATTTCAAGTTTCAGAGTAACTTTGATCACTATGGTTTCATCTTCAAAATTATTGCTTGGATGCCAATTAGCACAGAAGGCTACAAACATCCATAACAGTGTTTTTTTTGTTTGAACTCAATTCAATTTTTCATCGTTTTCTTATAAAAACAAATATGCTCAAAAGATGGACCATGCTGCTGCGTACATTTAGGGGCAAAAATTATAAACATATCTCAATATTTTTTGGCCTTAAAAACAAATGACATTTTACCTCCCACTGTTTCCATGTTCCTTTTTTCGTTAAACTTAAGGATTTTTATCCTTTTTTCTACTAAGGCTTTCTCAAAGAAAATGTTCGTTTTTTTAAATATTCAAAAATTATCACAGAATGATCAGAAAAATAACACTAAAACAATACCTATACAAAGGAAAAAAGTTAAACCGTTTGACGGTTGCCTCAATCTTAATTCCCCTAAAAAGTCTTCCTTCCTTCAGAAATTGTCTTGAATCACCCTTACAATCTTCAACAGAAAATCTATCACCGGATGGCAAAGAATGTTTTAGACGTGTTATTACTGCAGCGGAACGTTTCATCCGGCCGAAATCGAGTTTGCATTTTATTCGGTTTCCAAAAATTTTTTTTTTGTGACAATTTTTAAACAATAATATGGAAAATACGGTGAATGGGTTGCGATTGCAATTAGGATTTCGAACAATTTTTCAACGCATTATTTTCTTGTATGACTATGATCATTTAGTATCCGGGCAGTTACAAACGTGTGTATTTCAAAAACCAATCATTTGATCGAAAAACTTTCTATGCAGGAAATGAAGGTGTTAATATGACATTTAATATAAAAATATAGAAAAAATATTTTTCAATGATTTCAAGAAATACTCTTACTTTTTCAGAAAATCTCTTTTTTATCTTTGCACACTTTTTTCAGTCATGTATTGATCTATTATTTTTACCACAGAAGCAAAACCTTTGCAAAATCATGATATTTTACTTAAACTCACCTGGAAAAAGATATTGTAATCTGGTTGGAACCTTTTCATGAGTAGGCATCTCGAAGAATTTGATCTCTTAAATCCGATTTAACATAAAATTTTTTGTCCATCTGAACACATCTGTCATATTACGTAAAAACCAGATGCACAGATTGCGATCTTTGGAGCTGACCATTATTAGTTATTTCTTGGTGTCTACTAGTCAGGCAACACTTTTTGCCTGTCGGAAATGGATTTTTTTGCATTATTTAAGGAGTCTGCATTCAGTTATCCGAAATAACAAAAGACTTTTTACCATATTTAAGATCAAGGGTTGCACTCCGATGGTTGGTTTGAACTTCGTGTGGATCCTAGAGTGGCTCCTAATACTTTTTAACCATTTGGTCCGAAAGAAAATCAGAAAAAATCAACAGTTCATGAGCTTTCAAGTCAACAATAAAGAATTTTCGAGGCGCAAAATTCGTAAAAGGAGCGAATTTGTGCAAAATTATTTTTACCATGTCTTTTTGCATCGTAAATATCTCAAACACACGTTAACTTAAAAACCTATCAAAAATAGGGAAGAAAGTCCTTTTCATAACCAACACAACGCTACTAAAGTTTTGCATATCCGAGCTTTAGTAACGTAGCTATCACCGAAGTAAAGTGCCCGGATACTAAATGACCATAGCCTTACTATTGGGGATCTAAGTAGGCCTTGGTCGAGTGCGGATACGTTTTCTGTCATTTTGTTGTTTGTGTATTTTTTCGGTTTTTCATGAGAAGTTTGAAAAGTTAATGGATGTGTAATTTAGAAGAAAACGAAGAATTTATTTATCGTACCAGGCTTAAAATCAGGAATCCTTTTTTATGATTCCATCGCGTATCATAGTGCCATCAATCTACATTGCAAAGAAGCCGGATGATACAGGACCGCTGAATCACTAAATATGCACCGCATTCGTAGCACGATGTCCATCGTGAATTCAGCTAAATAACTTCAGATTGGTGAGTTCGTTCCATAATTTTTGTTGTTGTATATATAATCGATCTTTTTCATTGATTACAAATACAAATAGCTTAACTCTATTAAAGGGGAATTGTGGGGGGTTGGATAGGTCATCAAACGATCAAAAGAGTGATGTACAATGGATTGTGGGTTCAAGCCAGCCGGAGTATCTCGGCAAATTTAGAATCATGAGAAGGTTACTTGGGTACCTTTTCAGGATTCTTTATTTGTTTCGAACAGTTGGAAGGGAGTGAGATGAGTCAAACCTATCCCAAACCAGTGGTAACGGACCCCTTGGTTGTGTTGCAAATATTGTTGATGAGTTAAGCATAAACAATATTTGAATGTTATTTTTGAATTTACAAGAAAATGCGATTTTCACCCTACTATTTTTTTTTTTGTTTCGAATGTAGTCGTTTTAACATCTTTATGTCATTCGCGTCTTATATCAACGAATCAGTTGGCGTACAGTAGACTGCCCCAAATTTGTATGGGAAATTTAAAACCTGTGAAATGTTATACACTGCAGGCTAAAATTGATCCTGGGCTTAGTGCAAGATCTCATGCCAAATTTGGGCCAGATCGGACCACGGGAAGGGGTCGCTCAACGAGCCTGAAGTTTGTATGGAATTTTGAGACATTTTGTTCGATAGGAACATGAAAAACCAGTTTTAAGTCAATAACTTTTGTCTCCCTCGACCGATTTTTTTTCGAAAACGGGCATCACAATTCGTCCAGTCATGTTCCTAAGCCCCTGTGGTTATGTTATTTTTTTTTTAAATTGTCAAGCATTTTTCCGTCCTTACTTCTTTCCGAAGTGAATAACATCCAAACTCAAATATTAGAAAATCATTAAAAATTGCAATCGATTGCAACAACAATGGTTAAAATCGGTCCTTATTTGACGAAACGGCATGCATTTAACATTGAGTGTTCTGGTCGGACATTTAGTCGCCTCATTAAAACAGTGATGAATATCACCCTTAAAAAAGTTAGCCAATTTTTGAAACTCTATAACTTTTTTATCTTAACTCTAATTGACATGCAATCTTCAAATGAAATATTTGTCATAATTTAGGCTTTAAGAAAACCCGTTTTCGAAAGAAATCGGTCGAAGGAGACAAAAGTTATCGACGAAAAACTGGTATTTCATGTTCCTCTCGAACAAAATGTTTCAAAATCCCATACAAACTTCAGGCTCGTTGAGCGACCCCTTCCTGTGGTCGGATCTGGCCCAAATTTGGCATGCGATCTTGTACTAAGCCCAGGATCAATTTTAGCCTGCAGCGTTTAACTTTTTCAAAAGTCGGGTCATTTGGGGCAGTCTAGCAGACAGTCATTGAAAATCTTATCCGGTACAACTGTGATCGATGTTTGGGCTCTTGGGCTCGAACTCACGGACATCGGCTCAGCAAGCAACTGACTTAAATACTTGCCCAATGAGCTTTATCACAAGCACTATCTTCACCCTGCTAAGAAAAAGGGCTAAGTTGCAACAAAGATTTTGTTTTCATTGAAAAATCAAATGAAAACGTTTGATAATTTAAAGTGATTTTTTGGTTTTGCTCGAATATCATTGAACATTTTCTCTGTCAATCATGTTTATAAAGAAAATGCATATGGGTGCTGCATACATTTAGGAGTAAAAAAATACTACAAAAAATTCTAATAGCTGAAATCATAAAAATTAATGGTCAGATCGATAACATTTTAAAATTAACAAACGCTTGACGTAAAATTGTATGACATTATATTGTCAGCTTTAGCATTGGTAAACAAAGGCATCGGGCTTACGATGTCGGTTCGTCTTTCGGATTTTCGCGAATTGTAAATCGAAAAGTTTACGTGCGTAATAAATCGGATAGACTCATTCTATTTCGTCTTTGGCCGTTCCTAAAGTAAGTACCTAGTTGTTACTGGCTTGATGACCTCTTATCCTAAACCTTACAACTCTTAGAGTATAAAGTGTTTTAAAGCTGTGATAACAAAGTGTCGTTTATCCGTAGGAAACATTGTTTGTTTTGATCAGTTAGGAGCATATTTCGCTGGAGCTGTTTACGTTGACTTGTAGTAAGCAATATTTATAATTTTGTGAAACATTTTTTGGTTTGTATAAAATTTTGAATATTTTAAAATGTTGGATGGAAACATTAGTTGAAAATTGTCTCTATAATTTGATAGTAGCCGGTGTCGGTGACGCTACTTGAGGCGTTTTTGACGGAGCAGAGTTTTAGCTAGGCGTCATTGCAGACGTCGTGATTCGGGCGACAGTTTTAACTTGATAATAACTGTTTTGCAGGGTGAGTAGAATATTTTTTTTATCGAATTTCAAGGCTATTAGTGTTTTAATAATTGTTAATTGTTTTTAAATATTTGATAGCTTTTGATAGTCATGTCGATGTTCGGCACTATTGACCCGTTTTTTCTGGGGACATAATTTTCCAATTGCGTTGAAAGGTTGGAATATTTCTTTTCTTCTAATAATATTGAGAAGAGAAAAATAAGGATATTTTCTTATGGTTTGCGGAATGGAGGTGTTTGACGAAATAAAACTTCTATTTCCGGCTGACGATCTTAAAAAATTGTCTTACGACAAAATTACGAAGAAGCTTATGAAGAGATATGTCAGGAAAGATTCGGGAAACTGCGGAAAGCATGATTCAGAGAGAATTTTTGATCACGAAAAATTTATTGAGGTAAACTCTTTTAAATACCGACTGGAAGAACGTTTTAGTAGATTTGATGCTTAAAAAGCTGCCAAAGCTCTGCGGAAAATATCTGAAGTTTTCCAAGATTTATTCAAAAAAATTCTGATTTTTTTTTTCAAACGTTTAGTACATCCTAGAACATAGAAGTAGAACCTCTTCTTAAGAATAATTAAGAAATTTAAAAATTGAACCACCAACCACCAAGATCAATTTAAGCTAACAGGCAGTGAATGTTCTTGGACGGTGGTTTAACTCATTGGAACTCACTAAATAAACCAAATAGGATAATCCGCAGCAACAGTTGCCATCCGTCTACGACGACCTCACCAATGATACTCGGTTGCCTCCCTCGACCGTTACCTGTTATCTCGACTCCCAACAGATGGGCAGGGAAATGGATGCTTACGCCAGGTATTTTGAAGCCGTTGCTGAATCTCTAGAAAAAACAGTGAATATTGCGAAAAAGAACGTGTTTGCATTTTATCAGTTGATGAAATGAAAGTAAAATCTGTTTACGAGTACCACCAGAGTTGCGATAAAGTTTTGAAACCGTCGAAATACGTCCATGCAGGCTTGATACGGAGGATTATACAAAAACTGGAAACAGGTCATCTACTTAAATTTCGATTCCGCCATGACAGCCCCCACAATAACGGATAGAATTAAAACACTGAAAATATCAAATTTAACGTTGTTGCTATTGTTTGTGACATGAGTCCGGCCAACATGGGTCTTTGGCGAAAATTATAAGTTGTAAGTTGTGGAAATCCTTTTTTCACCGTAAATGACCTGAAAGTTTTCACTTTTGCAGACCATGCTCATCTCAACTTTATGCACAGCTTTCTTCATTCGAGGTTCAGGTGCAATGGGAATGATTTCCGGGGCTAAGAGCAAGTTCACTGGTGTTGGGAAAAAGTGATAGAAATTTTGACATTTTGAAAATTTTACCATACAAAAATGTTTTCATTATCTTTGGGCGTTGTATTTTTCTAACAGCACTGTTTCTATTTCAGTCGTATGTGATAAAAATATTGCTATTTTTGCATCGCAGCATGCGAAACTACAACACGTGTTGTTAAAAAACTTGACGACCACAGATCTCGAAAATGTTTTTGCATGACAAAATTTTCAAAATGTGCTAATAGTGACAAAATTTCTACCACTTTTTCCCAACACCAGTGAACTTGCTCTAAGTTAATACAACCGTTCTATTTCGCGATAGAACTCCTTTATTTCAGCTATCTTATACACACTTCTGGTTGCTATGCTAAGTCCATCGTAACGGATTTGAATTTACTCAGACTGCTTTGATGCGCAGCACAAATGATTCCGTCTCGACGGAATTTAGAAGTATATTCCGATGGCTTCTCTTAAATGCCGTTATTCAATGGTTCGTAAAATTTGTTCCAGACTAAACCAATCAGATCATCGTACTAGCGATACTCCGAGGTTTGCTCTCCGTGACTGTCGCACTAGTCTCCGTGAAACAGAAGAATTTGCAAATTTCACCTCCTGCGTCGACCCTTTTTCAATTGAATCAGCGTTGCATTGAAAAAAAACTGGTCATCTTCTTGGTGTTCTTCTGATTATTTTTGATTACAAATAACGTTTGTCCTACGAAAAACTTAATAGCTAAGGAAAAATTTTGAGCATTTTATTATAAAATTGCATAACCACAGGGGCTGTAGAACTTAATTTTCGGCTGCACCGTTTTTTTATAAATGAAACATATTATAACTGCTTGAGACCTGCTTTTTTGTATAATTTTTATTAAAAAATTTATGTAAATAACTAAAATATTTCAACTCATGCGAAGAGTAAACTTTGTCGATTTTTTGTCGGTTTTCTCAACCCAATTTACATGGGTTTCATGCCAATTTTGAACGGGGTCTCAGTAGAGTTGGCTACAAAGAGTTAATATTTCTTCTCAATATTGATTATGAATCTGAATTCAGAATTCTGTTATTTATTTGATTTCTCAATCTGGATTCTGAACCTGAACCTGGGTTCTGAATAATAATCTGAACTTGATCTGAGCTTTGAATAGAAATTCAAAATCTTAAATCTAGCAAAACTGAATTTTAATCTCATTTCTAATCTGAATTTTTAATTTGATGTCCGAATCTGAACTCTGTATCATTAGGGGAGAGTGGGGATACTTGATCCCCTTTTCTTATTTTCACCATATCTTTTTGGAAAAATTTAGCAACTCGCCGTCTTTGACATTTTCTGGCAGCTTGTAACTTCAAGTTTCTATGCTCCAAAAATTAGAACGATACTTGAACCCGTTGATGAAATAGAAGCATTTTCGTGTAAGTAAAAAAATTGCGATTTTTCTGAAGTTAGGGGAGACTTGATCCCCTATTGAAGGAGACTTGATTCAGGAAGCCCTAATCCTTGTATAAAAATCATACAAAACCCCAAGATAGAATGTTAATTGACTATTTTGGTCATGTTTGTTCTCATTTCACAATTTATAGCAGACATAAGAAGAAAATTCTATAACTTTGTCTCAACGCTAATAACATTGCATACTTTAAGGCGCTATTTTTTTTATAATTAAGAGAATATTAATTATTTTTGCCCTTTTCTTCAGACAATTGTTTGATAAATATTAGTTTTTGGATAAATATTAGTAATTTCGTAATCAGCAACCATAACGATCAATTCAGAAGAAGAATATGCCGTTTGGAAAGGGGATCAATTGTACCCAACTCTAGAGGATCAATAGTACCCATAATCAACATTTTAGAAAACTTTTTCTGAAAAAAGTTGAGATTTTTCCATTACTTTGAAAATATGACATTATGAAGTTCATTTAACGCTTGAACGATTAATACATTTGTTGTGTCAGACCATTCGGATATGGGATAAAAACCAACTTGTTTGAAGAACGATTAACACTAAAGAGAGTTTTTATTTGATTCGAACTCATAATTACAACTTTTCCCGCGATTTTGAAAAATACAGGAAGATATTAACGGAGTGGCAACATTATAGCGATTAAAATGTGATGATTCATAGCTTGTCTACTTTTAGGCGTTATTCATTCCAGGGTGGCCAATACATTCGAGATCGAACAACATTGGAACAAATATTTTTTTCATAATTTTCCCATGTAAGAAACATTTTAAAGTCATGAAAAAAGATCTTCAAGTTACATTTTGTGAAATTTTTCAAACAAAGTTCAATTACTCAAACAATTATTTTGTTAAGATTTGTTAAACTACAAGCATAGTTATTTTTCACATTTTAGCACATTTTTTTAGAACATTTGATCTTTGTAAGACATTCCAGTTTCGAAATATAGCTAAGGAATCAAGTATCCTCATAATCCCCCATTCTTATCTTAATTCGAAATGCGATCGCAGAATTGCAATCTGGATTCCGATTTGAATTTTGAATGTGAATCCTGAATCTAAACTCTGAATCAATTTGTTCTCAAAAATTAAAAACATATTCCAAATTCACATTTACAGTTTACCTACATTCATCTGGATCTGAATCTGGGAACTGAAATCTAAATTTGAATCTGAATCCTTAATATGAATCTGAACTCTTCATCCCAATTTTTTATCGGAATTATTTTCTTAACATTCAGATTTTTATTATGAATGCTAATTCAGAACTAAACTCTGATTTCGAAAGCTTCCAAAAATATTCCATTTTTTTCTATCAGGGAGGTTTAACTGTTATACAGTACACATGAACTCTGGATAGTTGCCTCAAATGCTCTGTCCATATAGCGATGAAAAAAAACCGCGGAAAGGGAAACAATGTTCGGTGGAAAAATGAGATTCAGATCTGAATTCTGAAACTGCATTATTAATCTATTTCAGTACATTTCAAACAAACCTTAAACCAAAATTTTACTTCAGAAAAGATATTCGATGTTATGCAAAAAAAAAAATCAATATACATATATTTTTTTTATTCAAGCGTTATTGACTACTCATTTAAAAGCTGTTTAATCGTAGAATGAATATAAAAAATCGCAAAAACTGCTTTGCATTGCCAATGAAATAGTTGATTTAATTAACCTTGTCAATAACATTTCTTGAGATTTGTTAATGCTCTGGCAAGCAGAACCTCCCTTTTTTTTATATATTTTTCATTAAATTCAGATATTCTATTTTGAAAGTGACAAACTTCATTCCAAGGTTATTGAAATTTGCTGGATGATTTATTTAATACGCAAAAATTTCTTCTTTCATACAAATTCTCATACAAAATTGAATCGCGTTGCGCTAATTCAGGAATCAATCAAATCATCTCAAATTTAACACTTATGCTTGGTGACCCAAAAGACATCAAAAAACATACGGGAGCTAGAAGTCGTTTTTTGCAGCGTTTTGTTCCAGTATACTTGATCGGGATTCGACCTGATCGAACTGAACGCCATGAACTTGATTACGAGATACCGTAAAACGGGGTAACATTGATCACCAGGGTAGCTTAGATCAACATGAATTTTTGCCACATAATCATCAATAACTAAGTCTGAAATTGAAATATCTTAAAACTATGTTCTATGTTTTAAAATCAACATGTTGAGTTTCAAATTGGGTAAAACTTGGTTTTTTTTAAATTTCAAATGTAAGTAAAATTGTTATTTCAAAATCTTGAAATAACTATTTTTTCGAAGGCTCGCAAACAAACATCCTGTTGAAATCGAAGCGTTTAGAAGCAGCAGGTTGATTTCGGTTGATTTACTAAGGAGTAAAGTTGAGGTAACAGTTCAACTTTACTCCTTAGTAAATGTATAGTTTTGGAGTAGTTTTTGTTGTAGTTTGAGGTAAATTCTTGATATTTCAAAAATAGGGACAATTTTCAATAGTAAGCCAGTCTAGTACAAAAGGGTACAAACTCTTTCAAATGATAAAGTTCGATGAAAAAAAAGGGAAATAGTGCGAGGACCTAGGGACTTGAATGAAGGCAAAATTTCATTTGTTTTTTGTAGTTAAAATTTTATAAGTAATGGTAAAAAAATTAGGCCCTTAATTTATGCAGCATCATGATACATCTTTCGATTTACAAATTATGAATTACTTTATGAAACGGAGGGCTAAGGATCGCGATGCTGTTTTTTTGGACCGCTAAGAAATCTTAATGAAGAAACACCAAAATTCAGCATTGTATATTTCAGAACTCACTGGACCAAAAGTTACAAATTAAGTATCTTTGAGCCACCGAAAGTATTGTGTTCAATTTTGTAGAGTTTCATGATTAATTTTATATTATTTGAGTTTGTTCCGAATTGCCTCAGCCATTGATAAACTAGCATTTGTTAATATTATGAAGGTGATTTGTATCCTTCATGAACAAGAAAACTCGTTAAAACCGTCAAAATAGAGACAGATCAATGTTACCCCAAAGAATCAAATTCTTAACAAAAACTAAATCCAATCAGATTTAAAGTAGTCTAATAAATTTCTGCAACCATGTTTTTTGTTCATAAATAGGAGTCCAGTACTGGTTTTAAAAATATGAAAAATGCCCCATTCCCCTTAACAGAAAAAATATTCGAAAAATATTGAAAAAAGTTATCAATCTTACCTCGGATTACGGTACTATGATTTCGTTATTTCGTCAATGTGTTATTTCCTGTTTGTGGGCCCGTTAACTTTTCTAATATATTTTTTTTTTGTCTTTCTCATAGAGACTTATAGCCTTTGGTTCGTTCGTCTCTCAGGTTTTCCAATTTCCACCAAGTTTTACCAACAATTTATAGAAGCATGCTTCTTTCTTTTGCGATGAGGTTTGTTGTTGATGAGTTTCGGTAGAACAAGAGCAAATATGTAGCGTTAGACTGAGTCGATTTGGGGTCATTTTTGAATTTCTCAAACCCTGGGGTCTTAAAAGCTTCGTTTTGGTCCAAAACTGGTCCATGATTTTTTGCAGAATTTTTAAGTAACGTTTACATGAGTAAATTTGAACTTTTAGATTTGTTTGGGAAAATTGAATATTTTGTACTGAAAAATCAACATCATTTTTGTATCTTCTGTGGAACCGAGCCGGCTAATGGTTTTTGTGCCAATTTATAAATTTCTTACAGGAAATTTTCCGTTGAACAACTTTGTCGAATATCATAACTTCGTATCTTTTTAGACAAAAAAGTTATTAGCTCTTTAATAGGTGTATGTCTTTCGGCATTGATAAACAAGAAATTCAACTGACACCACTGCTGGGTGCCTAGCGAAGTATTGCAAGACAATTTTTCATGCCATACTTCGTGGGGCACAAGCCGTGATGTCAATTGAATTCATAGTTTATCAATCCAAAAAGACCTACACCTGTTAAACAGCTAATAACTTTTTTACCTAGAAAGATACGCAGTTATGATATTGTACAAAGTTGTTCAGCGGAAAATTTCCTTGAAGGAATTTATAAATTGGCACAAAAACCATTCGCCGGCTCGGTTCCGTAGAAGAAACAAAAATGATGTTGATTTTTCAGTACAAAATATTCAATTTTCCCATACAAACCTAAAAGTTCAAATTTACTCATGTAAACGTTACTTAAAAATTCTGCGAAAAATCAGGGATGAGTTTTGGACCAAAACGAAGCTTTTAAGACCCCAGGGTTTGAGAAATTCAAAAATTACCCCAAATCGACTCAGTCTAATGTAGCGTACAGTTAGTTCGAAACCTTAGATTTATCGATTATCCGTTGTTCCTATAGCCATAAATCACACCTGGTAAGCACTATTCCAGAAATATCTACCGAAAAACAAAGGACCTGTGGAATCTTGCAACAGTCCACATTGCACCAGAATTGTACTATTTGAGCTGAATTCGTTCGCTCGCTTCTGGGAATTTATCTGCCCGAACACCTGTACTTTCGTACGGAGAATCTTCGACATTTTGAACCACGTGGCGTGGCGCAAGTTGTTGTTGTTCGGATCTAGAAACGGAATTCTACCATGCTGCAAAAATACCTGAATTTCCTCGCTGCCATCATCATCCCCACCACCATCTCTGTATCAGCATCCTCATCATCATCATCATAAGCGGCAACATCTTCTTCCTGAGCAATGGAATGAGTATCAAACAGTAAATGGCTTCATTCTTTTACTGGGAAGCCGGAGGTCGGCCTTTTTCCCGGGAAGAAACATTTTTTTCCTCTGTTGGCGGAACTATAAGATACACCTGAACCGTAACGACACCAGGAAAATAGACCATAAACATTTATCACAGGGTTTTTTTTTATTCAAAAAGATATTTTCCACTGCAAAAGAAAATCGGCAACTGGAGTGCAAGAGTGAGTTACGAAAGAAACCGACGGGAGCAATCCACTTTGGAGCGATGGAAAACTTTTGAGCTGAAATGAGACGATTCTGGATAAATTTTGAAATCCAAATTATCAAAATAATAATATCAAGATTCATTGTTTTACGGTCATAAGTTCAAAAGTTTCTCTTAGTGCTGTGAATATCTCTATGTTATGAAAAATTTCGTATTTGTTTTAGGTAGAGAATACATGCAATGCCAATTATTTTAAAATTTACAAAAACATGAGATTTTCAGTAAGGAACAGGGATAAGTTGCAACAAACTTTGTTTTTTTATGGAAAATAAAAATGAAACTTTTGAAAATTTATAGCTTTTGACATATTTATGATGTCATAACGCATAAAGCATCAATTGCAGTAATTTTTCGTTATGTTCGAATAAAATTCTACATTTTTCTGCCATAAATGTTTTTAAAGAAAAAGCATAAAGCTGCTGTATAAATTAAGGGGCAAAAATACTAGAAAATTCTTCAAACTGGAATCATAAATAATGTTTGGATGGATGAAATTTTTAAATTGACAAACGCGTGATGCAAAAGAATCATGTTCCAGCATATGGAACCGAGATTTAAAAGGTGACTCTTTGATTTACATTTTGATGCATTTTTGGCCAGACTAGTAACTGAATTATAAAAGTATTTATTTAAAAAAAATTGGCGATTGTCCAAATAATATATTATATTATATTATATTATTAAAATATATTATTTGGAAAAAATTATTCCACGAAGTTTGAAACTTTGTCATCATTATTTTGTTATTATTTAATGATTACTTTATTTCATTAAATGAACACAAAAACTGAATAAGTTTTGTGGTATTCAAATGTTGCATCTAACCCTGCATGCTCTTGCATGATGCCCCATTTGACGGTGTATTAAAATAGTCATAAATTCGCATCGAATAGTTGATTTTATATTTTTTTTCTCGCTAAATGACTCAAAATATATTCATCTATCAAGCTTTGTTACTGAAACTTGTCTGACTAGCAATTGCCAAAAGTAACAGCAAGCGCTTCAAAACAATTAAAAACTGTAAATGGACCTATTTTCGAGAAATGATCAATTCAAAAGTCTCAGAAATCCTTAGTCAATGTGTTTTTCGATCTAAAAACAAAGATTGGCAGTTATTTTAAAGAGTTTCCACCATTCGGGATTGATTTTTTGAGAAAAAAGATTCTAAGTTTGGAAGGAGAGATGAAACATAAACCCAGTCTAAATGCGGGATTGGGAAAAAAACGACGACAATTCGAAAAATATGTTTAATATCTTCTGTTCATATATGTTGAAATATCTCAGTTATTCGTGGGAAATTAAAAAAAAAAACCACATAAGAATATAGATTTGGATCAGTGTTAATATGTTTTCAAATTTAGAAAAATTGTAGGGTGTAAAAACTACAACCCAAAAAGTACTGAAAGTCAAGTTCCTTAGCCCCTGTACTTATGCAGTTATTTAGAAAATTGTCAAAAAAATTCTCATCTATGAGCTTTTTCGTAAAACTAAAGTTGTTAGTCATCATAAAACTTAGCTTCACATTATAAATGGCGTTGTTTATTTATCACATCAAATTAGACATTATCGGCTTTTCGAAAATTCTAAACATTCTCTTTTGAAAATTGCTTCTGAGTTTAAACGATTATCTGCGAGCTTCATTCTGGATTGATTTTTGTAAAAAAAACCTTAGTTAAGTAGGAGAGATGAAATATAAACAAGTGGTTATCTACCAATCCTCGTACGAAGAATTTTTTGATAAGCATTGTCAAAATCTTCAGCTAAATTTTAACACATAAGAAAACTGAAATTGAACCTATTTTTCGAAAAATGATCAATTAGGAAGCCTCAAAAATCCTTGGTCAATATGTTTTTGCGATCTGAAAAGATTATTGGCAGCTAGGTCAAAGAGTAATCACCATTCTGGATAGACTTTTAACGATTAAATCCTTAGTTAGAAAGGGAAGATGAAACATAAACGCTGTCTAAAAGCGGGGTTGGGAGAGTATAGAGTATAGAAAAATATGCACAATATTTACCTTCATATCAGTTTATTTGTGGGCCAATTTTAACATAAACTACATAATAGTTGAGCTATGGGTCACTGTTAAAATGTTTCAAAATTTAAGAATAATTGGTTGAACTGTGAAAAAACTACAATCGAAAAAGTATTTAATGTCAAATTTCTTGGCCCCCGTAGTTATGCAATATTTGGAAAAAATTTCAAAAAAATAAATCCATAAAGTTTTGTGCTATTTTCTGTTTAATAAATCTGTTAGTTTATTTTTCAACTTAAACAATTTAGCAGAATATGTTGTAGTGAGTGAATTCCCTGAGGCACTCAACTAATGCGCTTTGATGAATGAAGATTTTAGCAGAACATATTGAGGAACTGGTTATTTTGGCATTGAAACAAGCGTTACATTTTGCTATCCAGCTGGATAAGATAACTGATTTTGGTAGCATACAGAAGGTACATGTTTGCTATAAAGTTGCAGTTAATTTAGGAAACAAAACTTGCTGCTCTCGAGTTGAGATCTCGTATAATTGATGTCCAGTGTTCGGCATTAAAGCGCTAATCGCTCACTTGTCTGTAGCGGACTAACTAGCGAATAGCGTTTTAATGCCGACCTCTGTTGATATCCTCAATAAAGTTAATAAACTCTTCAATGCACAAAGTTCTAAATAAGAAAATATATTTCTGTACCTTTGAATGGAGCTCCTGATATGCGGGGTCCAGGGCCGTAGGAATAATTGCCTCATGGAGAAGGTTTTGGCACTGACCATATGATCAGTGGTTTTGGTGTCAATATTTTTCCTATAACATTTTTGCTTGAAAAATGCATACATTAAGAAAAGTAAAAAAATATGCATGAGTATCCCATTATTCGAGTTGAGTTCTTTTCTATTAAAAATTATTCATTTCAAATCATTTCTTCCGAGTTTCTTAAGCTTTAAAAAAAATGAGGTATTTCGAAGACCTCATTCGAAAGAAAAACTTTGGTAAAAATGTATTAAATATTAAGGGATAAACGTTAGAGATAAGGTTTGGGCTTCAACCAGATTTATTTTTAACTCTTGTAAACTCGCAACATTCAGATTTGAGTTTAAATCTTTGTTTTTGGAATATCTTCAATATAAATGATGTTAACAATAAAACAATAAAATTTATTTCCAGCTGAACTTTCCTCAACATGAAAATTAAGTTTCAAGTGAGTTAGTTTATCAAGAAAAAATTATCATTAATAACTTATTTTATAATGAGAACCATGTAAAAAAAATAGTTAAAATTCAGGTTTATCAAAGAACTCAATCTTGGAAATCAATTCAGATCTTATTTAAAAAAAAGTGGTTAAAATGAAATACATTTTTTCTGGCAATTTTGTATTTTGATTCTAAATCTGAATTTGCATTTTGAACCTGAATAAAAATTCTGAATTCCAAATTGGAATTTGATTTAAGAATCTGAATTCAAAACGAAAATTCCTAATGAATATGTACCGAAAAGAGCGTTTCAAAATAGAATCCTTTACCAGAAACCTATTATTTGGATTCCATTTGCATTCTATCTTCAATTATTTATTCGTAATTTAACTAGTGACAAGTGAATGAAAATTCTGAATGATGAAACTCTGAGATTTCATGTCTGGATCACCGTTATAGATTTTTTAAAGTTTCCACTCTGCATAAGAATTATGAGTAAATATTTCAAATCAGAATTATTGTTTCATACAAAACTGAATCTCGTGGAGTTTCGTTGTATTGGAAGACGAAACATGTTCTAAGCCAGGGGTGAGCAACCCGCGGCCCTCGAGACATGTTTGTGCGGCCCACGAAGCTTATCTCACATTAAATTTATTTCACGATTTTTTTTTCTAGATTGTTAATTGTCATAAAATAGCAGTCCTTACTAAACAAAAAAAAAGATTTATCAATAACTTCATATAAACATCACTTGTTTGCAGTTGCATTTGTCTCATAATCATCCAGATTGTTGACATTTTTGTAGGATTTAAGTTTTTCATTGAGTTCTTTTAAAGGTATAGATGCAATATTATATACTGGAAAACGTAATATAGAAGTTAAATAGTTAAGTTATTATTTTTAGTTTCAAGCAAAGTTAAAATTGTATGATTAGGTGAAATCTGGAATGTTTCATAATAAAGTCTGGGAGAACGATTATAAATTTTTTGTCGACATAACTCAACGACAAATTCTTATTTCTCGACTGAAACAATATCTTTAATCCTGTTATTCAATTCAAAAATAAAAAGTTTGTAACGAATACACAGGGGAACAGAATTCTTTGTACTTATGTTTCAATAACCGATTTTGTGAGATTTCGGCGTCCTGAATTCAAAACATTTCACAGATTTCGTCTATCACTTCTAGTTTCTGTGATATGGAGTGTGAAAATTTTCAAATTGATCAGTTTTGGGTAAAATCTATCGTTCATAACTAATAAACCAAGAAATCTACATAAAAACCAAATGCTGATTTTCAATCACTTGCCAAAATATTCTTGTTTCAATGATACAACGATTTCAAAAATTGAATTCTACATTTTAAAGAAATTAAAAAAAAAGACCAACTACAACTTCTTCTGACATCATTAAAGAAAACCATTGAAAATTGGATATTAAACATTTGAATTTTTTCAACAACTTTGTTGAAGACTGCGAATGATTTGACTCACGGTTTTAAGAATATCAAAGACGTTTAACTTTTCTATAAATTTTGTCAAAATTTCCGTTTTTTGCAGGTTTGCAAAAAAAAATAATAGAAAGAAAACTTCCCAACCTTTTTTCATTGATCATTGAATCAATAAGTATTTATATGTTACAATTTTGTCAAAGAAGTAATCAAGTTGAATAGTTTATTTTTTAACCTATTTTTAAAGGTTATCTCATAAACTAGAACTAAAAAAAAAATGACTGTTTTTTTAGTTTAAGCGCCCCTGAATAAATCAAAATCAGTTCTGAGATTCTTTGCACCTCGAAAAATGTGAATTGTGTTGTCTTGTGTTTTGGGTGATACTATTTTCACAAATTTCATAGCAAATCATACCAAACATTGATTTAATTGAGTGATTATACTTTTTAATTAACAATCCACATTACAAAAGTTAAAAGACTTTCACGATTCAGTCTAAGGAAACCTATCCCAGAGATATCAAAATTAAATTAATAAAATTTATGAAATCTGTAAAAATTTCTAGAATCAAAAATTTGATCTGTAACGTTGACAAATCAGGTTAAAAATCTGTGAAATTACGAATTTTTCATGATTTTGAAACCTTGCTCAACATCTCAATGCAATGATTTCATAAAGGAACTTTGAAAAAAAAAAAATCTCTAAACACTTCGAATCAAATAATATTGAAAAGGAACAAGATTTAGTGATAAATCTATTCAATTTTTGCTGGTAAAATTACCTTAAATAAAAAAAAAGTTTATGCAAGTAGGTACATGAATTCGTTTTATTTATCCGTTTACAGTTTCGTATTTATCATAAATAAGTCGATATAATAAATTACGTAAAGCTCTGCATACTATTATGTGCTATTATTATTACTTAATTTTATTTGGTTGCGGCCCGCCAAAAGATTTTCAAATTAAAAGTGGCCCGTTGCTTCAAAAGGTTGCTCACCCCTGTTCTCCAACAAAATGCTTAAATGTGCTTGCATACCAAAATTTAAGAATATAATTTTCATAAAAATAATATTAAAAGAAGCAGACATCTTATTTGTGTGTTGTGTAGTTCAGATATAGCAATCAAATTTAGCTAAAACAGGAAAACTTTTTTTTTATTTGATAACCTATTTGAAAAAAAAGCGGGACATTTCGAATAAAAGCGGGACGGATAGCAACCCTCTCTTATGTTCAAATATTAAGAACCTATACTGGAATGCATGATGTCATCTAGATTAGGGATACCATACGTACTCTTTAAAGAGTACATGTTCTCATTTTCGATCGATAAATGGTCGTACACTTCATTTTGTGAAATTTTACCAAATGTACTCTTTTTTTCTTTGGTGAAAGACATTCGATCTAAAAAACCAACGTATTTCTTCCATTTTATGAGGTTGTCCCACATCATATGCGAAAGCTACGAATAAAGATGAACTACGAAAGAAGAACTGCTAGCAACAAATAACTTTAATATCCTATTTCCAATACCATGCATTTCTAGCCGTAATAAAGTGAACGTGATAAGCGCCTTTGAGTATGTAAACAGTAACCAATATATACACAATCTAAGCGATATGCTTAAATGCGCTCAAATCTCACATAAAAATTGTAAAGAAAATGTACGCTTCAATAAAAAAAAACTCTTTTTGAAATGTATTCTTTCATTATTATTTTTTGCATCAGCATTACATCTGAATACTGCTATATCTTCGAAAAATCCAACTTTTACATAAGCTCAAAAACTTGACTGTTTTTGATTGAATTGAAAAATACGGTTTCCAATTACAGTAGAACCACGCTTATTCGAGGTAGTAGGGGACTCCTCAGATAACATGAAATATGTAAATCCTTTTCCTTCTGTTTTGCATACTATCCGGGCGCAAAGCTCAATAATTAAATGAATCTTGTATCAACCTGATGGCTGGGAACACGAGAGCTCAGAAAACCGAAGTTCGAATAAGCGGGGTTCAACAGTATATAGTTTCACCTGACCTTTTGGGTAAATGATCTCAATGTACTGTTTTTGGTGTTGCGGGATCTGGTAACCCTAACCTAGATTGTAAATTTTATCAAGGTACATCACTAAACACGCGTGAATTTTGTCAGAACGGTGAAGCTGAATATTCGAATCTACTTTATTGTATAGAAATCTGGTTTCTCTCTCGCGGAAATGTACCTAACTCGAAATTTTTCTGGTTGATTCTCGCAGATAAGTTAGCTTTAAAGTTATTGTTCCTTTGTTGGATATCTCGCATCTTGATTTAGCGAACATTTTTGAGATGTTGAACAAAAAATGAAAAGGAAATAATATTAAAATCATTTCAGAGAGTGAAATAGTGTCAAAGTTTGAAGATGGCTTCCTTTTTAAGGTTAGCTTCGATAATAATACTTTTGCTGACACTGATAAATTAAGAATACAATTGTTAAACATCTTATCAAATTCAGAAAGCGGGTTTAAGCTTATTTCCTAGATTCTCAGATTATTCAGTTGGATTGTAGAATATGGAATGGCTTTGAGGCCAGACTACCGTATTACTAGTTATTAAATAAATAAGTTGAAAAAATGTTGTTTTCATTTTTTTTCATTGACTAAATCCAGTAAGTAACAAAACGATACATGGTCGAATGGACTTTGTTGGGAGAGCTATCTTTCAAACAAAAACTATTACTCAACCCTTACTTACTAAGAAACTGTATTTTGGTCCCCTTCATATTCTCGGGTAACGATTCTAAAGGCTGTTTCAGTTTGGAAAGGAAAATATTTTTCAAGCATCAATACTGGCAGAACTTTTCGAACAGATCTTGTTGACAGTCCAAACACCCGGTTGGAAAAGTAAAACCCAAGCCGAAAGAGAGAAACCTCGCGCCATCCATAAGAAAGCGCTCGTCCTCCTGGCAACTCACAATATTCGGCAGTTGCCATATCGGGAAGAAGCGAATCCATTTGCTATTTTTTGCCATCAGGAAAGCGTGACAAATATTGTTCCAAGCAGCCAGCCAGTCAGCCCGCCAGCAGTGGAATAATAAAAATTTATTATCATTATATTGAATATGCATACCCGAGTTTCTGCGGTTTGGGGAGCCTTATTTATGGACCAGTTTGTTATTTTATTGAATGTTATAGTAATGAATGAGACCGTAATGCCGCCCCAGTGGCACTTCTCCAATGCTCGAATGTGGGGTCGATCCGTTTTGGGGCAATGGACGACGAATTTTACGACTGCTGAATAGAGCGGAATTTTCCGAACAACTCGAAAAGACTAACAGCATGTGCTTTTTCCGTTGTGTATTGCACTTTTGGGGGTCTCTCTCTCTGTCTCTCGTTTGTCTTTCTCTCTCTCTTGGGTGTTGCGAGCGTGTTGATTTGATTAATCGGTTTCTAGATAAAATTTCGTATCTCGTCGGCAAAAGTAAAACCACGCCTGAATGAGCTCTACCGATAATTTATTTTCTCCTAACAAAAGGACAATGCTAGAAACAAAAAGCTTTCGAAATTCTGGGTTCATTAGGGTGAATTGTGGGGACCGATTATTAATGGTAGGAAAATTGTTAAAAATCACTCCATAGGTCAGCAAAGTGGCTCCATAGAGTAGATAGGGTGGATGAGAAGCAAAAATGTATAACAGAGTGTGTTTTTTGCAGATGTAATTCAAGTACATATTTACCATTAAAAATTGGCGAATAGAAAGGATCAAGTCAAGTTTTCGTAAATGTTTTTCCATCTACGTCAGTGTTTAAAAAGGTGTAAATTTGTTTTGTGGGTTTAAGTAATACTCTTAAAAAAGGTAGAAAATGATTAAAATTAATTTTCATACAGCCGGTTATATTCGTCCACCGAATGAGATGAATCCGTTTTCCCGGACAACGGCTTATTATTTCATCGCAAAGTTCCATTTAAATTACCATTATAATCATAAAAAAATTGTTTTGCTAAGCAAATACTGTATTACAAAACGTCCAATTCAGAATTCAACAATATATCATACTCGAAAGAATAAGAAATCAGAGATAAATTCAGGGATAAAAACAAGTAAAATAAACTTCTATAGTAGGCCCGTGAGGAACAAAAAGATAAATAGTGTTTAAAATTAAAATTACCCTTCCGTTCATTTTTAACATTTGTCATCTTATTCTGTTCTTTCATACGTCTATAATTCTTTCAATTCTTAAATAATTTCATAAAATAAATTTCTATACTTTCAACCTTACTGCATGGGTTGTCACGTTTCGAGTGTGTACCGATTCAAAGAGTACTTAATTAACCTTTTAAACCCATTTTTTTCGATGAAATAATCACATCAGTTTAGTTTAACATCTTTTATTAAATACTTCAGGGGAGAAAGAGGACACATGATCCCTGGGGATATTTGATTCCTTCGCTATATTTCGAAACAGGAATGTCTTTACAAATATCAAATGTTTTTGGGAAATGTACCAAATAGAAGAAAATAATATTGCTGTTATCACAAAAAATTTAAAAAAAAAATATTTTTCAAATAATTGAAGTTTGTTTGAAAAATTTAACAAAATATGATTTGAAGATCTTTTTTTATTACTTTCAAATGTTTCTTTCATGAGAAAATCATAATAAAAATTTTATTCCAATATGCCAATCGATAGATTATGTATGATATAAACTTCATAAAGCCATGTTTTCAAACCAATAGTAAACTCTATATTTTTTTAAGAAGAATTTTTCCAAAGTCAATGTTATGGGTATAATTGGTCGCGATTCGACCAGACCGAACTGAACGCCATAATCTTGATTTCGAGAAAATCGAGTTCAAAGTTCACATCCCTACCAATTGATACCTTTTTATTAGATATCTCATTTAATCATTTTACCATCACATTTAGACTCTTATAAAGCCGTCGAGTATATACTGGTCGATTTCTGATTACACAATAAGCCGTAAACTGAATTTTTATATCAATATGTTTGCACCCAGTTCACTCTGGTCGAACCAAAATGTTTGAAAAATTGCCATGCGCTATCATTTGACTGGGCAATTTGTTCTAAACGTAGGAGCCTACTAATAGGCGCTTTACGAGCATCACCCAACGAGTATGGCTGATGCTTGGAAAATGTTTTTTTTCGTTGAGCCAGAGTGAACCGAGCCATACAAATTTCGCACTTTTGAAGTCCGGAATATCTTTGATTGTTACTTACCGGTTGCGTTCTGAACGACAGTAAGCAATAAAATAAAGTATCTTTTATCGTTAAATGTTAAAAAATCCAACATCCCCTTGAGTAAATTGGAAAACAAAACTCAAGGGATTCGGTTCAGTCTGGCGGAGCGAAATTTTAACAAATGCTTGTTATCCGAAATATAACGTTTTTAGTCACGTGAACGTTTTTTATCATTAAATTTAATAGATATTAGTTCGAGGCGAGCCGAAGAACTGTTTTGAATCGAAAAAAACAACACACATATGAATATTTCACACAAAATTAGTTTTCATGACCAAAACAGTCTTTTTGTCTTTACCTCTAAGGTGGCTCTCAGTTCACTTTGGCGCAACGCATTATTGCCATTTCTACTGTCTACAACATTGAAATTTTCTAATAAAATCAGAAAAAATAGGAAAAATGTTCTGATTTTCATTGGACAGGTAGTTTATCATGTTTCGCACCCACTGCAATAGATAACTCATTTTTTTTCAAATTGGCGTTCAGTTCGGTCTGGTCGAATCCCGGCCAATTGATCCCTATGATCCAAAATTATATATTTTTCTTCTAATTGGATCATGATCATTGGTTATCATGAAATTTCTTATATCTGTCCTATCTGTCCTTATAGCTAATGTTTATCCAGTGATTATCTGTTAAAAACGACTAAAAATGCTGTATTTATTGAAAAACTAAAAAATTGCGCCTAAAAGTATGCAATGTCACGAGGGAGTAGACAAATTTTTAGAATTCTTTTTGTCTGATACTTACAAACTGTGGAATGAGAACTAATATGCAAAAAATAGTCAACGGATCTTTTATCTTCGGATTTTAATTGATTTTTGTCTAGGATCCGGGAACCCTGAATTAAGGATCAAGTCTCCTTTAACTTAAAATTTATCATAATTACACTAGTTTACAAAATTTAAAAAAAATCTTGAATTTGATTGACTGAACATTATTTTTAATGTAAAATCGGGTGCTGAATCCGAAAATGAAATTCAAAAATATCTCAGTAGAATCGTTTTGGAGTTATGCTCCAAATATAAAATTTCGGAAAAATTAAAAAAGTTCTTGTACTTAGATTGCAATATCTCGGACGGCAAAACAATAATTTGAAACCCCTTTTTTGCATAGTGAAGGTGAATAAAATTAAAAAAAAAGGAATTTTTTTAGAGAAAATTTTGTTTTAGCTAAAGTTTTAGACTCGATGGTAGCATTTAAAAAATCTGCTCTTAAATATCAATTTAAAACAAAGATTTCAAGTGATTGTTTATCAAAATAACTTTTCTGTTTCAAATCCGATCGAGTTACAGTCTTCGAGTGAAATATTTGTCTCAACGTAGGCTTTAAGAAAATTACCCATTAAAAACAATCGGCTAGTGATTAAAAAACGTTATTTATGAAAAACCAGTATTTTTCGTTCCTCCCGGGAAAAATAGCTTAAAATTTTATTCACGTTTGAGACTTAAACAACTCCTACCCATGGTCAGATCTTCCAGAAATTTGGCATGTGACCTTCTGGTAAGCTAATAAATAATTTTGATTTGGAGCGAGTGAGATTGATCATGTTTCACTCTTTCAATACTATTATAAGTGTACTGCAATTCGTTAAATTATTAAAAACTACAAAAAATACTGTTATGGTAAAGTAGCCATATCTTCTTCCATTTTCAACCGATTTTGATAAACAACCACTTGAAATGTTTGTTTCAAATTGACATTTAAGCGCAGATTTTTTAAATGCTACCATCGAGTCTAAAACTTTAGCTGAAACAAAATTTTCCCTTTAAAAAATTCTTTTTTTTAAATTTTTTCTATCATAAAGTCACTAATATCAACAATACTGTTGACCATACGCAAAAACAGTGTTCAGATGATCGATAGAAAATTTATTCACCTTCACTATGCAAAAGAGGGATTTCAAATTACTGTTTTGTCGTCCGAGATATTTCAATCTAAGTACAAGGATTTGGAGCTTAACTCCATAACGGTTCTACTGAGATTTTTTTGAATTTCATTTTCGGATTCAGCGCCCGATTTTACATTAAAAATGACCTTTAGTTTACTAAGTTCAAAAATGCTGTAAACTAGTGTAAAGTGTTATTAGTCTCACGAAAATACTTCTAGCTCAGCTACGGGTTCATGTATCTTTCTAATTTTTGATGCATATAAACTTGAAATTTTGCGCTGCTTAAGACGGCGAGTTGCTGAATTTTCCAAAAAAGATATGATGATAATAAGAATATTGATAATAAGTTCTCGCTCATGATTGAAAAAAAAATTAACATTTTTATCAACAATTGCATAACCAAAGGGGCTTTTTTTTCAGGGATTTTCATCCTATTGGATGATTCATCCCGCCCAAAACCAAAGGGGCTAATGAACTTATTTTCAATTACTTTTTCATTTGTAGTTTTTACACACTAATTATGGTTAAGAATGAAATTCTTTAATCAACGAAATGTACCATCTAAAGCAAATTTTGGGTGGGAAAAGATGAGTTTGGCAAATTTGTAAAGAATTTATAATCCGGATAAAACATTCACCAATGAGTATTTAGGGATAAAGATTCCTATTTGAAAGTGTTTAAATATTTTTTTATATAATGTTAAAAAAAAATAGTAAGAAAGTAAAAAAAAATGATATTTTTTGTATTAATCCTAAAGCTTATGTGATGACATGTTAATAGTATAGCTTAAACCTGTTTCACAACTGCTTTTCGAGGCTCTCTCAGTTGGCAAGTCAGTTCCTTTCTGAGCCGATATCCGTTAATTCGAGCCCAAGAGCAAACATCGAACACAATTGTACCGGATTATAACTGTCCGCCAACTGCAACGTTGATATAAAGTCACGAATTCCATAAAGATGGTAATACGACAAAAAACAAAACAACAGCTTTGAAAAGATTAAAACAATTAACAAATCCATAACTCAAGCCATTTTATTATAGGCTGTGTTCCTATTATTGAACAAGTAAAAGTAGATTATATACAGTAAGGGATAATGAATGTTTTCATTTACGTTGAACTAGCAATCAAAAATAGTTTTTTTTTTCAAATCCAAACTTAAAAGCAACGTTCGTTCGTGAATTAATACTGTAAACTGGGTTAACTTTGTTCACCGTGGTAACTTGACCAATGGGATTTTTTTTCCATTTTATCTTAGTCTAAACTTCAAATACTATCAACAGGGGTTACATGAAAAACTTTTCATCTTCAATAGCTTCTAAAAAAACTCATGTTCACAGATATCTAATCATACCACTTACGCATCAAAATTTTGAATGCACATCACATAGACATAGTCAGAAAAAAATATTATTTTGCTAACTCATGTGTACTAATATTTTCACTTACTCAGAGAAAGGGGATTGTTGCAACAAATTTTGTTTTAAAATGAAAAATCTAGAAAAAACTAAAGGCATGAAAATATCAATTGAAATTATATTTTGTTTGTTTGAACTTCATTTTACATCTTTTTTTTACCCTAGAGATGATATAAAAAATGTAATGATACTGCATACATTAAGGGGTAAAAATTCTTAAAGCCAATTTTACTAAGGGGCCGTTCAAATATTACGTAACGCACATGAGGGTGTTTCGCAATTTGTTATGCTGTGTTAGGCCAAAACAGGGGGTACCGTAAACTGGGGGATGTTTGATCAGCGGGGTAACTGTGGTCAACATGAAATTTTTGCAGATAATCATCATTAACTAAGTAAAAAGTTAAAATATCTGAAAACTGTTTACTACGTTTGAAAGCCTATAAATTGAGTTACAAATACGCTAAAATTGGTTTTTATTGGGAGATTTTTTATATTACTTAAAATGTTATTAAAAATCTTAAAATATCTGTTAAGCCTTCAATCACAAACAAAAATCTCTCCTGATCATATTTAAGCATTTAGGAGCAAATGGGTTGTTTAATGTGAGAGTTCTACTTTTTTCTTGGTTCAGGTTTAGTGCAAGTGTTATTTTTATAGTCAATTGATGATAATTTTGTGGAAATTGAAAATAACGGTCATTTTCCATGAAGAAGCCCGTATAGAAAAATGCCTTAAAACCCTATCAAATGATTTAGCTTTAAGAAAAAAAACATGGGAACAGTGCGAGGACTTAGGAAATTGCATGAAGGTAAAATTTCATTTATTTTTGAGGCCGAAAAATATTGAGAAATGTTTATAATTTTTGCCCCTAAATGTATGCAGCAACATTGTCCATCTTTTAAGTATATTTGTTTTTGAAAGAAAACGTAGAAAAATTCAATTAAGTCCAAACAAAAATTACTGTTATCGATGTTTTGAGCCTTCTGTGCTAAATGGCATCAGAACAATAAATTTGAAAATGATGAGATACGTAAAAACCAAAGTTATCAAAGTTACCTCGAATATCGAAATCTGGTTTTGTCACAAACATTTAATTCTAATCATCAATGTCGTTTGAATTTACAGCAGTCAATGATCATGATTAATACTCCTCACCTCAGTAAGTATTTTAAAGCTTTTAGGTATAACGTAAAAGCAGCTCCTTCCCAAATATTCAAAAATGAATGAAAAAAGTGATCAAAGTTCCTACAGTTTACGCTATATAAAGGGTGTCCACCTGTCCACGATGAAATTGCCACACACAAAATTGATTCGCAAAATTGGGGCTTTCATCCGATTGCCATTAAATTTTCAGGGATTGAAAAATAACTATTAAACTTCATTTCACCATTTTACTCGTATTTTATTTACATTCCATACGCGAATTAACTACACCATTAACACACGACGTATTACAGGACGCGACGACACTTAACGTTCTTACAAACGGAAAAAAAGATTTAAAATTACCTTTTTGTCGACCGGTTTCAGGCTCGATGTTGCCCATCAACAGGACGATGTCCGACTGATCACACGAATAAATTTCTAGCAGGATCGTACTACGAGTGTCGTAGTATTCGTCAAACGCTGGTTCCTTTATGAGATTTTCCTTTTGGTGAAGGTGTCAAGCGGCGACATAATTGGTGGGTCATCTTCATTCATTTGCGGTTTCTCGGAAGTACTAAAGCATGGATCACGCGAAATCTGGACGCATTAAAAAGGAGCTATGTAAAAGAAACAAAAATGTTTTATACTCAAAATGTAGGATTTTTATTGCACTTTAAAGGGAAAATAATAAAAAAAATATTCCTATGTTGTTTTGATGAAATTCCGAACATTTCGTCGAGTACCACTCATCATAGTTTGGACACCCTATTCGCTGACCTCAGCGGCCATTTTGTTTCACAATCTCTTCATCTCTGTTGCATCCCAAGTCGTCCATTCTTCTTCATCTTCTGCTGACAATTGGCCAAAAATTTTCGATAGAGCGGAATTAAAGGCAGATGGGTGGGTTGATTTACTTCTCGACAAAATCCACCCGTTGCCCCGATACCACTGTAGTACCTCTTTGCTGTAGTGGCAGCTTGCCAAATCTGGCGAAAACTTCACTGGTCCGTTGTGAGATCTAATGTACGAAAAAAATTCAATCATTCCTCTTTGTACATTTCGGAGTCCATGGTCTTGTTTTTCACAAAAACCGGGGTTTTTCGTCCGCAGCTGCAAATAGCTTGCCAGATCAAACACTTTCTTGCAAACTTATCGGCAAAAACGAATTTGAACTTCGTGGGAACATCACGCCGACCAGTGGCTTTGTAAAAATGTTGACCAGGAAGCCGCCCAAAATCAGCCGCAAAATCATTTTCAGAACCTTGTTCTGAATCCTCTGGATGGCTTTCTTCCTCGTCGCGCAGCAGCTAGACCGAATCTCACTTCAGTCGAAAGCTTCGTGGAATACGGACGTGTTTTCATGAGTAGTGCGCATTGTAATTTGCGATTGTTTAGCTGCAAGAAGTGATTGCTTGGCTAGGACGAGATTGTAAAACAAGATGGAACCCAGAAGAGAAAACACTTTAAAAATACGGTTTGGACCTCAGTCCAGAAATCCATCTAATTCCGAGGTATTTAATTTTTTTGAAAAGCAATTGGTGGTCTTGTGAAGATCTCAGTTTTGAAAATCATTCTTTTCTGTGCGAATTAATATCGGTGAAAAATGGACAAAAATTCAGCCTACAAACGTTTTTTGAAGTGGTGAAGCAGGAATTTCAGCGGAGCGTTAACGAGTTCTGGAATCAGACAAAGAATTCTGAAGATTTCTCCCAGTGCCTTGAGGAGAAGGAAAAAGAATTAGTGTATCTAGCAACCGATAAGAAGAACCGTTAACTGAACTTCTTCCAAAAAGCTTCAATGAAAAAATCTCCTGGTGGATCATCGCTGAAAAAGGCAGATATGCCAGAATCAGGACCCTCGAAGTTGGTGGAAGCACACACTTGTGGTGGACCCGCGCGGATCCACCACACATTGAGCCGCGCTTTCAAATGTCCTAAACTGGATGAGCTGAATGCAAAACACATTGTGCCAAACACTGACATCTTGGAGCTCGAGAAAAATCGAAAAAAAAGTTGTGAAAGCTTGAGGCCAACAAACAACGACAGAAACAGTTCCGGGATGATAAAAAAAGGGAAATACGACGAAATCATACAGAAAGATCCATCCAAAACAGCGAAACTGGGAATTTACAAGACTCTAGGGAGTTCACGTCGCGAGGAAGTACTTAATGCCATTCTGAAAATTGAACAGAATGCAGCGGTGGCTTACGATAGGCGTCGTATTGAACAGTTGCGAACTCTTGCTGACCTTGTCGACTTAAGTAAGTACTTTGTTTCATGTCATGATGATCATTATTTCATATCTTCACTCTTCGTTCTTCAGCGACCATGGCCACAACCTTCCGCGAACCTACGTGTATGACCGGTTGACTCCTCGCAGGGAGTCAATGACCTCCCCCAATTTCATGTGGATACTCGATTTTGTACATCAACCATCAGAAACGTGAATGAAGTCGCTAGCTTTTTGGCACAATAGCCGTTGCCTGGTTTAGCCAGGACGATAAGGCTCGTATGCCGTTGGGTGTGACAGCGGCAAAACAACAATCCCCTATGATAATGCATCTCCAGTATCGTATCAGGCTGCCAAACCACGATTGAGTTGTAGCAAATAAACATTAATTTATCCAATCCCATCCGTTATCTCAGGTAATAGGTATACCATCTACACAACAAGCTTGCAAATATTGCAGCGTTATAATTAAGTATTTGTGGTTGTTTAATTTTGAGCGTGTAGTGATTGGGTTAAATCGCGCCAAACTAGAGTATTTATAGTTAAGAGTTTAAGATGTCAAACAAAAACACGTGTAACAACGTAAACAAAAACACAGCAAGCTAACAAAAAACAGAGTGGCAAAGGAAATTCGTCCGTTGATTTACCAGACATTCTTCTCCAAGGTGAAGGTGAGATAAAACATACAACATGTACACGGACAAAATAACCTGTTTGCGTTTTTTTGCCGAAGAAAATTACCAGCACGGAGCTGGTAAGGATTTCCATGTGGCTATTGCTGAGCCTACCTTCTCTAAGATGCTTACAGAGATGTTGGATGTAATGGAGATGAATATATGTCCGAAATGGATAAATTTTAGTATGACCGATCAAGAAAAGATAGAAGCCAAGCGGTACTTCTATGAGAAATCGGGAATACCAGGCATAATCATGTGTGTAGATGGCACGCACATGAAAATCGGAGTTCCATTGGAGTTCTTAAAAATCGATTTCGCTTCTTACTTGGGGCTCGACAGCTTCAATATGTGCCAGAAAGTGCAGCAAAAATTATGAACCTTTGCTGTGCTCTAAACAATATTTTCCTGAATTTTAACAATAAATAACGGTTTAAATAAAATATTATTCAACAACTACAAGTTCATTTTATTATTCGACCTTAAGTAAAACCAGATCAAGTTTTTTTTTCATATTTTGTTCAACTTATGAAGGCAAAACAACATAATCAAAAAAACAAGCATAAAAAAGACCTAAGCGTAAATCATCAATTTTCTTTTTAAAGTTCCAGTTCTAAGATAGCTTTTTAAGTTTTCAGATTTTCGAGACTTATTTTCTCCATCTGAAGATTATGACGGCGTTGCTCATTTAGCTTTTGAAATTTCCAACATGCGTTTGGAAATTTGTTTAGTATAGTGGGTTAAATCTTCAAGTTGTTCCGTTTGGGCCCTCAAAACATTTAATTGATTGCCGTAAAATTGTGTAACAAACGGCTCGCTAGCTGACAACTAGGCAGAAACCCCCCGAACAACACCTCAGGGTCGGCTAAAGCTAACGCGAACAATGCCCAAGAAAACACTTTAACTTCACCCGTCGTAATTTCCCACTTTATTGCACTACGAACACACTGGTAAGTTTTGTGTCCCACTACCCACAATTTGCGGTTCTCAACCTTATCGTAACTCCTACCTTAAAACGGTGCCGTGGTACGGGGAGGTAAGGCTGCGGAATATCCACTCTCCCTCTCGTCTTCGGAACGATATCTCGGTGTGGACGAACTAGCTGCTGGCTACCACGATATAACGGTCCTCAGGTGGCGGCTTGACGAGCAGAATTTCCAGCGTCGCCTCAGTGCCGTAGGTAGACCGCGTGGGATGGGTGCCTAGTGGATCCGCTGGATCCGGCCTCGGAGCTGGGTCCACAGTTGACCTTGGGATTTATGCGTTCCAGATGTAGGCCTAACGGGTTGGTAAGCTTCATAAAGTTTGAAGCATAAACTTCGGGGTCCTGGGAACATGATGGGGAATTTAATGGTGTTAATTAGGGTGACTGTCTACGCTGGCTACGGGTTCGGTTTTTGTGGTTACCTGGATGTCTCGGTTTTGACAGACTCACGGACACGGACTCACGGAGTCTAAACTACGGTTCTGGACTTTGCTTCCAGACCATTTATTTTTAGTGTCTTCACCAAAAGTCGATGTGTTGGCTTTAGCAATGGCGAACCAGAATGAGCTGTCTCAATGCGGATATTGACCTCTCAGCCGCGTATGGTAGCCCATGACGTCATCCCTATTTCGCCCCATCATGTTCCACAATACGCCATCTTGCAGGCCCTGATGGTAGCAGCCATCTGTTGGTGAAGTTCCGAACTTCTCTCGTCGTTAGGGTGTGGGTTGGCGTAGTGCTTGAGGTACACCATCTTTGAGGTCCTACTGGTAGCGGCCCTCTGTTGGTGAAGTTCCGAACTTCTCTGGTAGATGGTTGAGTTGGGTGTGGGTTGTCATAGTGGTTGAAGCAGGAGGATCACTAAAGGCAAACCAAAGCACTTTCTTGGAGCTCTAAATTACTACACGCACAAGATTTCGACAGAATTGACAGATCCCTTACCGTTGGTACACTCTCCCCCCGCTCGGGTTAAAAAAAAATGTTAGCAAGCTACACATTTTTTTTAAAGACATTTCTTACGGTACCCGACACATGACTGCTGAACCAGAAAATCCTAAAGAGCATTGTTAACACTGTTAAACGCTTTGTGAAACGACCAACTTCGTTCCACCCCTCCGGGCTCTAAGAGAAACCAGATATCTGTTGAAAATGATGAGCAATTCATTAAAGTGTACTTTGGGTCGGGGTCATAAGGCATCATAGTTGTCATTGCAACTCCGCGCAGTTTCAAGGTAAACCTCCTACTGACCATCAACGTCTTCGACTCCGGTCTCCAGCGATCCCAAAACTTTAAGTTACTGACCAACGTTTTGAAAGGAAAATTCCAAGTAATGACAATTGCAAAATTAAAACTATAAATTAAAAATCAACACAAAGCAAATAATAAACAAATTAAAAATAGAAAAACTTACACTAATATTACAAATTAAATAATCCGGATTTGTTGATTTATTCAATAATTACTGATTATATTTGCGATTTTCAAAATATTTTTTTTTTTGAGTGTACATCTTTTCTATAGTCGGAACTGATCTAGATAAGTTAACAAAACCAAACCTTATTTGAGTTTCTTTTGGTGGGAGTGTAATAAAAATCGAACTGTCAACCAAAAAAAAAAATAAAAATACAAAACCTAAAAGAACAACTACAAGGAAGTGATTTTTTTTTTTGCAGAAAAGCGTGGTAAGTCCTTACTCAATTTATTTTTTTGATTGTTTCCCCTATTATTCTTATTTTAGGACTATTTGTTTTATCGTGTCTGCGACGATCGTCGAATATTGGATGGGCCCTGATCTTTATCGTGTGGTTGCCCTACAAATAGGAACCATAGGGGAGGATCTAAAAACAAATTGGGCCGGGTCTTACAGCCTAAAAAAGGTAAGTTATTGTTGAAAATGGGACCTTTGATGCATTTGAGCTCTTGTGATGTGTGATGATACCGTTGTTGATCTTCGGAACATCAATCGGATTCACCGTTACTCCTCATAAAACTCCTCCGTCGATGAAATGCTATACAAGATGCAACACAATTTCTATCATCTTGTATGCAAGTTCACTGTCTGTTATTTTTCTGTAAGAATAGGGTGGATCCAAAAAACAAATAAATATATATATTTTTTTAAATTCTAATCGTAATTTTTTTTTTTTTTTAATTCTATTTCACCTGCAGGTTTTCATTGCGATTGACTCTACAACTAGGAATTACGAAATGTACCTTCAAGCAATGACAGGAAGACAATTTTTTTTGGCCATTACCGCACTGGGTTTCATCATGCCCGATTACTGCAGGGGTTCACGTAAGTTTTCTTTTAATATTAGAGTTTCTTCAAAAATTTTTTTTTTCACCAAATTCATTTTATGGCCCGAACAAAACACAAATAAATGGACATTTTTGTTCCAAACTGAACACAACTACAAACCACTAGGGTTTCAGCATCATTTACACGTCGAAACAAATATTTTTTTTTTCACGGTTTCCACGGTCAGCACGCATATTTAAACTCTATTTCAATACTTTTTCTTCAATCGTGCAACTTATCACTTTTAAATTGATTAAACGTAAGAAAGTTTCTTTAACTGGGAACTCATATTTTCTTGAACTTAAAATACTTGATGCACAAAAAAAAATTTTTTTTTTTTTCCACGACAAATTTTGAACCATCACATTATGCACGAAGGTCGGCGGCTGAAAAAACCCCTAGGGCTCGTCCGTTTAAATCCGACACTTCGTAGGAACTTGTTCCTTTTTTTGACATCACTATGCATGGTGTATAAACAGGACCAAGCTTTGCGTTAAAGTTGTTTCCAGCTGAAGATTGTTTGAATGCTCGTTTAAAAATTCGTTGTCCGACATAAAATGTCGGTGAGTATGGCTTGTGTCTCAGGTCGTATTTCTTTTTAGTGGATTCATGGCACTTCCTAAGGTTTTCTGTCACTATCTCATACACTTTTGTATTGACGCATTTAAACTTTTCCATGCGTTCTTCTTCAGATCTTTCATCATTTGGTTCCAATTCATGCTCTAATCCTCGCGTTACAATTTCACTGCCAAACAGGATCTTATGAGGCGTAAACTTTGTAGAAGCGTGAATAGTGTTGTTGAGCACATATTCTATCTCAGAGATTCGACTGTCCCACAGCCTTTGGTCCTGACGAACGTAAGATCTGATCATGGCGTTGATCGTTCGATTGACGCGTTCGACCGGATTTGCCTGGCTTCGATGACGGGAATTGGCCCAATGTTGCACCTCATATTTGTGTAGTAGGGCTTGAAACTCCTTCGATAAGAACGTTGACGCGTTGTCGGAAATCAAAATTTGCGGGACCGACAGCTTCCGAAACCACTGGTCCTCCAAAATGGTGCATAGACTACTAGACGAGATCTTCTTCACAGGAACAAGCAGGCTGTACTTAGAAAATACGTCGAGTACGACTAGCAAGTGAGCATTACCTTGCTTGCTCCTGGGCAGAGACTGTATGTAGTCTATGCACACAATTTGGAAAGGCCTGTTTGAAATCCGCTGCTTTCCCATTTCTGGGACGGTTGAATGGGTAACGTGTTTATTTTCTTTGCAAGACTCACACCGTGCAATCTGTTTTTTTAGGTCGCTTGCCATTCGCGGCCAATAATATCGCCGCTTCAACGATTCAATGCACTTTTCATATCCAATATGAAGTTTTTGTGCATGCTCCTGTTCCATCACAACAAGACGTTGGGATTTCGGAACACACTCTTTCCACTCGAAGGAGTAATCGAGTACGTCCGATTTAGAAGATACTAATTTATACAGTTTTTGATTTGTAATTCTGAAGTCGAGGTATTTTTCAGGATCATTTTGTACAGCTTCAAACAGATTTAGGTACCACCGATCATCTGATTGTGGCTCCAGAGACTCAATGGAGCGAGAAAGAGCATCCGGGACTATGTTGTCCTTTCCCTTACGATGCCTAACTTCCATATCATATTGCTGGAGTGTAATACTCCAGCGACTGAGACGGGAAGAGGATTTCCATTTAGCACGCATTATAAATGAGAGAGCTGAGGAATCGGTTATGAGCGTAAAACGGGTGCCTTCGATGTAGCACCGAAATTTTTCTATGCAGCGAAGGGCTGCAAGGCCTTCTTTTTCTGCGGCGTGGTAATTCAACTCAGCTCCCCGCAACTTTTCCGAATGGAAAGCTATTACCCTCTCCACCCCTGCTTGTACCTGCGTGAGCACACCAGCGATTGCAGTGTCGCTCGCATCTGTTTGGACGCAGAACGCTCTGTTGAAATCAGGGTTGGCCATCACAGGAGCCGTGATGAGCTTCTCCTTGATAGCCTGGAATGATCCTTCTGCTGCGTTATTCCACTGCACTCTCTTCGGCTTGTTTTTCAACAAGTCGGTGAGAGGTGCAGTGAGTTCGCTAAAGTTCGAGATGAATCTGCGGTAGTAGTTTGCCATACCGAGAAATCTACGCAAGGATCTGACCGAATTGGGTGCCTGATACCCCAGGATCGCTTGTATACGATCGGGGTTAGGCCGAAGTCCGTCTCTAGACAATATGTAGCCCAAGTACGGAAGCTCATAGCAGCAGAAGTTTGATTTTTGGAGATTGATGTAAAGGTTTGCGTCCCGCAATCGTCTGGCAAGCTCACGCAGTTTTTCTAGATGTTCCTCGAAAGAATTGCTAACTACAACTATGTCATCCAGATACACGAAAATAAAGGGTTCTAAGGCTCCGTGACCCAAAACACGGTCCATTACCTTACTTAATGTTGCAGGGCTGTTGACTAAGCCAAATGCAAGGCGCTGAAATTGGAATAAACCTTTTCCAGGTACTGAAAACGCCGTAAATTTTCGTGAATCCGGATGCATAGGCACTTGTAGGAATGCCTGTGACAAATCAATCGTCGACAGGTACTTAAATTTGCCCAGATGGCTTAAAATGCGATTTTGGTGGGGGAGAGGGTAAGCATCGCGTTTGGTACGTTCATTAAGTTTCCTGGCGTCCAGGCAAAGTCGGACTCCATCACTATCCCTTTTTTTAACCGGTACTATTGGCAAAGACCAATCTGAGTCGGAAGGTTCGATGATCCCCTCATCTAACATCTTGTCAACCGCCAAATGTATTTTCCGCTGAATTTCCGGACTCCACGGGTACGGATTTTTTCTGACAGGTTCAGCGTGTGCGAATTCTTCTTTCAGCTCAATCCGGTGTTCTAACAGACTAGTTTTGCCAAATTTACCTGGACCTGCTACTAAAAACATTTGCTTAACTTTCTCTAACTGACTTTTTTTTTCGTCACTAATTTCCTCTTCTTCTTCTTCTAGATCAATACCTACATCTTCGTCGACAGATTCTACAGATTCTTGGATGGTTGGTCGGATTCCGAACTTGCGCCAAAAGTCGTAACCGAGAATGCAACGCCTATTGAGATCAGGAGCTACGAGCACAGGCATCAACCTGGTGATTCCATTGAATGTGATCGGCAACTCGACGGACCCTAATACTTCTAAATGTTGACCTCCGGCCGTGGATAGATTGATGTTGGTAGGTATCAGTTTCAATTTTAAACACTTTATTAATTTTCTAGCTCCTATTCCTATCACTGTCCTAGCTGCTCCACTATCAAGCAGTCCTACGACTGAAATTCCCATCAACTCGACTTTTGCAAACGGACGAGAGTCATTGTTGAGAGTAACGAGCATCGTTGCAATCTCGATATCCTCATTGATGTCACCGTCCATGCGAGCATAGCCAAGTTGATGAAGAATCTCTGTCGTAGAATCTGTCTGTAGTGTTTGAGGTCTGGTGGAGTTTTCTCTAGACTTGCCCTGCCTCATTGGGCAGTCCCTTTCACGTTTTTTGAGAAACAGTACGGGCACTCTGTTGCCGGAAATCCTGGGAAACCACACGACATACAAAAACAGTTCCTGTCCCTCCTACACTCGGTAAACCCGTGCCCTACTTCGCGACAGTTGAAGCAAACCCCATGTCGCGGCGGAATGTAAGCTTTAACTATACGTTGCAGAGCGCTGGTTCCACTGGGACCAGGAATGGGTTCTGTTGGAGCCGACATATGACTTGTTTTCCAACTCTTTCCGTTTCCTGAATCGTCCTTCTTTCTTTCACCTCTATCCAATGGCTTGCCAGAAGTTTTCTGAAAGTTTTTGTTTCCTTCTGATCGTGGCTGTTGATATCGGTCACGGTTTTGATTAGTAGATTGCCACTTTTTTTCCCGTTGTGCTTCAGAAAATCGCGACTGGTTGATTTCCTCCACAGGCGCTGATCTACCTAAAATTCTGTTTTCCCTTCTACTGTATAACTGCCAATTTATAGCATCAAACCGTTTACCAAATTCTTTCATTTTAGGAATTGAAGTAACATTGGCTGCAAGCATGGCTATGCGACAATCTTCCCGCGTGTTCCGGAATAACAGGTCAAATTTGCGCTGTTCTTCCCAAGGACGGGATAAGTTTCGGAAGATTTTGGCCATGTCAAGATAAAAATCTTGAAATTTTTCTCTCGGCCCTTGGCGCCGATTCGCAGCTTGGCGTTCGTAGGCATAATCCATGTCCACAGGTAAGAATTCTAGTTTAAGTTCTTCCACTAACTGTGCCCATGTATTGATAGATCCACTAACTTCCATATACCAAGACCTAGCCTTCTCTGTGAACAAATGGTGAGCATACTGAATAAGTTCTGCTTGTGAAAAGCCCTCCGAACGAGCAATGAACTCGACCTCCTTTACGAATTCATTAAGTTTTCGGCCATTATCCATGCCATCGTATTTGATCATCCATTTGTGCACTGGGAGACGGTTAGATTTTGGCATATTTTCTCTAGGATGCTGAGTTACGGATTCCACCTTCTCCTCCAGCTCCTTCGCTTTCAGACTTCCCATAGAACTGTTCCGTTCCTTTAGCCAGGCCAAAAAATCCTTGGGCTTTTCATTTCCTTTGTCTTCTTTACGCTGATCCTTTCCATCCTTGAGAGTGCTGTTAGTGACCTTGTTGGCACTTTTCTTTGCTTTTTTAGTGGCCAGCTTAGATTCCAAAGCTTGAACTCTTTGTAGTAGTCCTTGCATAAGGGTCATCATCTGTTTACATTCAGCTGCTACCTGTTCATCGCTGTCGCTATCCTCATCATCCTGATCGGTGCTATGTTCTGGTTCATTCCCATTATCATTCACTTCCGGTTCCAGTGGGTTATTCAAAAGAACCATATCTTCTACATGCTGCTCCTCAGGTTCAGGCTCAGCACGAACCCTATTAATGCTCCCATTGATTAAATCCAATTCTGCGTTCCGCACTTCTGGATGGGGTGAAGCCAGCGAAAAGAACACATTGATAAGTTTAAGGCATTCGCCTGCTATCAAGGCCAGGGACTCCAAATCATTTTCTTCAGTAGTGAGATTTTTCAATCTCTCCATTCGGAAAAGGATGTGAAGAATCCTGGTCTTGAAGCTCTGCTCAGGTGCTCTTTTTGCTCGCCCTCCCTCCAAGAAGCTGGAAATTGAGTTTAATTTTTCCGCACACACTTGTAATTCAACTTCCACTGATTCACTAATGAATGCGTGATCAACTCTTAACTGATTTTTTTCTTTTTTTAGATCCATTCGTAACAATCGTTCGCACTGGTTACGCGTCAGACTCGCATCGACAGGAATCTTTCTAATATGCAGCTCGTATTCAAGCTCGTCTTCCGTCAGGTGAGCCGGATTCAACGAATGATATTGGGAAAGCAGGTGTGACATTTCCATTTTGCTTAAGATGGTACAACGTTGCAGGTGAAATATTTAAATAGATTTTAAAAGAACGACTAACCAAAGTATTAACACGATGATTAGATTAGAATAAATTAGTTAAATTAAAATTTACATTAACACACATTAAAATAATAATTACAAATAAATGCGTATTAATAAAATGTTGCGATAAGCATAAGGACTGGACCGAATACAATTATTACACTGGACTACCAGGTCGGCTCAAAATCTTAGTATGATAAATTAACGATTTTGAAATTGAGTCCAAATATTAAGCAAACTGAAATAAATAAATTTACGTTACTATATTAACAAAACTAAACTACTAACAAATTAAAATCGGAGCCTAAATCAAGAAGAAACAACAGTATGCTTGATTAAAAAACAATTTTGAATATGGGCCAAAATGAGAAATTTAGAGCTAAGATACTAGAAAAATTAAAAGGTTTTTGGTTTTGGTTTTGATTTTTATTTCCTCCCTCCACCGAAGAAGAAAATTTTCCGGATTATCGTGAAAATTTGTACTTTCCGACTTTAATTAATTATTAGGTTTTTCAAGTTGTTGGTTGCTTCATCAATTTTCGTTAGACGTCCAGAACCCCTAGAAATTGGACGAATATCCCAAAGAATAGTTGTATAATCACAAAACGTAGTGTGTTAAGACAAATTTCTTCAAGCTTCTGGGCGTTTTCCCAGAGACTCACGCAAGACGGGCTTTTGTAAGAAGTGTCTACCGAGCAACTTAAATCGTTGTGAGCAATTTTAGTTGGGCGCCAAGTGTAACAAACGGCTCGCTAGCTGACAACTAGGCAGAAACCCCCCGAACAACACCTCAGGGTCGGCTAAAGCTAACGCGAACAATGCCCAAGAAAACACTTTAACTTCACCCGTCGTAATTTCCCACTTTATTGCACTACGAACACACTGGTAAGTTTTGTGTCCCACTACCCACAATTTGCGGTTCTCAACCTTATCGTAACTCCTACCTTAAAACGGTGCCGTGGTACGGGGAGGTAAGGCTGCGGAATATCCACTCTCCCTCTCGTCTTCGGAACGATATCTCGGTGTGGACGAACTAGCTGCTGGCTACCACGATATAACGGTCCTCAGGTGGCGGCTTGACGAGCAGAATTTCCAGCGTCGCCTCAGTGCCGTAGGTAGACCGCGTGGGATGGGTGCCTAGTGGATCCGCTGGATCCGGCCTCGGAGCTGGGTCCACAGTTGACCTTGGGATTTATGCGTTCCAGATGTAGGCCTAACGGGTTGGTAAGCTTCATAAAGTTTGAAGCATAAACTTCGGGGTCCTGGGAACATGATGGGGAATTTAATGGTGTTAATTAGGGTGACTGTCTACGCTGGCTACGGGTTCGGTTTTTGTGGTTACCTGGATGTCTCGGTTTTGACAGACTCACGGACACGGACTCACGGAGTCTAAACTACGGTTCTGGACTTTGCTTCCAGACCATTTATTTTTAGTGTCTTCACCAAAAGTCGATGTGTTGGCTTTAGCAATGGCGAACCAGAATGAGCTGTCTCAATGCGGATATTGACCTCTCAGCCGCGTATGGTAGCCCATGACGTCATCCCTATTTCGCCCCATCATGTTCCACAATACGCCATCTTGCAGGCCCTGATGGTAGCAGCCATCTGTTGGTGAAGTTCCGAACTTCTCTCGTCGTTAGGGTGTGGGTTGGCGTAGTGCTTGAGGTACACCATCTTTGAGGTCCTACTGGTAGCGGCCCTCTGTTGGTGAAGTTCCGAACTTCTCTGGTAGATGGTTGAGTTGGGTGTGGGTTGTCATAGTGGTTGAAGCAGGAGGATCACTAAAGGCAAACCAAAGCACTTTCTTGGAGCTCTAAATTACTACACGCACAAGATTTCGACAGAATTGACAGATCCCTTACCGTTGGTACAATTGTGCTTTTCCTACAATGCCATACTTGAGTTGGTTGGCCTTTTTCGACGGTTGCCCATGGTTTCCCGTTGGGTTTCTTCTTGGTCATCTTCTTCGTCCGACACAGCTGGTTCAATGGAAGTTTCATCAGCAATTCTTTCATGTCAGACTGAAACTCCAAAAGAAGAAGATGCCCTCGACTGCAGTAGTCAGTCCTGTCAATGCCACAATCCGTTCTTCGAGATCCGTCAGAACATATGTTCAATTACAGCCACCTCCAGTAGCCCGTTGCTATTGGCGGTTATGAGATAACTTTTTTTTTCAAATTCGATTTAAGGTCAGCCCATACCTTGAAAAGATAAGCCGTTAATATTCAACACAAAAAATATGTCAATGCTGTCAATCTACGTACTTTTTTTCCAGACTGTGGATGCTGTCCTTTTCTGAAGGGCCAAGGTTATTGAGATCCCTAGAAATTTGCTCCTAAACTGGAGCACCATCGAATTTTGAGAACCCTTTAGCCACAAGCGGATACCCTTCGAGGATTTCCACCATTCGCGCAAATTGTGATTTGTTGGTGCTCTAGCACTTAGCACGCTTTGACCTAGAAATGAATAGTTATGCATTTTTCCAATACCAGAATTACAAATCTTCTGTATTAATTCAACGTCAGCCCAATAAGGGTCAAGAAAATTTTATAAAATTTAAAATTAATCTTATAATCTTATAATCTTATATCTGTGGCGAAGAAAACATACACGGGTCGCGGCTTCCGAACAAGATCCTTTAAACTCCGAAACTTGCACCCAACGTTCGCCGTTCGCAGTATCGGACTTGAGTTTGACAACCGATAGGGCAAATACGTTCGATCGAAACCTGGAATGCATCGTTTTGTTCGAACGAACGATGTTCGAAAAATCGAACTGGTCTCATCCGTTCGAACAAGAATAGGAAATTGCAAAACTTTCTAACGAATGTCATTCGAACGAAAACGAGAATAAGGATGTTATGGCTTCCAGCTTTCGCTTGGTTCCAGTAAAGCTTTTATTTTATTTTTTTTTGTTGAAACTTACGGTTTCCTCCGGCGTCCGGAAAAGCAGCAGACTTCTGCTGCCACGAGCAGAACCAAAACATTGTTTGATTTGGTCCCTCTTGCTATGTCCAATTCTCAATCGAGAACAATCGATCGATAATTGCTGATGACAGGTGATGATGATAAACACGGTACAAATCAGTAGTAAATTTTGAATAGGGCGAATGCGCCAAACGTAAACAAATGGAGTTATCAGCTGAGTGATAAAGTTAAGCGTTTTTCTCGAAACTGTGTTATTGGCGCATTCGCCGTATTCAAAATTAAATACCGAAATTTTTACATCATCACACGGTTAAGTGAGACTACTCAAATTGGGTTCGTGATAACACAATAGTGTTGCTAGATATTCTGGGTAAGAGTATCAAAGTACTCATTCAGAAATGAGTACGTTCCCGGTTCTATGTATACGTTCGAAAAAAATACTAAAAACGAAAAAAAAGGAAAATTCTTTGCCACTCTTAAGCCTAGTCCACACGAGGCAACTGAACTGCGATTTTTATTGCTGAGACACGTTTCACAACAAGTTTCCGAAAACGTCTATAGACATGTCTGTAGACCACTGACAGTTTTAGAACAGTGATGCCAAAGTTTTTAGATTCATGTTAATTTCTGAAAACAAATCTAAATTGTAAATGTTTTAAATTTTAAATAAATTCTTCGGTTGCATTTAATTTGTTTACATACATACATTTTAAACGGTTCTATATATTCTATTTTTATTTAAAGAAAGTTCAACGCATGTTCATACTTTTAAGAGGTTTATACTCATTTGCTGACGTTTTTGGCATAAGAGTGCAGTCAATATTGTTTTTCTAGCTGCTTTCGACATAAGCAAAAAAAGAGCCTGTGAAATAATTTAAAATGTGGTCAAGTGAGAAAGTTTTGAGATTTATTGAAGACTACCAGTCTATGCCCTGTTTGTGGGATGTTAAAAACAAAGATACAAACACAGAATCAAAAGAAAGCTGGCTCGTGAATCACTTACTGTTAAATATAATGAATCAGTATCGGAAATTGAGAAAAAAATACACAATCTTAAAACATCGTACAACCGTGAGCGAAAAAAAAATTGTTCGGTCAGTGGATCCTCTCCTAAGGAATCGTCGTGGTTCGCGTTTAAATATTTGCAATTTTTGCAACCAGCAATCAGCAAGATTTAGATGATACCCATGCTGAGAACGATACAAATGAAGTAAGTAAGGTTATTTTTTTTTATAAAATTATTTATTTTTAAAAACTTAAAGGAATTTTATGATATTACATTATGTTGCCAAGTTACCGCTCCGTCCAATGAAACAAAATATTCGCGAAATTCATCCCGAATTTTTTGGACGTTTGCAGAACATTTTCGGGGAATATTTTGTAGGCTGACTAAACGATTTTCTTCGTTGACTTCTCTTCTCCATGTTCCTTCTTCGTTTGATTCCGCGCGAAATGCCTCGTGAGATTCTGCACGATATTCCTCGCGCGATCCGCGAGAAATTTCGTATGAGATTCCGCAGGAAATTCCTAGCAGTATTTTGCCCGTAATTCCGCGTGAAATTCCTTACGAAATAGCCAACGAAATACCACGCGAAATTACTCCCGAGCCAGTGGCTGTCGAGCTCGACCCAATTGAATATTTGGAGTCAGATTCATCAGTGACAATATCTTGTTGCTCATCTCCTCCAATGGTTCAGTCTTTTCTAATTCATTTCTATTCTTTTTGAAAGTTTTTAGTTATTATTTTGTTGAATTTTTTAAACTTGATATTTTTATTTTTTAATCGAATAATAAATTAATTTTCAATCTTGTTTCTCAAATAAATGTGTTATTATTATTCTTACCTTGATGTACTCCCTCAAAGATGAAATTATGGCCTCGTAAAACTCTGTTACAATTTCCGATATGGCTTGTTTCGATATTCTGAATGTGTACATAAGATTCGTAAACGACTCTCCACTTGCCAGAAAACTTAGCGTAACTGCTAATCTAAGATGAGCTGGAATGCTTTCTCTAAATTTTGTATTCTTTTTGGAAATTTTTCCTCCTACTTTCAGCAGTAATTCCTCAAAATCCACCGGCGTCAGTCGAGTGAAGTTTCGAAACCCCATGGCATCCTCCATCCTTAGTTTGTTCAGCAAGTTACCTCCAAAACTTGGGCCTTCGGCAAGCAGTTCGCGAGGCCACCAGCGTCTTAATTTTGTTGATTTTTGGCAAGTGATAATCACCGAACAAGAACTAACTCCAAAAAGAATGTTCTCCATGTTGGGCAGACAAAATGAAACTAAAATCACAGTATGTATGCAATTTGAACGAAAAACAAACAAGTCATAAATAATTGGCAACCCTGTTTTTGGTGTTGTTAACATGACGATGGTAAACATGTCTCAAAGTCTCCCTAAAAGTATTGGAGACCTAGATGTAAATATAAACACGTCTCGGCAACGAAGATCGCAGTTCAAGTTGCCTAGTGTGGACTTGGCTTTAGGGGAACATGCCCTATTATGCGCCACCTAAGCGAATCGCTGATTTTCTATGTATTCCACGTTCAAATTGTGTTGAAAATGGGTGCAATCGTTTAAGAAAAGTGTTTTTTACACATGCCTATGATATTTGATTACTCAAATTGCTATAGTTGCTTCAAAAACTTGATTTTTAAAAACCATATTCAAAGCCACAGAACAAAACTGTGTTGCAAATACGCGCCGCTGTGTATTCAATGCGCGCCTAGCAGCCGAACACACCCGAGCAGCCGAAGACCGAAAACACACCAATACTTACAGACACTGACTGAAAAGAAAATCAAAATGGACTAATCAAAATTTTGAAAAAAAATGAAAAGTAGATTTTTTGGGCTGAATTAACGCTCAAAATATGGTTTAAGACTTTTTGTTCATTTTCAATGAAAATTGGCCTTTTTGAAAAATTAATGCTATTTTCAGCCTACTACGATTGGCGCGTTATAACGAGCGCATGGGCCGTGATAGAACATACCCATTAAAAGCATACCTTTGCGAGTTCAGTATGATTTTTTAGCATAAAATCGTAGTTTAGATTCTTCTCTATCGATGTGTCAGAAAATATTGTCTTATTCGTTTATCTCTGCTTGGTGACACCTTATTGAAAGCGTTTTAAAATTTAGATCAAAATGATGAAAAACCTAAATTGTGAATTTATCACGACACAGGGGCATTTTAAAGAAAAATTCATACTTGCCATGACCAATTTAAAACAAATTGGTAATATTTTGCAGGCTTAAAATGTTTCAGATTCTTCAAAACAAAGGTGGCGCGTATTAGCCACATGGGGCGTTATATGAACTTTTCCCCTATATCCGATCGTCTGTCTATCCCATACAATAATGCCCTACACTGCTGTAATCTCAGGTCGACTGTCCTCAATTTTTGTGTTTTGTTGCTATCTTTCTCTATCCTATCTAAAACTTGAAAACTAAGTAAAAAACCAACGAAATTAAACAGATCATCCATTTCACAAAATTTTCTCTTTACCACTATCTCCTCCTTTAGCTTTATACTTCATGTTAAAAAAAAATAAATAAAAAATAAAAAAGATTAAAGAAAAAAAAAACCAAAAAACAAAAAAAAACAAGTTTGAAACAACAGGAATAGGGAAGAATGACCCTGGCAATCAAACTCCCTTGAAAAAAAGATAACTCTATTTCACCACTGAAACCTGCGTTTTCAACAGTTTTATACCCCCAAATTTATGCAGCGCATTTAACATTCCTCCAAAATTATGAAGACAATCAACTGATTTGGTAAGGTGGAAGTTCAAATGAACTCGTTTTTGTTTTTTAATGTTATATCAATTCTATAAGTTTAGCAATCCTACAAATCATTTCAATCCTATAAGTTTATCAATTTCTTTTTGATTGTCAAACTGTACCCCATTTGGTAAGTATGAACAGTATATAATTGTTTCTATTTCATTCCATTGATTCGATTTTAAATAAACGAAATGCACCATCTGGAGCAAATTCTGGGAGGGAATAGATGAATTTGGCGCAATTAAATATTACGAAAAAATTTACAAACCGTCACCGTATTATGTACAACTCAAACAATTAACGGGTTTCTTTATCGTGGATTATAAATAGTTTATAGAAAATATGATATCGAAATTTGTCACCGCAACTATTACTGTCCTCTTTACCCGGACCAAAAAAGTTCAATTTTGGTTGACAGGCCTAGAGTTTTTGTTTCAAAATACTTTTTCATGAAACAAGCTGCAAAACAAAAGAGTTATCTGCACTGCACTTGTCATAAAATAAAAAATAAAAAACCCGGTTAAATACACTTAAGAGTGGATTGTAGCCTTTTTTACAGTCTAAAAATTATATTTGGATACACATGACACACAATAATAAATAAATGATAGATTTATAAATTCTGAGTAATGATTAAAGAATTTCGAACGTAGTAATTTAAGAAATTAGGATTCAAAATTGTTTATAGGATGAAGGTATTTTGAAATAATTATAATTTTCACATAAATAATAACATAATTATAATTGTAAACTAATTGAAAAATTTTGAATGATTGAATTCTGGGATATCTTGTATGATCCCGTTTCTTTGACATTATGATCTTATATCTATAAAAGAGAAGAGGTCTAAAAATGAAGAGTATAATTTTTAAAAAAGATGCCTAACCATGTGTTTCAAATAATTCAACCTCTCAAGTAAAGGAAGCGAATAAATGGAAAAAAAATTAAGTAAATTTACAACTGCTAGACTAAAATACGATGCTTCAACGTAAATTACAATAATATATCGAATTAACTATAGATATTAAACATTTTGACAACTTTGAAATGTCAATATTTTCAATTTTGTCATTTTGTCAATTATGTCTATTTTATCATGTTTGTCAATTTTGTCAATTCTGTTAAATTTGTCAATTTTGTCAATTTTATAAATTTTATAAATTTTGTAAATTTTGTGTATTTTGTCCATTTGGATAGTTTTGTCAATTTTTTGAATTAAGTCAATCTTGGCTATTTTGTCAATTTAGCCTAGGTAGTCTATTTAGTAAATTTAGTAAATTCAGTCAATTTAGTTAGTTAAATCAATTTTGTCAATTGTCTATATTTGGACAATTTTGCAATTTTGTCAACTTCGCAACTTTGTCAACATAGATTTTTGTTAATTTTATTCGTATAGTTAATTTAGCCCAGTTTGTCAATTGTTTCCAATTTTGTAAATTTGGTCTAAATTTAGTTATTTATTTTGTCAATTATGTCTATCTACTTTTTCATTTTACTCATTTTTTTTATCGTAATTTGTCAGTATTAAACTTTATAAGAAATACTATCAAATGAAAGATATAAAATTATAGACAAATAGATTAATAATTGTAACGATGATAATATTATCCAACTAAATTGAAAAACGATAATATGTCAGTGAATTCATAGGAAAAGAACATTTGGAACGGCAAGTGGAATTGAATGATGCAAAATAAAAATAAAATATTTATTTTTGATTTTTGTCTTTAACTTGTCAGGATACATGCTACTGCTAGATGAGTTGATCCTAGTATCACATTATTTTTTTCAAATAAGATTCTATTTTCCCTACCCAGCATGAGAGCAGCAGCAGTGGTATCAATTTTTTCAAAAGGACGTGCGACCAAATGTCAACAAATCGAATTATCAGCTGGGTGAAAAAGTACCGTTTGTAGGTCACATCTTAAACCTAATTACTTTCAACGCGATTTTCTCGAAACAGCTTTCGCCCTTTACTAAAATGAATCAACATAGAAATCAAAGTTTTAAGCATACCTATCAGGGGCATTCTTACTTGTATACTAGTAAGAATGCCCCTGAAAGGTATGTTAAAATATTGTCATTTCTGTCAATTTTAACATTTTTGTCAATTTTGTATTTTTTATCAATTTTGTTTTTTTTGCCAATTCTGTATAATCAAGTTTTTCAACTTTCTGTTTCATCAATATTGACAATATGTTTTATCAATTTTGTTTACTCAATTTTATCAATCTTGTCAATTTGACAAAAATGGTCAATTTGGACAGTTTTTCTGTTTCATCAATTTGACCTATATGTTCTGTCAATTTGGTAAATTTTTTCAATTATCTCAATTTTTTCAATTATGCCAATTTTTTAATTTTGTAAACTTTGTCAATTTATTTCAATTAAATCAATTAGGTCAAATTAATGAAACAGAATAAAAATTGTCCAAATTGACCATTTTGGCCAAATTGACAAAATTGAATAAACAAAATTGACAAAATTGATAAAACATATTGTCAATATTGATGACACAGAAAACTTAATAAAATAATCATACAAAATTGGCAAAAAAAAAAATAACAAAATTGAAAAAAAAATTACAAAATTGACAGAAATGACAAATATGGCAGAAATGACGAAAATGTAAAATGTAAATCAATAATCATCAAAATGCATTAAAATATTATGGGTGCGCTTGATAACAGTGAAATTGCTGTTTGAATCACGGATCACCTTTTTTGCAAGCCAAACATAAAAATATTTGGTAATTAGCTCAACCCAATTGCCCCTTGAATGTATACCAGTAAGAATGCCCCTGATAGGTATGCTAAAAACTTTGATTTCTATGTTGATTCATTTTTGTAAAGGGCGAAGGCTGTTTCGAGAAAATCGCGTTGAAAGTAATTAGGTTTAAAATGTAGGTCTTCAAACGGTACTTTTTCACCCAGCTGACAATTCGAGTGTTAACATTTGGCCGCACGCCCTTTTGAAAAAATTGATACCACTGCTGCTCTCATGCTGGGTAGGGAACATAGAATCTTATTGGAAGAAAATAATGAGATACTGGGTATGCCAACGAATGACGTGCAACGTAAGGTCGATTTTTGAAAAGGGCACATTTTTTTGCCATATTTGTAAAATTTGTCAGGTTTGTAAAATTTATCAAGTTTGTGAATGTTGTCATTTTTTTGTATTTTTTATCAATTTTATTAACTATGCAAGTTTGGTCCAATTTGTAATTTTTGACGATTAATCATGTCATTTTTGTAATTATAGACTATTTTGAAATTTTGGTAAATTATGTCAGTTTTGTAAATTTGTTAAAATTTTTTCTATATTGATTCTGTCAATTTTGCATATTTTGAAAACTTTTTCAGTTTTATGATTTATATTTATTTTATTTATCCAGTTTTGCCAAATTTGTAAATGTTATCATTTATGTCAAGCCATTCAAAATTGGTCAATTTTGGTAAATTTTTGTCAATTTTTGCCATATTTGCGAAATTTGTCAGGTTTGTTAAATTTGATAAAAGTTTGTAAATGTTGTGTACTTTGTAATTTTTATCAATTTAGACAATTATGTAAATTTGGTCCACTTTGTAATTTAAGAAAATTTAAACAATTACCGTAAACTGGGGGAACTTTGATCACTTTTTTCATTCATTTTTCAATATTTTGGAAGGGGTTGCTTTTTCGTAAGACCTAAAAGCTTTAAAACCCTTACTGAGGTGAGGAGAATTAAACATGATCATTGATTGCAGTAAATTCAAACGACATTGGTGGTTATAATTAAATTTTTGTTATAAAACCAGATTTCGAGTTTCGGGGTGACTTTGATCACTATAGTTTTAACGTATTATAACATCTTCAAATTTATTGTTTTGATGGCATTAAGCACAGAATGCCCGAAACATCGATAACAGTATTTTTTTTGTTTCGGCTCAATTGAATTTTTCAACGTTTTCTTTCAAAAACAAATATACTCGAAAGATGGACCATGTTGCTGTATACATTTAGGGGCAAAAATTAAAAACATTTCTCAATATTTTTTGGTCTCAAAAACAAAGAAAATTTTACCTTCATGCAATTCCCTAAGTCCTCGTGCTGGTCCCATGTTCTCTTTTTATTCAAACTTAAACATTTAATAGGGTTTGTAGCCACTTTTTCTATACGGACTTTCTCATGGAAAATGACCGATTTTTGAAAAAATCAAAAAATTATCATCTTAAACTTAACCTAAACCTAAAAAAATGTTGAACTTTCACATTAATTAATCCATTTGCTCCTAAATGCTCAAATTTGATCAGGAGAGATGTTTGTTTGTGAGCCTTCAAAAAACCAGATATTTCAAGATTTTAAAATTATATTTTAAGTAATATAAAAAAAAAATTTCTTAATCAAACTAAATTTAGCTTATTTGTAACTCAATTCACAGACTTTCAAACGTAGTAAACATTTTTCTGATATTTTAACCTTATACTTAGTTAATGATGATTATCTGCAAAAATTTCATGTTGATCAAAGTTACCCCGCTGATCAAAGTTCCCCCAGTTTACGGTATGTCATTTTTGTTGTAATTGACCATTTTGACATTTTTGTCAATTATGTCGGTTTTGTAAATTTGTTTTGAAAATCGTCTAGCGCTGGATTGCATCTGAATTTTTGGATTTTAATCTGAATTCTGAAACTCACTATTAAACCCGATTTTTTAAAATTTATTTTAAAATCAGAAATACTTTGAAGTCCAGATTCAACATCTTGAAATTAACGCGTCTGTACAAAAAAATCACTTTAAACTTTAAAACAGTTGATAAATGAACTGGGTGAAACTTTTTGTTGATGCATTTTCGTTGGAACAGGTTTTAACGTGAAATTACGCCTATTTAAAATGGTTTTTTTTTTATTCGGGTAGGGCCAATAGATTGCGTCGATTTTTTAAATAGGATTTGATTAGATGTTCCGAAAATTCAAAAGCGTTTTTTTTTGTTCCGAGCTAACTGATAGTTTCGCCTTTATGAAATGTTACGCTAGGTTTGTTTACATTTGGCGCGTTCGCCCTTTTTCAAACTTATTACAAAATTATCTGACAGATTCCCGCTTGCGTCGTAGTATCAAAGCCAGCCATCGCTGCAGAAGAATGCGGTGTTGAACCCTACACCCATCGATTGAATATGGCAAGTTCGGGGTTGTACCCCTTTAAAAAACCCATATTATCATTAATAATTAAAATCAAATCGACCGAAAACTATACCTTTCTAAAAAAAAGGCAAAAAAGGTTTTTTCAGATTTTATTTCGTTTATTGCTTTTGATTTAACAACTAATGAACTTGAATTCATGTAAATAGAAATGAAAAGTAAAAAAACTTTGTTTTGAAGTTTTCCCGTGATATGATCTCAAACGTTCTGCATAGGGGAGAGTGGGGATACTTGATCCCCTTTTCTTATTTTCACCATATCTTTTTGCAAAAATTTAGCAACCCACCATCTTTGACATTTTCTGACAGCTTGTAACTTCAAGTTTCTATGCTCCAAAAATTAGAACGATACTTGAACCCGTTGATGAACTAGAAGCATTTTCGTGGGAGTAATAAAATGTCGATTTTTCTGAAGTTAGGGGAGACTTGATCCCCTATTGAAGGAGACTTGATCTTTTATTCAGGAAGCCCTAATCCTTGTATAAAAATCAAACAAAACCCCAAGATAGAATGTTAATTGACTTTTTTGGTCATGTTTGTTCTCATTTCACAATTTATAGCAGACATAATAAGAAAATTCTATAACTTGGTCTCAACGCTAATAACATTGCATACTTTAAGGCGCTATTTTTTATAATCAAGAGAAAATTAATTATGTTTGCTCTTTTCTTTAGACAATTGTTTGATAAATATTAGTTTTTGGATAAATATTAGTAACTTCGTAATCAGCAATCATAACAAACAATTCAGAAGAACAATATGCCGTTTGGAAGGGGGATCAATTGTACCCAACTCTAGGGGATCAATTGGACCCATAATCAACATTTTAGAAAACTTTTTATGAAAAAAGTTGAGAGTTTTCCAATGCTTTGAAAATATGGCATTATGAAGTTCATTTTACGCTCGAACGATTGATACATTGGAACAAATATTATTTTCATAATTTTCCCATGTAAGAAACATTTTAAAGTGTTGAAAAAAGATCTTCAAGTTACATTTTGTGAAATTTTTCAAACAAAGTTCAATTACTCAAACAATTATTTTGTTAAAAAATTTTAAACTACAAGAATTGTTATTTTGCTCATTTTGGCACATTTTTCTAGAACATTTGATCTTTTCAAGACATTCCTGTTTCGAGATATAGCTAAGGAATCAAGTATCCCCAGGGATCAAGTATCCTCATTCTCCCCTATATTTTGATCGCCTCTTAAATATTCCTGCATTCAATGGTTCATGCGATTTGAACCGTGAAGCTCCATTTTTATTTCTAAAGATGTTCGGCTACAACAACATCATGTTATTCGTGAATTCAAACGTTTCACCAGTGACAGATGTTTTTTGCTGCTAGCCTGTCTGTAGCCAGCAAGCTTTTCTGTTCGAGTTTCAATACAGAGAAGACTGCCCGTCCGAGCCCAAGACGCCTTCCCCCTTGATTTATTAACATCGGCCAAGAGCTGACAGTTTGCGTCTTTTGGGTGGAAAACCCAATTTCTTAAGCCCCCACTAATCCGGAACCAGTGCCTGCCGTAGATCTTAAGAACCTGAAACGAAGCGAGAGCGAGGGGTTCCGAGATCTCGACATGTGTTTGTATGTCTGTGTGTATTTGAGGATGTATTTGTGTCCGGCTCTATTCTGACGTGTAAGTGAGTAATAAAACGGTCAAAAGAGCCACTTTTGACCTCTCTGGACTGGCAAAACATAAATCAAGCCTACAAACCTAGAAAAGAAATAATCATTCTTACACCGTTTCAGCCGCCCAGCAACTTTTCCATATGGAACCGGAAGTTATGGGAATGGACAGTTACGGATTTGTGACCGCTTTTCTTCTCCTCCTTTATTGTTGTTCACTTTTCTAATTCGGTTGTGGCCTGAAAATTGCTGATTTTACATCATTCCTAAGCACTCGTTAAGATGGTGGAAAAATATATTGCGCTACATTTTGTTCAGCATATTCGCTCTATTGGTATAGTAAGTTAGCGTTGCTTCAGATGAGTTGACGGCAATAGCGTTGGATTTATAACTTTAGAAAACATTACAGCAACCCCGGGTTGGCTGTATAGTGTAGGGAAGAATGGGGATACTTGATCCCCTTTTCTTATTTTCATCATATCTTTTTGGGAAAATTTAGAAACTCGTCGTCTTTTGTATTGTATGATAGCGTGTGATTTCAAGTTTATATGCTCCGAAAGTTGGAACGATACATGCACTTGTAGATGAACTAGAAGCATTTTCGTAAGACTAAAAAAATTGTGATGTTTTTTTAAGTTTCAGGAGACTTGATCCTGTACTAAATGAGACTTGCTCCTTTATTCAGAGTGCCTTGACCCTAGGCAAAAATCTAGTAAAATCCGCAGATAAAAGATCTAGCGATTTTTTTTGCCATATTAGCTTTTCTTTCACAGTTTGTAAGTATCAGATAAGAAGAAGTTTGTCTACTACCCTGAAATGGTTGCATACTTTAAGGCGCAATTTTCTAGTTTTTAGATAAATACAGTATTTTTAGTTCTTTTTCACAGATAATTTCTGGATAAACATAAGTTATTGAACAGATATTAGTAATTTCATGATATCCAATGATCACGATCCATTCACAAAAAAAGTATATCTTTTTGGGCTCTAGGGATCAATTGTTCGGGATTCGACCAGACCGAACTGAACGCTAATTTGAAAAAAATTGAGTTATCTGTTGCAGCGGATGTGAAACTTGATAAAGTACCTGTCTAATGAAAATCAGAACATTTTTCCTATTCCTGATTTTATTAGAAAACTTCAATGTTGCAGACAGTATTTTTTTTTTAGGTTTTATTTTTGACACTTTACCAGGTTGCAGACAGTGAAAATGGCAATAATGCATTGCGCCAAAGTCAACTGAGAGCCACCTTAAAGGTAAAGACAAAAAGTCTGTTTCTGTCATGAAAACTGATTTTGTGCGAAATAATCTTATGTGTGTTGGTTTTTTCGATTCAAAACAGTTCTTCGGCTCGTCACGAACTAACATCTGATAAATTAAATGATAAAAAACGTTCCCGTGACTAAAAAGTTTATATTTCGGACTGAACCGAATCCCTGAGTTTTGTTTTCCAATTTACTGAAGGGGATGTTAAAATTTTTGAACATTTAACGATAAAAGATACTTTGTATTATTGCTTACTGTCGCGCAGAATGCAACCGGTAAGTAACAATCAAAGATATTCCGGATTTCAAAAGTGCGAAATTTGTATAGCTCGGTTAACTCTGGTTCAACGAAAAAAAAAAAACATTTTCCAAGCATCAGCCATACTAGTTTAGTGCTGTTCGTAAAGCGCCTATGAGTAGGCTCCTACGTTTAGAAAAAATTGCCCAGTCAAATGATAGCGCATAGCAATTTTTTAAACGTTTTGGTTGGACCAGAGTAAACTGGGTGCAAACATATTGCTATTAAAATTCAGTTTTCAGCTTATTGTGTAATCAGAAATGGACCAGTATAGCCTCGACGGCTTTATAATATGATTAAATGAGATATCTAGTAAAATGGCATCAATTGGTAGGGCTGTGAACTTTGAACTCGATTTTCTCAAGTTAATGGAGTTCAATTCGTTCTGGTCGAATCCCGACCAATTATACCCATAACATACATTTTGTAAAACTTTTTCCTTAAAAAAATGAGAATATACTGTTGCTTTGAAAATATGGCATTATACAGTTCATATTATAATCTAACGATTGACATATTGGAATAAATATTTTTTTCATGTGAGAAACATTTGAAAGTGATAAAAAAAACTTTAATCACATTTTGTAAAATTTTTCAAACAAAGATCAATAACTCGATTTTTTGTTCAAATTTGTTGAAATAACAGCATTTTTGTTTAGTTCTATTTGGCACAGTTTACTAGGACATTTGATATTTGTAAGACATTTCAGTTTCGAGATATTGCGAAGGAATCAAGTATCCTCATTCTCCCCTAATTTCTGTGAGCAACGAGCAATATTAAGGATGCAAAAAAAGAAAGTTGGTCCCTAATAAATACATTAGTTTCTACGATTTGACAGCTCGTTATATTATCTGTTACTGGGCGATTTGCAAACGTGAAACTAGAGATGTACCAACCGGCCAAATACCGCCCAAAACTGTTAAGCCGCATATTCGGCACACCGAATAGTTGAGCTAAATATTCGGCCGATCAGACTGAATAGGCCGAATATTTATTTTTAAAATTCATACAATAACAGACTTAGCAAAATATTCTAATGTTGTTGGATAATTTAACAAATATGCAATAGTAATATTGAAAAATCTACACAATTATCAAAAGCTTATGGTTTTAGTAAAACAACTTAGATGTATCCGTCAGGCCCGTGCGAAGAATGGGGGGGAAGCGTTTTGAAATTCAAATTTTGCTAGAAAAAATAATAATACTACTGGAATACAATATTTAAAATAATGTAATTCCATTTTTTGATGTAGGTATATACTGAAAAAAACAAAGCATTGAAATAATCATAAAACGATCATAAAAAATCATGATCGATTCAAAACAGACGATTTAAAATATTAAAAATACGTAGGAAAAAGTTTTCGCAGCAAAATAAAATATTAGGACCTAAAAAGGACAAAAGGTAGAAACTGCGTTTTTCTTATTAGAATTTAAGGAAGATTTCGTTTTCAGAAAACAAAAATTCAGAATGAAAAAACTTTATTAAAATTTTAATAAGTAGTTTACTTATATGCGATCAGTTTATTTGAAAACACGATACAATAAAATTCCGTGAACCCATTTAAAAATTTTATCTCCGGAGTTGGGATAGCTTTATATCATATAAAGCTATTGAGTCGTGAATTTTAAAGTAAGCTGCAGAAAAAGTATATTTTGATATAGACGTCGTAGAATTAGATCTCTTCAAAGAAACATGAAGCTTCAATGATATCCTATATGAGACCATTTAAATAATACGTACGTGTTTTGAGGGGGTGCAATACAGAAACTTAGTTTTAAGATGATAAAAAACTTTCATTCAACGAAAAACCTTATCGTTGAGAATTTTTTTATAACTTTAACTAAAATTGCATAACTACAGGGGCTGAGTAACAAGACTTTCAGAACCGTAAAACGGGGCAGCATTGATCACCGGGGTAGCTTCGATCAACATGAAATTTTTCCACATAATCATCAATAATTAAGTCTAAAGTTAAAATATCTTTAAACTTTTTTCTGCATTTAAAAACCTACATGTTAAGTTTCAAATTGGGAAAAACTTGGTTTGTTTTTCAAAATTTCAAAAGTAAGAAAAAATGTTATTTCAAATTCTTGAAATATCTATTTTTTTGAAGGCTCACAAAAGAATACCCTTCCTGATGAAATCAAAGCGTTTTGAAGCAGAAGCTTGATTTATGTGACAGTTCAACTTTTTTTCCTTAGTAAATTTATAGTTCTGATGTAGTTTTTGTTGTGCTTCGAGGTAACTTTTTGATATTTAAATAATAGGGACGTTTCCAAGAGTTACCCAGTCCAGGACAAAAGGTTGAAAAACGTATCAAATGGTAAAGTTTGAAGGAAAAAATTAAAGGGGAATTGTGCGAAGGCCTCAAGAATAGAATGAAGAGAAAATTTTATTTTTTTGTTGTTAAAGTTTTATAAACAATGTTGGAAAATTTTGCCCCTGAATTTTTGCAGCATCATTGTCCATCTTTCGATTTTAATTATAGTTCGGCCTTGACATACGAACTGCCTTAGTTTATAAATTACTAGCATTTGTAATTATTATGAAGGTGTTTTGTATCCTTTATGATCAAGAAAACTCCTTACCGTCAAAATAGAGACTGATCAATATTACCCCGAATCATCAAATTCTAAACAAAGATGAAATAGATTTTTAAATCAAATTTAAAGTAGTCTAATAAATTTTTGCAACCATGTTTTACGTTCATAGGAGTCCAGTACTGGTTTGAAAAATATAAAACATGCAACATTCTCCTGAACAGCAAAAATAATCGAGAAATATTGAAAGAAATGATCAATCTTACCCCGTTTTACGGTACCTTTGTAGTTGTAGTTTTTACAACTTCAAACTTTTTTTCATGAATTTGGAAATATTCTTCAAGACCCCTTCCCGTGGTCCGGTCTGGCCCAAATTAGGAATGGGATCTTGTACTTGGCCTAGATTAAGCTTGCCAGATTGCCCGGTTTTATCCGGGTTTGCCATCGAACATCGAACATCGAACATCGAAACATCGAACCGATTGGTTCACGTATTACACTACTTCGTCGTCTGTTTATATTCGACGTCATATCCGGTAATATTGATAGTGCTAGCCTCGTGGAAATGATACCGTTTCATGTACCTTCTCGTTCCTTACGGGGTTTTGAGCCTCTGAGATTGAACAACTATGGCAGAAACGAATTTTATAACCCGTTTGACATATCTTGTAAATTGTTCAACCAAGTGTATGTATATTTTGATTTCAATGTAAGTAAAGATAGTTTTAAGATAAGATTAAGTAATCAGTCTGTATGACATTAAATTGCCGTAGACAGTGACCAATAAATAAATAAATAAATAAATATTTTAAGCAAAATTTCGAGAAAGTCCGGTCCGGCCCGGTTGCCCGGATATCGTGAAAAAAGTCCGGATATTGCCCGGATTTTTTCACAATTTTCACAAAGAAATAAAAAAAATCAACGTTTTTGAGAAAGTTTCAGCAAAATCGATTAACGGTATGGAAATTTTCAACGGTTGTTTCAAATAATTTCGCTGATTTACTTTTATAAACCTTTAAATATTTAAGTGTTCCAAAAAGTTTTTGGAAGTCTGCAATTACATTAATAAAATATTAATTTCATTTTTTTTTTCATTTTTTCTTTGCTTTTATATATAATAACACCTCAATTTTGCCTGGTTTTTGGATTTGAAAAATTGGAATCCATGTCCGGATTTTGCCAGGTTTTTTTTGAAAAAAATGCCCGGAATTGCTAGGCCCGGATGGGAGTGGAAAAAATTCTGGCAACCTTAACCTAGATAGAATCAATTTAAGCCTGCAGCGCATAACTTTTTGGCTGGCAAACGGTGGATAATGTGCAACACGAGACCCCATAGTGGTCATATCACCTTTTATTCACAACTCCTATCTCTACCTCCCCGTGGTGCCGGCTGGGATGCGAGTAACCTAAGCGGGGATCGGGTACCCAAGCCCGGTGGATGTTTTGGTCGCATGCAGACTGAGAAGGTGGCCGCACGCGTCTGTTCCCCAGGTCCGGGGCGGTTCAAACAGCGTCTGTCTCGCAGCGAGCGGCTGAATTTATGAAATGCGGCAAATGTTACAGAAACTGAGAGAAGAAATAACCGAATTCGAACTTTGGCACTGACTTTTAGCATGAAAACACGGACTAGAATTGGAACTTGGAATGTTTTGACCCTTGCCCAGCCAGGTAAGCTGGCTCAACTTGCTAGAGAAGCTAGCCGCCTCAAGCTAGAGATATTGGGACTGAGCGAAGTCCGTTGGCTTAACACTGGAGAACACAAGACACAGTCTGGGCAAGTACTGCTTTACTCTGGCATACGAGGAGAACACGCTGCTCGGGAACGAGGAGTTGGTTTCCTTTTAAGCCCGCAGGCCCATGTGGCCCTCATAAGATGGGAACCGATAAACGAAAGAATAATCGTAGCCAGATTCAGAACACGGGTTAGAAACCTTACAATGGTCCAGTGTTATGCGCCAACTGACGTTGCCGATTTGCAGGAGAAAGAGCAGTTTTACAGTCAATTGAACAGCGTGGTTGAGAGAATTCCGAAGGGTGACATTCAAATCCATTTGGACGACTTCAACACAAAGATTGGCTCCGATAATAAGGACCTTGAGCGCATCATGGGGCGCCATGATCTAGGACAGATGAGCGAAAACGGAGAGCTGTTTGTAGAATTTTGTGGCAACAACAACATGGTGATCGGTGGATCGCTCTTCCCCCATCGACCAGCACATAAGGTCACTTGGGTATCCCGAAATGGCCAAACAGAAAATCAAATTGACCACATTTGCATCAGTCGAAAATGGAGAAGGAGCCTTCTTGATGTCCGCAACAAACGAAGCGCAGACATTGCATCTGACCATCACCTCGTCCTTGGCGAGATACGACTAAGAGTTGCGCGTGTCCAACGGCGCGAGGAGAAAGTCGGGTGTCGATACGACGTCCGCCGGTTGGAGAATCCAGAGGTGAAAAGGGCATACGTTGAGCAGCTAGAATCCCGAGCCTCGGAGCTGCCGACAGACGGAACAGTCGAAGAACAGTGGTGTGGAATCAATAATGCCTTTATCACGACGAGCCATGGTACTCTCGGTAAAGTTTGTGGAAGAAGGAGTGAATGGATGTCGGATGAAACTTGGAGGATGGTCGATGATAGGAGAAAGGCGAAAGTCGGAATTGAGCAGGCATGTACCGGGTCAGCCAAAGCAGCCGCCCGCTTACGATATGCGGAGCTGGAAAAGGCAGTTAAACGAGCTTGTAGACGAGACAAGAGAGCCTGGACAAACTCCCTAGCCGAGGAGGGAGAAGGAGCCGCCGCCAATGGAGATATTCGATTACTATATGACATTTCTCGCCGCCTCAGTGGTGCAAGGACTAATGCTAGAATGCCGCTGAAAGATCGAGCAGGTCAGTTATTGACCGATCGAACAGATCAGCTCAAACGATGGACTGAGCACTTCGAACAACTCTTCCGAGTCACGAATAGCGATGGCCAACAGAACCCGCAGCTCGAAGCGCCAACAGTGAGTCGCATTATTGGCGTCAACTCGGAAGCGCCCTCGCTGGCTGAAATAGAAGCGGCAATCAAAAACATGAAATCCAACAAAGCACCTGGGATCGATTGCATCTCTGCTGAAATGCTGAAAGCCGACACTGCCCTATCAGCACAAATGTTGCACCGTCTTTTCGCTGACATCTGGGATACTGCAACATTCCCGGCCGACTGAATGCAGGGTATCCTCGTAAAGGTCCCGAAGAAAGGAGACCTGACAGAGTGCGGTAACTGGCGAGGCATAACGTTGATCTGTACAACCCTCAAAGTACTCTGCAAAGTGATCCTGAAAAGGATCCAGGAGAAAATCGACGCTAGATTCCGACGGCAACAAGCTGGATTCCGATCCGATGTGTGGACCACATCACAACGCTACGAATAATACTGGAACAAATCAACGAATTCCAGGACTCTCTTCTGCTGGTGTTCGTTGATTTCGAAAAAGCATTTGACCGACTGAACCACGAAAACATCTGGGCTGCTCTTAGACGACGAGGGGTCCCAGAGAAACTAGTCCATCTCATCGAAGCACAGTACGAGGCATTTTCGTGCAAGGTCTTGCACGACGGTGTCTTGTCCGAACCAAACCCGGTAACTGCTGGAGTGAGACAAGGATGTATCTTATCACCACTACTTTTTCTAATCGTAATGGATGAGATTCTGATTGGATCGATTGACTGTGCACCGAACCGAGGATTGCCGTGGAATCCTTCAACTATGGAGCAACTGAACGACCTTGACCTGGCTGACGATATTGTTTTGCTCGCCCAAACACAACCAGATATGCAGAGCAAACTCGACGACCTCACCAAAAGTTCCAAGTCGATGGAGATCAACACAGAAAATCCCTCCAGTTTCATGGTAGCTGGGCAACAAATTGAGAAAGTGGAGTGCTTCCAGTATCTTGGTAGCCAGATAACGCCTGATGGTGGTACCAGGAAAGACATCGAAACCCGGATCAGAAAGGCCCGATTTGCGTTTGCGAGTCTCCGAAACATCTGGCGGTCACGCCAGATCTCTCTACGAACGAAAATCCGAATCTTCAACTCAAACGTCAAATCCGTATTGCTGTACGGGTGCGAAACTTTGTGCACATATGCGGTGACGACGCGAAAACTGCAAGTCTTTGTAAACCGCTGCCTGCGGAATATCATCCGCGCTTGGTGGCCTGGCAACTGGATCTCGAATGAGGAACTACATCGCCGGTGTCATCAAAAGGCGCTAGAAATCGAGATTCGGGAACGTAAGTGGAGATGGATTGGGCACACGCTGCGAAGAGATGAAAACGAGATTTGCAGAAAGGCGCTAGATTGGAATCCAGAAGGTCATCGAAGAAGAGGCAGACCCAGGAACTCGTGGCGGCGAAGCCTAGCCGCTGAAATCCGAACTGTCGACGAGAATCTTGACTGGGACCAAGTGAAGACGCTGGCTCCGAATCGTCAACAGTGGAGGTCTTTTACCACGGCCCTATGCACCGGAGGATCGGCGCGGGATCATTAAGTAAGTAAGTAAGTAAGTTTGATCGAATAGTTTCAAAAACCTGGCTCGTGAACGGTTTGGCAAAATTTGTGGTATTCAACGAAATTGTTAGAATATTTTTAATAAATCTTCATTTGGCATAAGAAAACTTCACAGTTAGGATCAATATAAGTAAAGATAGTTTTAAGCATAGATTAAGAAATCAGTCTGAATGATATTAAGTTGTCGAAGACCGTGAACAACAATAAATAAATATATTCTAAGCTATGAATGTGTATAAGAACACCACCAATATTGAGTTATTTTTATCTCAACACCCCACTCTCCCCTTTATCTAGATAATGTAATAAAATTATCATTTTAGGATAACAAAAAAAATGATGAAATAGTTTCTCACATCGGGAAATAGTTTTTTAAAGTTTTCGATTCTCATAAAATATTTAAAAAATCAAGCAATAGATGTACAAATTCTTACATTTTTTTAAGCTTTAAAAAAATTTATCCATTATGACAGATTGGCTCAATGATATCACCTACAAACCTTATATTCCTTTATTTATCCTATACCAAAACTGTTGGTGTATAAATATTTTTCGGACAATCACCAAATTTTTTTAAATAATTTCTTTTATAATTCAGTTACCAATCTGGGCTAAAAGGCATCAAAATGCTAATAAAAATTTCACCTTTAAATCTCGTTACCTTTTGCTAGAATATGATTGTTTTGCATCACGCGTTTGTTAATTTCAAAATTTCATCCATCCAAACATGAATTTTTATGATTTCCGCTAGTAGATATTTTGTAGTATTTTTTCCCCTAAATTTATGTAGCACATGTATGCTTTTTCTTTAGAACATTTTTGACAGAAAAAATATAAAATGTAATACGAACAAAACTGAAACTTTCTGAATTTAGTGCTTTATTGGTTAGGACATCACAAATATGTCAAAAACTATAAATTGTCAAACGTTTTTATTTGATTTCTCGTTAAAAACAAAGTGAGATGCAACTTACTCCTATTTCTGAATGGGGTGAAATTGCATGTTTTTGTAAATTTAAAAATCACTGGTGAAACCAATAATTTATCTGACTACGCCAATTTGATGTCCCATGAACCTTAAAACTATTGCTGTTCAAGCGGTTTAATTATCTCTGGACATTAAATTTTAAGATGCTATTGAAGTTGAAAAGTGTTGCATGATGTCCCAGTTGACGGTACTCTACCAAATCATACGTTAAGGATCAAAAATAGATTGAATGGGAATTTTTATTCTTTGACTTTCAACAGTTAGATTGGAATCACAAAATCCAAATCCTCTATGTAACGGGATATTTAAATTTAATCTGATATAAAAAAAGTTCAGTTTACCATTTTTCGAAATATTTCTTATTCGAGAAAAGGCATTGAAATTATTAGGCCAATAGGAACTAAATGTATGATAACTTATTCTAAGAATATTTGAAAATCAATCCATCTAGTACTGGTTAACATCGTTCACATACTTCATCATCAACTGTTCACTACCATGCTATAAAAAGTTCATCACCACGTTTTGCCATTCACGAGCCACGCTGCTGTTCGAATCATCCCCCCTAACTAGCAATCAGCTGATCGGTCTTCATTCACCAGAACAGCTGACATTATTGCCGTTCATGCGTCGTACTCGCTCAATTCCGGGGAGAGAGAGCTTTTCATTGGTGGGAAACATACTGGAGAACCACAACGTTTCTCCGGGGTGCCCCACATTTAGCACGTGGACTTGTTCCTCAAAGGGATGGAGCATGCTTTTTGTGTACTCGACTCAACCACTTGAGCAATTGTGTGAGTAGCGAGAGTGAGTATAGGAGATTCCCACAATTGGAGACGGACGCCTGCCGCCGACTGGCAACGACAACGACCTTCATTCAGCTGATGATCCAATTGTGTGCGAATCTACGGGACCCAAGTGTATGGACTAAATTGGGGAATCCGCGCGCGGGCAGAATAAAACCTCGGCATCTCCGGTTGGTGAACTTCAGTCTGGTTTGGTCTTCGGTTCGCGTCGCTTCTCTTCCAGAAAAGAAAAAGGTATAAAGCGGAAGTCGGTCAGAGTCATCCCCCCTTACTTCGGGTTGTTCTAACGACGGCGTGGCGTGAGTGTGTGAGCAAAAGTGCTGTGTGCTGGTGGATGTGATGGAAAGTTTCTCATTACAGCTCCAGACATTTTTCTTACCAAAGTGCTAAGGACATTCGGGAACACCGGAGCTCGGATTGATGCTTCTACGGTGGAGCAAGGGAAACATCTAATGGAAAGTGCTTAATTTTCCCTTTTCCTATCGATTTTGTTCGGCTGGCGTTTTGAATTTTCGATTTTGGATACCTGGAGGAAAGCTGAAAGTCGAAATTGCGAAGGAAAATTGAGTTTCGTGATACAAATTTGAGATCGAAAAAAAATATAATGAAAGTAATTTTGGATGGTGTGAGAATCATTTCAGATTGCAAATCTTATCCGACCGTCCCGTGAATGGGTGCTAGTAAAAGTTACAGAGAAGAGTACAAGAATTATTGCTGTGATGGTGTGCTGAATGAAGGCAAACTTAGTGAATCCCAAAGCTTTTGAGTTGTTATGATTTTAAATTGGTCAAGGCTTCGTTTTCGCTGGCTATTGTCAGTAAATTTTCTCTCTCCTATCTTTGGAATGTGCAAATGTTTGGATACGCTGTAGAGTGTCCTTCAGCTTCGGAGTGTTTTCGTTTGTGGCTCCTGTCAGCTGAATGTCATCAAACCTCGTAGCCTCGAGTGTGTGTGTCTGTTAGGTGTTGTGTTTATACTCCAGGAACCCCGAGCTCTCGAAGAAAAATTCAACCAAAAAAAATAATATTTACACTGCAGCTCAGAATCCCGTGCCAAGGCAAGGAAAGGAGAAAGGGATAACACAATTACATAAATACCAGCCAAACAACCCCAAGCCATCAAATTAACCCAGATTTAACGGAAAAGAAAAATCTCTCAAAACAACCGAAGCACGATGGTGCAAAAATTGCAGTTCGAAGTGAATAATTTACGCAAATCAGGGAAAATATGGATACAAATTTTCCTCTCGGTGTTGATTTTGAGTGCGCATGTCCTGGCTGTGACATCTCAACAGCAGCAGCAGCAACAACAGAAGGAATTACAGCAGCAGCAATCACCGACCAATTTGCCATCGTTGTCGTCGCCACAAAAACGAGGTAAGCACCACACATATGTACCCTGTGAATGCAAGGAGAAACGCGAGCCGAGCACACGTGCAAAAGTGCACGTGTGAGACCAATTCATATGCCAGGGCATCGTGATGGGTTATTTAAACTGACTCACAATGAATTATTGTGGTGCTCATCCCTGGCAATTGACGATGGTGTGAGAAGCGTGCGAGAGGAATTTTCCCCTTCACTTTCCCTCCTGCCAACCAGAAAAAGTGCATTATTGATGCTGAAGTTGCTTGCCTACCTTCAGGTGGATTGTGGATGTTGCGATGTTTATGTTCACTACCTTATGGCAGGCAGCATTGATTTGGAACATTCCAGTGTAGCGGTTTGTGGGAGATGAATTGTTGTTTTTTTCTTGTTGTTGTTGCTCCAGGCTTTAGGCAATCCGGTAAATAACGCCACCGCCACCGGAAGGACGCGGAAGTGCTCAATGAATAAAAAAGTAGCGAACATGAATTGTTTATCAGCGGCTAGCCCGATTTACAGGGTTTTAGTTTTACGATTGAATTGGCCGGCAATGTAATGAATTTATCAACAGTAGCCGCAGCATTCCAGTTTCAGCTGTTTACTGCGGGTCAACTTTTCAGTTTTATCCTCAGTTAAAGTGTAAGCGTTGAAATATGTTATTGGTATTGGATTTAATGTTTTAAAACTATGCTTCAAATATCGGCCTTTTGTTTTTGTTTGAATAAATTTATAACAACTATCTTAAGCTAAGTCGTTAAATCAAAGATTTAGCAAATTAAAATGTATACTTCGAAGCGCTTTATTGCAGTTCACTTAGAATTATAGGGGAGAATGAGGATACTTCGCTATATCTTGAAACCGGTATATCTTACTAATATCAAATGTTCTAAGAAAAGGTGCCAAATAGAACAAAACAACAAAGCAACAAACAAAAAATTTAAAGCGTTTTTGAATATTTTCACTATTTTTCCTTTCATCTAACCTTCTATCCATCTATAAACATTTCATAATCTTTAGATGTTCCTATCAAAAAGGATATCACTTTTCACCGATAAGGCCGATAAATTAAAGTAACAATTCTAGATAGAGAAATTGGCTAATGCATTTTGAATTTTACCTTGAATTCGAAGTAAATGAGTTTTGAATATTTCTTTTCCAGTTAATCTCATTAAAAAAATGTAAAATTATTGATTTTCAATTTTAGAAAATGAATGATCAAGAAGATGTTACAAATTACAATGTCTGCTAATCACAATACATCACGCAATAAATATCTTCCCCTTATTGGTTTTCTCGCGATTCAGGATATTTGAGCAGAAGCCCTTGGCCTATTCAGACTTCAAAATCAGCGACACATACTGCAGGTCCAAAGACCGAGTGTGTTGTATCTACAGCGTCGTCTAGTGCGATAATGAGTTTAGTTTACATTTCAAACGGTAAATTCCGCTTTCGCAAATCGAGCTGAGAGTCATGTCCGATTGAGACAGGAAATCAATGTAAAGCATTTTTTTAAATGTGAAAAACATCTGGAATCCTTTAGAATCTTTGAGGACGCTGTTGGAAATTACTCATGTTTCTCTCCAAAAGACAATTGGTAGTAGTAAACTGTTTTGATTTCGCAGCTTAAATCAGAACTCGTTATAGACGATTCTGTAAAGCATTTGAACAGAGCAAACCGCAAAGAGTGCAGAGTAAACCGACAGTATTTCAAAGGCTCCCGAATGCGCTATCATTCGGGAGAATTTGTAAAGAATAAAGCGCAAACATGGAAAATTTTGCCTTCTCTAAATTTCTGATCGCCGAATACCTAAGTACGTAATAGGTACTTTCACAGAAAAGTCACAAAGTTTAAGTGAGTGAATACAAAACGCTATATTTGTCTTTAGCTATGGACGTATTGTAGCAAATTGAATAGAATTCCTACCAAAAGTGTTTCAATGGGATGGATGATTGGGGCGATATGCACTCTAATGAGATTTGCTTGTTATAAGAACGACACGGTTATGTTGTTTCTTTCCGCCAAAATGACGTTCGACCAATCCGTTTGTCAACTAAAGCTTAGATCTTTTAGAAATGGGACAGTTACGAATGCGTGTATCTCAAAAACCATTCCTTTGATCGAAATACTTTCTATGAAGGAAATGAAGTTATTCTTATGACAATGCATGAAAAAATTTGAAAAAAACTATCTATAGTTTTTTGTAAGATAAGTTTCAACTATATTCTTGGTACTCCTGGTCATGATATTGATCAGTTTTTCCCACTTTTACTTCGTCTAATCTGTATTCTAGGTAGCTGCATCCTCCTCCTTCAATTTCTGCTTGTTTTGGGTCCAATACTTCTCTTTTAAAGGAAACTGTGGGTAATATAGCTTAGCTTAGCTTGATTGACTACTCACATCCTTTAAACCTTCAAACATTGAACCCAAAATGCTTCATTATATTTTTTAGTAATAAATTAATATTGAACAATTCTGTTGAATTTTCTCAGTATACTTCATAAAAATTTTTTCTTGGTAGTAAAATTATATTAAATAAAATGCATTTCGAATCCCATGATCGCAGGCGTGGCTTAGTAGAACGAATTCCTTATCGCCAATGGTTGCTACTCCGTGATTGACCGAGGCCACCAATTTTGTTCAATGGTCAAATGAATGGTGTCTGGGACTGACAGCACATTCACAATGCCCAAAACTGATGCTCTCTCTTTAATCATCAATAACGGCGAAGGCCACGTCCTAGTAGTCAATAGATAGTTTGGAAAAGAGAGAAAGGGATGAAAGAAATAATTTGTGCTTTAGGACCGAGGTCACCTCTGCAGCCTAGCAAATAATTTTGTTCTGGAGAGTGGGTAAAAGGATGTGATCTTGAGACACTTTTGACTAGTATGATCTGATTCTGAGCCTCCTATTCTCCTATTTTCCTAAAGACAAAACATCTAACCAAATGTTACAATTCAACTAAATTAAGTGTATTTGAAAAAAAAATCTAACTTAAATCCCTCAATTGCAACCTTGTATCCTACACTAGAATTTTTATTTTGTTAGTGTTGTACATTTCCTTTAAAATAATTTATAACAACTACAAAACCAACTTTTCAAGCATGCATCGTGTTATTAAAATATGCTTTAGATATGTTTATAATGTTTAAAAAAGAAATTGCTGGATATAAACAGTGGAAAAATATCTTCATTGTTTCTAAGCGCCCGAAAGCTAGTTTCAAAAATTAAAATATACTTTTTTAAACAACTCTGTCTTCAAGTTTTAATCGAGGAACACCGATATTTAATTTTTTTCATATTTCTAGTTATATGGACTCTTCTAGTCTGTGATGGGAAAAAACAAAATTTGAAATAGGATGCCAGGATAAAAAACATTGACATCTTCGTAGTTTTAAACCCACGAGACCCGTATTGGAATAAAACTGCATGCAAAGATTGAGCCTATTTTTGGGCGTTTTTAATCTTATGTATACCACTTTCAGTCGCGATTTTCTTTATTGCAAACTTACCTATGTAACCTATTCATTATTAAAAAGAATGAAAAAAAATCATTTCCGTACTATGAAATAGAAAACATTGCGCTTTTTTGTTTAAATGTCAGCCAATTTTGATATAAAACAATAAATAAATATAAAAAGAAAAAGATACTTAGCTAGCTTTGTTTGGGTTTCGTAGTAAACGAGACTTGATGGTTGATTCTTCTTTAAATATTCCTTGCTGTTAACTGGCATCGCACTGATCCTGTAGCCATTATTTCATCGTTACCCCCGTTACACCAAAATTTAGGAGCGTTGGATAATTTTTTCACAAGCTTTTTCCACAAGAGTATTTAAGCACAGAAAACCTTGCCTTAATTCTTCTATCTTGCCATCTCTTGGCGCAGATTATGTTTTCTAAATAACACGCAAAGGAAAAGAATTTATTGAAAAATTTCACTACACACGAAAATACTGATACACCACATGATCGACGAACTATACCGAGCATGCGTTTGATAATTGAAAATATAAAATACATAAATTTTCGTATAAAATTATTGCCAAAATTTTTACAGCCGAAAACAAAACGTGTTGACGCTTCAGCACACGCCTACTCAGTCTTTAAAGGAAACTGTGGCAATATAGTGGATAAAGCTGTTTCGAAATTAACAAAAACTTGATTATTTTTGAGCCACTTTAAAGCGTTTTTTTGGAATTCCTGCCGGTAAAACCAGACAATAACGAAGTAAAACCATAATGAGAACAATATTCAAATATAATCGGTTAGTATAGATCGTAGGTTACGAAGGCTGTATACAAGATTACTCTTTTTAGGCTTTTAAAATTAGCTAAAACCGAAGTTTTCGTTTTGAAAATCGTTATTTTTTTCCACAGGAGCAGAATCTTGGCAAATCATCATATGTTTTACAAAACAACCAGTAAATACATACTTTAATATGCTAGGGACCTTGCCACGAGTAGACATGGTATAGGATTCAAACGTTATAATTTGTTCGATACAGGGTTTTTCATAAGATTTTTCGTCCATTAGAAATCATCTGTCTCATAGCCTCGGTACCGGATAGTCAGCTTACGAGCTCTGGAACAAGCAAAAATTTATTGTTTGAGGTTAGGTTTGCAGGACTCATAACGAGGCAACACTTTCAGCTAATCGGAGAAAAAAATTGCTGGACATTTCAACGATCTACACTTAGATTTTTGCTAATTCAAATTCAAAAATTCTGGTATGAGACTTGACTTTCCTGATGACCCTTAAGGCTGAAACACAATAACGCGTCGATCGTCGCGTCGCGTCAGCTGTCAACGCCGACGTTTAGTTCTAAAACGCTGACGCGACGCACACGACGATTTTGGGATCACAATACAGCGTCAAGAATCATAGCAACCAAAACGTTTTTTTTGATTTGTTGCTTTCGATCAGCAATGTAAAGTATGGCAGTAAGGCAGAGATGGACTTCGTTTAATCATCTCTCAGCGGATTAGAAGCCAACTCATCAACTTCACAACGGCGGAATTGGCACCTCCCAGCCTAGGATCCTGCCAGTAGTGCCAGTAAGTCAATCCTCCAACCGGAAGTAGATCGACAGGCTGCACAGGGTAATTTCAAAATGCATATGATAGATGAGGAATGCGTTTGATTGCCTCCCAGCGGGGAAGGATTCAATTCATTGCAACAAGTGTCGTTGGTCCATTGGCGGTACTAGCAACGCCTTCCAGCGCTGGAGCCTTAAATGTAGCCAGAAATGCTTCTCTGGTCAGCCACCAACCAATTCTCCCGCCGGTAGAGGATCCAATGGATGGCAATTAAAATGATTGTGACCCAATACTTTCGAGTTTTCAATGTTTGTATAAATAAAACAAACATAAAGTAAATAAAAAAGTGTGATAATTTATTTTGAAATTTGTGTATCGATTTTATTACGATAATATTGATTTGTTTTAATTGTAAAAAAATGGAATGTAGAAATATGAACAAAATAAAATTCGTGCTGTTTTTTTTGCTTCTCGTAAAGCACGATTTAATTTATTTTAAACGCACTGATTTTATTTGTATCGAGTTTTGATTTAACGAAGAACTTTTTAGAATATTGATGAAAACACTTCCTAAAAATTATCATTGACGCGCTACAATTTTGAATTTTTTCAAAAACAGAGCGTCGACGTTGGAGAACGCTGCTGTTTAGAACAAGTTTTGCGTTTTAGTACTATGCCTACGCTGACGCGACGCATAATTGTGGGGGTTCATACGAAAAAATATATCCCCAAAATGAAATGTCAACGCGACGCTGACACGACGCGACGCACGACGGGCTATTGTGCGGTCGCCTTTAACCGTAGTTGGCGATCATGTGCTTCACTACAATGCTTGATTTGAACTTTGTGAACATTTTTGACACTTTTCCACCATTCACACACGGTGATGCTTTGAATAATCAACATTAAAGTCTCTATAAACATAAACAAAACAAACAAATGTAAAACATTGCTGCATTTAATCATTTCAACTTATGTCCTCAATGTTTGCGCAATAAGTACTTTCCATTATTTAGCAGGAATAACCGTTGTTGGTATGTGACTTGCTTTTTAACTACACTACCTACTTCTTGAGAAGGCTTTAGAAAACGTGATGAATTCGGCCTCCGCAGTGGATAATGAAGCGCTTTCCTACAGCTCCAGATAATAGCATCAACAAAAACTCGAAAATTCCACGTTTAGATTTCAAAACCACTCAAAATTACTTCAAGTAGCTTGTAATACAACTCAGCTGGCAAGCCAGTTACCTCCTGAGCCGAAGTCCGCGAGTTCGAGCCCAAGAGTAAACATCGAGCACAGTTGTACCGAATAAGTTTTTCAAAAACTGGTTTCCCAACTGGAAATTTGATTTGAAGTCGCGACTGCCATATATATGGTAAAACGACTATAATCGAAACAAAAAAAAAAAAAATACTCCAAGTTTGAGGTATCTTTAACTGGCCGGCCTTCGACCAGAACGAACTGAGCGCCATTGGAAAATTTAAAAACAACAGAAACTAAATCTCGAGTTATTCATATCCTAGATCGCAAAACCGAATACGAATGATCAAAATTATAAACTATTGATTCTAGCTCATAAAAATCGAAAATTTTGTTTCTAGATGAAAATATTTGCACATGAAGTTCAAGTGTCTCGAAAAAATGCTGTTAGCGTTCAGTTCGGTCTGGTCGAATCCCGACCAACTCTAAGTGAAAACAAATAGGAGTGTTCAAAAAAAAATTTTTAATTCAATTTTTCAAATTAGTTTATTTTCTTTCCTGTTAGATTTATATTAACTTCAGTTATTCTTGGAGCCAAGCCCGTATTTTTTTCAATGATTGCCAAAATTGCAGTTTCTGCACCTGTTCTTAGTATATTGATTTGTAAACTAGTCTCGGCCACGAATTCTGCGGTTATTCAGCAAGACTTATTTCCTCTTTAGATCTTACTTGCCATTTCTGAAAGGGCAGTTTATAGGTAATGTGAATTAATATTTTAACAAATTCTATATTGGAGCAAAAAATCAATAGACCGAATTTGAAAGTTTCTGGATTTGAAGCATTTTTTTAACTAAAGTCATTAAAGACTTTTGACTTTTTTCCGCATAGAGGAATTAGTTCCTCCGGAATCTCCAGAAGACATGTCGGCATCAAATTTTGACAGACTCATCATTTGTTGCTCTATGTACTGTCAACTGCGGTAAGTTTTGGGCCTGCTGTAAGGAAACATGAAGGTGCTGCATACATTTAGGGGTAAGAAACTACTATAACATCTACCAGCTGAAATCATGAAAATAAATGTTTGGATGGATATAATTTGAAAGTAAAAAAAAGGTATTATACAAAACAATCATATTCCAGCATATGGAAACGAGATCAATAAGGTGTCGCTTTGATTTCCATTTTGTTGCATCTTACCACAGACAGGTGACTGAACTACAAAATTATTGCTTCAAAAAAATGTGGAGATTGTCCGAAAAAATATTTTTAAATACACGGTTGGTGTTGTTATAGGATATTAAACCAATATAAAGTTAGTAGATGATATCATTAAGCCAATCAGTCGTACTGGGTAAAGTTATTAACTGCATCGAAAAATGATAAAATTTGAACATTTATAGCTTAATTTTAAACATAAAAAAACTAGTTTAAGATGTGACAAACTATGTCATCATAATTTTGTTGTCAGTTAATGATAACGTGATCACATTATACTTATTAAAATAAATATTTAATAAGTGGTGTGGTATACAAATGTGGCATGATGACGGTAATCTGTTTCTTTGGTGGTGATATCTTGGCTTTCCTAAATTTCTTCTGAACCTTTACGGACGACAAAATCTAGGTGAAGAAAAAAGGGTTTCTGCCAGACAGTTTTCTGATATCCTTCAACTTTGATCGGTAACCGCAAAGGAACTAATGAGCTCATGAAAATGTTTGAATCAATGTTCAAATTTTTGATTGTATTGATTCTGGCGAGACCTGTCACATCCTCACTTATTGATAAAACTATACTGCTTTTTATTTTGGGTTAAATAATGATCACTTCATTCAAATGAATCCACAATCTAGATGCTATATGGCTAGGGAGTGCTTGAAACTCAGCAATGTTGTTTAGCATTCTTCAAGACTGAGTAACAGACCCAGTGCCTGTTCTGGCATTAAACGTTTCTCTGTTAGCTTTTTTCAAATTTGTCGTTTTAGAAGAAGTTTCAGAAACGTTTTTCTTGATTTTGAAGCAAGCGCATATCCCGCATCTTTCGCTCGTCTTGTGATATGCAGAGTAAAGAATACTATTTGTATCGGAAAACTGTTAATTTTGATCTTTATACAAGACTTGACAATGATAAAGATTTTTTAGTCAAGTCCTGTATAAAGGTCAGGTTGCAATAGTGATTGATATATGCTTGAATTATCCATACGTCATATTGGCAACACTTCACTAATGATTTCCAATCTTTTCAACCGGCAACAACACCGGTGGACAATACGAATTCTCTCTACGACAATACTTAAACAATAGCGAATTATCATTCTCGCTCACAGACGATTCTCTGTTGTTGTTTACATTTCTTAGTTGTTGTTTACATTCCTTAGTCGTTCGGTCGTCACGAGTGTATTTCAACAGCTTGATTCTAAAAAATCAATGTTTGATTTCCAGTTATATAGAAAAAGGCAAATTTAACCACCTTTTATTTGCGTTGGCATATTTCTCTGTGTTTGGCAGAAGCAATCTATCATTTTTTAGATTCTGATTCAAAACGATTCAATTGATGTTTCCTGGTTTCCAGGTAATTGTTCACTTGATTTTTCCCATAAAAAATACTTTCGATTTTGTCGAACTCCTTTCACAATAAGTTTATGCACAAGGTTAATTGCATTTTGAAAACAGTAATATTGATTTTTCGTCAAATTGCCAGAATAGAACCTGTTTTATTTTGCTTAAAAAATATGATTTGAAAAAAAAAAAACATATTCGAAGTGTATCATATCCATTGGGAATAAGACTGCTATGAAAGTACCAATTAGAAAAAAACAGTATTGCATCAATTTAATCATGAGCTCTTACCATTTCATCGTGCGTACTCCTATTGTAAGCTATCGTTTTGTAGTTGTATGAAGTTGTTTTTAAATGCCTGTTTTAATTGTATTTTGTTCTTCGCTACTTCTATAATTTCACTTTGTGAATTGTATTTGGTGACGTACGATATGCTGTGCAGCAGTATCTGTTATTTTTTAAACATAAGCAGACGTTGCACTTAGTGCATTTGAAAAAACTGAATTTCTCTTTATAATTACTTGAACACATCGGTCTATGCATCAAAACGCACTTTTAGAGGTGGCCCAGCTAAAGCCAAATTTCGATGATTCAGTTGCTGTTTCTAAGTGACAGGTCAATTTGCTTCCCAAATTGAATCATACTTTTAGCAATTTCTTTTCTAAAACTGAGTCTTTTTCTTGGCTTTTGCTTTTGGCCTTTTAGCTGCGCCGGGTTTTGAGCCAGTAGGCTAGACAACACTCCTGGTAGAACGACGTCTTGTTTCTTTGGAAATCGCAGGAATAATTTCGGCTTCCAGTCGACGATATTTGGTGGGTGCGAGGCGGGTGCCATAACAAGCTTCGATTTCGTCCTCCACATCCGATCCACCTAGACCTTCGATTTCAGATTCGTCGCCCTCGATCGTCAATGCGAACTGGACCAATTCTTCGGTACCTGAAATTTCTTGTTGATATAAATAAAATAAATTTTGCTTAATATTACCATTCAATTCGGCGGTGTCATCATAGTCCAAATTCATGGCCATTGTTTCAGTTTTCGGTCCTGCTTTCACAACCGCTTCCTCTTCAAATGCAAGAAAATTTTCGCCCTCGTGCGAAATGTAGCATTTCGGATTATTTGAAATCATAGCCCACCATTTTTCGGTAATTTTTCACTAAGAAATATTGTTTAAAACATCAACGGATCACATGTTGATCCTAATGATTACTAACTAACAAATTAAAATTAATATCAACATAAGACTATATTTACAATACTTCATACACTTAAAATTTTTCTTCGGAACACGTTCCTTGAGACGTCGAAGTCGAAATGTTCGGAAAACCGATTAAAAGTTTTTAGAATGCCGATGAAAGCGCTGTTAGCCCCGTAATTGTTCAGGCGAATCGGAACGTAGAGCTGCAGGTTCTGGTTTCGTAATCCTCGGGGTCGTACGCTGAGAGGTATGGCCTCCAACAGTTCGGGGCAGTCGATTCTAGCTGTGAGAAGGTCCGCTACAACTAGAGCACGTGTAGCATTTCGGCGTGCTTGAAGCGTATCTAAGCCTATAAGACGGCAGCGGCTTTCATAGCTAGGTAAGCGAAACGGATCCTGCCAGTTTAAGTGTCGTAGAGCGTACCGCAAGAAACGCCGCTGGATAGCCTCGATTCTTTCACCTCCGTTCTGGTAGAAAGGGCACCAAACAGCTGAAGCGTACTCGAGAATAGAACGAACTATGCAACAATAAAGACTTTTCAGGCAGTATACGTCTTTGAAATCTTTGGCCATACGAAACAAAAATCCAAGGCTTCGAGAAGCTTTGTCGACAACATAGTTCGTATGAATCTTGAACTCTAGCCTTCGGTCGAGAATAACGCCCAGATCGTTGATATGGTCCACCCGGATGATGGTTTGGTCTCCGAGGATGTACTCTGCATGAAGAGGATGCCGCTTACGGGTAAACGATATTACCGAGCATTTACTGCGGTTCAAGGGCAAGCAGTTGATATCGCACCAGTGAGCAAAAGCGGTGAATTGCTGTTGGAGGAAGTTGATGTCGTCTTGGCCGTTTATAGTGTGAAAAAGTTTCAGGTCATCGGCATAAGCGAGCTTTGTGCCACCGAGGAGCGAGGGTACATCGTTAAAATAGATCACGAAAATGATCGGTCCCAAATGACTTCCTTGAGGCACTCCTGAAGAAGCAACGAACTGCCTAGAAAAGGATTTACCAGTACGAACGGATAACTTTCGTCCCATTAAGTAACTCCGGAACCAATCCAGTAGGGAACCACAGAAGCCTAAACGTTCGAGCTTTGCGATTGCAATTTCGTGGTTCACCTTATCGAACGCAGCAGAGAGATCTGTGAAAATGGCGTCTGTTTGACTTTTCTTGGCAAAGCTGTCCTGCACGAACGATGTAAAGCTCAGTAGGTTTGTAGTCGTGGATCTTTTAGGCATGAACCCGTGCTGATCGTTGGAGAAGTGATGCTTGCAAAATGAGAAAATGGAATCCAACACAACTAGTTCAAACAATTTGGCGATCGCGCATAGAGCGGAGATTCCACGATAGTTGCTTACGTCTCTCTTATCTCCTTTTTTGTGGACAGGAAACATGTGAGCTTCTTTCCACAATGAAGGAAAGATTCCGCCGTCCAGCGATGATTGAAAGATATGCCTGATAGGTGTCAACAAAGATGGCATAAAACGCTTCAAAAAGGTAGCTGGTATACCGTCAGGGCCCGTAGAAGATGAAATTTTTAGCTTAGCTGTCGCTTTTAGGATGGCTGCATCGTCGACCAGAATACCATTCAAAGATGACCCTAGGGGTGATATATTCCCTACAGCTCTGGCCAGTTGCTCCAAAGAAATTCCCCCAGTTGTGAAAATACTAGAAAATGGAGCAGAGTTTAGTTTGCGGTATTCTCCCTTAGTGTAAGGGGATTTGTGCTTGTTGTAGTTTCGGAGTGCACGTTTCTTGGCCGATTTCAGTCGCCGTAGTTCTTTAGTGACCCAGGGAGCCTGTAGATCAGTAGCTACCCTACGTTTCGGAACATGGCGATCAATAACGTAGTTAAGAATGTTCGAAAAAGTCTCAGCAGCTGCATTTGGGTCAGAAGGATCGAGCTCAACTTTCCCAATCGATGGACTCAAGAACGAGAGATATAGTTTCGAAATCCACGTTCTTGAAATCTTGATAGAAGGATGCCGTTTTCTTCACTGGAGCATATCTCCTTATAGCAGCGAAAGAGACCACTAAGGCTGGGTGATGTGGAACAGCTTTGACAAGGGGAGCGGGAGCTAAGTCAATCGTCGGAATCCAGAAACCTTCGTTAACGAAACAGAGGTCGAGCATACGTCCGTTTTCATTCTCGATATTATTTATCTGACGTAGAGTCGCTGTACTCAGGGCGTCTAAGTATACGCTAGAAGATGCCGAGAACGAAGAGTGCACAGGATTTGGAAACAGAAAGCCACTTCGAGAGGAGCACCATTTTAGACCGGGCATGTTGAAGTCGCCAATGATAAGTATGTCATCCTCAGGAGAGCAAAAGGAGCTGACTTTAGACAGGCAACGCGAAAAAAAAATGTAGAACACACAAAATGATTCCTAACTTGCTTCACGCAGTGTAAACAAATCATTTGACATATGAGGCCCTTGGAGCAAAAGGGGTATAAAAGCTTATTTCGAGAAAACACGCTTTAAAGTTGTTGTGTTTGGTCATTTTCCATATATTTTTCAAAAATTTGTATTTTTCTTTCGAATGTTGAGGTATGTAAAATTTTTTTAAAAATCTGAAAAAATCAGCATATAAGGCTTGAAATTTGAAAAATCGTTTGACATCATTAACTTAAAATCGACTTATACCCCTTTGGCTCCGAGGGCCTCATATCGAAAATCAAGAAGGCGAAAACAAAGAGGACGTTTAATTCCCAGTGTATCACCTTTGATCCATTATATTTGATCATTATTTACATAGTTCTTGTTAAAATCTTAATAAAACACTATTCGATTCAGTTTAAAAGACCAATAATTTACATTTCAGTAAAATGATTAAAATGGACGAAATTATCGTGCAATAAAACATGCTACATTTAAATTTGAAAAAAAGAATCATTTTTTTCGCAGTTTTCCGGCTGCCATTCAAAATTTACTGAACCGATTTATTCATTTTGTATGAGAGCCACTTTCTTCTAAAAGTAGAAAAGGTCGTTGAATGCATTGATTCTTTGTTTATGAACAAACAATTTTGGATTAAAAATTTGATGAAAATCATTCTAGAACTGCCATTTCGTGTCTAGAGTTACATTGATTTTTGGGTGATTCTTCAAATAAATCATCTCGGTATGTGCCGTTTTATTTATTTTTTATTCATATTGATGTTGTATGGGATATCTTCCATCCATAATTCTCCCTTCAAAAAAGGTGGAGTCATAAAGTCAAATGTATAGTCTCGTTACGGCAACACTTTTTTGGGCTTTCCATCTCATAAAAATGTGTCGAAAATTGTTTGATTTATGTCGAATTTATGTTAGTTTCGTGAGACACCTGGTATTTTGTGAGAGACGTGGTAATCACAGAATTGAGAATTCACAGAAAACTGCTGATAAAATTATCAAAACAACTTAAAAATGTGAGTTTCACGTATTGAATATGTTGTCCAGACTAAAAACATTCTTAATGGAAAAAATGGACTTCTTGGTAAAAAAAACTGTTTGTTTTCTTTTTATTTCATATGACGTGTTGAAAGCTCTCGCGAGAAATAAGCTTGTTTAAAAAACCCTTTATTTGTGGAATCGCCCGTTTTCAACTGATGGTGCTACATAGATTAAACAATTTGCTTGTTATCATAAAACCAAACTTCTGTGTATAGTTTAACAAAATTAAAAATAAATGGGTTTATATGGTTAAGTCAAAATATTTCTAAATATATTCAGATTGGAATAGATTCATTTCATAAAGCGTAATTGAACGAAACCATCTGGCCTTTTATCGTGAAACTGATTAGGGTTTTACTTCATACATCCTTGTGTGAGAAAAAAAACCCGATGTCGGAGGTCAATATGCAAGTGCGAATTGCGCGTGCTGTATGAATAATCTCATTATACCTTTGGGTAAACGACCGCCATTACTGACCACCATAACACGTGTCCACAAAATCATGTCGTCGTCGTCGTCGTTCGTAGCTGTGGCGTCTTCATCAGCAGAGATGCTTCTATATTCATGAGCCAGAGCCTAGAGTCTGTGCTGGTGGAACATTGGCAGGGTAGACCCATTTTCCGCAGTCATTATGAGCGACATGAACGGTCGGGTTCCAGGCTTTCCTTTTTTTTATTTACGCCCCCGAAAATCTGCTCCCGAGCCTTTATACAAACGTACACACACATAAGCATACGGGAGGTATAAAAACAGCGTTCAATTATTTCTACCAAATTTCACCCGGCAGCAATTTTCCTTCTGCCAACTATAATGGTTGTTGTAAATTTTTTTTCTCTCCTGAACGCTTTTTTTCCATGCAGCTGCCTCTGGCCGAAGGGTTTAAGCTTAAATCTGCAGATTGGATGGCCGGCCAGGCGAAGGGAAGGGCATCACCATTTAAAGGGTTGCTGCCTTAGGTTGGTTTATGGGGATGCCAAATGCAGGCGGGTGGAACTGAAAAACCGGACGACGACCGGTGCGAAACTTTATGACCAACGCTTTTCCACGACGAGTCCCGGATCCAGGCCATATGAAGCGATAAAAAACTGAGAATCCGTCCAAATAGAAAACATCTAACTGGTCGGGGGGAAGTTGTTTAAAGTTTATGGGGAAAATAGGAAATAACAGAAATGGAAGAAGGTCAACGAGAGAAAGAGTGGAGAAATAGATGGAAATGAACAGGCCACTAATGATATGCTCACCTTCTGTGGCAAGCGGGGAGCGTTTTTTTTTCCTCGTTCGGAAGCGTCACTCTAACTTGGTGCGTCGAGGAATGATGCCCTGGATGGATATTATGATACCGGAACTTAACAGCTATGAACAAAATTTAATACTTAAATCACTATGGTTTAAGAGAAATTCGCGCATTACCCCTGTAGTGTTTCCTGAACATGACATAATCTTTAAGCAATTTCTGTCTGGGTCTTTTTAATGTTTCAAAACTTTTTGTGTCAGTTTTTTGCACAATGCGACTGTTTTGGTTTAGTTATTTGATTTCCTCATTTAGTTTATTATTTTATTTTTATTAGTTTATTAGTTTCAATAACGACAGAAAACGAAGTCGTGTGTAAACTCAGATTCCACTCGTGAACTAAATTCATTGTTAAACAAGTGTTTTGATTACTTGAACAGATTCTTCTACCATACCCACGTAAAGGAAAGTACCGAGGTAAATACTATTAGAAAATGAAGATCTTACAAACATATTTCGAGAACCCATTCCTACCAATATTAACACAGAACGAGCAAATTTTGAAAATCATTCCTAGAACGGATTCGCAGTGTAATCCAGTTTTGCCGCCTTCAGTCAGCGATGATAAGGATGTTATAAGCGCCATAACACGTCTTGGACTGATTAACCAGAACCACTCAGATCCTTCCGACATGAGAAAAGCCCTTTTGACTTTAGAACATGAACAGTACCAACCACCGAGGATTCCATGCAAAGTATATGATTAACCCCACTTAGAACCCCATCGAATCTTTGACTTTGACACAACATGCACCGGCACAGTACCAAAAAGTTCTTTAGGTTGTACTAATTATTCAACGGTTATTCAATACCCCAAATTACCCTCGATTAGGCGCTAATGATCTCGTCTTTACTGCAGGAACAACTCCTTGTACAGGCAGCCGATCAGACGCCTCGATTTCATCAGCTCCTGTATCGTTGAACAGAATCAATACTGTAGCCGGGAGCCCTTTTCCATGTCGGCACGATACCTTACCTACGAATCACCCTCGGCTAGTTCGTAAACAACCAACAACCCATCCCTTTTGGGAAATCTGTACCCTACTGGCTGGCCATATTCATCCGGAGCATACGCTTCTAGTGTGTCAAACTGGCCACCACAAAACCTGTACCCTGGAATACCACTGGCCAGGGCTCTTAGCAGGACAAACTCCGGGGATACCCACAACCTGCTGGGCAGACCCTCCACCGACTGCTGGTCTATACCAGACACCTATTACCGATCCTCATCAATCTGCTCATTCAGCGATTCCGAGAAGAGTAAGAATCGAAACCCTTCCAGTCATAACTCCATCGTCATTATTTCAAAATTATTCCCAGGCACAGACACTGTCAGTTCCTAATGCTCACTATTCGATGTCATCTCATGGTTTAAACTCGCACCCTACACCGATTGATAGGAGCAGTTACCACCAATCAGCAACAATCGCGGTGTCCACCGATTACAAATTCGTACCCCGTAGCTCTCAGCAGGAGTATAAATGAAACGCGTGTTTACAGGTTGGAAACGAACAAAGGATTGAATTTTATTTGTCAGAATGATACACGCTAATTTATGTTCACACACGTTTGGGTTACTTCAATTGGTACACTGATATTTTATAACACTGTCAATATCCCGCCTCAATTGATGATCCCCAATTTCTCTCGTAGTTTGCAGAAGCGTGGCGATGGTAGTCCCTTGGTTAAGGCGTCCGCCACTTGCTCCTCGGTTTGCAAATACTGCAGCTCCAGTTGACCTTTCTCCACCAATTCTCTGACGAAGAAGTTCTGGATCTCGATGTGTTTCATACGTTTGTGTTTACGAGGATCCGACGTAACGGCGATACATGGTTGGTTATCCTCGTATACTGTAATCGGTAGCTCGACGTCTTGTCCCACAGACTTCAGGAGGTTCGTCGCCCATACGACCTCGCAGCTAGCCAGACACAACGCCATCAGTTCCGCTTCGGTACTCGACAAGGCAACTGATCCCTGTTTCTTGGTCGCCCACATCACGGTAGAACCATACAACTTGACGACAAATCCGGAAACTGATCTCCTGTCGTTGGGGTCGTTTCCCCAATCCGCATCAGCGTACGCCTCTAGCATTTTCGACGATTCAGTACGCTGGAACACGAGCTTACTATCAACTGTCCCTCTCAGGTATCTCAGGACTCGTTTCAGGTGGACCCAGTGATCATTGGTAGCACAACACTGGAATCCCGCAAAGTAGCTCACAGCTGCCGACAGGTCTGGTCTCGAAGTTACCATTAAGTACATTAGACAACCCACTAGCTCTTGTACGGTTTGTCTGTGTACTCCTTCGGATTCTCTCCTTTCTCCAATCGCAGGCGTGGGTCCATCGGAATAGCGGAAGGTTTACAGTCGCTCATCCCGAATCTCTCGAGCACACTCTTGACGTAAGTGCTCTGGTCGATTTCCATGAGTCCCATCTCACGTTCACGCCTGATGTTCAATCCCAGGAATGACCTTACTTCCTGAAGATCCTTCATCTCGAATTCAGCAGACAGGCTTTTCTTGAGTTTCTTGATCTCCTTCTCCGAGTTGCTCACAAGCAATATGTCGTCCACGTAAATGACAACGTAAACAACAACGCCGTCCTGTCGTCGATAGTACAGACACAGGTCATGCTCGCTTCTCTTGAACCCAAGACTGCTCACAAAAACATGGAAACGCTGATTCCAGCTTCGAGAGGCTTGCTTAAGACCATAAATAGCCTTGTTCAGCTTACACACAAGACCATTCCCCCTCTCAAAGCCAGCTGGTTGGCGCATATAGATATCCTCTTCTAATACGCCGTTCAAAAATGCACACGTTACGTCCATCTGGTGTACGTGCCAGCGTTCATGGTTCGCCAATGCTAGGAGAATCCGCAGCGTCGACATTCTGTCTACTTCACCTTCACACTTGTGTTTAACCTTGAATACCCACTTATTATCGACCAATTTTCTACCAGCAGGTAACTTTGTTAAACGCCACGTGTCGTTCTTCTCCAATGAAGCTAGCTCTTCTTCAATTGCACGATTCCACTGCGACCAATCACTTCTCTTCTTGAGAGCCTCGATATCCGACGGAATATCGTCCAAATACTCCTCAGCACTTAACGCAAACACTGTCGCACTCAAGTCATAATCACTATGCCACGCGGGTGGCACCGTAGCACGACCGTTTCGACGCACGTCACCGTTTCCCGAGTGCTCATCACCGACCGACGCTTCGTTTTCACTTTGTTATTCAGTATCTGTGTAAAACTCATCGTCTGTTTCTTGATGCACCCGCGGCGGGTTCTGATCAACTTCGCGATTGAGCACACGACTTCGTATCACGACCGCTCGACTTTCGTCTTTCCCGTTTTCGATCAACACCGGCGGCGAACAATGTTCCAACTTTTCCTCGTTGAACACAACATTACGAGCTGTGAAAACCTTTCTTCCGTTCCACACTCGATAACCGCTCGGACCGTAACCGACAAACCGAACTTTCTCACTCTTCGAATCAAGTTTCTTTCGAAGTTTTATTGGTACGTGTACGTAACACTCACTCCCGAAAACGCGCAAGTTCGAAACGTTTGGCTTTTTCCCGTGCCAAACCTCATACGGAGTCTTATCACCGGCGACCGCGACGCTTGGGCTTCGATTAAGCACATAATTTGCAGTGTAGACTGCCTCGCCCCACAAGTTCTTCGGCATTTCACTTGCTTCTAGCATAGCCCGCACTTTTTCCACGAGAGTTCTGTTGAGACGTTCACTTACGCCGTTCTGCTCTGGCGTATACGGTACCGTTGTCTCCAGCAGAATACCCAACTTCTTGCACAGACGCCGCATCGACTTACCCGTATATTCACCTCCATTATCGCAAACCAATCGGCTGATCTTGGTTCCGAAATGAGCGGATGCCATTGCCACATATTCCTCAAGGCACTCCTGCACATCGCTCTTCGACCGAATGAAGTAAACCACGCACATATGGGTAAAATCATCAGTAAACGTGACGAAATAGTTGTTTCCGTCCCACGTTACTGGTGTCACAGGTCCACAAACGTCACTGTGAACGATTTCGAGAGGTCGACTCGCACGCTTTTCGATACGGCTGTGGAATGGCTCACGGGATTGTTTACCAACAATACGGGCTTCACACAACAATTTCACAGAGCCGTCCGCGACGTCCTCTACCGACAAGCCATCCACCATTTTCTTCGAAACTAGTTTCGCCAGATTATCACTACCGAGATGGCCAAACCTTTGGTGCCACAGCTCGAGTTTCTTGCTCACTTTGCCACTTATCATCGCACTTTCACTTGAATTCACTTGTTTACACTCAAAGTCCATACAGTACAACTTGCCAAACTGGCAACCAGTGGCCACTGTCTCACCATCGGCCTCTACTGTTATACACCCTCTGTAGAAAATCACTTTCTTCCCAGATCTCTCCAATCGCCTGAGCGACAGAAGATTTAACGCCAGATCAGGAATGTACAAAACATCTTCCATGGTGATCACAATCTTTTGACCATTCACCACTGCTTGTACGACGACACGACCTTTCTTGTGTGCGCGCAACACTACCCCACTTTTCGCGGTCTGAATCACTACCGGCGTGTGGAGAGTTTCCATAACCTCAAACAACGAACTATCGTTGGACATATGCTCAGACGCGCCACTGTCGAGGTACCACTTCGATTGCCTATTCACACTGGCAGCAGCAAATTCCACGTCGGCTGCAACAAAACTCACTGTTTTCACACTCACATGTGCCATTTGTACCGAGCTTTTATTTTCGTGCCTTTTTGCACCACTATTCTTCGGACACTGCGCCCTCTTGTGGCCAAAACCGTGGCAACCAAAACACTTTATCTTCGGTTTCTGTTTTCCAGAAAACGCGGCCTCTTCTTTTTCCGCTTCCGGCCGTTGGCCTCTTCGCTTGGCCTCCACATCCAGGTACTTTCTTCGCACAAGATCCAGCGTCAAATTGTCAGACACAGCCTCCATGGCTGTCGTCACGGCGTCATACGATTCCGGCATCGTAAGCATGAGGTGACAAATTACATCTTCCTCCTCCATGCATGCGCCAGCACCTTTTATCTCCCGCACCAACTGATCGAAGCGGAGAAAATGGTCCTGCAAACTATCACTCTCACTGTAACGCATAGAGAGCAATTGACGCTTCAGAAGAAACCGGTTCGTCAGACTCTTCCGCTGGAACACACTGTGGAGTCCATCCCAAATCTGTTTTGGGCTATTTTTGTCCTTGACATACTCCAAATGGCTTTCGGCGATAGCCTGAATCAACACGGACCGACACCGATTGTCCTGTTTAACACGTTCCGCGATTTTCACTTCCTTTCGCGTGGCAACTTCCGGACGATCGTCTTCTCGGACATGCCAGAAATCCTCCTCCTCAGCCGCTTTCTCCACGCAATGAAGCACATCCAACTGCTGTAGATATGCCTTCATTCGGAAGCACCAGTTGTTAAACCCGGATCCGTCAAACGGCTTGATCCGGAGCGATCTCGTTTCCTCCTCCATTACGACCGACAAACTTTTTCGATCCGAAAACTTTTCGTTCGCGAAAAACTTTTAGCACGCGGTTTGGAACTGAGGTTAGGCTGGGCCCATAACCTCTCAGCAGGAGTATAAATGAAACGCGTGTTTACAGGTTGGAAACGAACAAAGGATTGAATTTTATTTGTCAGAATGATACACGCTAATTTATGTTCACTCACGTTTGGGTTACTTCAATTGGTACACTGATATTTTATAACACTGTCAATAGTAGCGACCACTTCAGTCTCAATTTCAAATCCTTATGCTCGGCGAGAACCTTGGAACCCTAACATGAACCCCATAGAATTACAACTATTCCATCAAGATATACCACACAGCTCCCATAACAAATCGCTAGCAGTTCCAAATGGAAACTGGACAAATACGCCGATACCGACCAGGGCCTAAATCTCAAGGAGTTCTTGGGGCTTGTTTCGCTACTTGCTTTATTCGAACACACAACAGCCGTTGAATCTCTTTTTGTCTCGGATTTTCATCTGTTTACTGGACCTGCGCTCAATTGGTACATGTCCATGAGGTCAGCAGGCAAGTCGAACGATTGGAACCACTTAGTGGTAAAGTTAAAGAAGGCTTTTGTGCAGACTCTTTAGTTCGGACCAGGATCTACTCTCGCCGCCAACAACGGAACGAAACCTTCCAAGAATTCTACTTTGACATGGAAAGCATGTTTTCAGTTTATATGCTCCAAATACAGTCCCCCCACAATCATGGGTCACACACAATTATTAGTCACCGATCATTAGAACTGCTGATATCTACTAAACCAAAAGAAATTATATCAAATTATTATTTTTAGTAAATCGACAATATCATCAAAATGCATTAAAAATATTATTTGTGCGTTTGATAACAGTAAAATTACTGTTTGAATACTTTTTTTCAAAGGTGAGCAATAAGCTGTGAAACTATTGCATAAAATTCCAATGTTATAAGGTTGACATCTTAAACCGTTAAGCCCCTTATGCGGGTATTTAAACGATTCTAACCAAATGAATTGGTCCCATATAAGCACAAAAGAAGAGTTTACATTTTACAAATAAAACTGAGCGAATGAAATGCGAAAAATCAATAATATTTAGCAAAATAAAAGTGACCCATAATTGTTACAGAATACACTAAGTTCCACACAATCATGGGTCACTTTTTCGCAAGCAAAACAAAACATTTCTTGGTTGCTAGCTCAACCCAATTGCCCCTTGAACGTATACTAGCGAAGAAAGCCCCTGAATGTTTGCCAGAAATGTGTTGATTTTCATGTTGATATTCGGGTGTTGCCATGGACTTCTATGTGACTAATAATTGTGGGCAATATGACTAATAATTGTTACAAGCTTCAATTTTGACCCATAATTGTGGTTTTGGAAAACGTTGATTGTTTCGGTAAATAATTTTATTTTTCAACAAAATTGGAATCAAAATCATGTTTGAAATCAAAGAGGGAATATTTAATGACTGAAATTCATGCAAAGCTTGATATTTGGTCCACTAACACCCGAATGAACGAACATTTTGTGGTGAAATGATACGTTAAGTGACTAATGATTGTGGGGGGACTGTAGTAGAAAGATACACGAACTTGTAGATGAACTAGAAGCATTTTCATGAGATTTAAAAAAGTTGTGATATTTTTTAAGTTATAGGAGACTTGATCCTTTTCTACAGAAGACTTGATCCTAAATTTAGCACAATCGCGATTTACAGCAATACCAATCATCTAAGAGCCAAATTGAAAGTTTGCGATGATTCAGGGATCATATTAACGTAAAAAAATACGATTTTGATTGTATTGTTATAAAAAAACTTAAGCAGTCAGAAAACAAACCGCAGGGTAGAACGCCAAACCAAGTGAACAGAACGCACCAGGGTGATGAGAAAAGAGCAATGATTATTCGAAATGTAATAATTGAAACATTAAATGTTTAGTTACATGTTCATCGTATTTTTGAAAACCAACCATACTTTGGCAAAAAACATTTATTGTTGTTAAACTTTTCAAAGTACATTTTTCTACATCCTTAGGGGAGAATGAGGATACTTGATCCCTGGGGATACTTGATTCCTTAGCTATATCTCGAAACTGGAATGTCTTTCAAAGATCAAATGTTCTAGAAAAATGTGCCAAAATGAGCAAAATAACAATGCTTGTAGTTTAAAAAATGTTAACAAAATAATTGTTTGAGTAATTGAACTTTATTTTAAAAATTTCACAAAATGTAACTTGAAGATCTTTTTTCATCACTTTAAAATGTTCCTTACATTGGAAAATCATGAAAAAAATATTTGTTCCAATGTATCAATCGTTCGAGCGTAAAATGAACTTCATAATGCCATATTTTCAAAGTAATGGAAAACTCTCAACTTTTTTTAGGAAAAGTTTTCTAAAATGTTGATTATGGGTATAATTGATCCCCTAGACTTGGGTACAATTGATCCCCCTTCCAAACGGCATATTCTTCTTCTGAATTGATGGTTATGATTGCTGATTACGAAATTACTAATATTTATCCAAAAACTAATATTTATCAAACAATTGTCTGAAGAATAGAGCAAAAATAATTAATTTTCTCTTAATTATAAAAAAATAGCGCCTTTAAGTATGCAATGTTATTAGCGTTGAGACAAAGTTATAGAATTTTCTTCTAATGTCTGCTAAATTGTGAAATGAGAACAAACTATTCTAGTCAATTAACATTCTATCTTGGGGTTTTGTTTGATTTTTATACAAGGATTAGGGCTTCCTGAATAAAAGATCAAGTCTTCTTCAATAGGGGATCAAGTCTCCCCTAACTTCAGAAAAATCGCAATTTTTTTACTCCCACGAAAATGCTTTTAGTTCATCAACGGGTTCAAGTATCGTTCTAATTTTGGGAGCATAGAAACTTGAAGTTACAAGCTGTCAGAAAACGTCAAAGACGGCGAGTTGCTAAATTTTTCCAAAAAGATATGGTGAAAATAAGAAAAGGGGATCAAGTATCCCCACTCTCCCCTATAGGTAAAACGCCTTCAGTTAGGCAATGAAATTTTATTTTTTGATTGATATCGCAGCAAACATCTATCTATCTATCTAAGGGTCCAGCGCCGATTGACCGGCGCATAGGGCTGAGATAAAAGATCTCCACTGCTGGCGATCCGGAGCCAGCGTCTTCACTTGCTGCAAGCCAAGGTTCTCGTCAACTATGCGGATTTCAGCGGCTAGACTTCGCCGCCACGAGCTTTTGGGCCTGCCTCTTCTTCGATGCCCATCTGGATTCCAGTCAAGCGCCTCTCTGCAAATCTCGTTTTCATCTCTTCGCAGCGTGTGCCCAATCCATCTCCACTTACGTTCCCGAATCTCGATTTCTAGCGCCTTTTGATGACACCGGCGATGAAGTTCAACGTTTGAGATCCAGTTGCCAGGCCACCAAGCGCGGATGATGTTCCGCAGGCAGCGATTTACAAAAACTTGCAGTTTTCGCGTCGTCACCGCATATGTGCACCAAGTTTCACACCCGAACAGTAATACGGATTTGACGTTTGAGTTGAAGATTCGGATCTTAGTTCGTAGAGAGATCTGGCGTGACCGCCAGATGTTTCGGAGACTCGCAAACGCAAATCGGGCTTTTCTGATCCGGGTTTCGATGTCCTTCTTGGTACCACCATCAGGCGTAATCTGGCTACCAAGATACTGGAAGCACTCCACTGTCTCAACCTGTTGTCCAGCTACCACGAAATTGGAACGATTTTCTGTATTGATTTCCATCGACTTGGTCTTTCCGACATTGATTTTGAGACCTGCTGCCTTGGAGCTTTCGGTGAGGTCGTCGAGTTTGCTCTGCATGTCTTGTTGTGTTTGGGCGAGCAAAACAATATCGTCTGCCAGGTCAAGGTCGTTCAGTTGCTCCATGGTTGAAGGATTCCACGGCAATCCTCGGTTTGGTCTACAGTCAATCGATCCAGTCAAGATCTCATCCATTACGATGAGAAAAAGCAGCGGTGACAAAATACATCCTTGTCTCACTCCAGCAGTTACGGGATTGGTTCGGACAAGACACCGTCGTGCAAGACCTTGCACGAAAATGCCTCGTACTGTGCTTCGATGAGATGGACTAGTTTCTCTGGGACCCCTCGTCGTCTAAGAGCAGCCCAGATGTTTTCGTGGTTCAGTCGGTCAAATGCTTTTTCGAAATCAACGAACACCAGCAGAAGAGAGTCCTGAAATTCGACAGCAAACTTGGCGGTGGATATCTTTTTCGAGTCGAATATTGGTAAACCTTTTTAACTCAAACAAGGACGAAATTTGTTATAATTATGCATGCATATCGTTAGCATGCATGCATATCGGTCAGCAAATAAAAAGAATGACATTTTTTTTTTAAATTCGGGTTTTCTCAAAAGCTAACAGCATTCTAAATTTGAGCGTAAAACACGTGGTCTTGCGCGCATTTTGCCCCAATTTCGATATCATTGTTTTTAGTTTAAATTTTTAGGATGTAAGTAAAATACAATAAAATATTTATAGTCCTCCGAAAGTGCATACGAGTGGAAAACGATGAGCTATAGTTTCATCAGATTGCGCAAGCTGTTTTACTATAAAACCTTATATGTTGCCCATTAAAAATAACAAGTTTCCATTAAACCCTTTGTTTCTAATAACTGAAATCGTTTTTTGAACTTTCCAACTAATAAATGATGAAAAAGCTTATTTGCTATAATGAAAATTAAGAAAAACATCATTCGAAGCCATAGGTTAGAGTATTTTTGAGAAAGAATGTTTTGCATATGCCGAGTGTTGCACTAGTGTTGCACTGGTGCATCACTAGGTGCTGTCAAACTGTTTGTTTATTCGGACGGTGTTGCACTGGTTTTGACCTGGTGTTGTACTGCCATCGGGCGGTAGTGCCCCGAAAATTTTGTCAGTGTTGCGAGAGAGCGTGTGAGTGAGGGAGGTTGCAATTCACTGGCGACGATTTGTGTTTGTTTTTATCGGGTACGGTGGAACACTGAACAAGGGGAGAAAATAAATACCTTATAAGAACCAAATTGAAAGTTTAAGATGATTCAGTGATCAGATTTCAAAAAACCTAAAGAAAAAATATGATAAAAACAGCCAGCCAGCCAGCCAGCTCTTCCTGGAGTGGTCTCCAGGGAGTCAGTCTTCTTAAAGTTCTGAAGGACATACTGAACCGACGATCGTGGCTGTTTTACTATACCTGCAATTTCGGACAAGCTTTTACTGTCATACTTCAGGTCAGAAATCAGTTTCCGGATGTAAACGGGTATTTTTTGTGAGGAGCAGACATCTTGTTAATTTTTGTGGATTTAATTAAAGGGAAAATGTCTGCTTTTCACAAAAAATACCCGTTGACATCCGGAAACACTAAAATCTACTGATTTATGCTAGATAAAATTCATTTTATCGTATTTATCGCATAGACCACTGGAAATTGTCTTTGCTGAGCTGAGATTCAACTTACGTTTCTGCGTTTGACAGACTGGCATATAACTGTTTACTTGACTAATATTTGACAAAGGCCTCAATGTACGGACAATTTTTTGACGTTGTTTTTGGGACTTTCTATACAAAATGAATTGGATTATTTTTTAAGGTTTAATTCATAAACATTTTTAATACTGATCTACAGAAAGGACTAGTTTCTGCAGCGAATGATGTATTTGTAGTATTTTTATTGACTGAAAAAGTTCACTTTTTGATTGTTTGGATTTCAAGGTACGTGCTGTACGGACAATTTTTTGATACAGTGTACGTCAGAATGACTCTTGCCTATTAGTTTTAAATGATAAAGACATTCTTAGTGTCCTGTTATAAGTTCTGTAAATGTTTTTAGGTCTTTTCAGATAATGCTAGAATCTTTTTCGATTTGTAAAAATTTGGAACAATCAAACGCTTTGATTGTCTTGTTCCTAAAATGTTCTTCCAGTTTGTTTCAACCATTCGTTTTTCAATATTTTTTTTTGAAAAGTGCTGCTTGACTATCTGAAAAAAAAATCTATATTTACATACCTGTAGTTTCTTTCCGAACATTTTTTTTTCCTTGTAGGGGAGAGCCCACTGCGACCAGTAATTGATCTATTGATTTCCGAACATAGGTTTGAACATATGAGAATGGCGAAAATTTCGGCTTGAAAAACTGTCAGAAATATTTGCACCTGGACCTGCGCCAGCTGCATTACCCATTTTTGATCCATCAGTATAGAATAAATGGGATCCAGCTCGCAATTCGGCACCACCTGAGTGCCATGTACTACGATAAGGTTCTAAAACACTAAATGAATGATTGAAGATTGGTTTAACTAATGTCCAATCCTGATTGCGGCAAATGATTGGATTTATTTTGTATTTGTCGAGAATTTTTGAGTGTCCTCTGTTGGCTCCCTCAATCAGTAGTTTGTTGTTTTCTAGCATTAGAACTTGTTTTTTTTGCTTCAAGTTGTACGCGTAGTCAACCTGAGGGGAGGGAGGGGGGGCTTATGGAAATATCCACGCTTGTCCACGGAAGGGGACTTTCATTTTTCTGTCCACGTGGTATCTGGACGGCCTCTAACAAGTTTTACGCACATTTTAATCAACTTTCTGTTCAGAGGTGCCAGGGCGTTTTGTCAGAAATCAGGAAACCGTCAAAAAAAAGTTCAGAATTCATCAGGACACTACACAATTGCTGAAAATAACATGCAGTTCTGCTTAGATTGCTTAACAAAGGCGAAAAGCAGGTGCTGAAGACGCCTCGAATTATGCTTCTGAATAAACTGAAAAAAAATTAAAAAATGTGTTTGATGCTCATATTAAACGGGATTGTTTGATGTTCTCATCATTCAACAATAAATTTAGTTATAAATTAGATATTTTTTAAAGATCAGGACAAATCAGGACATTTTAAGTGCTATTTTTTTTTAAATCAGGTCAATTAAAGCGTTTTTGAAAAATCAGGACGGCCTCTCGAAAATCAGGGCAAATCCTGAAAAATCAGGACACCTGCGCTCCAGCTTCTGTATCTAAGAATATAAGTCATTTTTTGTGAACTTTTCACCTAATAATGATGAAAAAGCTTATTTGCTGCAATAAAAATGAAGAAAATCAGGACATTTTAAGTGCCACATTTTTTAAAAATCAGGTCAATTAAAGCGTTTTTGAAAAATCAGGACGACCCTCTCGAAAATCAGGGCAAATCCTGAAAAATCAGGACACCTGCGCTCCTGCTTCTGTATCTAAGAATATAAATCATTTTTTGTGAACTTTTCACCTAATAATGATGAAAAAGCTTATTTGCTGCAATTAAAATGAAGGAAAACATCATTCGAAGCCACAGGTTAGTGAATTTTTGAAAAAGAATGGCATGGACCTTTTTATCCCGCTGGTGCGTCTTGTACAGTTTTCCCCTAAGTATAAAAAAAGAGAATTCTAAAAGTTTGTCTACTATTCTAAAGTCATTGCATACTTTAAGGCGCGATTTTCTTGTTTTTAGATAAATACAGCATGTTTTAAACTGATAATTACTCGACGAACATTAGTTATTGGACAGATATTAGTAATATCATGATAACCAATGATCACGATCCATTCAGAAGAAAAAAATATGTTTTAGGACTCTAGGGTAGGGTTACCAGATCCCACAACACCAAAAAGAGTACATTGATATCATTTACCCAAAAAGTCAGGAGAAACGATATAACTCCAATTTTTTTAGCTCCCAGCCATCAAGATAACAAGATCCATTTAATTATCAAGCTTTGCGCCCGGAAGGTATGCAAAACATAAGGAAAAGGATGTACAACATATTTCGTATTATCTGAGGAGGCCCCGACTACCTTGAATAAGCGGGGTTCTACTGTAATTAGAAACCGAGTTATTTCAATTCAATCTAATTCTGCCAATTTGTTGAGATTATGCAACGGTTGGTTATTCGAAAAGATAGTATGGTAAAATACCTTGATTTCGACAGTTTTTGCTTGTTTTTTTTCAAAAAAAACCATGCAAATAAACTATTTGACTAAAGTTTTTCATTTCAAATATGATTGGTTGTATGAATCAGACTTTTTTCTTTATTCTCTACATTTTTTATTGATCAAAAGTTTCAAAACAGCGTTTTATTATCCTTTTACTGAAACCTCTCGATGATCTTGTTTTCGACATTCAATTTTAGTTTTCGACACAAAAAGTTTTAGGTTTCGACAAGCATATTTCCACCTCCTTTGTTAGCTCAGCAATATAAATATTTGCGTATTGGAATTGCTTGTCTACTTCACGGCGTTTTTTACACCATGGAAACAGTATAAACATACCCAAGAAGATGGGTGTCGAAAAATAGATTATTAGGTGAATTTTCAGCGCTAGTTTTCGACAGCTCAGAAAACAGTTGAAATTTCATTAAATGTTAGCAAAAATATATAACAAATTACCGAAAAGATTAATTTCAGAACTTTATCTATCCATTGATTCCTTTTATGTTGCTTTTAATCAAATTAAAGGAGTTTTTTTTTTCGTGATTCAAAATCATTCTTATTTGGTCGATAGCATTTAATTACACAGGTGATTTAGAATGTTACTTTTAAATTATTGATTTACTACTATTCAATAACTTATTTAGAAGAATTTTTATATTCAACGTGTACTAAAGTGGGAGAGCAAAAATAGAAAAATATGAACATAGGTAGCTTGAGCCACCAAACAGAAAGATAAGCCTTTCATTAAAATTTTGTCGAAAACTAGCTTCTGTCGAAATCTAGAGTATCTACCCTAGTATTTAGATGTTGCTGATGCTGAGAAACCATAAAAAACGTTATAAAATAATCCAATTTTTTTAATTGACGCGTACATTTCCTTTACAATCATTATTTGAGATTTGTGCACATTGAAGCATATTACCTATATTGATTACTGTATGCATACTCAAAGGCGCTTATATTATGACTAAATATGCATGTTAATGAAAAGATGTTGAAGTAATTTGTTGTAAGCGGTTATTCCTTCGTTGTTTTTGCATAAAATGTGATACAACCTTATAAAATAGAAGATATAGATAGATTGTTCTGATCAAATGTCTTTCAACAAAAAAAGAGTTCATTTGGTGAAAGTTCACAAAAAGAAGAGTACACCCATTTCTCGATCGTAAAAGAGTACATGTACTCTTAAAAGAGTACGTATGGTAACCCTACTCTAGGGATCAATTAGGGATTATTAAACTTCTTCACAAAATACAAAGAGTATACTATTGTTTTAAAAATATGGCATTATGAAATTCATATTAAACTCTAACGTTTGACATAAGTGGAATAAATATTTTTATGATAATTTTTCATGCGAGAAACATTTTTAAGTGATTAAAATAGATCTTCAAATCACTTTTTTGTTAAATTTTTCAAACAAAGTGCAATAACTTGAAGAATAAAATTCTTCAAATTTGATGAGACAACAGAATTATTCTATTAGGCACATTTTTCATAAACATTTGATATTTGTAAGACATTCCGGTTTCGAGATATAGCGAAGAAATCAAGTATCCCCAGGAATCAAGTATCCTCATTCTCCCTTATACCATATGCATTTTTCGAAAACGAAAAATACTTGCATTTTAAAAATAAAAATAGTCCTGTAGAAAAATTTGCGGAAAAAATAATCATTTAAAGTTCAAAAACCATTTGACCGCCGCCCGGTACGTTTAATGTTAATATGCAAAAATTTATTCTTCCATAATTCATGAATCAACCAAACATCGGAAAACATATGGTAGCTCAAAGTCATTTTTTGTAGCAGTCTTATATTCATATCATAACCTTTTCAACAGGTGATTTACGGATGTTGATGGAAAACTCAGTTCTTTGCTAAATATCGAGCTACGAGTTTATGCGTGCACTGAAAAATTTAATGAAGGTTGGCTTTTGAAGCCTCTGGCTATTTCAAAATGTTGTTTAAACACCTTATGTGATTTTAAAAGATTATTTTTCGAATTTTTAATTGAATTTAGGGTTGGCTGTTTAAATTCCGTTTTTGAGTAAAAATTGTGGAATGAAATTAATATTATCTCAATGGAATTCAGAGATAATTTTGAATGTCAACAATTTGTATGACAGAAATGACTTTTGACCAAAGTGTTATTTTTTTTTTCAATTTATAAAATTACAGAATCATTTGTGGACGATCGTTTCGTGGATTTAATTCCAATTGAAAAGCTTTGTTCGAGTAAAAGCCTAGTTGTAGTTATTTCGAACATGACTCTGTTACCTAACTGATGGACTAGCACAGGGCAGAGACACGTTGGATTGCACGGAATCAGAAGACCGTTCCCACTGGAGGAACGAAAACGGACGATGGGGACGAGAGATGGACAGGATGTGGGAATGAAAACATGCTTCCGTAAGCGGGGAAAATTGTTCGGGAAAAATGGAAAACTATTTGCCAGTTCATTATCGTCGGAAAAGTTTCGGGCCCTGTGCTATGTTTGGGAGGAAAAAGCTAGACTTAAGTTGTGGTGCCCTCTATTTAATAGTTCTTGCTATGCAAAATCGTTTCTTTGGAATGATTTTCATTCTTATGAATGGATACGTGTATTTTTTTAAAAGTTTTCCTAATGAGGTCTACACATTGTAATTATTAAGTTGGATTACCACGTCATATTTCTTAACCCTTCGAAAACCTCCCGAAAACATTTTAATCTTGATCATAAGTATTCGATAATCTCTACAAATTCATAAGAATCGACGAAAGTTTTACTGATTACAAGTTATCGCCATACTGTGAAACATAAAAAGCGGCCTGTGGTAAAGCAGCAAATGTAAAAGATCAAAATTCCTCAGATGTTTCACCTACCAAAATTCGGCGTTCAATCAACTCAACAGTCAGTTATTGAGATAATAAGAATTCCGTAATCACTCCACAGGCGGCGCTTCTAGTTTTCGTTTTCATAGTGTCGATAGGCACATTTTTCGCCTTCCCTCCTCTCGTCAGATCGCTCCGGGCAGCATGAAATATTCAATTCAAACATTCCTTTTCGCACGATTTACGATTCCGAAATCGAAGCTCTGCCTGGCCTGGCCCACCATCATCCAGTCATCCGTCCAGAGGAGTTGAGCAGCCGATAACGTGAATTACATTTTAAAGCTACGGTAGCCAATCGGATAATATCAACGATTTGATTCATTCCAGTGGCTTGCGAGTAATCCTTCTCTCAATATCCTCTTCCAATCCAATCCAATCCAATCCATTCCGATCCAATCGTACCTGGCTGGCTGGCTGGCTGCCTGGTTCCTCTGGCCGAGATCGACGGGCTGGCGATTTCGATTTTGGGCTCTGTGTCTTGCGCGATTTATTGCTTTTAGAATGGCTTCGCCAGTGAGTTCGTTCCATGTACTTTTTAATTAATTTCCCCCGCGCTCGAAGCCAATCTCCGGATCTCCGCGCCATGGAAATCCGTCATGAACCCTCGCGCGCGCGGATCTTATGTTTCAAACTGTCCAACTGATTCCGGCGGAAAACAACCAAACCACGCCACGCCATCAGCACCGTCAGCAGCCAAATGGAATTTAATTTCACTCCACATTCCGCCCTTCGTTCTAGTGAAAACAACATGAAAGGAAATTACACCTCGTAAGTAAACGAGATGGTGAAAAGAAGATGTGTTTTTCTTTACTAACTTAGAGGAGGGAAAACGTTACAAAACGCGCCAGTTAAGCTAGATCGTTGTTTGCAGCGATATCAAGCATTTGAGAACAACATTAAACGTGAACGACCCACCAAATTGATTACATTGAACTTATTAAAAAAAAAAAAAGAAATTCAAAATGTATGAAGAAGCAAATATTTGAGTTAAGTTTTTTACTTAATAACTGCAATGATTTTACAATTGATTTAAAAATTACAATTTTTTTTTTATTATTATGTTATATTTTTCTGAATAGTGATTCGGAAATATCGTGTTGTTTTTATTAATACTGCAATTCACTCCTAATTGTTAATTGCCGACGAAGAATTTTATTCCTAAATCTAAATTTTATTCTGAAATAAACGCTAGTTTTAAAGATACGGTGTGCGGAAATTTTAAATTGATCAGTTTTTGATAAAATCGATCTTTGGTAACTGATAAACTAATAAACCTACATAAAAACAGAAAGTTGATAATAAATCAATTTGCTATTCTTCATTAAATCAAGGATTAAAATCTTGTCGATTTAAATTCTGTTTCAGAGATACGACGCTTTAAAAAATCTACAATCCTACAATTCTACAAAATATGCATAGATTAGGTTACAATTTCCTAGAAAATTATTTAAAAAAGCCTGTTTGAAATTAAATATGTAAATTCATGGTTGAAGACTGCGAAATTATTTGACTTATCGTTATAAAAATATGAAAGAGTCAATTTAGTTTAAATCTTGTTTCATATTCAGTCAAAATTCCCGTTTTCGATAGATTTGGAAAAAAAATAACGAGAAAAAAAATTCAATCACTTTTTTCTGAACAAAATTTATCACAGTTTTCGGAAAAGTTTATACTTGAGTTAAAAACTGTATTTTGAAAATATTTGTGATGTTTTACAGTTTTGTGCACAAATATGTTGTATAAATTTATACGTGCCACCTATTTTGAAAAAAATATCAGAGAATTGAGAGCTAGTGGAAAAAGGAGTATTTTTAATCAGCGTCAAAAAAATTTTCAAATTAGTTCTTATAATGTATTGCCTAGTTAAAATAAAAAATCATGAAAAGATGCAATAATTTCTGACAGTGCAAAGCAAGAAAAAACACATTTTTTGGACGTGCATAAAATTTAAGAGCTCATTTTGACTGATTTGGGAATGCTGATTTCAAATATGCATTTAATTTCATTATTACAGCTCGCTCGCTCAGGCTAATTATTGAAAATAGTTAAAAATCATTTGATAAACTTGTGCCCTTTTTTTCTAAAAACTGTAGAATGTAGCAAAAAAATATAGGGGAGAGTGGGGATACTTGATCCCTTTTTCTTATTTTCACCATATCTTTTTGGAATAATTTAGCAACTCGCCGTCTTTGACATTTTATGACAGCTTGTAACTTCAAGTTTCTATGCTCCAAAAATTAAAACGATACTTGAACCCGTTGTAGAATTAGAACCATTTTTGTGGGAGTAAAAAAATTGCGATTTTTCTGAAGTTAGGGGAGACTTGATCCCCTATTGAAGGAGACTTGATCTTTTATTCAGGAAGCCCTAATCCTTGCATAAAAATTATACAAAACCCCAAGATAGAATGTTAATTGACTATTTTGGTCATGTTTGTTCTCATTTCACAATTTATAGCAGACATAAGAAGAAAATTCTATAACTTTGTCTCAACGCTAAAAACATTGTATACTAAAGGCGCTATTTTTTATAATTAAGAGAAAATTAATTATTTTTGCTCTTTTCTTCAGACAATTGTTCGATAAATATTAGTTTTTGGATAAATATTAGTAATTTCGTAATCAACAATCATAACGATCAATTCAGAAGAAGAATATGCCGTTTGGAAGGGGGGTCAATTGTAACCAACTCTAGGGGATCAATTATACCCATAATCAACATTTTAGAAAACTTTTTCTGGAGAAAGTTGAGAGTTTTCCATTGCTTTGAAAATATGGCATTATGAAGTTCATTTTACGCTCGAACGATTGATACATTGGAACAAATATTTTTTTCATGATTTTATCATGTAAGGAACATTTTAAAGTGATGAAAAAAGATCTTCAAGTTACATTTTGTGAAATTTTTCAAACAAAGTTCAATTACTCAAACAATTATTTTGTTTAAATTTTTTAAACTACAAGCATTGTTATTTTGCTCATTTTGGCACATTTTTCTAGAACATTTGATCTTTGTAAGACATTCCAGTTTCGAGATATAGCTAAGGAATCAAGTATCACCAGGGATCAAGTATCCTCATTCTCCCCTACTCAAAAGATAGACAATGTTGCTGCATACATTAAGGGGCAAAATTATTAACATTTCTCAATACCGTCAAACGGGGCATCATGCAACAGCGGGGTTCGATGCAACATTTATATAACACTACATTGAATCAATTTTTAATTTAATGTATTGCAATAAAGTTATCTTTTAATGATAACAAAATGATGATGACATAATTTCTCGCATCTTAAGCTAGTTGTCTTATGTTTTTTATTTTTATGTAAAATTTGAAAAATCGAGCAATAAATGTACAAATTTTAACATGTTTTGAAGTCGAAAAAAACTTTACCTAGTATGACGGATCGGCTTGATAAAATTGCCTACAAACTTTTTACAGGTTTCCTCATGTTATACCAACAATGTTGGTGTAAAAATATTTTTCGAACAATCACCCAATTTTTTTAAATGAATATTTTTAAAATTCAGTTAGGTGTCTGGGGTTAAATGCAACAAAATGCAAATCAAAGAAATACCTTGTAAATCTCGTTTCCATGAGTTGGAATATGAATGTTTTGCATCACGCGTTTGTAAAAATTTAAATTTCATTCATCCAAACATTTATTTTTATGATTTCAGCTTGTAAAATTTTTCGTAGTATTATTTAGCCCCTTAATGTATGCAGCATCCTTATTTTCAGAAAAAATGTGAAAATTTGTTTTTACAGACCCGAAAACTACTGCAATTGGTGTTGTCATGCGTGATGGTCTTTAAGGCATCGCAAATATATTAAAAACTATGAATTTTCGTACGTGTTCATAATATTTTTCATTAAAAACAAAGTTTGTTGCAAGTTACCCCATTTTCTAAGGAGGGTGAAAATCGCATGTTTTTAGAAAATTAAAAATAACTGAAGAAACCAATAATTTTTTTAACTACGCCAATTTGATGCCCCAGCATCCTTAAAACTTTTGATGCATAAAGGATACGATTAACTGTGAACATAAGTTTTTTAGAAGTCATTGAAGTTGAAAATTGTTGCATGTTGCCCCAGTTGACGGTACTTGTTTTGCCTCAAAACAAATGAAATTTTAGCATCATGCAATTCCCTAGGTCCAGGAAGATTTGGTCTTCCTGCATTCAGAACATTTGTCTGATTTTGCATATCAACGCTAATTTTAAAGATACGGGGTTTGAAAATTTTAAATTTGTTAGTTTTGGGTGAAATCGATCTTTGATACCGTCAACTGGGGCAACGTGCAACTGGAGCAATTTTCAACTTCAATGGCTTCTTAAATCTTAATGCTTACAAATAATCATACCTTTTGTACATCAAAAGTTTTAAGGTTGATGGGACACCAAATTGACGTAGTCAGAAAAAATTTTGGTTTTACCAGTTATTTTAAAATTTTCAAAAACATGCGATTTCCACCCTACAAAGAAAAAGTGGTAAGTTGCAACAAACTCTGTAATTAATGAATAATAAATGAAAACGTTAGAAAATTTATAGTTTTTGATACATTTTTGATGTCATAACGCATAATGCACCAATTGTAGTAATTTTTGGTTTTGTTCGATTAAAAATTACACATTTTTCTGTCAAAATTGTTTTTAAGAAAAAAGTGTCAACCTGCTGCATACATTTAGGGGTAAAAAATTCTACAAAATATTATATTATCTAAAATCATGAAAATAAATCTTAGGATGGATGAAATTTTAATGTTAACAAACGCATAATGCAAAATAATCATATCCCAGCATATGGAAATGCGATTTATGAGCTTTAGTTCTGATTTGAATTTTGCTGCATTTTGCCCCATACAGCTAACTGAATTATAAAAAATGTTTATTTAAAAAATTTGGAGATTGTCCGAAAAATATTTATACACCAACAGTATTGGTATAGGATAATGAAAGCAATATGAAGTTTGTAGGTGATATCATTAAGCCAATCCGCCATACTAGGTGTAGTTTTTTACAACATCGAAAAATGTAAAAATTTGTACATCTATTCCTCGATTTTTTCAATTTTTTATAAGAGTCAAAAACTTTAAAAAACTCTTTCACGATGATGAAAACTATATCATCATCAATTTACTATCATTCAATGATAACTTTATTACAGTATATTGAAATAAAAATTGAATGAGTGTCGTGGTATACAAATGTTGCATCTAACCCTGCTTTTGCATGATGCCCCGTTTGACGGTAACTCAATTTGCTATCCTTTATTCAATCAAGGATTCAGATCTTTTCGATATAATTCTTTTTCTTAGCTTAAAAAAATATTTGTGATATTCTGCAGTATTGTGCACAAATTTGTTCAATAAATCTGTACATACCTATCTTATATATACTTATCGAAGTTATAGAAAAATTAGTTTCATACAGTTTTTTGTTATGAATAAAAATAATAAATATGCAGCCTTAAATGTAACAAAGATGCTGGATTGATTTTTTTTAATAAAAAAAAGCTAGCCGATGTTGATTAAAAACAATGAAATAAAAATTTGCTTTAAAATATTTTGATTGATAAATAAAATATTTTCAATCAATATGGTTTTTTTTTGTAGAACAAAAGTTGTTTGTAATCATAAAATGCAACATCTGTGAATATATCAGCGAAAACAAATTTGGATTCAAGAGGGTTAATTTTCTAAATCATTGTATCTCTGCGACTAGAAAATTTCGGCAAACTATGAATCCTTGAAAAAAAAAATTAAAAATAATAAAAAGATTTAAAATCAGTTTAGAATTTTTATGTACCGTAAAACGGGGTAACTTTGATTACCGGGGTAACTTTGACCATCAATAATTTCTTACACATTATCATCAATAACTTAGTCTATAGTTAGAATTTTTGAAAACTGATTTCTACGTTTGGAAGCCTATTAATTGAGTATCAAATAGACTGAATTAGGTTTGTATTTGAAATTATTTTCTGTTAGTAAATATGTAATTTAAAATTTTAAAATATCCATTTTTTTCCAAGGCTCGCAAACAAACAGCTCTCCTGATGATACAAAAAAGTATTTAGAAGCAAACGAGTGATTGAATGTGAAAGAACAACTTTTATTCTTTGTATATGTGTACAGTTATAGTGCTATTTTTATATTCATTTAATTATAAATTTTTGATATTTATAAAGTAAGGACATTTTCCATGAGTAAACCCATATTTGACCAATGGATAGGAATCCTATCAAATGATTAAATTTGAAGAAAAAAATAAAAATGAAAATAATGGTAGGGCCTAGGGGAATGCGTGAAGGTAAAATTTCATTTGTATTTTGAAGCTTAAACTATTTAGCAATTATTATAATTTTTGCCCCTAAATGTATGCAGCATCATTGTTTTTTTTTCGATTATAATTTTTTTTAAAGAAAACGTTGAAAAGCAAGGTAGAATTGATAAATTAGAATTTTTAAACAATTATGAAGGTGTTTTGTTTCCTTTATGATCAAGAAAAACTCGTTAAAACCGTCAAAATTGACGCTGATCAATGTAGCCCCAAAGCATCAATTCCTGAACAGCGACGAAATCGATTTTTAAATTAAATTTAAAGTGGTCTAACAAACTCCGGCAACCATGATTTACGTTTGTATGAGTACAGTACTGGTTTTAAAAATATGAAACATGCCACATTCCACTTAACAGAAAAAATAATTGAAATATATTGAAAAAAGTGATCAATATTACCCCGGATTACGGTACCAAATTTTACCAAATTTCAAAAGCTACATCTGAGAAAACCTTTAAAAAAATAGAAAAAGAGCAATTTTTCGTTAAAATTATCATTTTGGTAGTGTCAGAAATCTTTGGTCCATGTTTTTTCGATGTAAAATAGCTGTTGACAGTAAAGTCTACAACTCACACCAATTCTGAATTAATTTAACAATAAATGATCCGAAAACCGACAACAAATCGACAAATATGTTCAATACTTGCAACCGAAAAAAACTGGAACTGAAATTAAGTAAATTAGCCCATGTGGAATGCACTTTTATTTTTCGCATTTATAAAGTTTCCTTTACGATCGTTTATCGTTTATCGTACAACGAAAGTGGTATGTACTAAACTAAACTTCTGTAAATTTATGAGCGAACAAAAAATGGTTTTTTAATGTTAAACATTCAATAATGATTACAATGTTAAAAGATAGATAAGCAAGTTATATGACCAATTGAAGTCCTATGCTTCATGATGCGTCGGTTAGGTGTTTTTTTGATTTGCAGATATTATAACGATATCGAATTTTGAATACGGTGAATGCGCCTGCATCACTGTTTCGAGAAAAACGATTTCAAAATTTGTCAGCTCCATAAGCTTTCTGCGAAAATATAATTTTGTTTTCTTAATTTCTCGAAAATCAAATATCAATCAGAAAACTTTGTAGGTACTTTCAAAATGTAGATCTCCAAACGTTATTTTTGATCCAGCTGATAACTCCATTTGTTTACATTTGGCGCATTCGCCCTTTTCAAAATTCACTACCTATTTGTTTTTTTTTTCAATCCCTGCTAATCGTCCTTTTCAATACATGCGCTTATATTCGATGAAATGTTACTGCTGGATTCGAAATTGAGCTAACCAGATTCCCCTTTTTGTTCGGACTTGCCCGGATTTTTGACATAAAATTTGAGAAAAGTCTGGCCTGGTTACCAGGATTTCGTAAAAAAAGCCCTGATTTTGACCGGATTTATTCAGTTTATAAGCAAAATCAGACCAAAGACTCAAATTGAGGTCATAGTTTTTTCTAGTTTGGTGGCAAGTTTCGTCAAAATAGTCAGCATCAAGTGTCTGGATTAAAAATAAATTATTTAAAATCTGCTGATAAGTCGCGAATGCCATAAAGATGGTAAAACGACTGTAATCGAAACAAAAAAAAAAAAAAAATCTGCGGATAAGTTTCAATGAAAAAAAAAATTCAAGCGTTTTTCTTTATCATTTTTGTTGATAAATTCCTAGGTTTTGGCCAAATTAGCCCGGATTACGAGTTGAAAATTTTGATATCACATGCCCGGATTTTGCCAGGTTTTTTAGATAAAACTAGTTGACCCGGTAAACCTCGTTTTAACCGTTACTTAATTAATCGTTGGAAAATGTTTACAGCTCTTTAACTTCTTCGTGCTCGTCAATCAATTTTCATGAAAATCGTCTTCAAGTTGTTCGAGTTTTGTTCCGTTTCTAGTTGATTTAGTATAGGAGCCCCCCTTCCATAAAAAGTAATAATCTCGAAACTATTATACAAACCATCTCTGGCCCGAAAAATCCTCGAATACAAAATTTCACTTAATTCCGACCGACCATTCATACGTGATGGTGTTACAAAGAAAACGTCTTCATTTTTATATATAAGATGTGGAAAAAAAATGATTTTGTATGGGGACCTCTCTTCCATAAAATGTGAGATTCTTGAAACTATGATACAAACCATCTCTGACCAAAAAAAAATCCATCGGATATCAAATTTCACTTCATTCTACCGACCATTCATACGTGATGGTGTTACAAAGAAAACGCCTCGATTTTTATATATAAGATATTCCGGCACGGGGACGAGTTTGATGAATTTTGGCAACCATAGTCTAACTAAATCCCGGAGCAAAAATTGTCATAGAAATTAAGGATTATTTCTTTCTATATTTGCAGCGAAAGCTGAAAACCATAATTTTCTGGGATCAACTAGAAAGTACATTTTCCTCCGTTCAAGACGTCGCACTAAATTATTTTGCAAATAAGCGCCTTTGAGTATGCAATTACCCGCTTGCTAGTACACATTATATTCAGTTTAATGAAATTAATTTGCGGCTTTATCGGTGAGGGTTAAAGAGTTGAAACGAAAGACGGATAGAATATCAGAAGAAAATTCTAAGGTGGTGAAAAGAGCGAAGAAGTAGTACCCAATAGAGAAGGCACTACGTTTTTCGATACAGTTAATTATGGATGGTTCGACCGCCATGTGAATGCACATGTGTCGAACGGACAAAAAATTTAGCATGTGGTTGCTCTGTTAAGTCTTCTATTGTACGTTATCGTTCGATCGATGGCTAGGTAGATTTCTTATTTTCGTTTTGTGCGCAAGTTCCAACTGGATTGAGTTGTCGCCTACGGTAAAAAAAAAAAAAACAAATTTTTTGTCCGGTCGACACATGTGCATTCACATGGCGGTCGAACCATCCATGCTCTTCGCTCTTTTCACCACCTTAGAATTTTCTTCTGATATTCTATCCGTCTTTCATTTCAACTCTTTAACCCTCACCGATAAAGCCGCAAATTAATTTCATCAAACAAACTAACGGTGATTTCTCTTCTTGAAAATAATTATATTCAGTAGTATAGTAGACCTTTTTTTGAAAAAATATCTCAATGTATTCTTTTTGAAGTTGCAGCATATGGTAACCCTAGTATAGCTGAAGAATCAAGTATCCCCAGGGATCAACTATCCTCATTCTCCCCTATTGTTGATACAAGTAAATTCATGGTAGAAAATTTCAAATTTAAGTTCAAGTACTTATTTATTTTTCCAAAATTTCACATTTGGAGCCTAACTCAAAAACTGTTCTACTGAGAATTTCTCGAACATCATTTTCGGATTCAGAACCTGATTTTAAATTAAAAGTTTTGAGTTGGTCAATAAAGTTCACGATTTTTTTCAATTGTGTAACCCACTGCTATTAACCCACAACACTTGCATCTTTGACACAGCTTCAAATTAAGTGATTATCTGATTTTTAAGAAAAGAAAATATTATTTGTAGTCATTGTTTAGCGTATTTAAGGAAAAAATAGCGTGAGCCATTTTACCCCATTGGTGCATTTTATACACTTCTCCCCTACTTAAGAATAAAGAAACAACACCAGCAAGAGGGATCCTTTTATGCGATTTTTTTCCTTCCTAAGTCAAGTTTTATCCTCTAGCTCTAGACAGTCAAGTTTGCTATTTGCAAAGCAACAAATTTGAAGAATTTCCACAATGGCAATGCTTCAACGAAACCAATTAAACTTCGCAACGAAAAGGTGAAGAAGTTTCAAGATGGATGGCTGAGTTCTAATGCTTAAACTCACCACCACCACCACCCCCATCAGAGTGATGATTATCGGGGTGCGCGTCTCTTGAGAATCCTCGCCTCTAACCGTTCCCAAAGCTCCAGATTTCAGCGTAAAGCTTGAGGTTTTCGGTATCTAATTACCACCCATTCGAACCGGGGAAAAGTCAGTCGTTAAACTCGGTGTCAATAATCTCGAACATCAAAAGATGCAAAACAGAGCCAACAGAGTTGGGTAGTCTGTTTTTCCTCCAGCAGTTCTTCCCATCCGGATGGGACTTCACTTCCATTTTGTTACTCCTGCCAAGTCAGAGTGGAAGGAAACAGTGAACAATATACGAAATGCTGTCTTTCTTTTCGTCCATCGTCGATGTCGGAGAATGACGTTGGAGTTGGAATTTTCCTTTGATTGTGAAAGTTCAGTGTTCCAGCTGTGGATCGATACCCGCAGTTAATTCAAATATTCATTAATCATGCCTTTCCGTGGCAGAGTAAGTAAGCAGGTGGTCATTATTGGTATCGAACGTCTGGAAACGTTGAGTCGGCTTTCGAGATGTTTCTTTTTTTGTAAATCGCTGAGAATTCATGCGGGGTTGAACATTTATTTGGGAAGATTAGATTTCTCTCTACAAAAGTCATTCCAGCGTGTTTATGTCATTCGCGATTTTTTGTGTCATTCTGAATTGCGAAATGGCACTGAATTATATTCGAAGAATTGTATAATTAGTTTTTTTTTTCAAAAATACCCCTATGTGATTGGCTGCATACTACACAACCCCAACTAAAGCATTGTTCGAAGTATTTAAGAGAAATAAATGAACATTTTAAAGCTAGCTTCAAGCTCAGATTTTCAAGATTCCAAGACAGATGGCCTCTTTCATTGATGAAAGCACTTTTCGCTGTAATTACAAAATTAATTCCTGCTATTCGATGTAAATGTAAGCAGATGCTCAAGAGATAAAAACTAATGAGAATTCAAAACCTAATCTTTTTAAAGTACATGAACCATAGTTTATTATAGATGTGATTTGTCAGAAAATTATATCAGCAACATTCATTGTTTGGAATTTCAGATAAGCAAAACTTGGCGCAATGGTTTTTATCGTGGAATACGTTACAAAACTTGATAATCTCAATCGCTAGACAGAATGGTGGATATGGCGAATGAGAAAATAGGATTATAGAATGTTCTACTGGGTCATAATCTGAAAAAAAACTGTTGATTACTCTTACACGCAAAATAATCTTCACGTAGCGGTTACGTGAAAAAACTACATATTTTTATCCAAATGATTTTCACGAAAATTCAACGAAATGAATATGTAAACGTGCCCCTATAGGAATTGATGCTTGATGAAAATCATCTACAAATTACGTGAATTTCTAGTCAGTTCAACACGATGTGATGATAAAAGCTGTGTGAAATGTTAATCGATTTCAATTTGTCCCTTCCTGTTTTGTTGTTGTTTCTAATTATAAAAAGAATAACAAGAATTACTTAAAATTTGAATTTATTGTCAAGTAAAACAATACCACTATATTAGATTATCACTATCACAACATCATACACCGTCACTTTAATGAAAAAAATCTGGATTCCGGGTGATCCAACAACGCATCAGCTTTGTATTTAAAATCCTGTTAAAATTAAAAAAAAAGATTGATTCATTAAAATTTAATATCTTAATGATAGACAATTTACCTTGTCCGTAGCTTGTTCCTTTTGCCATAAATCAGAAGGAAATCCATCCCGGGAAGTCCCACCAAAGCATGAGTCTCACAGACCAAGAGTGCGGAATACAAAGCGCTAACACAAGTGATAGTGGTTGAAGCCGCGGAAATCCGCACCCTCAGCACCACGGTTACCGTCAGGGTGAAAAACCTTGACGAGATAGCGACGGATGTTGAGGTGCAGAATGCGTTGAAGGGTCTGTGCAGGTTGGCACTGACCAGATCTCGGTCAGGATGCGAGATGGCCCTCCCTGATCTGGGACACAGGTGGCATTCGTGAAGCTTCCGGTTGCGGCAGCAAACGCCGCACTCAAGTGTGGGCGGCTAAAGGTGGGTTGGTCTATCTGCCAGATAGCCATCCCCCAGCAACCGGAAAGGTACATCAGGTGCGTGAAACTTGGGCACAAGTCTTTCACGTGCAAGGGCATAGAAAGTGGTTTGTGTTGGTGGTGCGGTGAAGTCGGTCATCAGGCGGCTAGCTGCACCAAAGACGCAAAGTGTCTCCACTGCGGTGGAGGACACAGGGCTGGCAACCCTAGGTGCCCCGCCATTCAAAAGGCGTCGGCTGCACCTTCGCGGGGATAGAAGTGGTTCAGCTCAACCTCAACCACTGCCACTCAGCTCACCAGCTGTTGCGGCAGTTGGCGTTTGAGGAAAAGTTGGACCTGGCGTTAGTAGCAGACCCGTATCGCAGGACCACGGATGGCAGCAGTTGGGTAACCGATAAAGCCAAACTGGCCGCGATAGAGGTTACAGGAAGATACCCCATACAAGAGGTGGTTTCCGCTGGTGAGGAAGGCTTCGTTATAGCCAAGGTCAACGGGATCTTTGTCTGTAGCTGCTACCCCCCCCCGCGGTTGTCTCTGGAGAGATTCGGTGTCATGATGGACAAAACGTCGAAGGTCTCACGGGTCGGAGCCCCGTTGTCATAGGCGAGGACTTCAATGCGTGGGCCGTAGAATGGGGTAGTCGCCTTACAAACCCCAGGGGAAAACTTCTACTGGAAGCCCTGGCAAGGCTAGACGTTGCCCTGGGGAATATAGGCGACACGAGGACCTACCACAGGAATGGGAGCGAATCCATCATCGAAGTCACCTTCAACAGTCCGGGCTGGACGAGCGACATATGCAGAGAGCGAGGTCCCCGTCAGCGAGAGCGGAGCGGAGAGTACCCTACGCAATTGCGAGGTCTGCCCCCTGTAGGGCAATTAAGGCGAGTAAAAAGGCACGATTCAGGCAACTCTGCGAGGACGCCAACGACAACCCCTGGGGCGACGCTTACAGGATTGTCATGGCCAAAACGCGGAGCGGAGGAGCGCCACAGGAATCGTGTCGGATAAAACTGCGTGAGATCTTTAACGAGCTGTTCCCACAGCACGAGGAAGTGACATGGCCGAGGGTCCCATTCGACTGGGATACGAGCGAAGAGGAGCAGATCTCACTGGAGGAACTACGCGACATCGCTAAGTCTGGAACGCTTGCCGCCGGCCGTGGCCTAGAGGATAGCGTTCCAGTCTTCTAAGCCAGAGTCCATGAGATCGAATCCCGATCACGGCACACATAGTACTCTTTCTGTGGTCTGGCTGTTTTAGCATTTGTAAGATGCTAGCCATAATGTCCTTGAAAGATGTACGCCTTAGAGTTAAGTAAATTAGATCTCTTCAAAGAAACATTAAGTTTCACTGAGATCCTATATGTGTGTGTTCGTTTTTTTAAAAAAAAAAAAAAAAGTCCCTTCAGCTGAACAAAGCTTCGGGTCCGGATGGCATCCCTAATGTGGCAGTGAAGGCTGCGCTCATGGAACATCCCGAAATGTTCCGGTCTTCACTGCAACAGTATGTGGATGATAGGGTCTTCCCAGATGTGTGGAAGCGGCAGCGATTGGTGCTCCTGCCAAAACCGGGCAAGCCACCTGGTGAACCATCAGCGTATCGCCCGATATGTCTTCTGGACACTGGAGCAGCGCACTGCTGGCAAGGTTCTGGAAAAGGTGTTACAGAGTAGGATCCAGCTCTACACCGAAGGTGCGAGCGGCCTATCCAACAAACAGTTCGGTTTCCGGAAAGGTCGTAGCACGGTGGATGCCATTCGACTGGTCATCGAAAGGGCAGATGAAGCCAGGTTGAAAAAACGGAGAGGAGATCGGTTCTGCGCAGTGGTCACTCTCGACGTAAAGAACGTGTTTAACAGCGTCAGTTGGGCAGCGATTGCGTCGTCGCTCCTCAACATGAGGATTCTGGCATATATCTGTAGGATGGTGGAGTGTTACTGGAGTGGAGGTATAGCCTTCGTTGCAGGTCCGGGTGGGAATATGGCCAGAGGCCCCAGGTGGACTTTATGGCGTAGGGGTACTTAGTATCATGAGTCGTCCAATTGCACCCATGGACCCAGAGTAGCATACTGGGGCGACTCGGCCGCTCGCCGTGCCTTGGAATGCAATCCGTAAAAAGGATTTACCACCTGGGTGGTCAACTAATAAAAAAAAAAGCATGAGTCAACAAAGCTGGAAACAAACACAGACCCCGACTTTAATTAAATAAATCAATACACCTACCTTGGGTTTCGAAAGATGTCCAGTGTGGTCTACTTTTCGTCTTCCGATGCTGAATGCTTTTGAGTTGCCGCAAGCTGATTGAAAACAAGTCATTTTTCCAACAAGAATTTTTTACTGCACGCTTCAGAAAATTGCAAAAAAACGGATTTGAATCCATCGACTTCGACTTCACGTGGAATTCATTTTTCTATCATATGTAAGTCAAGTAATTACTACAAGGTTCACGTAGAATCGATGTGATGCCACAAAAGCTTAGTTTACGTGAAAAATCCCGTATATTTAATTTTTTTTTACTATTTTGTGTGTATAAATCAAAAAAAGGCTTCAGGTACTCGTTCACTTCAACAAAATGGATGTCAAGTTGTTTCATCAATAGGAATAAGAGGGTTCGAATAAATGTTTCCTGTTTATCGAATCAAACTGGAAGAACCCATTTTAGATAAGTAAATAAACAGTGTTTATTAAATACTGAGCATATTTAATCTAGGGGAAAACTGTTCAAAACGCACCAGTTAAGCATTTACGCTTTTAACGCCGCAGCCCGTGGCGAAGAGGATTGCCTTCAAGTCTTCTAAGCCAGCGGGTATGAGATCGAATCCCGGTCACGGCATATATAGTACAGTTTCTGTTGGTTGGTGGTTTTAGCATTTATAAGATGCTAGCCATCATATCCTCGAAAGATGCACGCTTAGAGTTAAGAAAAATGGAATCTCTTCGAGGAAACATCAAGTTTCATTGAGATCCTGTATGTGTTTTGTTGTTTCATTTGTTGTTTCTAAACGTACCGAAAGAATCGTTTTCTGAAATACAATTTTTGATATCCTTATAGGTAAAACGCCTTCAAGTAGGCAACGAAATTCAATTTCTAGGCTGATATCGCGCCAAATATGGCGGCAGATATTCTTTTCAAATCAAATATTGGTGCACCTTTTAAACTCGAAAAAACATTATGAATTATGTATTCTTATCGTAATTTGGGAGTCAGCAAATTAAAAGAATGACTTTTCGCTTTAATATTCGTTTTTTCCCTAAAGATAACAGCATTCTAAATTTGAGCGTAAAACACGTGGTCTGGCGAGCATTCTGCCTCATTTTTGATATGATTGTTTTTAGTTAAAATTTGTGAAAATTAAATGAAATATAAAAAAACTGTTTATAGTCATCCGAAGAAAAAAGAAAAGCTGAAATTTTCTCAGTCTGCGCAGTCTTGTTTACCTTAAATGTAAATCATGAAAAATTACAAGTTTCACGAAGATTCGATTTTCCTTTCTGTTTCTATGAATTAAAGTTGTTAAAATGGAATCAATACTGATGTTATGAAATCGTTTGGTACATCTTTGTACCTGAAAATAATCACATTTTCGTAGATGACGGAAAGAATTAAAGAAACATAAGCTATCAAAGAACGAAAGAACATAAGCCGTAAATATCATGAATTTTTCGAAAAAGATACAACGGCTCACCGACAGGACTTGAACCTGCAATCTCCGCTTCAGTACAACGGCGCGTTAGCCAATTCCACCACGGTGAACGTGATGAAACCGACGAACCCGAGCAATCGAACTCTGCCGACCAACTGCTGGACCTTCTATCGAAAACACAATGTATATCCCGCATGTGATCTTTCCCGCTATTGATATCTCTTGTTTCTCTAACCCCACCCATCGACTCGGGATTTAAGCCGAGCGAGCCTTACAACATCTGACCGTAAGTTGCGGCAAACCCGAAGCAATCGACCATGTGCTCGCTCGGCTTAAATCCCGAGTCGATGGGTGGGGTTAGAGAAACAAGAGATATCAATAGCGGGAAAGATCACATGCGGGATATACATTGTGTTTTCGATAGAAGGTCCAGCAGTTGATCGGCAGAGCTCGATTGCTCGGGTTCGCCGGTTTCATCACGTTCACCGTGGTGGAATTGGCTAAAGCGCCGTTGTACTGAAGCGGAGATTGCAGGTTCAAGTCCTGTCGGTGAGCCGTTGTATCTTTTTCGAAAAATTCATGATATTTACGGCTTATGTTCTTTCGTTCTTTGATAGCTTATGTTTCTTTAATTCTTTCCGTCATCTACGAAAATGAAATGGAATTTTCACCTAAGAAATGAAAAAGAAGCTTGTTTGCCGCAACAAAAATGAAGAAAAACATCATTCGTAGCCATAAGTTGGAGTATTTTTGATAAATAAGGACATAGACCATCTTACCCCGCGCCCGCTGCATAGTGGGGATTTTGGATTAAAAAATCCCTGTGTCGATCGCCTAAACTGTACTCAATTCTGAAAATCTATCATATTTTATGCAGAAAAACACGAGGAATCGAATAATCTACACCGCTACAAAATTGAAAAATATATAACATGCGCTACGGTGACGCTGGGACTCTAGCCTTTCCTGCAGTTTGCTGCTTCGATGCAATAAATATAAAAAAATGTTATTTTGTCGATGTTATTGGTCGATTGATCTGCTGCCTATAGAAATAAACCTAAAGCAAACCACTTCCATCTGTACCGTTGAGCCGTCAACACGTACGCCGGAGCATCGTATCGTTGCTGTGTACCTGCAGGAACATTTTACATTATTTATTTTTTCCTTACCTGTATTTCAATCAGCACTTTTCAGTGCTAAAATTATTTTCATTTTCTTTTATTCATATTTTCTCTTTTCTTTCCAGCATGGGGAAGTCATCGGCCGGGTCAAGGGCCGGAAGAAAACGGATTGCCGAACCTAATTCAGGTCCATCGCCCAAAAAAGTTGAAATTTCCAATTCATTCGATGTCCTTCATAACATCGGTGATGAGGAAATATTCATATTTAATTCTGATAAGAGTACTAAGAAACCTTCTTCTTCTTATACTCTTAAAAACGAAAAGATTCCACCAATAACGGTCACGATTCCTGACTTCAATGCCTTTCGAAAAGAAATCGTCACTTCCGTCAAGGATGTGAAGATTTCTTTTCAGATCGGTCGAAGGGGAACTGCTCGTATATTGGCGGAATCTTTTAATGATTTTCAAAAGGTTTTAAATTATTTGAATAATAAAAAACACCAATTTTTTACGTACGACACTAGAAGTGATCGTCCATTTACTTGTACTTCGTGGTCTCACTGGCGATCAGACACCGGATGAGATCACAGCTGAATTAAATTCTTTGTTAGGTTTTTCTCCAATTCAAGTAATTCAAATGAGGAAAAGAACCAACACGAATAATACCAGTAGTGTTGGTTTTGCTCCTGAACTTTATTTGATCCATTTTAAAAAGGATCAGGTTAATAATTTAAAAATTCTGGAAAAGGCTCGTCTTATGTTTCATTGTCGAATAAAATTTGAACCTTTTCGTAAATCTACTACCAATTTTTTACAAAATATTACGCAATGTCGTCGTTGTCAAGCTTTTTGTCACGGCACTAAAAATTGTAGAATGAATGCCAGATGCATGTTTTGCGGCTCATTCGATCATGAAAAATCTAAATGCCTTTTTGGTGGTGATAAGCCAAAAACAGAATTTTTTAAGTGTGCGAATTGCGCAGGTAATCATTCCTCGAATTCTCTAGACTGTCCCATCAGGGCAAAAATTATTGCTTCTAGGAAAAATCCCAAAGTTTCCAGAAAAGTTTCTTCTCCTCCTTCCTCTTTTTCGTCTTCACACGTCGGGCCGGCAAACAACCTGCCTGTTCGCGGTCAGCCTCGGTCTACATTGGAATCACGGCTGGGTAATACCCGAAGTGATTTTAATGTTACCTGTGCTGAATCTGCGCCTCAGACTCGTTGTTTATCGTTCTCAGAGGTGGTTGAAAATGGGTTTCCCTCTTCAGGTTTAACTAATAAAAATGGGAAAAAACCAAGTCTCAACGTTCATGCGAAGGCTTGGGAAAATCCCCGAAATTCAAATACTTGTTCTTCTCCTTCATTTTCTGATCCTAACAATTTTGTTGATTTGGGTGAGATTACTGAGGAAAAATTAAAATTTTTGCATCAAAATTTAATGGAAATGATGCAACTTATGTTGAAAGCAAATTCAATGTTTGAAGCTTTCCAAACTTCTTTTAATTATGCTAACAAAATTATTATGACTTTACGATTCCCTCATGGATCCAAATAGATGTTTAAATATTATGAATTGGAACGCTAGATCTTTGCTGGCTAACCAAGATGAATTCTTTTTATTTTTGAAAACTCAAAACATACATATTGCTGCCATCACTGAAACTTTTTTAAAGCCAGACAATAACTTGAAAAGCAATGCTTTCTTTAAAATTTTACGGAATGATCGACTTGATCGACAAGGTGGGGGTGTAGCTATTGTCATCAATAGTCGTCTCAAATTTAGACTTCTTCCTTCTTTCAATACAAAAGTCTTAGAAACAATTGGAATTGAATTAGAAACTTCTATGGGGAAAATTATAATTGTTGCCGCATATTTGCCTTTTCAATGTAGCGGTGAACAAAAAAAATTTTTTGAAGGGAGATTTACAAAAACTCACCAGAAATAAATCTAAATTTTTTATTTTTTTTTTTTTTCCTTTTTTCTCAATCGCATCTAAATTTTTTATTATTGGTGACTTTAATGCAAAACACCGATCTTGGAATAATATTTCATCAAATTCTAATGGGAATATTTTGTTTAATGATTGCTCTGCAGGTTATTATACTGTTGAATATCCTAATGGGCATACTTGTTTTTCTTCGATTAGAAATCCTTCCACGATTGATTTGGTTCTAACGGATTTAGGCGAGCATTGTAGTCAATTAGTTACTCATGCGGAACTCGATTCAGACCACCTTCCAATAACTTTCTCTTTATCCCAAAGTCCCATTGAAAACCCTTTAAAATCAACTTTTAATTTTCAAAAGGCTAACTGGGAGCGATATATGAATTTTATTGAACGTAATTTAGATGTAAACGTTCCACTGAATTCAATAGAAGATATTGATTTGGCTATAGAAAATTTGACAACTTCAATAGTCAATGCTAAAGCCGCTTCAATACCTAAAGTTAAACATAAATTCAATCAACCTTTAATTAATGATGATCTTCAGTTTTTGATACGACTGAAAAACATTCGTCGACGCCAATATCAACGTACTAGGGATCCTTATTTTAAATTTATTTATTGCGACCTTCAAAAAGAGATCAAACGTCGTTTAAATTTCATTCGTAATGAAAATTTTGCTAAAGCAGTAGAGGACATAAAACCCTACTCAAAGCCTTTTTGGAAATTAACTAAAATTCTGAAAAAGCCCCAGAAGCCAATTCCTACTTTGAAAGATGGGGATAAACTTCTTTTAACTAATTCAGAAAAAGCTCAAAAATTAGCCCAACAATTTGAGTCTGCTCATGATTTTAATTTAAACGTTGTAAGTCCAATTGATGCTCAAATTTCCCTTGAATTTGATGAAATTCTTTCTAAACAAAATGTATTTGAAAGTTCTTGTGAGACAAATATTGATGAACTTAAATTGATTTTCAAAAAATTTAAAAATATGAAAGCTCCGGGGGAAGATGGGATTTTCTATATTCTTATTAAAAAGTTGCCTGAAAGCACTTTAAATTTTTTAGTTAAAATCTTCAACAAATGTTTTCACTTGGCTTATTTTCCCAATAAATGGAAAAATGCCAAAGTAACTCCAATTTTGAAACCTGGAAAAAGTGCTTCAGAGCCTTCAAGTTATCGACCAATTAGTTTGCTTCCTTCTTTAAGTAAACTATTTGAGAGAGTTATTTTGAATAGAATGATGATTCACATTAATCAGAATTCTATTTTCCCTGATGAACAATTTGGTTTTCGTCATGGACACTCTACTACACATCAACTTTGGAGTGTAACTAATATGATTAACGCTAGCAAATCTGAAGGTTATTCAACTGGTGTTGCTCTTCTTGATATTGAAAAAGCTTTTGACAGTGTTTGGCACAAAGGTTTAGTAGCTAAATTAGCTCGATTTGATTTTCCTGTATATCTCACCAAAATTATTCAAAATTATTTGACTAGCCGAACCTTACAAGTAAGCTATCAAAATTCATGCTCTGAAAGGACTCCCATTAGAGCTGGGGTCCCTCAGGGCAGTATACTTGGGCCAATTTTATACAATATTTTTACTTCTGATCTTCCTGATGTACCAGAAGGAAAAGGTAGAAGATTATTTGCTGATGATACTTTGCTTTCAGCCAAAGGTCGAAATTTACGGGTGGTACGCAGTAGATTGCAACAAAATTTAAATTCCTTTTTGAATTACTTGAAAATGTGGAAAATTTCTCCTAACGCTTCCAAAACTCAACTTATTTTATTTCCCCATAAGCCAAGAGCAAATTTTTTAAAACCTAATGAAAATCATTCCATAACTTTTAATGGGGTTTCATTAGAATGGTCTGATCACGTGAAGTACTTGGGACTCACACTTGATCGGAATCTTACTTTTAAAAATCACATTGAAGATATTCAATCTAAATGTAATAAATATACTAAATCTCTTTATTCTCTCATCAACAGGAAATCCAGGTTGTGTCTGCGAAACAAGATGTTAATCTACAAACAGGTCTTTCGACCAGCGATAATGTATGCAGTTCCGATTTGGTCTAGCTGCTGCGCGACGAGGAAGAAAGCCATCCAGAGGATTCAGAACAAGGTTCTGAAAATGATTTTGCGGCTTCCACCTTGGCACAGCACCGAAGATCTTCATCGGATTGCAGGCATAGAATCGATCGAAGAGATGGCCAACAAAATCATCTCCAACTTCAGAGGCAAATCGATGCAGTCTTCCATCGCAGAGATTCGTTCTCTTTACAATTAAGTTAGTTTTTAGGATTTAGGATTAAGTTTATACATCTTTTCTTTTTTGCTTAACAGGATATTCTCCTTTAAATCATATTATTTATTGCTAAAGCGAATTTAAATCAAATAAACAATGTTTAAAATTAACTGTATCAAAGAGTTGAACTGATCATAATTGATCTGAACACTTTAATCTAACTTTAATAATGTAACTTAAATGTAATGATTAAAAGACTAATAAAGACATATTAAAAAAAAAAAAAAAAAAAAAAAACCTAAAGCAAGCAAATGCTATCATCTTTATGATTCTTTATATGAAAAAAAAAATCAGATGAAAGAACACACTTCCACCCACATTTTACGAGCTGATCCCGCTAAAGCCATCAACGTCGGTTCATCTCGTCATAAACGTTCAGTCACGCCTCCTCGAGTATTCCGAGGGCTAAGTGTTGCGGTTTTGCCACAAAAAAGCACTAATAAAGGCGCCCCGAAGACGTTCGCCGATGGCATGGCGTGTTGAAAGAGAATGATAATCTTTAATTAACGCTGGAATCGCTGGAAAGAGCTCAACTGTGCCATGAGTGGAACGAAGATCAATTTAATTAAACTCTCTCACTGATTATGGTTTCCAGCTGAGTGGATCCGTGGCTAATGGGAAAAGCCCTAAGCCTCCTCCCAATAAATCACAGCCTTTTCCGGGGGCTGACTTCCGAGGAAAACGGATGAGGGATATTCATTGAAAAACGTCGTCGTCCCGGCCGAATTATATGGCTCCAATTGGGGGGCATATCAGGAAAAAGACCGTGTCCCACACATTTCTACAGGCCGTAATCCGATTGGTAACCGGGTTTTCCTTTCACAAAATTCAATTTCTCCTCCCGAAAAACCCATGTTATCGAGCTGAGCCGGGCTGAATCGAACCAAAACAGTGTGTCCTCTGCCTTCATTTTGCAGGAAGTTGCGCACCTTTTTTCCGACCCGGCAAGCTTATTATCGTTATTTGCCGAAGCATTTTCTACTTTGGAAAGCCAATTTCAAAATCGTTTCCCCTTCCACGATGGCCGGAGGAGGTTGAAATGGGTTTAGTAGTATGGCGACCTGAAAGCTCCTTGATTTTTCGATCCCACGGGTAAAGGGCCCGAGCAATGTTGTTTGCCCGTAAGATGACGACAACAGATTCATGCAAAATTCAACCGAAGGAAGTAAACCATCATTTTTGATGGGGGGATTTTCCCGGCTTGGATGTGAGCCTCTTGAAGGTATTATAGTTCAAATAGACAGTAAAGCTGCTACCAGATTTGAATGATTAGAGAAAAGTAAACTCAGCAATATTTAAACAAACTCATCAATCTGAAGTTTCAATCAAGAAATTTCTGGCTAACATCATCATTTCCAAAATTAGGTAGCCAGATAGTGTTTCTAATTTGGTAAAATTAAACTTTAGTTTTTCTAATGAATCTAGGATGTTGATTTTTTTTCATGGCTTTAAAACTTAAAGGCCCTACGTCTTTTAAACTTTTGGGAAGGCAAAAAATCTGTTTCAAATCAAACCCTGCTTGGAATTTTAGAAATTAGTAAGTTTTATATTTCCGTACAAACACTTTTAGTAAGCTAGCCAGATTACCCGGACTTGTCCGGATATTTATTACAAAATTCAGAAAAAGTCAGGTCCGTTCCGGTTCCCGGATTTCGTTGATGTCCGGACTTTGTCACTTAATTTTCAAAATCACCTACTGAGCGCCCCGGAACTCCAAGATCCTGGAGCTCCAGTAGAGTTGGTCACGGCCATGGCTGGCATCGCTGACCTTTTGGAATGTGTGAAGGAGAAGTCCAACATCCACAAGGAAATACGCGAGAAGCTAGCCAGGGTGATGAAGCTTTTCATCGCAGCCAATAAAGCTGTGGTGGAACGTCTTGTGAAACCCGAGGCCAGACCAAAGGGGCGAGGGCCGGCAGAGACCCCTCTGAGGGCGGACACCATCCTCCCGAAGAAGGTCAATGCCTTTGCCAAAACTGAGGGCGGTCTTGCGTTTGCTGGCAACAGCAAACGTAAGAGAGGGTCTCCCGGGGAACTCAGACCCGGGGAACTCAGACCCGGTGACCTTAAGAAAAGAGCGGAGGATCCGTCTGTCCGGCAGGATCCTGCGGCCAGCGCTTCCAAGCGGGCGGAAGGCCCTGCCGAAAAGGCAGATGAGCCGACGAGCGCGAATACCGGATGGCAAACGGTATCGCGCAAAAGGGGAAGGCCCAAAGGTACGGAGACGGGAAAAGCAAAACCCCGACCCCAACGACGCAAACGTCGCGTCAGGGAGAGGGGCGAGGCGATTGTCGTCAAAGCACCTGAGGGCACGTACGCAGATGTCTTGCGACATATGCGTACGAACGAAGATCTCGCCGATCTAGGCGAGAAAGTTCGGAGGATCCGTCGGACACGCACCGGCGAGATGATCCTCGAACTGAAGCGTGGTGCTGGAAACTCCAGCGGGACCCTTACGGCTAAGGCAGCCGAAGCTCTTGGCGACAAGGCGGAGGTGCGTGCCCTCTGTAAGGAGGTGACCATCCGGGTTAAAAACCTGGATGAAGTCACAACGAAAGACGAACTGCGGGTGGCACTGGTCGAGCAGTGCAAAATCTGCTCTGACCAGATGACGGTTCGTCTGCGGAATGGCCCTCCCAAATCTGGTATGCAGATTGGGCTGGTCAAACTTCCGGTTGCAGCAGCAAACGCCGCACTTAGGTGTGGGCGGCTAAAGGTGGGATGATCTATCTGTCAGATATCCATCCCCCAGCTACCGGACCGGTGCTTCAAGTGCCTGTTGAACGGCCACAAGTCGTTCGACTGCACTGGGCCAGACAGAAGTGGCATATGCTGGCGCTGCAGCGAAACCGGCCACAAGTCGGCTAACTGCAAAAGGCCTGCTAAATGCCCTGTCTGCGCTGGAGACCACGCTGTTGGCAACCCTAGGTGCCCCGCCTACACAAAGGCGCAGGCGGTACCACCTCGGGCGCCAAGAGCATAGAGGCCGTCCAACTTAACCTCAACCACTGCTACACAGCACACCAGCTGTTGCGGCAGATGACAGTTGAGGAAAAGTTGGACATCGCGCTAGTGGCAGACCCATATCGCAGAGCTGCGAATGGCATTAATTGGGCGACCGATGATGCCAATCTGGCCGCGATATGGGTAACAGGTAGTTTCCCCATACAAGAAGTGGTGGCGACGGAAAACGAAGGCATGGTGATGGCCAAAGTTAACAGGATCTACTTCTGTAGCTGCTATGCTCCCCCAAGATGGTCCTTGGAGAGGTTCGGCACTATGGTTGACAAGATGATAGAGGTGCTAACGGGGAGAAGCCCCATCGTTATTGCTGGCGACTTAAACGCGTGGGCCGACGAATGGGGTAGCCGCCTCACAAACCCCAGAGGTCCAATACTTTTAGAAGCCCTGGCGAGGCTTAATGTGGATCTGGCAAACGTAGGGAATACCAGTACCTACCAAGGTTGGAACGGGAGCGAGTCAACCATAGATGTCACCTTCGGTAGCCCGGGGTTGGTAAGCGATTGGATGGTGAGCGAGGCCTACACGAATAGCGATCACTTCGCGATTCGCTATCGGCTAGGTTCAAGTACGCGGACAGGTAGACGCGAGTCTCGTACAGGAGAACGCCTCTGGAAGACAACGCAGTTCGACCAGAACGTCTTTGTCGAAGCGTTGCACTGGGAGAGGAACCTGGACAACCTGTCCGCGGAAGAACTGACGAGGGTTCTAGCTCGCGCTTGCGATGCTGCGATGCCGAGAAGGGCCAAGCATAAAAGCACTAGGCCACCCGTCTATTGGTGGACGGAGGAAATTGCGGGTCTGCGTGCCGACTGCCATAGGGCAAGGCGCAGGATGCAGAACGCAAGGACCCAAGAAGAATGAACGGAGCGTAGGCCACTCTTCACAAGCGCGAGATCGGCCCTCCGCAGGGCCATCAACGAAAGCAAGAGGGCACGTTTCAAACAGTTATGCCGTGACGCCAACGACTGTCCATGGGGTGATGCCTATCGGATAGTCATGGGCAGAACTAAAAGTGGGGGTGCACCACCTGAAACGTGCCCCGATAAACTGAGAGTCATCATCAATGAGCTGTTCCCACAGCACGATGTTACCCGCTGGCCAACAGTCCCGTATGACTGGGACACCAGCGCCGAAGAGAGGATAACGGTGGAAGAACTTCGCGAGATCGCCAAGTCTCTCCAACCGAGGAAGGCCCCCGGACCGGACGGCATTCCGAACGTCGCGGTGAAGGCCGCGATCAGGGAATTCCCCGATATGTTCCGAACATCGTTGCAACGATACGTGACGGAACGGGTGTTTCCTGACACGTGGAAACGGCAGAAACTTGTTCTTCTGCCAAAGCCGGGTAAGCGTCCAGGAGACCCATCGGCATATCGGCCGATCTGTCTACTGGATACAGCGGGTAAGGTCCTGGAGAAGGTGATTCAGAACCGACTTCAGAGATACACGGAAAGTGAGGGCGGACTCTCGGGGAAACAGTTTGGTTTCCGTCGAGGTCGCAGCACCGTAGATGCCATCCGCTCGGTCATCGAGGTAGCGGACAGAGCCAGGCTGACCAAGAGGAGAGGGCTCCGCTTTTGCGCGGTTGTCACTCTGGATGTGAAGAACGCCTTCAACAGTGTCAGTTGGACAGCGATTGCGTCGTCGCTCATCCAAATGAGGATCCCGGCATATCTGTATAGGCTTGTGGAAAGTTACTTCCACAATCGCCAACTGCAGTATATGACCGGCGAGGGTTTGCGAACACAAGAGGTTTCGGCGGGTGTTCCACAGGGGTCGATACTCGGCCCGGTTCTGTGGAACATCACTTACGACGAACTTCTACGAACGAGCCTCCCATCGGGAGCCGAACTCGTAGGATTTGCAGATGATGTAGTCCTCTTGGCGAGGGGCTCCTCAACAGCGGAGGTTGAGCTACTGGCCACGGTAGCTATCCAGGAAGTGGAACGCTGGATGCACTCCATGGCCTGCGTCTAGCCCACCACAAAACCGAGATGGTGCTTATCACCAACCTGAAATCACCTCAAACAGGTACCATTGCCGTTGGACCGTGCAATATCGTGTCCAAACGCGCAATCAAGTACCTAGGGGTGATAATTGACGACAGGCTCAGCTTCACGAGCCATGTCGAATACGTGTGCAAGAGAGCGGCAATGGCCACGGCCGCACTCACACGAATGATGCCGAACTCCTCGGCTATCCAAAGCAGCAAAAGGCGGATCCTGGCAAGTGTGACCACTTCGATCTTGCGGTACGGAGCAGCGGCCTGGAGGCAGGCCTTGGGAGGAAGCTGTAACCTGCAGCGACTTAGCAGCGTTCAGCGGCTGATGAACCTGCGGGTTATCAGCGGATACCAGACCATGTCGTCCGAAGCCACCTGTGTAGTAGCGGGTGTTATGCCCATCTCGGTTTTGCTGGAGGAGGATGTCTATTGCTACGACAACAAAGACACGCCCAACGTTCGAGATCTCGCCAATGAGGACTCGATGTCCAACTGGCAGCAGCTGTGGGACAGCTCAACGAGAGGAAGGTGGACCCATCGTCTGATCCCGCACATCGGGAGCTGGATCGGAAGAAGGCACGGTGAAGTGGACTTCTATATGACGCAATTCCTGACTGGTCATGGATGCTTCATGAAGTACCACTACCGGTTTGGACATGTGGCTTCGCCATATTGCCCAGATTGTGGTGATGAAGAGGAGACACCCGAACATGTGGTGTTTGTCTGTCCGAGGTTTGCGGCGGTACGTACTTCCATATTTGCCGCCTGTGGGCCTGACACGACAGCAGATAACGTTGTACAGAGGATGTGTGCGGATTCCAACACTTGGCATGCGGTCAGCGATGGGTTCACCCGGATCATGACTGCCCTGCAGAGGAGCTGGAACCAACGGCAGTCCGCGAACGGTGTAGGATGACTCCATCGGCGGGGAGCATCTGAGTAGTGTGCGTCCGATCCCCTGATCGAAGCTACAAAGATAAGGCATCATCTTCTGCGTAGCGGAGGTCAGGGGTGCGCCGCGAACGTGTGTAGGATACCCCAGTGTCGGGGGGTATCCGAGTAGTGCCGCTTCCTAAGAGGGAAACTGCGGGGATAAGACTTTACCTTCCTCGTAGCGGATCTCGAGGGAAGAGGGTTAACCACTGTCGGGGGATACCCACGGGTAGAGAGGCTCTCGACGCCGGGCGAGCCTCTCGAGTCGGTGTAGGATGTCGTCACCGTCGGGAAACATCCGAGTCGTAGCGTTCCAAGTCCCGAATGTGTGCCGTGACAGGCGCGAGTCTAGGATAAGCTGCTCTCGATTTGGCACACAACGGGCAGGAAAATCCGCGGGCCAAAAATCCTAGGGTTGCCAACCAAGGGGGATAAAGAAGACCGGACAACGGTCGGAGTAGACTGACCCCATCGACGGGGGGCTGTCGAGTAGAGTGCGTCCGACCCCACGGTTTGAAGTTACAAAGATAAGACAATACCTTCTGCGTAGCGGATGCCGTGGGTGCGCCGCGTTCGTGAGTAGGATGCTCCACCTTCGGGGAGTATCTGAGTGGAGCGGTTCTCAACGACAGAAGCTGCGGGGATAAGACATGACCTTCTTCGCAGTGGAAATCGTTGGGAAAGGGTTATTCCACGTTCGGGGAATACCCACGGGTAGAGTGGCTCTCGACGCCGGGCGAGCCATTCGAGTCGGTGTAGGATGACGTCTTCGTCGGGAATCATCCGAGTCGTTGCGTTAAGTCCCGCGCGTGTGCCGTGACAGGCGCGAGTCTAGGATAAGCTGCTCTCGATCTGGCACACGACGGGCAAGGTGGCAAACTTCGAACCCTGAAGATAAGAGGTCGGGCTTCGAGTCGTTAGAGGAGAGGTCAGGCCTCAAACCTTCATGCGGAGAGGTTTGTGTGGTCAACCCCGAGTCTTTATGATAAGAAGTCGGGTCCCGAGTCATAAGAGGAGGGATCAGGCCCCTTACCAACAAGAGGAGGGGTACAAGTGGTCACCTCGAGTCATTACGAGGAGAGGTCAGATTTCAAGTCGTTAGAGGAGAGATCGGGCTTTTGCAGAGGAGAGGTAAACCTCGAGTCGATGCGAAGAGGGGTCGGATCTCAAGGGAGTAGGGGGTATAGACGGAGTATATCATGAGTCTTCCCATTGTACCCATGGACCCAGAGTAGCAAACTGGGGGGACGCGGTGGCTCGCCGTGCCTCGGAATACAATCCGGAAACCTGGATTTACCACCTGTGGTTACCAACTAAAAAAAAAAAAAAAGCCCTTGGCGACAAGGCTGAGGTGCGTGCCCTCTGTAAGGAGGTGACCTTCCGGGTTAAAACCTGGATGAAGGCACGACGGAAGACGAACTGCGGGTGGCACTGGTCGAGCAGTGCAAAATCCGCTCTGACCAGATGTCGGTTCGTCTGCGGGATGGCCCTCCCAGATCTGGCATGCGGATTGGGCTGGTCAAACTTCTGGTTGCAGCAGCAAACGCCGCACTTAGGTGTGGGCGGCTAAAGGTGGGATGGTCTATCTGTCAGATATCCATCCCCCAGCAACCAGACATGTGCTTCAAGTGCCTGTTGAACGGTCACAAGTCGTTCGACTGCACTGGGCCAGACAGAAGCAGCATATGCTGGCGCTGCAGCGAAACCGGCCATAAGTCGGCTAACTGTAAGAAGCCTGCTAAATGCCCTGTCTGCGCTGGAGACCACGCTGCTGGCAACCCCAGGTGCCCCGCCTATAAAAAGGCGCAGGTGGTACCACCCCGGGCGCCAAGAGCATAGAGGTCGTCCAACTTAACCTCAACCACTGCTACACAGCACACCAGCTGTTGCGGCAGATGACAGTTGAGGAAAAGTTGGACATCGCGCTAGTGGCAGACCCATATCGCAGAGCTGCGAATGGCATTAATTGGGCGACCGATGATGCCAATCTGGCCGCGATATGGGTAACAGGTAGTTTCCCCATACAAGAAGTGGTGGCGACGGAAAACGAAGGCATGGTGATGGCCAAAGTTAACGGGATCTACTTCTGTAGCTGCTATGCTCCCCCAAGATGGTCCTTGGAGAGGTTCGGCACTATGGTTGACAAGATGATAGAGGTGCTAACGGGGAGAAGCCCCATCGTTATTGCTGGCGACTTAAACGCGTGGGCCGACGAATGGGGTAGCCGCCTCACAAACCCCAGAGGTCCAATACTTTTAGAAGCCCTGGCGAGGCTTAATGTGGATCTGGCCAATGCCAATGTAGAGAACACCAGTACCTACCAGGGTTGGAACGGAGCGAGTCAACCATAGCTGTCACCTTCGGTAGCCCGGGGTTGGTATGCGATTGGATGGTGAGTGAGGCCTACACGAATAGCGATCACTTCGCGATTCGCGACAAGCGCGAGATCGGCCCTCCGCAGGGGCATCAACGCAAGTAAGAGGGCACGTTTCAAGCAGTTATGCCGTGACGCCAACGACTGTCCATGGGATATCGGCCTATCGGATAGTCATGGGCAGAACTAAAAGTGTGGGTGCACCACTTGAAACGTGCCCCGATAAACTGCGGGGATAAGACTTTCCTTCTTCGCAGTGGAAATCGTTGGGAAAGGGTTATTCCACGTTCGGGGAATACCCACGGGTAGAGTGGCTCTCGACGCCGGATGAGCCATTCGAGTCGGAGTAGGATGACGTCTTCGTCGGGAATCATCCGAGTCGTTGCGTTAAGTACCGCGCGTGTGCCGTGACAGGCGCGAGTCTAGAATAAGCTGCTCTCGATCAGGCACACGACGGGCAAGGTAGCAAACCTCGAACCCTGAAGATAAGAGGTCGGGCCTCGAGTCGCTAGAGAAGAGGTCAGGCCTCAAACCTTCAGGTGGAGAGGTTTGTGTGGTCAACCCCGAGTCTTTGTGATAAGGGATCGGGTCTCGAGTCGTAAGAGGAGGGATCAGGCCCCTTATCAACAAGATGGTCACCTCGAGTCATTACGAGGAGAGGTCAGATTTCAAGTCGTTAGAGGAGAGATCGGGCTTTTGCAGAGGAGAGGTAAACCTCGAGTCGATGCGAAGAGGGGTCGGATCTCAAGTCGTTAGAGGAGAGATCAGGCCTCAAGTCGCGAAGAGGAGAGATTTGTGTGGGAATCTCGAGTCATTGCGAGGAGATGTCGGTTCTCAAGTCGTTAGAGGAGAGTTCAGGTGTCGAGTCGTAAGCATGAGAGGTTTTACTGAAAGTGGTCTCGTTAATGAGTATTGCCTTGGAGCGCATTAGCGCGAATAGACCTCCCACTATTGAAGCATAGTGTACTAAACAGTTCGAGGTGGGAACCAGGTCTGCGGCCCCAGGTGGAGTTTAGGGAGTAGGGGGTATAGACGGAGTATATCATGAGTCTTCCCATTGTACCCATGGACCCAGAGTAGCAAGCTGGGGGGACGCGGTGGCTCGCCGTGCCTCGGAATACAATCCGGAAACCGGGATTTACCACCTGTGGTTACCAACTAAAAAAAAAAGATTGTGCCAAAGGATAAGAACCCTCCCAAAACACCAGAGTTTGGCCCAGTTTAAAAAATGTTGGGCGATAGTTGAACCTTAAAGAGACACAAAAAATTGAAGGTAGTGAGAAGCAGTTTAAAGCAAACTGGCGTTCTGCGGCGAAGAAAATGGACTGTACAAAATCTGATGGCAGGCGTCAAAAGAAAGGCTTGCCAATTCAAACTAGGTTGACCGGAATCTTTACTGAGTATTTTTGTCGTCTTTTATACATATTGAACTTCAAAAAGTTAGATACTATGAAATTTTTGTTTCTTATTGTATTTTGGTCCATTTACAGTTTGCGTGAAAATGAACGTAAACAATCTTATTTTGACGAAAACTAAACAACGCGACTAGATTAGATTTTGTAACACGGTGTGGTTGTTCAAAACCTTCTAATATTGTTTTTATTCCCATTTTCCCGCTATGATGTAAATTCTGCAGTTTAAACCGGAGAAATCGGAATAAAAACAGTTTTGGAAGGTTTGGAGCAACAAACACAGTAGGATTTTCAACTTTCAACCATTCCCCATCGATTCCACCATCTTACAAACATTAGTTGATAAAATATGATTTTTTTCACCAGGCTTTACCAACAAAAAGATGAATTTTAAAGATGCACTTATTGTTTTTAAATTTTATTTTCTTTAAAACTAAAATCCGTTAATCTTAAACCCAAACAAAAAAAAAACAAAATTAAAACAAAATTCTTGAACAATCAAATTTGCCATGATTGTATAATAACAAGTTACTTTTATTTCGGTGAAATAGCATAAACAGTGTAGCACTAATCTAGATCTAGATATAATTAATATCAATCTTATATTTATTAAACCTAAAAAAACTAATTTTTTCTCAATTAAAATCCTGTTCAAAATTAAGCAACATTCACGGAATTTAAACTTTATTATATTGTTAACCTTAATTCCGAAAATTTTAGTGAAGAATAACTTTGAAAAGTTAAAGTTTGACAATAGAAAAAATTTGGAATTGATAAAATTGAAGATTAACATTTCAGATATTCGAATAATAGATCCCTTAGATTGTCAGAGTTCTTTTTTTTTGTGATGGTCCCTTAGTCCCATTTGGGTCCTTCCTCCACCCCATACGCTTCTTGAAATGTGGGAGGGACATTTTACCCTTAGGTTAATTTTATAATATTATAAAATTCAAAGTAATAAAATTATCCTAAGGATAAAATGTCCCTCCCAGGGACATTTTATCCTTAGGTTAATTTTATATTATTATAAAATTCAAAGTAATAAAATTATCCTAAGGATAAAATGTCCCTCCCACTTCTGAAGAAGCGTTTAGGGTGGAGGAAGGACCCAAATGGGCCTAAGGGACCATCACAAAAGATGTAACGGTTGTACCTGGTTACATGTTTCGTTTTGTAAAGTTAGCTTGTTATTTATTTAATTATTTGTTATTTATTGAATCATTCGTTATTTATCAAATTATTGTTGAACGTCATGATTATTATAATTTATTAAATAGTATTTATCCAACAACTAGATTTATTTCTTAAAAATAGTTAAATCCGAACAAGGTCATTATACAATAACGCATAGAGTCGAACTTGATAGAACGCTGCATTAAAATAATATTGATCATCAATGATAGTTGACCTTTCTCATAGAGTAATGGCCTGGATTGAGAATTTCCCGAGGTCGAGTTCGGGATGTATCTCCCCGGTCTTGTGGGAGCAGGATAGTTAATTATGGGGGTCTAGAAGCAAAAACGAGCAACTAGATCGTGCTCACAAAACCCAAATCTCCCGAGGGGTTTCGTGTCATGACGTAGTTCCGGGGAGCTAGGTCTGATGGCGCCTTCCCTGATCTGAGGGTTAACAACCTATCATTCAGCCCCAGTTTGCCCACGAGTTTGGTTGTGCGCGTTTTGTTCGGGTATCGTTTGTATGTTAATTTATTAAGTGAAGTAAGAGTTTCTTGTTTAATTTTAAAATTCTTTTCGTAGTATTTCGTCTAGAAATAAGCCGTGTGTAGTGTGCCAAGCAGTTAATTATTTGTGCCTGATCAAAAGCAAGGTAAAAAGTGCTCCAAAAACGTTTATGCTCTTGTATAACAATAACCTTAATTGTTACTAGCGATCGCATACTAATCATCGGCAAGCCCCTGCTGCACACTTCACCCCGAGACACCAGCCCGTTGGGCTAAACTTCTTCGCTGGAGTCCAAAAACCAGCAAGCTCGATCCGTCACCATATCGGCTAGAAGAAGGCTGGGAACTTCTGCAACCCCGCCAACGTCAAATACATCCGGTAAATTCACTGGCTTACCGCTCCACCAACCACTCATTGGAAGCGAGAGCAGCCAATCAGCATCACCGTCGTCCCGATCATCGGCAGCAGCAGCAGCAAAAACAAGTAGGTGCTTTCCATGAGGGTCCGTCCATGAAGGAGGATACCTTTCAATGAAATTTTGATCGATCATAAAAATTATAAAACCACTAAATTCTGAACGGTTGACAAATGGTCCGTTCACGGAAATAAGGTTGACGAGGCACATCGGTCGATAAGCCCCTTTTTATGACAGCCCCCAACCTCACCAAACTAAATATCGCCCCGGGGAGAATAAGAAACGAGCAAGAGCACTGAGAGCTAGGTAGTAGAAATGGCACACGGCTTGGTATCGAAAGGGTAGCTAGAAAAGAACACTATGTATGTCCACGCAAATTAATAATGATTATTGCAATATAATTATACCCATATCATGTTATTTGTTAGAATAAGTTATTTCGCCCTCTAAATACACTAAATCCAAAAACCCTAGCCAGAATTGAGTTTTGAAGTTGGCCAGAAATGTTTACTTCGCTTCGGTCGTTGTTCCTTTCGATTGCTCGCTCTGCGCTTTGCGCATTAGAATATTGAGTCCACCACGCTTCCAGGTTCGGGGAGTATTTCTGGGATGAACGTTAGATTGTCCAATGATGAGAGTCTTCGGGTATGGGTGTCGTCGAACCATCGTGAGTCTTTGGTCGGTTTGAGGCGTTGCTGGTCACGCGTTTAGTTGGCAAACGTTCGCTACTTTTAGGCGGAGGTTTGAGTTTGGTCGTTTCGGGGATTTCCGTAGTCTAGCTGTCCTGACCCTCCTCGATTTGGGGAGCAATGCATACGACTCGTTCAAAGGAGTCTCATCCGGGCAAACCTAGCTGTGCGGTCTCCTTTCCGGAGTGGCGCTTTTAAGCCGCACAGTATCAAAGTCAGAGCAGCACCGACCACAAAGAAAAATTTGTATTCTACCATTACAAAAATCTATGATCAAATCTGAATTTGTATTCTACCATTACAAAAATCTATGATCAAATCTGAAACGCCACGCGAAAAACATCATCCTGGCTGACTACCGGTAGATGACTCCATCTTAGCTTGTAGAACATGTCACCACGACATGGTTGCACGTTTACAAATCTAATTAATCCGGCGCCTAATTTAAAAACTTTATACCAACCAACCCGTCGCTACCGGCAGAAGACCTTTTTGGCTTTCGGTCGGAGGAAGGCTCTAAGATCGGCATCGAAAAATGAAGACGATGAAAAATTTGCACCCCAAGATGAATGAGGAGAAGGAGGTTGTAGCCACTGGATGGCTGCTGGTCGGCGGGACCATCAGGAGCCATAAATCAGTCCGCCATGTCGAGCGCGGAGCAACAGCTCTGCTGGCTCAGATGAGGTAATGAAAAATTCATTTCATCAGCCCAGCACCCGTGCTGAGTCAAGAGAGAAGACAAACCCCTAAGAAAACGTGCAACCCGGTAAAGGGATTGGGCAAAGTTTCTTCCGACCCGACAGCTAGAAATCCGTGGCCTCCAGTCAGAAACCCATGAGATGGACGAGGATGGATTGAAGGTTACCGGAAAGAAGGGCGCGCCCTCAAAAATGACAAGAAACTGATTGGGGAGCTCTGTTTTCTTTGGACCGTAGCATTTTTTTGACAACCGACTGATACTGAGGTTCTTGTCCCATCACCACCATTTCTGGGCTGCACGCGGTCGAGGCCGACGAAATATCCAAATTAATTGGAGGGTTTCGTCCTTTGACGGAGGATGGATTCTTTCTGGCCTTCCCACGTGCACAAAGCTGATTTTGACAACTTTTTCGTCGGATTTTCCCTCAAAGCCTTCGCCCGCAATCTCCCACGTCAATCGTTTTGATAAAACAGCGGACCTTCCATTAAATCTCGACAGCAGGCCTACACAAATTTAAATCGGATCGTTGTTGGTTCACTCATAGCCTAACTCTAGGCGCGATGGAAACACTCTTTGGCTGGCGAGATATGCAAATGCACTTTGTGTTCATGTTGTTGATGTAGATGTGTATGCTGAGCTGATGTGGCTGCCTGTCTGCTACTAGCTAGCTGATGGTGGGTCGGATTTCATTCATTCTACGCCTGGAGCGAGTGTAAAAGCCCGGCCTCAAAAACCATCTTGACCCAAAACGCGTGGCTGTCGTTACATACACCCGCACAAACACACACAAGCTCACCCACTGACTTGATGTCGAGGCGTTTCAGCACACGTTGCTTACTATATTTTCAGTTAGGTTGGTGCATTGGGTTTGTTTGAACAAACGATTTTTTAAAATAAATTCAAGAAAGTCTTTTTGCCTATTAAGTAAAAAGCATTAACTATCTGGAACCCAATTGTTTTTTTTGCTGAAAATTTCACAGAAGCTTAGTTTTATGTTTGCAACAGCTTTCGTTGCACAAAAAACTTCGTAGATGAGATATTTGAACTTTTTTCCATAAATTGCATAACTACAGGTGCTAAGGAACTTGACTTTGAGTACTTTTTCTATTGTAGTTTATACAAACTTCAACCATTTTTCCTCAATTTCAAAACATATTAACACTGACCGACCCATAGCTACATGTTTATGTAATTTTTGTTAAAATTAACCCACAAATAACTGAGATATTTCAACTTACATAAAAAGCAAACAGTATGCATATTTTCCTGATAGTCATCGTACTTTCCCAAACCCGCCTTTAGATGGGGTTTATGTTTCATCTCTCCTTCCTAACTTGGGATATTTTTTATTCTCAAAACATTTTTTAGATCGAAAAACACATTGAGCAAGGATAACGGCTACAAAATTGGCTCTAACTTCTGACAACTGCTTGTCAAACAGTTTTCAGTTACAAGTATTGATAGATTATCAGATTTACAAAAGTTTTGCAAAACAAACTGTAAAGCCAACTAGTCGATGCTTTTATGATTAGTTCTGGGCGCTAGAGAGTTAAGATTGCATTGAAGTATGTATAAACCTCTAAAAATATCTAATTTTTATACCTAACTGCGATTGAAACGTACTTTTACCTACCTTAAGGAAAAGTTCGTATGATGTGAGGTAAAAGAACGACTCTTCCTAATTTCATATTTCAGCATGAAGTCACCATCATGAGACTGAACTTCAAGTAGTTTTGATTAGTTAGGATCGTAGGTTGCGAAATATACCCGATAAGGAGAGCATATCAAAATAATAACTCAAACGTATCTCACCAAGATATTTACATCTAATTCAGTTATAATTAAGTAGGGGAGAATGAGGATACTTGATCCCTGGGGATACTTGATTGACTTAGCTATATCTCGAAACTGGAATGTCTTACAAATGTTCTAGAAAAATGTGCCAAAATGAGCAAAATAACAATGCTTGTAGTTTCAAAAACTTTTACAAAATAATTGTTTGAGTAATTGAACTTTGTTTGAAAAATTTCACAAAATGTATCTTGAAGATCTTCTTTCATCACTTTAAAATGTTCCTTACATGGGAAAATTATGAAAAAAATATTTGTTCCAATGTATCAATCGTTCGAGCGTAAAATGAACTTCATAATACCATATTTTCAAAGCAATGGAAAACTCTCAACTTTTTCCAGAATTTTTTTTTTCTTAAATGTTGATTTTGGGTACAATTGATCCCCTAGAGCTGGGTACAATTGATCCCCCTCCCAAACGGCATATTCTTCTTCTGAATTGATCGTTATGATTGCTGATTACGAAATTACTAATATTTATCCAAAAACTAATATTTATCAAACAATTGTCTGAAGAAAAGAGCAAAAATAATTAATTTTCTCTTAATTATAAAAAATAGCGCCTTTAAGTATGCAATGTTATTAGCGTTGAGACAAAGTTATAGAATTTTCTTCTTATGTCTGCTATAAATTGTGAAATGAGAACAAACATGACCAAAATAGTCAATTAACATTCTATCTTGGGGTTTTGTTTGATTTTTATACAAGGATTAGGGCTTCCTGAATAAAAGATCAAGTCTCCTTCAATAGGGGATCAAGTCTCCCCTAACTTCAGAAAAATCGCATTTTTTTTACTCCCACGAAATTGCTTCTAGTTCATCAACGGGTTCAAGTATCGTTCTTATTTTCGGAGCATAGAAACTTGAAGTTACAAGTTGTCAGAAAATGTCAAAGAAGGCGAGTTGCTAAATTTTTCCAAAAAGATATGGTGAAAATAAGAAAAGGGGATCAAGTATCCCCACTCTCCCCTACTCTAAATTTTCGATTTTAAGTGTCTCCAATCTGAATAATATTTTATTCTGATTGACAGACTTGAATGGGGTTGAGCTCATTTTCAATGATTTTTTTTCGGAATGTCCTTAAATAAAATGATTATATCATATTTTAATATACGTGCAACTTTTTATGAAACACGGACATCTAAGTCAACGGCCCAAACCGTGCATAGTTGAGTTATGTTGAACATATCCATAAAATTGAACCCAAATTTTGGGAAATCGAAAATGGAGCATGGTTTAGCATAGAATGTAGGTTATGGAAATTCCACTAGAAATTTTTCTCCAAGTACTCATATCTTGATAAGTTATAATTTTGATAGGTTTTGTTCTGTCCAATATCAAACTATGCAATCTGAATGAGATATAATCTTTAAAGGAGCATATCTAAAATTGATATAATTTAGCTATGATCGCTTAGATTTTTTGATATAATTTGAGATATTTTAATATCCTACGAGGACTGAATAATAACTCATTTAGATAGGAAAAAATTAGTAACAAAATATCTCATCTTGATATAATTTAGTTTTTCCCTCCTGATCGGGCCCGATCAGGAGGGAAAAACAAAATCAAATAATAATTTTTTTTTTCATTTCTAAGTGTAGGGTGTTCTTTCTAGTTTTACCCAGTTTTGTTGGTTTCTTTTTTTATTTGATTCCAGAAATGGAAGATGGAAAAAAACCAACAATGGATGGCGCGCCGGCAAACGCCGCCAGGGCAGACGCCACCCTGGGAAACACCGCCCGGACAGACGCCACCCCGGCGAACGCTGGCCCTTCGAACGCAGCCCCCGGCCAACCAGAATGGCTGAAAACTATGAGAGGGCGCTGAACTTCGCAATAAGAGTGCTGGAGTCTAACCCGTTAGACCACTCTTTCGGGGGCGACCCTGGCACTTTTAGGTGCGCTCCAGTAGGCTCCAGGGGTCAAAGCGGCCTTGTAGGGCGGCGGCAGCGTTGCGCCAGGTGCAATAAAGAAAAGCACAAAGGCGCACCCTGCCCCGCCCTACGGAAGAATTGTTGGTGATGCGGCAAAGGCGGCCATCTAGAGGAGGCATGCCGCAGCCGGCCGCGCTAAGCCAGAATCGCCGGCTCGCTGTGCTGAAAATAATTTAAATAAAATAAATATAAGAAATATTCAAATATCTCATTGATTTCCGGAAGTCCAGTTAAAATTGAATAAACTGAAACCCTTAAAATGGTTTTTTAGGGTGTCCTTGATGAAATTACTACACTATCAAATTGCTCTAACTTTTCAATCGTTGAATTTAATTTAATTTTGGGTGGATTTAGTTTACTTCTTAGAAGTTTTTCTTTGAAAACCCGGCCGAATCCAGATAAAACTTGCAACCTAAAATGCTTATTTTACAATAAATTCAACAACTTTGGTTGATTGGAATAGATACTAAATTTGCAGTCAAAGATTTAAATTTGAATTTAAAACTTTGTCAAAACTTTTAAAGTTTATATTTTTGACTCAGAGCATTTTTATTTTTAAATTACCCTCTATTCAAGCAAATATTCTGAATTTTTTACTCAATGCAATAAATTCACAGCCTCATTGAGTGATTATGTGACCTAAACATTTCTATGTTTATATTTAAATCTTTTCTAAATATTGCAATAATGAAAAAAAAAATGTTTTTCTCAACTGTTTGATAGTCCGTGTTGTAGAAGCTTTATATTCATTCCTAATTCATGATTTTTGATGCCAAAGATATGAAATTAGAATAAACATTTAAATTTTGAGCAAAATATTTGGTGTTTCCTACTTTGGCTCTGATATCGATTTAGATTCTCATTTTCTCTCTTTTTGAAATTCTTCACTATTCATTTTTGCCCCAAACCGCAGTTTTCGTCAACATTTCATGTTCACCAGACTTTTATCAAGCATTTTCCAAATGTCTAAACCTATTAAATGAATGGGTTGTGATTGCCGAATTGATATGACATTTTTCATTGTCGGTGGTCGGCAAGGTTGTCAACACTTCAGATTTTGACTGCATAGGCATTATTTCCATAATCTTTATTGAAATTATGTTTTGTATTGGATTTGAGACCTTTTGTTTTGTTGGATTTGAGACATTTTTATTTCGTTCACATAGCTCCGAGATAGACCCTTTTTAATGCGTCCAGATTTGTAGTGATCCATGCTTTAGTTTTGAAAAGTTTTTCATTTTCATTCAATGTTTTAAAAAACCATCAATTTTCGATGCCGTAAAAAACTTCAATCCAGTATGGCGGATTGGCTAAATGATATCACCTGCAAACTTTTTACTGGTTTAATGATCCTATTCCAACACTGTTGGTGTTAAAATATTTTTCGAACCATCCCCAAATTTTTCGAAATAAATATTTTTATAATTCAGTTACCTGATTGGAGTAAGGTGCAAAAAAATGCAAATCAAAGAGACACCTAGTAAATCTCGTTTCCATATGCTCGAATATGATTGTTTTGCATCACGCGTTTGTCAACATTGAAATTTCATTCATCCAAACATATGTTTTTATAATTTCAGCTAGTAGATTTTTTGTAGTATTTTCTTACCCCTAAATTTATGCAATATTTTTATGTTTTGAAAAAAAAAATGTTAGAATCAGTTTAAACAGAACCAGAAATAACTGCAATTGGTGTTTTTATGTGTATTGGCTTTTATGGCATCAAAAATTTATCAAAAACCATACATTTACATACGTTTTTCATTACATTTTCTATTAAAATAAAAGTTTTTTTGAAAGTTACCCCTTTTTCTAAATATAGAGAAAATCGCAGGTTTTTTTTAAATAAAAATAACCGAAGAAAGCAATAACTTTTTTGACTACGTCAGTTTGATGTCCAACCAACCTTAAAACTTTTGATACATCTGTGGACGTGAGTTTTTTAGAAGCCATTGAAGTTGAAAGTATTGCCCCAGTTGACGGTACCTGAAATTACATAATTTTCGTCACTCTATGTTAATGGAAATGCATACATTCAGGGGCAAACATTTACATAATTTCTCAATACATTTCACTAAGACACTAAGAGATCTTTGCTTAGATCCATGCTTGATTCCTGACAAATTCAGCACTTATAGTTGATGCAAGATGAGATTAAACTGTTTATTTTTAAGAACTAGGAATTAGGTCTCGAAAGTTATTCTACGTTCTCGTACATTTCAGGATCATTCAAACATTACAAATGGTTACGTTTTGAGGATTTTGGATAGAAAATCTGATACGAATGTGTTACGTAGGCACCACCCACGCTCAATAATATTAAAAACATATTTTCTCCTTGAACTTTTAACTTTCTGATTTGATATTTTACCAAGCTTTAACGTTAACAGTTCTGCTTCATACGGACTACTGTTTTGAAAACCACCTTGAGCGAATCTCAATTTTTCCCATAACCCCAATCGAAACACCCTGCTCATACATATACCTATCCATTGCTCGAATCATCCAGGTCCGGATCAAGCACGGAAAGCCTTGCATTTCACATCGTCGTCGTCGTCGTCGCCGGTTGTTGAGCTTTCTAGTTTTTTTTTGCTAGTGCTCCCCTCTTTTGCATCCGGATAGACGCTCGGATGCACCGAACTACGCTACGACGGCAATGGACCCTTTTCATCAGCGCGGTTCATTCTTGCCCATCTTTGTGCATACAATCAACTCTTTTTCCAGAGTGTATATTTTTTTCTCTCACTTCCTCTTCCTGTTTAAAACGAGTGGAATGAAAAAATAATTAACAACTTCACATGGCACTTTGGCCGGGACTTTGCCGGTAATCGGGATCGGGGGTGGGTTGACGATATGAGAACAACCTAGGAGAATCAGCAAGCCCTAGGACTAGGAACAGGACATCCAGTGACTCGGGCAACCGCAAAAACACGGCAGAGCAATTCATTTCGACTGGACTAAGCAATATAAAGCCCCGGATGTTTATGTAGCTAGGGGAGGGATTTGTTTTCTTTTTTGTTTAGCTGAATGATGGTTTGTTGACTCTCTGATATTTGAGTACTTGCAATCTGGAAATGATTTTTTTTTTTAGCTTGTTTGTGTATATTACGTTGTTCCCGGTTGATGAGCCCGGGAGTTGAGTTGAAGGTCTGCAAATGTAATCACTCAGCGAGTTTGTTCGTCACTGCTGTTGGCTGGCCTTTCTAGCTGGTGGAAAGTTCCATGTTTGCAAAGCATTTAGTTTCCAGGCACATAGTGATGAAGTTTTTCTTCCGGATGGAACGAACATATTAATTTTCAGTGCCATTTCCGACAGATAATTAGGTTGTACAATTAGCGACAGGGCAAAAGCTTGGGTCGATTAGTGGTTAAGGTTTCATTATCGACGTAGTCAGCATAACAAACAAACACACGGTTTCAATGGAATTGGAATCCCTTTGAAGGTTTTAAGGCTAGTAATTAACTGAACGGCAACTACATTACTATTGACCACATTAAATTTAAGTAGTACTTTTCACTTCATTCAATTTTGTGACCATTGGACATCAATAACTATAACTTTTGTTGCTAACTGTATTTTAACTATTGTTTCTAACTGAAGTTATTTATTCGAAGTGGCATTTAGAAGTTTAGTAAATTGCGAAACTGCATTCTGTTGAACTCAAACTTCAAAATTGAGGTAGGTGAGGAAAGTGAGGAGACTTGATCCCTGGGGTGACTTGATCCCTCAGCAGTATTTCTTAACTGGAATCTCATACTTTCTAAAAATCTAATGTTCTAAGAAAATGTGCAAATCGAGCCAAACATCAGTTTTGCTACCTGAGAACGTTTGATGATTTTTTTTTTACAAAATTTGACATAAAGATCATATTTCATCAGAATCAAGTATTATCAATATGATATTATTATATCGATCATAATTATTGCAATATGTCTATAGTTGAAGAATAATATGAACTTCATAATGCCATAATTTCAGAGCAATGGTCGACCCCTAACTTTTTGTTTATAGACATTTTGTTCGAATATGTTTTCAATGGATTCAATTGATCCTTTGAGTTTAAAAGTACATGTTTTTCATCTTTATAAATCGTGATTGTTGTTTAGCAGGAATGATCCAATTTATAAAATTACCAATGTTTATCCAAAGATTGCCTGACTTGAAAGATTAATTTTGTTCAAAAATTGAAATTTTCGCCTTTAAGTATGCAATAATTAGGGTAATGGATCTATTTTGGACCGCTTTGGGAAGTGGCGATGCTGATACCTGAAATAAAAAAAGTATGTATATGTTACTAGCTTACAATTTTTTACTGCTTTGACCGTTCATTACGAAGATCGAGGCCATTTCAATCGAAACATATCGTCGTTGCTATACAACAAGATTTAAGCCTAAAAACTCGTTTATTCAATATTTACTCTTTACAATTTAGGAACACCACGTATCTATTTTGGACAACCATGTATTCTGGACCATTCTCGGGACTTATTTTGGACCACCGTTAAACTGAATAAGATATTTTTTCGAACTTTGGTACAGTTTCGACAACGATTGATGTATGCCTATAATCAGTTAGCATTTTACATTTTATTCTCGTATTAGGGTAAATGATCTTGAGCGGAACTAATTGGCTCAATTCGACGCAACTCAAAACAGTTGATCAAGTGGTATGGCTTTGGGTTAGATCCGAACAAAGCGGATAGATCTGGGTTTCTGCTTTCTAATGATGATTTTTAGAATATTTTAGAGTAAATCCTTATAACTCTAGAGCTGTTTTACTGAAGTAAGAATTCTGATCTTGAGCGGAACTACGCTGATCTGGAGCGGAACCGTTTTCTTCTGTCAACATCTTTAATAGCTCTTATTCCTAATACTTCTTTAACTGTGAAAACTTCAATTAAATTTCACCTTTGAAGATTTTAAAGTTCAAAAATTAATGTTTTTAGAAACTTAGCGTTCCAAAGTTGTTCTCAAAATATCCGTTCAAACTTATTACTTGCTTAAAAAAAGTCCAATTTTCACTTTGATTCACTGTATCCTATTTTGGAGGAATCGATTCTCTAAACTCAAATTTTATTTTATTTTTGTCTCAAAAATTAAATTTTTAAGTAAATTTGATTGATTTTTTGGATGTGCGTGTTTAGGGTCATATTGCCTCGAACAACTTCTGAAGGTAACGACAAAGTCAGTAATACAATAGAAGATTACTTTTCATTGCTCAACATCAATGTTTTTGAGAAAAAAAATTGTATTTTTTATTTCCTATTCCCTTAATTTCTTTAATTTTATTGGAAATTCATGATAAATTGGGTCATTTTTATATTTTAGTTGTGAAAAAATCAGTTTACGTTGAAAATCTTTTCATACTTTTTCTTTTATATTTTAGTTGGGAAAAATCAGTTTACGTTGAAAATCTTATCATACTTTTCTTATTCAAAGTAAGAAACTTAAATTTCATATTGACCAAAAAATTATAATTATGGAAACCCATTCGAAATTCAAAAATTCTGTGAAATCTGTAAATATTTCAGAATATCGTGTTCTGTGACACAGATGCTGTGATAAAAGTTTCCTCAAAATTCTGTAAAATAACAGATTTATCTGTGATTTTGGCGACCTTGCTCTGAGCAACTCATTCATAGAATAAATTTTATAATAAATTCCAGTTTCTTATGAATGACGTTAATATTTATTTATATTAAAAATTCATGGAATCATAAATTATTCAGCTCAATTGATAAAACAATTATTTCTCAAAGCGATTTCCAGTTCGAGCTCAAGTGTAAAGTCAAACACAAGGGAATCGGATAGGTTTTCAATATCAGGAAATTGAATCGTGGAGTATTATAAAATTGCTAACCCGGTGGGCTTTACTACACTTTGTATAACTGAAGGAATGTGTGTAAAAACAAATTGAAATTTTTGTTTATTAGATAGTATATAGATTTCAATTGGATTGTGAACATTGAAAATAACCTCTTTAAAAGAAAGCTACTTCTTAAAGTACGAATAGTAAAAAATTAACTTTTTGTGTGCCTAGTTTGGTACACTGTGGCACCAATTAATTAGTTTTTGTTCTATTCGAACTTAATTTTACATCTTTTCTTTCCCAAACTCGTCAAACTCGTTTAAGTGTGCGGGCCGCATTAAAAATTTTCTATGACGTTGAGGGCCGCAGCCAAAATCAGTTAGAAAACATAACATATTAGTTTCGCGGAGATTAGATACAAAACTATGGAATATACTTTGAGCACCTGCAACGGTTCAGGCGTAAATATTGGTTTTAAGTATACCAGTTTTAGCACAATTTGATTTTTTAGAATCGGCTAAAACACCCACTCCCCACCGGTGTTGGAACAAATTCAAAACGGAAACACTTTCATTGCAGACACTCAATAATTGAGAAGAAAAAACCCATTTTATTAGAAAAATTGCATAAGTTTTGAGTTTCACGGTTAATTGTCTTAAAATTAATTCTACGAATATTCTTTTTGACAGAACAATGAGTTCAACTATTCTACCAGCATTTCATTAATTTAAAAGTAAAAATGACTACACAACGAGGAAAGAAGGTCAATTTAAACAATTCTTCAATTAATTCAATCAAATTGCTTTGAATCAATGGAATAAGGTTTTGTTGAAATGAAATGAAAAAGCAATTGTTTTTTCAAGTTATTGCTGACATTGATAAAGGAAACGAGAAATGTTCATCCCAAAGTCAAAGGAAATTTTCCTTTGATTTGTCGACATTTTTGTTTGACAAAAACTTGTTTCACTATTTGTAAATTTATGTATGGATACAGAAAAATATGCTGATATTGACGAAAACTCCGAGCAATCCATACCAGGCATGTCAAACTCGTTGAATTGTGCGGGCCGCATTAAAAATCTTTCATTTCCAAAAATAATATTATTTCCTCTCGTAGCAAAAAAAAATCTTTTTAATATTTTGTGGCAGGAAAGCCAGCGTACTTCTGTGTAGTAGGGAATTTTGTGATAATTTAAGAGGGGCTACGCAAGCCGCATTGACCAAGGCCGCGGGCCGCATGCGGCCCGCGATCCCCCAGTTTGACATGCCTGATCCATACGAAATTAAAAGTCTCACAATATCTCAAATAAAACAAAATTTATAGAACAAACAATAAACATTTATTTTACCTCATCGAAAAAGTATTAAAATTTTCTTTTCGTTTATTTTTTTCAAATTTTAGAACGCTGACTGGATTTACTAATTCGTCGAGCCCAAATGAAAAGCTTTTTATTTAATTATAATAAATCGAGAATAATGTGACATCTATTATTTAAACTTTATATGGTTTTTATTAACATCTATTCTCCATTTATGTTACGTATAGGGCGGTTGAAGCGAAAAAAAAACATTCAAATAATATCTCAAAAAGAAACTATTATCACACCCAATGTTACCCAAACATGTGTGAAAGAAATCATTGTTGGCTAAAATTTTCTCACCGTGAACTAAATCGGTCTGTCGTATATTTTGAAATCCTGTTCCAAATTTGCATGAATTTGGAACAAAGGCGTATAACTGTTGGGAATTTTGAAATCGATAACTGTGCTAAAACAGCAATATACGCCACCGGTGCCAGCCGAAATGTTTTAGCGTGGTCGAAAACCGTGTTTTGCATCTACCGTTGGGACAGCCCTAAAGCTGATATAATAAGAAATATACAAAGGTGCTGCATACATTCAGGGGTAAAAACCGCGTATGAAACATTAGGCATAAGGCAGCGCACCTAGCGGTTTATTTCGGAAGCTAGTAGTTCCGCTCAAGATCAAAGATGGTTCCACTCAAGATCATATTTTACTCTTAAAGACTACGCCATTAATTGATATTTTGATGGAAAACTTGTAACATAAACCCGAATAATGCTTTTTTATGAATTTATCTACCATTTTATTCATTAAGAATCAGTTTACAAGGGTCAAGGGTGACATAAATTGACGTTCAAAATCAGCGTAGATTGATGAAAATTGCAGCAAAAATGCGTATGTTTTTAAATCTTCTAATAACATTGTTTCAGTTAATAAATTTTAGCGCAAATGTCAATACTTGTATAAAAAGATCTTGAAAAAGTAGTTTTTCAACATTTTGATAAGATTCATAAACAATCATTGCCTAGATCTTAGGAAAAGTAAATGGTTCCGCTCAGGATCAGATTTCGACTAGTTCCGCTCAAGATCATTTACCCTATAGTTTTGCTCACGTTAATTCTTTCGCCAACCAACTTTCTTCAACTTTTCCTCAGCGTCTTTCTGCACTTGTTTGTTAGATATTTAACACTTCATACCAAAGATGCCAGGTGGTTTTGTCAAAAATCAGGACAGCATGAACAACTAACCAGCATTTATCAGGACACCACTAATTCGGCATAAATTGCATAAATAAAGGTAAAATTCAGAAACTGTAGACGCCTTAATTTATGCACTTGGGCGAGTAGAATCTTGGCTGGAAAAACATTGTTTAAAGATCATAATTTAAATATCATGTGAACATTATTTTCGGGAAATTTATTTGCATTGCAATAATTTTAATGTATTTTACTACAGATTTGTTCGATATCCTGATAATTTAACAATACATTCAATTACAATCTAGATAGTTTTTTGAAAATTTGTATAGCTCAGTACATATCAAATCACTTTTTCAGAAATCAGGACAAATCAGGACAATTTAAAAATCAGGACGGTCTTGTGAAAATCAGGACAAATCCTGATTTATCAGGACACCTAGCACTTTTGCTTCATACACAGTAAACGAAAACTACCGAGTTTGGTAATTTTTTTTACCGAAATCCTAACATGTGTAAATCGTCAAACTGTTCGGTAATTTTTTCGGTAAAAAATAAACGAACATCGGTAAATGAAGAATCGATTTACCGATGTTCGTTTATTTTTTACCGAAAAAATTACCGAACAGTTTAACGATTTACACATGTTAGGATTTCGGTAAAAAAATTATTGAACTTGGTAATTTTCGTTTACTGTGTATGTTATGTTTTTGTACATCTATTCTGTAAAACAAAAATTGGTGATAAGAAGAACGATCCAACTAAAAACTCATCCGTTTTTATAGTTCGTTTCCAATGTTTTGAAAATTCCGAAAGCACTCTGAAATTTCGACGAAACTTGTGGTCAGTTTTCTGTATGTCCAGTTGGCTTAACCTCAGGATCAAATTTTAAAACGCAACACAACTTACCCTAGGCGACTCAATGATAAGTTAAGAAAGTCCTCCATCATAAGCTCGACATTGTTTGATTTATCTTGACTTCCAAAACCTAAGTCGATTTGGTTTGGCTTTAATATTGTAGTGTACCTACATAAATTCATGCTACTTAAAATTGAGCAAGAATATATTTTTTAATTGTACATTTATTTAACGAGGGTAGATAACATAAGTTTTCACTCTTAATGAGAATAATGAGATCCTTTTAACCCTCTTAAAACATTTTTTTTTGTTAAAATATAAAAAAGTTTACTTTAATGATATCAAATTTTACGAAAATCCTTAACGTTGAAGAAAATATTTTTTTAAAATTGCATAACTACAGGAGCTGTAGAACTATTTTTTTACACATAACATAACTATAATTTAAAATAATTAATGTTTATAACTATAATTTTAAATAAATTTCGTTCAAATTGTTTTACAAATAATCGAGATGTTTCAACGTATAAAATTACATTATTATAGGGTTGTCATCCGTCCCGCAAAAGCAGGACATGTCCCGCTGTTTCCTCCAAATGTTCCGCTTTTTTTCTTAGGAAATTTATACAAAGTTCACTAACTTAAACTGGAAGAAATTAAACTTTAGTCTCAATTTGAATTCATTGGTTCAACACAGAAAATCTCTCAAATACGTCTTTTCCCGAAATAAGCAGTCTTTTTCATAGTTTATATAAGACAATACTGAATCCTCTTAAGCTCTTAGCATAACAGTAACATTCTGATTCAGTTATGCTTTCTTGGAGCACGTTCAACCCTATGTAAGGCAAATAGAAATTTTGCTGCAGCATTTTTGCAGCAGTTTTTGCTTTTCGACAAAAAAATTAGCACTTTTTTTAAAGATTTGTAAACGTTTATGATGAAAATTCGTGCCGGAACCAAACAAAATCAGCAATGCTGATGTTTCATCGATGAGACATGCTAAGTTTGGTGAAATTTGTAAACTTATTCAATGCAAAACTCTCTCAACGGCTTAAAAAAAAGTTGTAAGAATGGTCATTCTAATGAAACAAAATTTGATGCTTGCTCACTGGTCGGTTATTTAATCACATCAATTTGACATTTGAGCGCTTTTTTTTGTTTTTTTTCTTCTGTTATCCACCCCTGGGTTCAACAAATGTATGAAGAACATATTGTTTAGGTTGCTTCCAAATAATTTTAGATTATTAAAATTTATTTGCCGGAATCTTAATCAAATTGTCTTATATTAAACACTATCTTTTTCGACTCGATTGTTCAAAGTATATTAAAAAGGAAGCTTTCTTGAGTTTTCAATTTTTTTAAACACATAACAAAACAAACATAATTTTATACAAGTTAAACAAAATTTTTTTTACGCGGTTCTAAATCCGCCGTTAACATGCACGACTTGAAATACTTTCCCTCAAAATACGTGTTCATTTGTATGAACCGTGGAAAATATCGGTGCATATGGCGAAAACCGTGTAAATAGAATTCATGTAGGAAAAACTTAGTGTAGTGTACTTTCTATGAACAACTTTGGCTAATGGTATATTTATACAACTAAGCTTTTTTAAGAGTTTCTAAAATGTCCCGCTTTTTCCTGAAAGTATCTGGCAAGCCTACATTTTTACGCCCCCCTCTTTCTAACGCCTCACAAAAGTGAATTGAATACTAGGCACAAAAAAAAACTTTTTTGAGTTTAATGCCTTTATAAAACTAATTGTAAATAAAAAAATATATCCCGTCAAACGAGGCATCATGCAACAGAGGGTCAGATGCAACATTTATATAACACCACACTGAATCAATTTTTAGTTTAATGTATTGTAATAAAGTTATCTTTCAATGATAACAAAATGACGATGATATAATTTCTCGCATCTTAAGATAGTTTTTTAAGTTTTTTATTTTTATATAAAATTTGAAAAAATCGAGCAATAAATGTAAAAATTTTAGCATTTTTCGATGCCGAAATTTGTGTAGCTTTTCCAACAATAGTTTTGGATCTTTTTTAAATTATCCAAAATTATTATAAAAAAATTACAATTCTGTTATTGTTTAAATTTTAAACGAAAATATTCGGTCTATTCGGCCGAATACTTAGCTCAACTATTCGGTGACCCAAATATTCGGCCTAACGGTTTTTGGAAGATATTCGGCGCAGAATATTCGGTACATCTTCAAGGTTCTCCAATATTTACTCACAATCTGAGAAATGTAGTGGTGAATTCTAGTCATAAACATTGGCAACCAGTATGGCAAAGTCAAATGATATTATATTTAGTTCGCTGAACCTGCCTAGGTTAACATGTGATAATACATATTACTACAAGGATTTGAACCGTTTGAACGCAGAATCTGCGATTAGTAGCCTCGAAAGTGTCGATTGGAATCTCTTATATAATATGAATGATAGCGATTTAGCACTCGATTTTTTAAATTTAAAACTTATTGATGTTTTGAATAATCACGTTCCTCTTGTTAAAAAGAAGCTTGATAATCGAAAACCTTGGTTCAACAGAAATATTCAAAAGGAAATGGTAAAAAGAGATACAGCATATGACATCTGGAAATCGAGCCGTTTGGATTCGGATCGAGTAGTTTTTAAAAGGCTTCGTAACAAAGTCACTTCCTTGATCAACCGAGCTAAATCAGATTTTGTGTCAACCAATATTTCTTCATCAAACAGTAACAAAGATCTCTGGAACAAGTTAAAGAAAATCAAAGTTACTGGCAAATCTACAGCTTCACTAGAAACTAATAATACTTGTTCAGAAATCAATTCGCATTTTTGCAACAATTTTACAACTGATTCGCGAACAGTTCCTTTGCTACCCTTAAATGATTTTGGATTTAAATTTTCTGCGATAACCGAAAATGATGTGATCTTGTCTATATTTTCAATCAAATCAGGTGCCGTTGGGCTTGATGGAATACCAATTAAACTTATAAAGCTTATTTTATCTTCAATTATAACCCAACTTACTTACATTTTTAACCTAATTATAACAACCGACAAGTTTCCGAAAGCGTGGAAACTTTCTAAAATAATACCATTAAGAAAACAGCCTCGATGTAGCACCTTAAACAATCTGAGACCAATAAGTATTCTTTGTAGTTTATCAAAAGCCTTTGAGAAGATATTAAAATGCCAGATGAACGATTTTTTAAGTACTTACGGTTTGCTTCATCCATCACAATCCGGTTTTCGCTCGAAACATAGCACAACAACTGCACTTCTCAAGGTGCATGATGACATACTTTCAATTATTGATAAAAAAGGAGTAGGTTTTCTACTAACAATTGACTTTTCTAAAGCTTTCGATAGGGTGTCCCATGTTGAACTTTTGAAAAAATTGTCTTACAAGTTTAATTTTTCAAGAAATGCTGTAAATCTCATTGCATCTTATTTGAGCAACCGTCAACAAACCGTCTGTGTCAACAATGTGTTCTCAAGTTTTTTACCTGTTCTTTCCGGTGTGCCACAAGGTTCAGTTTTAGGTCCTCTATTTTTTACAATGTTTATAAATGATCTGCCAGAAACAATAAAATCTTGTATGATCCACATGTTTGCCGACGATGTCCAGATCTACCTTTGTTCAGCAACTCTTACAAACAGAGAAATGGGGGATTTGATAAATAACGATCTTTCGCGAATTAATCGGTGGTCCAAAGAGAACTTATTACCAATAAACGGAGCAAAAACTAACGCAATGTTCATCAGTAGACAGCGTGATAATAGCGAGATTCCTAATTTGTTTATAGATTCGGTTCCAATAAACTTTGTAAGTTCTATCAAAAGCTTAGGAGTGACAATTCAGAATAATCTTGAATGGGATGCCCAAATCAATTCTCAATGTGGCAAAATCTATGCTTGCCTTCGTACCCTCCGCGTTTCGGCAAATATGCTAACAAGTAGCATCAAACTTCGTCTGTTCAGAACCCTAGTTTATCCACATTTTATCTATGCTTGCGAATTACTTCTGAATGCATCTGCAGCATCTATTTACAGACTTAAAATGGCACTGAATTGTTGTATTCGTTGGATTTATGATCTAGGAAGAATCTCAAGAGTAACTCATCTTCAGAGTAATTTGACAGGATGTAAATTTAATTGTTTTTTAAAAGTACGGTCATGTATTGCCTTGTTTAGAATTGTTCATTTCGCCCAACCACATTACCTTTTTGAGAAATTAGTTCCGTTCCGAAGTAGACGTAGGCTTAATTTTGTCATTCCCAGCCATAATACATCACATTATGGCAATAGTTTCTTTGTACGTAGTATTGATATTTGGAATACTCTTCCTAACGATTTAAAATCTCTTAATTCGATTGCAACGTTTCGTGAAAAGTGTATGTTATGGTTCAACAGAGAAAATAATTAATGCATTAATGTTTAGGCTATAATTTTACTTTATTTTTTGTAATTAGATTAGTTAGCTTTTTGGAAACCGATTGCAATAATTGATAAGGATTTTTTCTTACTTTGCAAGTATCAATAAATAAATAATAATAATAATAAAATAATAATAAATAATAATAATAATAAATGGTTAATCGAACCTTTGTTAACGTTTTACTTTTGTTAAAGAAGAAAGCAGCTAGGAGAAACCTATACCTACTTATCCCGAAAATTTCAGAAATAGAGTAGAGGAGGGGAGTTGTATATTTTTAGCCTTGCATAATTTTTAACGAACAAGGTACGTCGTGATTTAACGATTTGTGACAAACGGTGAGAGGGAGTAAAACTGTAAATTTTTTGTGTAGTGTAATTTACGAATGCCACCTTACTGGGGGTTAAAAATACAAAAAATATCTACAAACCGAAAAACAACGCATTGAATTACGTTTAAATTGTTACCTTTACGGGAGAATGAGGATACTTGATTCCTCAGCTATATCTCGAAACTGAAATGTCTTGCATAGGTCAAACATTCTAGAAAAATATAACAAATAGAACAAAACAACAAACCTGTTATCTCAGAAAAATATATAACTTTTTCAGTTATTGCATTTGGTTTGAAAAATCGAACAAATTGTGACTTGAAGATCTTTTTTATCACTTTTAAATATTTCTCACGAAATATTTTTTAATATATCGGTCTTCAGAGTATATGTACATCTTTTCAAAGCAATAGTAAACACTCAATTTTCTAAAGTAAAAGTTCTCCAAAATTCACTTGATTCCTCGAGTCCAAAAAGGTATATTTTTCTTGTGAATAGATGTTGATCATTGCTAAGCCCGAAACTTTTAAATTTATCCAATGACTGATATTCATCCAATAATTTCCTGATAAAAAATGACTTAAAAAAGTGGTTTTATCTAGAATTTCGAAAATTGCGCCTTGAAGTATGCAATCAATACGGGGTAGTAAACAATAAACAAACTTTTAGAATTCTTTTTGTCTGACACTAAGAAACTGTGAAATGGAAAGAAATATGGCCAAAAAAATCCTATACTAAGATTTTTCAGGATTTTTTTTACCAAAGCTTAGGGCACCCTGATTAAAGGATCAGTTCTTCTTTTTCTTTCAAAATATCACTATGTTTTAGACCCACGCAAACGCTTCTAGTTCATTTACGGGTTCATGTGTCGATCTAAATTTTGAAACATATAAACTTGAAATTGAATGCTGTCAGAAAATGCAAAAGACAGCGATCTGCAAAATTTTTCCAAAAAGATACGATGAAAATAAGAAGCAAGTATCGCCATTCTCCCCTACGTATTTTTATTGTTCTTGTTTATATCTTTTTTAATTTCACAATTAAATTCAATCATATTTGATCTAATTTCTTTCTTATCTTTTTTCTCCATAGGTATGTTCGTCATCGTTGTTAAAGTTCAATGAAAATTTGGCAAGTAACGCATGAATGTTTAATCTTTCGTAAATAACACAATGAGAAAATAAACTAAGCAAACGTCGTTTCATTCGAACAAATAGAAGTTGGTAAGTGATCTTATTTAGAATCAAATACCTGGACACTCATTGGAAAATATGTTTTCGATAAGCTATCGCTAGTATTGCGCCTAGTAAAAGCGTAACTAGATTCAACTATTGTTCCGGCATAGTTAAAAATTTCGTGGAGTTTACCAAAAAAATCAAATAAGTGCTTGTTTCACTTACAACCATTAAACTCACATCTTCTGACTTTAAGGTTGCATTTTTATTCTTATCTTTAGCCTTTAATGCCTAAAGCAATTTGAAATCTAAGTGGTTCAAGTATTGTGCCCCGCTCACAGATTTCATGGTGAGATTGTTATCTAGATATTAAAAAACCCGACTAAATTTATTCCATACCCTTGTAGCATAGATAAATGGTTTATTTATGTTTATATGAAACTCACTTTGATAATAGGTTTTGAACAGTTCATTTATTAAATTATCGAATCACACTAAATAGCTCAAAAAAAAACTTCTTTTTGCATATTTCAACTTCTTAGTACTCGCATTAGCCCAGAGCTTTCCTCCCCAAATTGAGTTACGAAGCACACGTAATTGACACGAATCAGCAACAACCTGCAAGTCATATCTCTCCATAGATATAAATCTGTTTTATATCACCATTTCACTTTACGAATTTAGTGTTATTGCTGCTTCGTGATCGGCTAGGAAAATTTCGATCAACTCTCGGCTTTGCTAAGCCACCTTCTGCCTGCTTTCTTTGCTCCGACCATCTTTGCGAGATGGAAGGTATCAAGAATTCAAGAAAGCCAGATGAGAAGCATAAATCTGCCCAAAATGAAGCAAATGAAAATTTTCCGTACACATCCATAATCCGTTATCTTAGTCGAAAGTTCGGGATGGGAAGAAAAATAACTCGAATCGACAGCCCTCTGTACAGACCGGGTATCATCATCATCGTCAGTCCCTTCTTCGTCTTCGACAGACACTTTGAAATACTTTTGTCAGGCCAGGCTTGGGTTTTGTATTTGGACTAAGCTGATAGGAGGGGTGGATTATGGATTTCGTCATGCCGGAAAGCCGAGTGGAGGAAAGCGAAGAAATCTCCTAGGATCTGGGTTCAGACAGCTCCCCGAATCTGGGGATCGAAATATGAAAGCACGTCTTCTTCTTAAATATATTTGCTCCAATCAAACAAAACGAGGACAATAAATTATACAAACACTCGATTTGGAAGAGTCTTATTGGTAAAATTCACCTTTCATTTTCCGAACTCCGGGATTCCGGGCCTTTGTTGTCAGAACGGGAAATCCCGGAAAAAATATTGGGACGCATGTGAGGTTGTAACGTTCGTTTTTAGTTTTATTTCGTTTCGTTTCGTTTGATTCGTTTCACGGGCTTCCTAGTGTAGGGATGCGTATTAACTTGACGTCGTGCCTGGAACGTGAGTAGGGTTGGCTGGCTTCCGATTGCCCATCGCCAGAGAAGGTAATGCCCTGCCAAAAGCGTCAACGAATGGAACGGAACTTTGAGAACGGTCCCCGATAATTTCCCCGTCCCTCGAATCGTTCGAAGCAGGAAATCGCTGATACAGACAGGAGATGGGTTCGCAATCCACGAACGAGCTGAGCGAGAGTTCCTCCAGGGCTCTGAAGGATCCGAAAGCATCAACCGGGGACAGAGATGACGACAGCGAAATGGCAACGTGTCAGCCTTCCGAGAGAAGTTTACGTTTACGAAAGATATGGATCTTGTTGGGTGTAATTTTTTATGCGATTTTATCGTGGGATGGTGGTTTTTTTTTCCGCGATGCCGCGAGTCAACGTTTTTTTTGTTAAGCATACAAACCCGGTGTTTTCAGAGGTTTTCAACTCACGCGCACCTTCAATTTCATTATGATTAGTCAGCCAGATAATGTTATGAAAATTCCAATCAAATATAACGTATAATTTTTTGGTTAAGGGAATCAACCCAAAAACACCTTTAATTTTTAACTTATTATCACATTGCGTACCAAATGAGAGAAATTTCGTTTGCCGCGAATGTGCTTCTCTTAGGTTATAATATTACTCAATTTTAATAAATTTATGATAAAACTCTATTTAACAAAAGTAAATACAAATCGTCCAATAAATCCAATATACCTACAAAGTTTCTAAAATTGTTCTAGAGAAATTTCAAATAAAGTATACCGAATTTCAGTGTCTCGACTCAGATTTCTTCGCGCTCCTTAATGTGTTAAGATATTAAATCCAGAAATGCGAAAACATTAATTTAAATTCAACCCGTAATTAGTCAAGTGTTCAATTAACATGCTGCATAATCATCATTGCCTTCTGAAAGTGCAGAGAAAAGTGGGGTGACTTGATCCCATTGTCTTACCAGTCTTACCATCCTCATACATTTTTCGTAAAATTTATCAACATACCTTCTTTTACAGTTTCTGACAGTATGTAATACTCAGTCACTTTGCTCTAAAAATCACAATGTTTTGTAAACCTGGAGGTTAACAACAAGCATTTTCGTGGAGGGAAAAAATATTGATATGTTTATGGTAAATGAAACTCGATTCTTAACTAAAGCAATTCTCATCTTTGTCAAAAATCAAGTAAATTGGAAGTAAAATGCTTCTCATGTAAGAAAGAATAATTCCTAGAAAAGGTGATAGTCTGCAAACATATGTAGGTGAAATAAATTGCCAGATTCTCGTGATTTTGTAGTCAAGACTACATAAAAAGAGTCATTTTCCAGAGAAGTCCGAAGAACGTGTGTACTTTTCACGTTACAGGCCTTAAAAACTATAAGCGAAAAAGAATGCAACACTTTCATTTGTGAATAACTTTTAAACGGATGAATGAAAATTGAATAAATTTTCAGTGACAATACCAAATAATATTATGTTTACATGAGCAAAATTTTGTGGCGATCTGTCAAGTAGTTTGGGCAGGAGTTTGAAAAATCTTGGAAAGTCCCATTGAGAGACCCCAAAACAGTTGGAAATCAACTGTGCAATCAAAATTCATGTGATAAATCGTTCCAGAAGTCCTAGAGGACCTTACAATGAGGAAAAAAAATGGTAAGTAAGAAGAATTAATTCCATGAGGAGGATACATAGAAAGTGAGGGACAAGATTTAACAAAGAAAAGCAGGTAAACTTTTATATTTGATTCGCTCAACAAAAATAAAACAGACCAAACATAGCTTCTTAATGATAAAAAAAGCTGCTCACCGATAAAATAAACAAAAAACTGTGGTCAAATTGTGTGAAAAATGGTAGACCGATTAGCAGGGTTGAAATATTGAAAAATTTCATAAGGAAATCGATACGAACTTTGTAGCGGGCACCTGATCATTGTCAGAAATTTTTCATTGGAAGCCTAGCCTGAATTTTCCGTTGATAAACGAGAAAATAAATTAAAAAAAAATAAATCCAGTACAAAATTTGTCTTTTGGTCCGTGGATGATGCAAATCGATAAATAGAACATAACGATTGGCTCAATTAACGGCCAATATACATATACCAAAAAATGCTTGATAGCAGTTTCAAAGGTTTCTCAAAGTTAACACCCTGTTTTGGTTGGAGCTGGAATCGTGTCATTAAGCGGAAACTCTGATGGAGTGAAAAAAAGTTAATAAAGTTGTTTTCTTGCAGAAGATTGACCACTGTCACCACCACTGTCATAACTTCGATAAAATAGAATATTTTGAGTTATTTTGGAGGCCAAGCTCCAGGAAATGAAGAACGTTTGTATGTATGTATATATGTATGGTAGCCACCTTCGGTCGTTCCGCAGGCTCTATCAAATGAAGAACGTCAACAAAAATAGCCTTGATTTTGACAAACGGTAGTGCATAGTGTAGATAGATGGCGCATATGTTGCTCAAACATTTTAGTAAACAAACTTGTTCATTAGAAGCTATCTCAAAAACAACTGGAAAGATCGCCACAAAATTTCGCTCATGAAAACATTACGTTACTAGTTAGAATAACTGAAAATTTCATCAATATTCATTCATTCGCTGAAAAGTTATCAACAAATGAAAGTATTGTTTTTTTTTCGAATATAGTCCTTACGTCTTGTAACCATTCATTCAATGGTTACAATAAAAAAATTGTTTTTTTTGCCCGGCTATCTTAGTCGGTAGAGCATGAGACTCTTAATCTCATGATCGTGGGTTCGTGCCCCACGTTGGGCGCCAAATGCTAGAATCATAGAGAGACCCTACTTCCTTGCGCTAGCTCAACAGGGGAAACTAAATTGATCACTGAAGAAACCTTGGGTAACAGCAACATCAAGAAAAACTATGAATCATGGGCGGTCTTTTTAAACCTTTTTAAACTTTACATAAACAAACAAAAGAGAGAAATACCCACTTTTATTTCAAGAAAAATCAAGAATATTTTTCTCTTTTGTTTGTTTCTATAAAGTTAAAACAGGTTTAAAAAGTTCGCCCATGAATTACAATTTTCCTTGATGTTGTTATTACCCAATATTTCTCCGGTGATCAATTTAGTTTCCCCTGTTGAGCTAGCGTAGGGAAGTAGGGTCTCTCTTTGATTCTAACAGTCTTAACGCATATAGTGAAGTCTCAATTCACTTCCTCGTGTCTCAATTTTCACTTTTTTCGCATAGATTTCTCACGTTCACATTCAAAATCACATCTTTCACCTCACTTCTAACATCTCACTCTATCTCTTCACATCTTTCACCTTACTTATCAATTTAAATGATTTATGTTATACCATTTGTAATATCTCACGTCTCAAACATTTTTACGACTCTCTTCCTCATATCTTAATATTTATTGCTCACGTCACATGTCCCACTCCTCACTGGTCATTTCACTCTTATACATCCTACGTTTGCACATCCCCAAAGATGATGGTATAATTTCTCGAGTTCTGTGATTTTTGGTCCAAATTCTGTTACTAAATTTAAATTTTTACGGGGAGTTTTTTTTTGGCTTGCAGTCTTGTTTTTAGCAAAAAAGACGTAACGACGTTTCTAACGTTTCGATCCTGAAAATTCCTTAAACCTTAGGTACTTAAAATAGTGTTTATTTAGTTGGTTCTGCTGATCATAATTTATTCTTTCTTACCGAAAAGATGCCGATTTCTTATGACTGTCGACTCTGCTGGTCGTGTATAGCTGTCTTTTGTCTGTCTGTTTTCCAAATAATTTAAGTTAATTCGTGTTTTTAGATAAAGGGCGAACACAACATCATTGCGACACCGAAAATGTCATGCCAATTTTGTTATAGTGCTTCGAATCAAACCAAAATTTTAGGGTAGTTTTGTTTATTTACTTAAAAAAAAAACAAAGTTTATCGATGGAGCCTTGAGTGTAGAATTTTCGCTCGCTTGGTGTCCTCCATCTTTACAGTGTCATCCGGTACCAGTGTCTCAGTTTTTTTTTACATTTTTTCAACATGTCATTCTCGTCTTTGACTGCCTTCTTACTCTTCCGAAGTTCCCGGTTAATTATTGTCCAGTACTGCTCACCGGGCAGATTTGCGGGTTCATGTCCTTCGGAACAAACTGGACAGAATTGGCCTCATAACACTCCAGGACACTTTTAGAATAGTGGCATGATGACAAATCTAGCCAAAATAGCGGAACTCTATCGTGCTGCTGCAAGGACGGCAAAAGGCACTCAGTTTTGTAGATCTCGCCATTTACTGTGCCCTTTGTCACGAAATGCTCACTCCTCAGTCCACAAGAGCAGATGGCAGATGCCAAACGAGATATTTGGAGGCGAACTTCGATATTATCTTCTTCTAAAATTTGTCGTCCACATCGAACTTGATCAAACCCCGTCGTTTCGTCGTCCATCACACAGCAACAATATTTTGTCAGCATGTTCTCGCAGAGCTTCCGTGCTCGAGTTTCAGCCGTCAATAGTTGCCGCTCATCGTGTTTCGGGAAATTCTGTACCTTGTATGTATGTAGTCCAGCTCTCTTCTTTGCATTCTGGACGTAGCTCTGCAACATGCCGATCTTTTTAGCCAAATAAAGGCTTGAGACGTTGGGATTTGCTTTAATCATCCGCTTCACCTTTCCCTCCGTTTTTTTGTTCTCCGGTCCCAGTTTTCTTCCAGCTCCTTTGCCGTGGTCCAACGTCAACTGCTTCTGGAACCGCTTCAACACTCTGCAGACGGTTGAACATTTATCCCAACTGCCGGTGCGACAGGTCAGGAAATTCCAGGTGTTTTGAAAAAACAATTTTCTCTCGACTCGCGTTGGTTCACCTCCATTTTAGTTGTTGTTGTTGTTGTTGTAGTTTGGATGATTATGGCTTGAGGAACTATGCCTCATATCCGCCAATTAACTTGGGTTTGACGTCTCAGTAACGATATTACGTTACACTTCTAGGTGTGCCATTTGTAGAAATTTGAGGATGTTTTTTAGTTCATCTTGTCTTATATTTCCGTTATTGGGATGGAGTAGTTGAGGTATGGATTTATAGAGCTCCCAATCAAAGTGATTGCGTACGTGTGTGTATTTGATACATTCAAACAGAGAATGGGTTGTTGTTTCTGGTTGATCACACAGCTCGCATATGTCTGATTCGACTATTTTCATTTTACTGAGCCAGTATTTCGAAAAATCATGGCCCGATATTACTCTGTTTAAAGTTCTTATTTGACGTCCATCTAATTTTGAATGCCAATACCATGGTTTTTTGGGGAAATTCTCGAACAGATCGTAGAATTTCCTTCCTTTATTGTTTTGTAGTGCCAATTCTTTGTACCACTGGTTTGTTACATCTGCTAATTGGTTTTTATTGTTACAAACTGCATCATTCCAACACAATTTGTTAACTAGTATTGCATCGCTTTCTACTCCTTGTTTGGCCAATAAATCCGCTTGCTCGTTTCCGTATATCCCTACATGGCTGGGAATCCATTATAGGACCGTTCTCGTTGCCATGAGGTCTTGACATATCTCTCCAGTTAGCTCGTCCCAGTCTTTCAGTTCAGTATGAGACTCCAACAGCCAGCAAGAAGACTGTGAGTCTGTTAAAATCACAGTACGAACAGGTTCTAATCTAATTATTTCTTTTAAGGCACATCTAATTACGAGTAGTTCCGCTGTCATTATACTTGTTTGCTGGTCCAATTTGATGCTTATTCTGATATCGTTTTCCTCCTCGAAAACCCCAATTCCGCAACCTTGGTTTGTTCTTGAGGCATCCGTAAAAACTTTTCTCCAGAGGCAATATTCATTTCTTATATATTCCAATCCCATTTGTTTCATGGTTTCAGTGGACATGTTTTTCTTGTTAATGGGCATTCCCTCTATATGGTGTCGTACATCTACTTGTACGCCTTGAGCGTGCCATGATCCGTATATCTTACGAACCTCTTCGTACCTTTTCCAGGAATGTGTAATATTTCTCATCCATTCTGTTTTCCTTGTCAAGTTGCATAAGCTGGTGGTATATTACATCTTTCCTCCTAAAGTGTAGCGAGATTCTTTTTTTGGTTGTCTGGTATCTCTTCAGTTTGAGTGGTTCTTCGTTAGAGAGAGCTGCTAAGGTGTTTATTGGGGTGGTTTTCGAGCATCCAGTGGCTATTCTCTGGCATTGCCGATGAGTCACTTCCAACGATTCTTGATTAGAGAGGCTGGTGCTCGAGGACACTGTGCTGGCATATGCAAGGTAGTTCCTGTAGAGAGCTTTGTTGAACAGAACCATAACTTTTGGTGTAGCTCCGTTTCTTATGCTGCCAACAATCTTCAACATATTTTGTCGTTCCTTAATCTTTTCCTTCAATGTTCTCACGTGTATCCCGAAATTCAGATTTTGGTCAATAGTGATTCCCAAGTATTTGAAAGATCTTAAATTTTCAATTTTTACTCCTCTAGCTTGTAACTTCAAATCTGTGTATCTTCTCTGAAACAAAACCGCTTTAGTTTTGTTGAGATTCAGTTGTAGTTCAAGTCTTTCACCACAATTCATGAAATGTTCGATTACCCGCTGAGACTTTTGAATAGCTTCTTGTAAACAATCAGCCCAGATGATTTTGGCGAAATCATCTGCGAATTGTACTGTGACGACATTTTCTTCATTTTCTAGGGAGTGTAAGGGAGCAGTATAAATGTTGAACAATGTCGGGGATAAAACGTCTCCTTGTGGTAAGCCTCTTGAAGTCGTTGTGTAAGTCCAACCCTGTTCAGTTTGCACAGCTAATTTTCTGTTGTTCAAAAAGTTCAGTATCCAGGTACAAATATCTCTGTCGAAGTCAAGTTTTATCATCTGTTCAGTCAATCTATGTACATTCACATGATTGAATGCGTTTGTAAAATCAAAAAATACTGCTACGCATATTTTTGATTGTCTTTTTCCTTCCTTGATGTGATTGGTAACAAACTCTAGGCAGTCTTCGGTTGACCTTTGTTTTCTAAAACCCATGGAAAGATCTGGCAGAATATGCTTGTTCTGTAGATGATCTTGGATACGGCGGAGAATTATGGAATTAATGGATTTTACAATTGTTGGGAGACAAGCTATTGGTCGATAGTTCGCTACATCGTTTAGATCACGCCCTGGTTTAGGAATTGGGACTACACGAATTTCTTTCAAATGGTCTGGTAGATAACCATTTTCAACATATTTATTAAGTTCATTTACTATCTTCTGCTTCGTTTCCGCATTTAAGTTCTTCAGCATTTCATATGTTAGACGGTCCGTTCCAGGTGCTGAAGTCTTCTTTTTCTTGTTTATTATTTTATTCCACTCTTCTAGGGTAATTTTATTGTCAGGTTGTACTTGTGTTGAATTTGTTTGTATTGGACTATTATCGACTGTTGGTCCAAAGTAGATTCTAAGGAATTCTTCAGCGTTGTCTTTTGAAATTAGGATTTTATTGTTTTTAGGTCTGCTTTCATCATTGTACCTAAGTCGTCGTACTAGCATCCAGTTAGCTTTGGTGTTTCGTGGGTCAATATCTTTCGTGATTTCGCACAACTTTTCTTTCATAAGCTCTTTTTTTTGTCGGAGAAATTTGGCATCAGCCTTTTTCATCTCGATAAGGTTAAGCTCGTTCGAAGTTATGTTGAACAATCTTCTTGCTTTTTGTTTTTCTTTATACAACACGGTCAGTTGGTCATTCCAATAATATTTTGGTTTAAAACAGCTTCTACCTGAATTACGCTTCAGGGAGTCTTGTACAAGTTTTCCAAAATTTTCAAAAGTATCAAAATCTTCAGGCTGAATGCATGATATCTTTTTATTTATTTTCGTTTTATTATAAATAAGTCGTTCTTTCTTTGCTTTAATTGTGTGGAATTCGATTTCTATCAAAAGGTGACCCGAACCTCCCAAGCTGTGGTCGTTTACTTTCCACGAACACCCATTGAAGAGATTTGGGGAACATAAGGTCAAATCCAGTGCACTAGGTGTGATATTGACAGATGCAGGCTTAAATGTTTTACTTCCGTCATTTAATATCAAGTATGGTGTGGTGCATAGAATGTCATACACCAGGGTTCCTTTTCGATTTGTAGAATCACATCCCCAGATTTCATTGTGTGAGTTAAAATCTCCTCCAATAATAACGTTATGAAGATTGTTCATTTCTCTGAGCAGACATGTTAAATTTTGGGATAGTTCCGTAATTGGGATTCTCGGGTTGATATAAATAGATACAATATTTATGTTCAAGTATGGAATACTTATTCCAATTACTTCAAAAAGTTCATGCGTACTCAAATCTAGTTCCAAATAATTGTAATTATTTTTTAAATAGATGCCTACTCCTCCTCCTGTTCTACCGTGTCTCAAGTTTAATATTTTATGATAACCTGTTAGGTTAAGGGTTCCTATTTCCTCTTGGCTTCCCCAAATTTCAGAAATCAAAGCTGCAAATTATTAGTATGCAACTCATAAAGCAGTTCCGTCTTTTTATTTCTCAGGCTTTGGATATTATTCTGTAAAATTCGAAAATTCCTCATCATTCGTATAGTCGTTTGCAATATCGTAATTTATTTTCATTCCCAGTATCTGACCAATAGCTTTATATAATTCGATTATTATGGAATGAGCATCCGATGAAACGGTACCTGACAAAATATCGGTTAACTTTTCAAAAGAGTTACTCATTACTGCTCTGTACGATTCCTTTTGTTTAATCTGTTCTTTTAGTTTATCTTCCCATTTCTTTCGAAGCTCCAAATGTTGTTCCATTGTAATGTCATCTGAAGCCACTGCTATTTGTGATGTGGCTCTACGTTTCTTGTTCCTCATATTATCTCCATTTTACCGACTAGTCCCGGCTTGATCGCCAGTGAAATCAGGTTCTTTCTGTTCTTTCTTTTTTTGTTCAGTTGGCTTACGCTTGCTCAGCTCAGGTCTACTTGTAACATTTTGCGCTTTGTTTTGCATTACTGCTTTCGCATAACTTTCATAGATTGTTGGGAAATCACTTTTCTCTGTCAAGATGCTAAAGCTATTTTTGGTTGTCACACGAAATTCGTCACTTGCTTCCTGGTAAGTGAGATTTTTTCGCGCCATCATTCGTTTTATATTTTTTTGCTTCTCTCTTTCGGGACATCTCTCTTCTGTCGCTTCGTGGTTTCCGTTGCAATGCACACAATTCGTCTCTTTACCGCACTCTGCTCTCGCGTGACTCTCACCACAGTTGGCGCATCGTTGCCTTCCTTTGCAAAATTTGGCAATATGGCCGAACCGTAAGCATTTGGTGCACATAACGGTTTTCATAACATATGGCTCCACACGGAGATTAACCCCATATAGCCGAACCATTTGAGGTAGTTGACTGCTGCGAAACACCACCCCGACCTTAGAAATTGGAAGTTTCTTACCTTGTTCTTTCCGATACATGCGAAAGACTTCGAAGATTTCCTTCTCGCTTACCAGATCTTCCTTGAGCTCTGCTTCCGTATGCTCTGATGGGATACCTCCAATAACTCCTTTTACTGTCACAAACTCCCGAGCGATGTAAGCTTTTAATTTTCGAAGAGCGAAATTTTGGCACCTGCTCATTCGATTTGCCTCTTTCCAGTCGGAGAGGTAAACGATAACCTTACTCCTGCCCACTTTTTTGATATCCAAAACCGATTTCATAAAGCCATTCTGGCTGAGCACTTTTCCCACTGATATTTTATTCAGGCCAACACTATTTTCTTCACTTCCCTCCTCATTTTCATCTATTTTCCACACTATCACTCTAAAGGGACCATCATCATTTTCCTTGTACATAAAATTTTCATGGACTTTTTTAGGTCCGCCATCTTTGCTTCCACTTGGACCATCATTACGTAATTTTTTAGGTCCGCCATCTTTGATTCCACTTGGACCATCATCACGTAACTTTTTTCCCATTTCATAAGAAATTTCCTTTTCTTCACTCGGTGCCCCCTGGGGGACACCGTCCTTCGCACTCATCACTATCCTAGATTCGCTTTCCGATTCCACACTTTCTCAATGAATCAATTTCCTTTTTTCTCAAAAGCACGTGTCTCGATTTCCTTTATAATGCGCGAGTAAAACAAACGACGTCCGTCTTTCACCACTGTTCACTCGAGAATGTCCATTTTAGTTGAATCGAAAAACACGACTTCGAATTTGACAGCATGTAAACAATACACATCAATGAGAAAGTGTGCAAAATTTGGATGATTTTTACCCAATGGTAAAAAAGTTATGCCCTATTGAATGTGTCACAATAATTTCGTGTTCCCCTTTATTTCTTTTTATACGCTTATCCCAAGTGGTCCTTCGCTGTCCTCAAAACTCGTCATTTTTCCCATCAACTGTCTTCTAAACTTGCCATTCTTCAATGAGGTTTTTTCGACACGCAATTGTTCAAGTGTTCTCAAAACACGCAGTTATTTGGGCCCTAAAATACTCGCCTTTTTCCAACGGCCGTCCATTGAATTTGACGTTCTTCTTTGCGGTCCTCCCGACTCTCTAAGATTAGGCTTTTTTCACAACTCGCCATTTTTCACACAGCTGTCCTCTGAACTCGCTTTCATTCTTTGCTGTCCTTCCGACTCGCAAAGGTTAGGCTGTTTTTCCAACTCGCCTTTTCCAAACAGCTGTCCTCTCAACTCGCCTTTCACATACAATTTTTTTACCTATTTAGCCAATATGTCGAATATTAGCCTTGTTTCTTCGGCAACAACGGACAGGACAATGGACAGGAAGAAACAAATAGCGGCCGCCTTGTTCCTCGATTTGTCGAAGGCTTTCGACACAATTGATCATAATCTGTTACTTAAAAAACTAGAAGCGTATGGGATAAGAGGTTTAGTGAATGATTTTCTCCAAAGCTATCTTCATAATCGCCAGCAAGTAGTCAAGGTAAAAAACACATTTAGTTCCCAGCTACCTATAAAAGTAGGTGTACCCCAATGTAGTAACTTAGGTCCATTACTTTTCCTAATTTATGTTAACGATCTACCATACCTTCCTTTGATTGGTACTCCGAAGCTCTTTGCAGATGACACAGTACTGGAATATGTAAATAACGACGTAGAAACAACGATAAGAGACATGGAGACCTTAAAGTTGTAGACAAATATCTTGAAAATAATTTGCTAACTCTAAATGTATCCAAAACAAAACTCATTATCTTTCGTGGAATCAAAACCAAATTACCGCCACATTTGCCTCTAATATATAAAAATAACGAAATCGAAGAAGTTTCAAGCTTTTAGTACCTAGGTGTGTATCTAGACAATCGGTTATTATGGAAACCACATCTATCGCATCTAATCAAAAACTGTGCTCCCATATGTGGAATTATTCGCAAATTTTCATACTTTATACCAAGGCATGTCCTACTGAAACTTTACTATAGCTTTGTGCATAGCCGATATACGTATGCCATTAGTGCGTGGGGACACACACATATTTCTAACTTGTCAACCTTAAAAGTACAACAAAATCAAACAATTAAAATGCATGAACATAGTATACTACCAATAAGTTGTTTGCGAGACTACCAAACATTACTTATAATGCACCGAATTGTAAAAAAAAGATACATCCATCACAATTTCGATTTCAACAATACAACATGTTACACATAATCACAACACCCGATTCATCGATAGATTAAACGTAGAAATGTCATCAACAAGAGTAGGGGAACGAAGACTAGCCACAACAGGCCCAACCATGTACAATAGACTAAGTAGAGATATAAGGAGTAGCGATAGTGTGCCCATATTCAAATCCCGTGTTAAAACATTTTTAAAAGCGAACGTAGAGCGGTTAATGTAAGCAAAAATCACTAAGTTAAATTCTTTGTAAGCTATTTACTATAGAAACCTTTTAGAGGAACGAAAGTTCATTAAGGTTTCCACTGAGTTTTTTTCTCTCAAACAAACAAACAAAATTTTTCACTTTGAAAATATAAAATATGCTTTTTCCACTTTGATGCGCGCTACCAATCACAAAAGGTGCACTGTGTCGTTCTGCCACGGTCACCAAATGTGCAACTTTGATAATCACTGGAGATCACCCACCGCGCCATACTCTATCGGCGAACAAGCCGTGGGGACGCACCTAACCGACTACCGCGTCAAGACCAGTCTTGTTTTTTTTTTTAAATATTTGGATGGATTTCAACTTCAAGAAGTCAAGACTGACTCGTTGCTTGGGCAGAATGTGTCGATACACCCATACGTCTGTTCTAGCCCCACACAACAACCATATTTTAAACACCATATCAGGCGGCTATTAACGTTTTTTTCATGGTGTTTAAACATTAGATATTAGGATAATGCGTTTTCGAAAAATCAATGTTTTCCGGCCATAGAAGGTGTCAGGTCATAGACAGATTCCCTCTAAGTGTTTGATCTAATTTTTTACCTCTGTAAATATTCCAATTAAGTTTATGGATTTTTCTGTCTTTAGATAATAAATAACTTAAGATTTGGAATCAGAAGACCGATTCCTTGGTCAAACATGCATAAGATGGAAAATAGTGGCTCCAGAGATTAACTGGGTGTTGAAATTATTCCTAGCAATAGAAAAACAGTCAACATTTTTCAAGAATTTCAAAAACCACTCTAAACAGTAGCTAAACATCAGTTTTAGTATAAAATATGAAAAACAAATAAAAAATATCAGGATATTCGAAGCTTAACAATAGATTTTGGCATATTTTCCTGATTATAACTTAATTACTTTTAACTTAATGTTCCTGCGCCGATCCTCCCTAGCATGGGGCCGTGGGGCCGTGGTAAAAGATCTCCACTATTCACGATCCGGAACCTGCGTCTGCACTTGGTCCCAGTCAAGACTCTCGTCGACAGTTCGTATTTCGGCAGCTTGGCTGCGCCGCCACGAGTTTCTGGGTCTGCCTCTATCTGGGTTCCATTCAAGTGCCTCTCTGTAAATCTCGTTCTCATCTCTTCGCAGCGTGTGCCCAATCCATCTCCTCTTACGTTCCTGAATCTCGATTTCTAGAGCCCTTTAATGACACCGGCGATGTAGTTCCTCATTTGAGATCCAGTTGCCAGGCCAACAAAGACGGATGATATTCCGCGGGCAGCGGTTTACAAAAACTTGCAGTTTTCGCGTCGTTTACGCATATGTGCACCAAGTTTCGGACCCGTACAGCAATACGGATTTGACGTTTGAGTTAGAGATTCGAATTTTCGTTCGTAGAGATATCTGACGCGAGCGCCAAATGTTCCGGAGACTCGTAAATGCAAATTGGGCTTTTCTGATCATGGTTTCGATGTCTTTCCTGGTACCACCATCAGGCGTTATCTGGTTACCAAGATACTGAAAGAACTCCCCTTTCTCAACTTGTTGTCCAGCTACGACGAAATTGGAAGGATTATCTGTGTTGATTTCTATCGACTTGGTCTTTCCGACAATGATTTTGAGACCTGCTGCCTTGGAGCTGCCGGTGAGGTCGTCGAGTTTGCTCTGCGTATCCGGTTGTGTTTGGGCAAGCCATTTTGTAAGCTCATCCAAACCCGATTGCAAAAATTTGTAAGAAATTTTCGTACTTTGCAAGTATTAATAAATAAATAAATAAATTTCGTCAGCCAGGGATTGAATCGGACAAGCCACCATCGTGCAAGACGAGTTTTCACGAATAGCGATGGCCAACAGAACGCGTAGCTCGAGGCGCCAACAGTAAGTCGCATCAATGGCGGCAACTCGGAAGCGCCATCAATGGTTGAAATAGAAGCGGCAATCCAAAACATGAAATCCAACAAAGCACCTGGGATCGATTGCATCCCTGCTGAACTGCTGAAAGCCGACCCTGCCCTGTCAGCGCAAATGTTGCACCGTCTTTTCGCTAACATCTGGGATACTGCAACATTCCCGGCCGACTGGATGCAGGGTATCCTCGTAAAGGTCCCGAAGAAAGGAGACCTGACAGAGTGCGGTAACTGGCGAGGCATAACGTTGATCTGTACAACCCTCGAAGTACTCTGCAAAGTGATCCTGAACAGGATCCTGGAGAAAATTGATGCTGCACTCCGACGGCACAAGCTGGATTCCGATCCGGACGATTATGTGTGGACCACTTCACAACGTTACGAATAATACTGGAACAAATCAACGAATTCCGGGACTCTCTTCTGCTGGCGTTTGTTGATTTCGAAAAAGCATTCAACCGACTGAACCATGAAACCATCTTATTTTTTTATTTCTGTAAATATTCCCATTAGATGTATGGAATGTTCTTTCTCTAGATAATAAATAACTTAAGAATTGGAATCTGTTGACCGATTCCTTGGTCAAAAATGCATAAGATGGAAAATAGTGGCTCCAGAGATTAACTGGGTGCTGAAATAATTCCTTGCAATAGAAAAACAGTCATTTTTTTTTTTCAAAATTTCAAAAACCACTCTAAACAGTGACTTGACATCAGTTTTAGTAGGAATAAAGTATGGAATAAAACAGAAAATAATCAGGATATTCGAAGCTTAACTCTAGATTTTGACATATTTTCCTGATTAAAAAACAACATTAATTTTTTAAGTATCAATTTGGATACTTTTGAGAAAAAGCGACAGTGAAATGAAACTGAGAACTTCTGTTTGCACCAAACAGTTGACTGTAAGGACGCTGGAGTGTGTGTATCTTTAGGTGGGAGTCGTAAAAAAACAGGTTGCCGCGCGCCTACCTTTGGCACCCTTTGGAGAAAACAAAGAAGCAGAAGAGAGCGAGCAAAAACGAAAAAAAAAACTCAAACCTTCTTCCCCAGGGCCCCAAAAGGATGAGTGGATCTCGGCACCACATGCCAACAATGGCACCAAAAAGGAACCGGATCCCACCTTCGCCTGCCTGCCTGCCTACCTGTATCATTTTAATGCATGATTTTTATTTATGCTCCCCAACGCCATTTTTCACTCATCGCCTGTTTTCCCTGACAGACGACGCCATTCTTCTGGATCCTCTCACAGATGGGATGGGAACTTGGGAAGGAGATTTGTGATCCATTCATTCGGAGGACAACATGAGGAGTAATAGTAGGAGTAGGAGTGCGCTGTGCGGCATATTGCGTGATTGTTTTTGCGTAAGACGATGCCCTGGAGAAATCAGCGATATTCACATTTATGTGCCAGCCATTTCATCTCGGCTGCTTTTCACACCTCTTCCCGGATGAATATTTGCTGCTCTTGGGGGGGTAGATAAAATGGTGAATCGTGAATGGTGAATTAATCGGATCAATTCGTTGGATGGATTGAAGAGTTTTTGGAAAAGGAAACATAACAAAGAATAAATTTATGTGAAATTTTGCTGGATAAAATGATGATGAACTTTTATGCTTTGAAAATGGCTTAGTAAATTTGTTTTCGGATTTGGCCGCAGTCAAACCAAAAGTATTCGAAAATTTGAATAATGAATCTCAAACGCAAAGCTTGACTCAAGATACCGTCAAACGTTGCATCATGCTGGGTTCGATGCAACATTATTATACCACAACACTTATTCAATTTTTATTTTAATTAAAGTAATCGAATTATCATTTAATGACAACAAAATGGTCATAACATAGTTTCTCACATCGCGAGATAGCTTTTTAAAGTTTTTGATTTTCATAGAAAATTTAAAAAATCAAGCAATATCCATATGTACAAATTTTTACATTTTTCAATGCCGTTAAAAACTTTACCTTGTATGACGCTTTGGCTTATTGATATAATCTACAAACTGTAAACTGGTTTTATTATCCTATACCAACACTGTTGGTGGGTGTAAAATATTTCTCGATCAGTCATCAATTTATTTTAATTAAATATTTTTATAATTCAGTTAGGTACAAGTCAGGACTAAAATGCATCAAAATGCGAATCAAAGATTCACCTTTTAAATCTCGTTTCCATATGCTGAAGTATGATTGTTTTGCATCACACGTTTGTTTATTTCAAAGTTTCATCCACCCAAACATTTATTTTTATGATTTCAGCATGTTGATATTTTTGAAGTATTTTTTACCCCTTAATGTATGAAGTAATCTTATGCTTTACCTTCAAAAACATTTTTACAGAAAAAATATGTAAAATTTAATTCGAACAAATAAAAAATTACTACAATTGGTCCTTTAATGCGTACCGTAAAACGGGGTAATATTGATCACCGGGGTTAATTTGACCAACAATAAACTTTCTTACAATAACATCAATAACTCAGTTTAAAGTTTGAATTTTCGAAAACTGTTTTCTACGTTTGAAAGCCTATAAATTGAGTATCCAATAGACAAAATTTGGTTTGACTTTACAAGAAATTTTTGCAAGCAAAAATCTAATTAAAAAATCTTTAAATATCTATTTTTTCCAAAGCTCGTGAACAAACAGCTCTTCTGATGATACCAAAAAGCATTAAGAAGCAAACGGATTGTTTAATGTGAAAGAACAACTTTTTTTCTTTGTATATGAACAGTTATTGTGCTATTTTCATAGTCATTTAATGATAAATATTTGATATTTTAAAAATGAGGACATTTTCCAAGAGTAAGCCCGAATTGGATAAATGGATAGGAACCTCCTTATCAAATCGTCAACTTTGAAGAAAAAATGAAAATGGAAATAGTGGGAGGGCCTAGGGGAATGAGTGAAGGTAAAATTTCATTTTTATTTTGAAGCCCAAACTATTTAGCAATTGTTATAATTTTTGCCCCTAAATATAGGCAGCATTTTAGTTATTTTTTCGATAATAAATATTTTTAAAATTAAAGGTTCAAAATCAAGATTTAATTGATAAACTAGCATTTGTAAATACTATGAAGGTGTTTTGTATCCTTTAAGATCAAGAAAACTCGATAAAACCGTCAGAATAGAGACTGATCAATGTCACCCCAAAGCATCAAATTCTGAATAGAGACGAAAACGATTTTTAAAACAAATTGAAAGTAGTCTAATAAATTTCTGCAACAATGTTTCGCGTTCAAAGGAGTCCAGTACTGGTTTTAAAAATATAAAACATACCACAACCACCTTAACAGAAAAAATAATCGAAATATATTGAAAAAAGTGATCAATCTTACCCCGGATTACGGTAATGACAACACAAATATATATTAAACTATAAACTTTCAAATCTTTCCATTAGATTTTTCATAAGAACAAAGTTTGTTGCAACTTACCACTTTTTATTAGAAGGATGAAAATCGCATGTTTAAAAATAACTGGTAAAACCTTTATTTTTTGTGACAACGTCAATTTGATGTCTCATCAACTTTAAAACTTTTGACGTACAAGCGGTATGATTATCTGTGGACATGAAGTTTTTAGAAGCCATTGAAGCATAAAAATGTAGCATGATGCCCCAGTTGACGGTACGTAATGCTAAGAGGATAATCGCTATTTTTGTATGTTAAGGTGAATACATTAGGATGAGGCTCCACTTTATCTTTTATACTTATACAACCAATCTTTGACCGAAACTTTTTGAGCTTTGTTGTTTCTTCTGATTAAAAAGTTCAATTTTCACATTTTTGTTAAACTTGATAACAACTTTTAAACAATAAGTTATTGATTCGATAACACAGCACGATGTATTTTTTTCTAACACTCTGAGAGAAAAATTTGTCACATCAAAAAAACGACTTAACAGTATAAAACTAGACATCTATGGAAAAAATACTCGCTAAATCAAATTAAATCCCAATTTTTTTAAACGATTCTTCGAATCTTTTTCAAAATTTCGCTCTTGGAAATTCGGATCACATAATAATTCGTTTTTTGGAGGCAGTAGAAAGTCGCTTCATTGGTCTTGAAAATCTGTGGGACTGTGGACTATTCAACGTTTAAATTTATTAAACACTTTGACACAAGAGTCAAATATAACCTAAATTAAAAATACGTTGTGTTGATATTGGATCTCAGGATTTTGCAAAGCATCGTCTGTTTTTTAATATACCTTACTTATTTTTTTTAGATAGGGAAAAGCCCGCGGGAGTAGAATTTATTTAAATTCGAATCCTTGCTCCCGTAGGCATAAAACCTTCTCATCATTTTTTTTTTCATGATTTTTTTTCGAATATTGTTCTACAATTCATTGGTTTTCAATTTGTTTTTGGTTTTTGTATAAATAACAGCTTCTGATGGTGTTGGCAGCGATGATGGAGGGCGGTGGTGGAGGGCGGTGGTGGTCGGCTTGGTAGCGATGGAGGCGGAAACGATAAAAAAAATATATGGGGGCGGGTATTAGTTGGAGTCGATTGCAGAGGTTGTAGCATGATTAGAATTTTCAGGACGGTTGCGCACCCTCAGTGAGATTTCAATCTCTATTGAGAGGGTGCGGTGGGCATCTAGTATCTTCTAGATAGTCGGCATCAGGGATTTACAGATACAGATTCAGATTATTTCTCAGATGAAATTTCAGTTTCAACTTGAATTTTGTACAGTTGTTTTCCGATTGTAAAACTGTTGGCAGAGCGCTGAACCTTTGGCTACCATAGTAAGAAAAAGTAGCTTTACCCCTTTCCGTGTTCATACGACGTGTCATCAAGTAATTGTGTCTTCGTGTATCAAATCCATGGGTTGAGAGAGGAAGTTGCAGGTTCCGGTGGGTGTGTGGATTGTGGATAAAGTTTTTTGATTTGAATCTGAGTTTGTAATTCTCGCAAGGCTTTTACAGGAAAAACTGAAGGCGGAGATTCTCGATACAAGTCAATCGTTGGGTATAATCTCGATTTTCCAAATACTATTTTTAATCACCTGTTTTGTAGAGACTTCAACCTGCTTTTACTGGCACTTCCCCATATTGCAACCATGTACTGCAGTTTCGATTGGACAAATGCATGGTATATTGATAAGCGTTGCTTTATTGGAACAACCTTTCTAATCCTCCAGAGAAGGCCGCACGTAGAGCTTATCTCCCTTTTGAGATTTTCGATGTGGCTTGTCCATTTAAGATCAGCATCAATGATGTAGGTATTTGTAACTTTGAGCTTTATCGATGGTTGTGGATTGAAAAACGAGGTCATTACTTGGTGGCATTTGAAACGACCTCCAGAGTTGAAAACGGTGTATTGCGTTTTGGTGAGATTAAGAGACAGCAGATTTTCAGAGAAAAATTCTTGAAGCAGTTGCAAATCTTGTTTCATGTGAATAACGACTTCTCCAGGATAATGACACAACGAAGTGTCATCTGCAAAGAGTCTTGGTTTTCATTTTAGACCAAGCTTCGGTAAGTCATTTATGTACAACAGAAATAGTAGCGGTCCTAAGATGCTCCCTTGTGGCACGCCGACAGTTAAAGGCAAATGCGTACTGTTGCTTCCGTTGACTACTACGTACTGTTCTCTTCTGCTCAGATAATCTTCAAATAACTTATTGGCCGTTCCTCGGATACCATAAATATGCAGTTTTTCCAGCAGCACAGAGTGGTCTATGGTACCGAAGGCCTTTTTTAGGTCCAAATAGAGAATGCCCACGTACTTTTTTGCATCCAGACCATGTAGAATTTCGTCCACTAGCTCACAAGCTGCTGTCAAGGTACTTGATCCGCTTCTAAATCCGTATTGGTGGGTATAAAGAATTTTGTGGGTTTTAAGAAAATCTGTCAGCCTAGAAGCCAACATTTTCTCAAGAATTTTGCTCAGAATTGATAAAACAGATATCGGCCGGTAGTTGTTTACATCCGATTTTCTCCCTCCTTTATGTATTGGAATAACTTTTGCCATTTTAAGGTAATCGTAAATTTTTCAAGTTATTTATCCCCCAGATTCATAAGCCGTATGATTATAAGTGGACATCAGTATTTTTTAGAAACGATCGAAGCTGAAAAGTGTAGCATGTTACCCCAGTTGACGGTATGGGGTCTGAAAAGTTTCGTTTTGGTTCAAAGCTTATTCAAATTTTGTTGCAGAATTTTTAAGTAACGTTTACCTACATGATTAAAATTTTACTTTAAGGTTTGTATGAGAAAATGACCCCAAATAGACACAGTCTACAGTGAAAGGTATTTTTGGTGCCTTTATTTCGGAAATTTATTTTCAATAAATTTCGTATTTTGAATGTTGTGAAATCATGTTCAGATTTTGTTTATGCATTCTTTTCTATACATATTACCTAGATATTTTAAAAAAAACATGAAAAACACCGAATTTATTGCTCAGAACCTAAATAAGGTTTGGGTTTCCTTGATGTTCATTTTTTTTCGATTATGGTCGTTGTACCGTAAAACGGGGAAACTTGGATCACCGGGGAAACTTTGACAAACAATAAATTTTTGCACATTATCATCAATAACTCAGTTACCCCAAAGCATCAGATTCAAAACAGAAACGCAATCGATTTTAAAATCAAATTTAAAAGTTCTTTTTTTTCGGTTCAGTACAGAATTATCACTGTGGATAAATTCTCATTACTAGTGAAGAATAGCATAGTTTTCGAATGTTTAAAAATGCTCCGATCATATTTTGCTAATATTTTTCACTAAATTTTTTTTTGTTTCGATCATAGTCGTTTTACCATCTTTATGGCATTCACGACTTTATCAACGTTGCAGTTGGCGGATCGTTATTGAAAAACTTATCCGGTACAACCAAGGATTGAAAAACTCATTCATACGAGCGACGGAACCCGCATCGCTCCGATTTTTGCTCATAAAAATGCTCTGGAACGCGAATGAGGTGTGAGCGAGAATCTCCTGTTCTCACGAATCAATTCCGACGGAAACGAAAACACGAACAAGGCTCCTGATTCCTTGTTGCTTTGCTTCCCTTTTCGTATGTATGTATGTATGTATGGTTCCCCCATCGGTAGCAAGGACCTGCCTATGGCTGTGTGGCTTGGCCTTCGAATTTCTTCTAGGGCTTCCACGGTCCGATGGTTCGTCGAAGGACAGGCGCGGTCCTATGGGGGGGGGGGGGGGTGATTGGGGTGATCACCCCCCCCCCCCCAAGCGGCAAAAAACCGTTACAAAACACTCGTAAACGCTGGAATTTCTATAAAAGTTCGAACTTTTCCTAGTGGGTTTTCTTTCGAATTTTCAAAATTTTCCACTCCGTGGGGGTGATTGTAAAATAAAAGAATTTAAAAATTTCATGAACTCTTAAAATTGGAATAAAAAAATCGATCCGCCAAACCAAAACAGTTGTTACTTGCTATTCCCTAGACCGTTTTTCACCACATTTCTTTTGTTAAGGCACTTACAGTGTTCAATTCGAATTTGCTGACCATATATGCATCTTTCATACATTTTTATACATTCATTTCTATTTGATTTTCTAAAAATGCCAAAAATACTACTTCTTAAATTAGAGGTGATGGACAAAACCTGATAAAAAATGAGTTCAGGAATATACCTTAAAAACAGTTTTTTTTAAACGTATGCTCCAAAAACTTTCCTATGTATTTTTTTTTTCAGATGAGATAAAACCAGTGTTAATAATATCCCGTCATTATTCGACTATTCTCTCGGGAACAAGGCAATCGCTCAAGATATTTTTCCAACTTTTTATCCACACGGCTGGATTTCCAAATTTGCACCAACTATATCGCTGATACTGCAGCTCATCCACACAATAATAATTAAAGTTTTAAGTCGAAATCCAGCTTAAAAGTTTAAGTTCAAAAACCACCCTTAATCTGAAAGTTTCGTTATTTCAATTGCAATTAATTAATACTTTTTTTATTGAAAAATAGAATTAGCTTTAAGAAATTAAACCTTTATTTTTTTTATTTAAATTACATAATGCAAGTTTGAAAATATTGAGTGCATGAAGCAAAAATACAATTTTTCACTTTTTTTTTACTAAATCATTTGTTTCAAATTTGTAACTATTTCTTAAGATTCAGTTCAAATAAATTTTAAAATCTTTGATCGCTTGAAATTTAAGAGAAAACAAATAAAAATAAAGTTCCGAAAGCTGCATACTTAAAAATTTGATTTTAATGATTATGATTTAGAATTAAATTTATATGTAGAAAATGAAGAATCAAAACAAGAATTTATATTAATTCGATTCAGCAATATACTTCAGAAAAATAATAAAATATTCAGTTTTAAATTCATAGAAATTGAACACTTTCTCAAATAAATGTTTTGATTTCCAAAGGTATTGTTGCAAAACGAGAATCACTAAAATTTCGGTGTGAGTTTTGCGGTAATATATAGATACTCAAGAAAAATATTTTACAGAAATAACTTGAGAATCAATATACATTTTCTCCCAGAAGAAAGTGTGTATTTTTTCTTTTGTAAAATCACATTCATATCGGAAGATTCTTTGAAAGTTTTTAAATTGATAGTTTTTGAACTGCTCTATATACAAATGACGAAAATTATCTATTTATTAACAATTTTTCGCAGTGAATATTGAAAAATTCGCAATTGTTTTATAAAAGGACAAGAATAAGCGGTTTAAAAGGATATAAAAAAAAGTATGAAGAGAAAGTTTGTTAAACTTCTCTATTTTCAAATTTTTTGAAACACAATCCTCTAATTAAGTTAAATGACATTTGAAGGGAAGAGGAGAAGCAGAGTGCATCATGGTCGTTTAATATTGTTTTTTTTTTTGAAGAAGTGTATCTTATCAAGTTCATCCATTACTTTAATGATTGATCACTAAGATAAAAAAAAATCATTTGAATCATTACAAATTTTATGCTGATATGAAATATTTTTCAAGAACCCAATTTAAGCCTCTATTCTATTATCTAAATATTCAACTCCACATTAAAAATGGTATTAATAGATTAGCATAAACACTTTTTAGATGAAAAGAATTAAAGAGCGAATTTTGGTTTATGTTGGGGCCCTTAATTATTTTTAAATAGGTTAAAAATTATTTTTGCACTTTTGTGACAAAACTTTTAAACATTAAAATTAAAATTTGAAATAAGGGTTCATACCACATTTCTTTCCAAAGAACGCGAGTAATTTTGACTTCTCTGAAAAGAAATCATTGAAGTTTTCTGTTTGTTTAATGTTTCCAATTCTGTAAAATAAAAGACTTTTAACGAATGTTTAAAGAAGTATGACTTCATTGAATTTAAGTAATTTCTCAAAGCAGAAACAAAATCGTTTTTAAGGATTCAGCAATTTTTTAAATAAAATAAAATCTTTGTTTCTTAAAACTTTCTTTTGAAATGTCAAAAATACGTGTCTTTCCGAATTATTGAAAACTTTAAATTTTTTTTAGATCATCATAAAGTATTATCTATTCTTTAATTGAATAAAGTATAATAAACAAATTCAGAATCAGTTTTTTCATGTTAAATTGTAAGTACATCAGTTAATAATGATTGATTTCACTCAAAACTAATTCATTTTAAAACTTATAAACTCCATATCACCAAAACGAGAGGTGATACACAAAATCAAGTTGAAGATTCGAGTACAGCGCTCCAGAACTACTGAATCAATCTTTACAACACAGACACCAACATCCGATTTCTTGAATTATTTTGATAATATGTTTTTATTAGAAAAAAAATCTTTTTTCAAATTCTGAAAACTAATCCTGTTCATCTTCATATTATATTTTAATTTATGAAGAGTTTAATCACCGTGATTTTGTTTGTTAATTAATTTTATCGACCTCATCGGTGAAAATTAAAAGAACATATGTTACTAAGAGCATTTCAACATTATGAAAATTCTTGTCAAATAGAAAGTTAGAAGGAGAAATACTCCCGGCACATAAAAACTTTATAAGTAAAATGCCTTAATAAAACAAGAGAGTAGAATTTTATAAGAAGCAATATTCCAATTGACGGCGAAAAAATATTCAGAGCATGAAATTTTAAACTATATCTCCGCTTGAAAATTTAAAGGAGATTTGCTTTTTTTTTTAAATTATTTTAAATAATCTTTTTCCAATCGTTCATGATTTTTATTTAATCTGTGAAAAAAATTTGAAAAACACATTCGAAGTAGCAACTTTCAAAAGTAATTTTAAGCGCAATGTGAACTTTATTAGTATTTGCTATATTTTTTCAATATTTATAATGAAACTTGAAACTCCTTGCTTTCATTTTTATCAGTTTCGTATTGGATCGTTCAAGAACTCTCCCATTCCATACTTGTAGAATTTGAATATTAATAAAGGATTTTATTTCTGACTTTGATAACTGACCCTCTTGAAATAAAATGAATAATTCTCATTTTTAAATTAATCATCTACTTATTTCGAATAAATTCTCTGAGTTTTAGTTTGGATACATTTTCCTGATTGCACATTTCTAATTGTGTTTGAATAGTATTTCAAATGGATGACTTTACACAGGAATTTTTCAACCAACCCTACAATTAAAATTGAAGAAAAGAGTTAGAAATAAATATTGGTGATAATTTACATTATTATCAATTATTCTGACAAGAATTCGAATTTAATTTCCTATCAAATCTGGTGTTATATTTGATGTATTCTTCTTCTGTGCACTGATTCTGGCTTTATTCCAAATTCCTAATCTATAATTTCTAACAAAATTTGATATTCAAAACCCCCTACCTTTGGAAGTGTCCATTGCACGGGTCTGGTGTGCAGCAAATATTTAAGTCTCAATTAAAACTGCACACCCCCCCTCCCCCCCTCGCCTCCGCCCACTCACTCTCCAAATGAACGTTTTTCGCCATATATTTACGTTATTGACTGATTTTTGAGAATTTGGAAAATCACCCCCCCAAGAGCCAGCTCTAGGACCGCCCCTGTCGAAGGAAGGCATCCAACCCTCAGAAACCTACAATGGCCGGCTACCCGTGCCGCTTGCAAAAATTTCTTCAGGTCATCCGCAGATGCATTCCTTCTAAAATATACAATGGTTATAAAATATCTGCAGGAAAGGAAAATTACTTAAAATATTTATTGAATATACAGTTTATTAAGATAAACAATTTTCGTTAATAAAAGGATACGGACCTGAAATAAAAGTTGTTATTATGCCTGTTTATATAAATGTGTATAAAGTTGTATATTCATCTATGAAATGGTGATCAAATACTATACAATAACAAAACATTGAACAATTTACGAATTTTCAACATTGTTTATCCATCTATTGCTAAGATGAAAAAATAAATTTTATTTTGACCAAATGGATCTCAAATCTGCTACAATCAAAGGGGTATAATAGTTAAATTTAAAATTTCAAAATAAATAATCGATTATGATAATTGAAAATGTATGCTAGGGAATGAAACAGAATCCGTTATCTGTTGATGACTACATACTGAGACACACAATTTTGATTATTTAAAATTGTTACCTATTCCAAAAAAAACATATGGGTACAGAATGTATTCAAAATCAATAAAAAATGAATTTAACAACCGACTTAGTGAAAAGGACGATCAAAATCCAAATATTAGAAAATAGAAATTTTACCCTCATAATCCACCCACTTACAATCAAACGCAAACGGATCAGAAAAAATCGAAGCAGGCCGCGGAAAACAAACGCTTCACCAAGTAACAAATTCATTCACGCCCACATGTTAAAACCTACGGAGCATCCTTTAAAAATCAATTCACTAACACTCCCAAACTAACCACACGAAATAAGGCGCCATATTGTCTGATTTTGGAAAGGATTGATAAATATATACCTAAACAATTTCAAAATAATCTTCTTAAAGTAATATTATGATTTTGTGCGTAGGAAGATAGAAAAGAGAAATAAAAAGAGGCAATAACATGGAAGTTCCTCACCGGGTTTTTGGTTCCCGAAAACATCTTCCATCGATGCTTCTTGCTGACATGCTCGGACATGTTGGAGCGGGAAATCAGTTTTCACTTAATCACTTCTTATTTTCGCCAAAAAAACGCACACACATCCCCCCAAAACTGTCTTATTTTAAACATTCTGACTTCATCAAACCATGACAGTAAACCTTCCCACATATCGACATTTCCAGTCGAAAATTTTCATATTCCAACGAAGTGTATTCACTGTTTCAGCATACAACCACTTCATATTCTTCAATTTTTGGATCGATAAAGCTCACTCGATGTTAAAGACACGATTTACTGTTTGCCGACGCGAAACCTTCCCATTTCTACAACGACGAAAACGAAAAAGCATCAGTAAGTACAACGATCAAAAAACGCGCCCGCATCTGACGAGAGAACGCGAGCAACTGTTGTTGCTTTGCTTCCCTTTTCGCACACAAAATCTAGCATCAACCCGAAGATTGCGTAGCAGCGAGCCGACTCATGAAAATTTTTACCAACCCGCTCATGAGCCGTGTTGATAATGGTAGGTATTATTTTTTCCCGTGGAAAAATGTTCGTCCCTTTGCGAAGATTGAGCTTGAACAAACACTAACAGCAACAATGCTGACGCCAAGCCGTGTTGGCTTTCAATAGCGTTGGACAAAAAGAATTGAAAATAAGAAGAACAGAGTACGTACGGCAGGCACATCCAATCCAACCTGTATAAATTTTTACTAAGGTGGCGCAGATCACCATAAAAACATAAACAAAGCCTACGTCACTACTGACGGCGTTTGAATATCCTAGGCAACAGTTGGCACGTTAATATTATGAAAATACTCAACATCAAGCCATGTCGTCGTGCTTAGTTTTCGGATGTGAGATAAATTTCCAAAAAAGCCATACTACCGGAGCTTTTTTAATTCTCTACGGTTTGCTTCAGGTGAGAATTTTTATGCACATCACATCATGACAATATTCATTTATATATTCTAAAATTTTGAAGGAAGAAATGTTCTCTGTGAGGAATGGTAAAGTGGCTGAAACTTAAGGTATTTAATCGGTCTCAAACTCCGTTACTTGTGCGAAAGGTTTTCCTCCGATATAAACAAGATCAACGAAGCAAAATAGAAACAGCGACGGGTAAGACTGTAAAATTTGTTTTGTTTTTATATATTGTGTATATTTTGTTCCCCTCTAGGTTGCTTTCTACCGGATGCAGCGCAGATTTTGCCGCTGGGATCGGTAGAAGTCCCAACTGTGAAGTAGACCCCGCCGGACGCACTCCAATTTTTTAGGTGTTTTCCACAAGCGTAGGTTTTTGCTTATAGAATCTATGGAAGTCCCGGCTGACCAACAGATCACACTGGACGTCCTCCAGGATCGAGTACGCCATCGGAAAAGTCGCCTTTTGGCAGACAACAGACTGCTCGTTGGACAACAGAAAATGTTGGTTGCCACTCACCAAATTCGTCCAAAAAATGCGACGGAAAATATACTTATTTTAAGCATTTGTTTAATTTAACTTTATAGGAAATTTCAATTAATTTCTTTTAACAATTAAAGTTAATTTTGCTACTTTTAGCTGTTGTTATTTAAACTGCGATGCGATAGAACTTTCAAAAGAACATTTTATCCTTTTTCAGATTAATCTATTATTTTAGATTGTTCTAATTGTTTATAGAAGAATCAACTAATCTAAACTTGTTTATTAACAGTAGCATTGAATTGAGACAAAAAAGACTCATTAATCCAAAAAATAAAACGCTAACTGAATGTTGAATCATCCCATCTTGTAAATTCGAAATTCTCCTTAGTTTTTAAAGATATTCGTAATTCGGAATTTTCTGTGTGAATAGAGACAACTAATTTGAATAAAATTAGTGAATTTCGAAAGCTTAAAGTTTTGGATTTCAAAAAGCTGTTTTGACTCGGAAAATTGAATTACAGTTCTGATTTCCAAATTTTGGACTGAATCTCTGATCTTAGAATCAAAAAAAATAGTTTTGACTTCCTTGTGTATTTTTTCAGGTTTTGGATTTGAATTCCCGTTTTTTCGGTTTTCCCGGTACGATTTTCAATTCCCAGTTTTTCCCGGTTCTGTGGCCACCCTAAAGAAACTCAAACTATTTCATTTTTTGTTTTACTTTAAAACATGTATTCTTAATTTTCGGTCGTGTAAAATCTTGCAGCTATCAGTGCTACGTTTTGAACGTCTTCAGTTCTGTCCAGGTGACTTTGGAGCAGCTTGATACCGTCGTTGGTGAATCCGGTTAGGAGTAGACCGTTGAGGTCGCCCATTTCGATGCAGTTGGTCACCATCTCTTTAATGTATTCGGCAGCTTCAAGTCGGAGAGGAAGTTGCAAGCAAAGGCCATGCGATCGTAAAGGGATATTTCCGTTTCATTGGTTACGGTTTCGAACCCATCTTCTTCATGCGCTAGGAACGAGAACATGCACCTTAGATACGGGTCATCGATATGGGTTGCGGGCTGTCCCACACTGTTTGCGCCAGAGCCCAGTTCGCTCTGCGCTGAACCCGGACGATGCGATGGCTGCAGTAGTGAACTTGGGTCGGACGTTAGTTCCGCACCTCGACCCAGTATTTCGATTGTCTGTTGAGGAAAACATTTTTTTATAATTAATTTAGAGTTTATATTAAAAAAAGTAGATTCTTACCTGCGTAGTGCGAAAATGGAAGCAAGCAATGAGAGCTGCTCTGGTGAATTCCATACTCGCACACAGCTCGTCGATGAAGGCATGGAAAGATAATCTTTGTTCCGATCAAAAGTCCATCCACACAGCAGCTGAGCATTGTCACGATGGCGTCAAGTCCACTACCGATGCCAAAATCTATCCAGTTCATCATAACCGGATTCGATCATCGCGGGACCTTCAAGAGCATCACAAATGCCTATCATAGTTTTCAATCATCCTTAATCATGTGACTTGAAAAACGCCAAACTTCTTGCAAATTTGCACTGACACCGGTTAGATCACCATTTCAATCAACCTGTATAAATTTCTAGAACTTTTGGAACCGAATCGAATGGAAAAAATAACCATTTCTTGCTTGTTGAATGTTTGTTTGGTAACTACCAGTAAACAGCCGACTACGGCGTTTTGTTGGGTCAGTAGTGACGTCACCCATAGTCATGGTAACTTTGTTTACTGAAAAAAAACTTTACCACTACGTTTGCACAGGACCTGTCTCACCACCTCTCTATGTACCTCATTGCATCCAATCCATGTTAGTGATGTTATTATTCTTTTCAGGCAAATATGCCGAGGCCGAAAAAATTCTTTTGCTTCTTGCTAGTGCTGTTATTATTGCTTCCTATGGAAGAAAGTGCGTCAGTTTTTGAAGCTAGGAGCTTAAAGGAACATCAATAACATCAACAGCAACAATGTGAACAAACAAGTGTAGGCCAACGGGAGGCCAGACGGTTTGTCTCTGAGATGGACGAGCCGACAGAATCCTTTTTCTTTTTTTTCCTACTTTTTTTTTCTTCTGAACTGACGTACTTGCTTACCTAAACAGACAGCAAGCTCGGTATCAAAATTTTCATGAAGCAAATACGAGTCTCTCGTGATCCCGTTGCTCAGACTCGCTCATGAATATTTTGTAATACGAGCAACATAGAAACCGCCGTCGTAGAATCGTTTGTGTTGCTGTTCGTGATTGTATTGAACACACACGAATAGCGAGTCGGTGGCGAAGCATTTTCGTGTGCGTTTCGAGGAGTGAGCGATTTTTATAGTCTTTGGGTACAACTGTGTTCGATGTTTGCTCTTGGGCTTGAACTCGCGGACATCGGCTCAGGAGACAACAGACTTGCCAACTGAGCTATATCACAAGCCCATTTTTTCACTTAAATGCTGTTTTAAATTTATTTAGTTAAGAAAACTGAATCATAGATGTGTTTCCAATTGTTTTTCTCATTTTGTCAATGCGTCACGCATAGAATTGAATGATTGGATTAAATTCATTTTAAATCTTTTATCTGATATTGTTCTTAACAGAGAATAAAGATGATTACTTTTCAAAAAGTTTTGCAACTTGATTTGTTTTCAAAATTGCCAAAGCTCCCCTGCATTTATTCTACGTAAATGTAGGTCACCCAGTCTAACCACAACAAATAAAGACGCCATTGAGTAAAACACAACAAAACACAAAAAAAGAAACACCAGAAAACATGTCGCAAGAAAGCAGAAATAAAACAGCATCAGAAAACAATACAAGACATTGAGATGAACAGCTTCCGCCGACACGAAGGAAAATTCAATGTGCATCTTGCGGGAGAAAAGAAAATGCACCTAGTGTTTTGTTGTTGTTGCATTTGTGAAGCCATCAGAAAGAAAAATCCCCTTGTTAAAGCAAAAGCATCTAGTCAGAAGGTAAAAAAAGGAAGGTACCATTACGAAGTGAATTGGAGCAAACGAATCGCTATGAACAGCAGAGTTAGACAATTTAAAACAAACTTAAATCTTGATTGAATTTATATCAGGGTCCGAATGGCTCAATCATCTGGTATACCCGAGGTGGTTTACTTTATACATGAAATGTTCTGTCGTAGTAGCATAGCGAAAAAATAACTAACTCGGTCCATTGCAACCGTTCTACAATTTCTCGGACATCCCACATTTAGACTGGCCCATAACAAAAAATAATCCTTATATTCCACGCGGCACCCCCTAGGTTGGCGCCTTTATGTGAAAAAATCACACATTCAATTGCGGATCGCGTCACAATCTTCTACAAACTTGTTTGTCCTTGTTTGAACTACGATTCCTGAAATGTTGAGCTTTGTAGCATACTGGAAACATATTTTAGAACACAAAGAGTGAAAGTATGTCGTTTTTTCATACATTTTGCCGAATATCTCCATACAAATTTCATGTCCTTTGCGCCAGTTCGTGCTTCTGCCAAATGACCTGAAACCTTCAACTCTAGATCATATTTTACTCTATTATTCGACGTTTTGATAGAAAAATTGCTAAAAAATCCCAAATAATGCTTTTTTTATGGTTTATACTACCATCTTAGCCACTAAGAAGCTGCTCATACCGGTCAAGAGTTACATAAATTAACGTAAAAAATCAGCATAGATTTGCGAAAATTGATTAATCTTATCTGTGGTACGTAACGACTGGCGTGTTTTACGTACAACAATTCTTCTGTTGATAACTACATTTGATTCAACAGAGGGTGTTTCTACTTCCCCTGCTGCGATTTTTGTTGAATCCATTTTTTCAGGGCTCAGCTGAGTCAATAACTTCTATAAAAACGAGTAACATAGTTGTCGTAACCGATGGTTCTTCTCACCCAAAATCTCTAACTTCCTACAATTTATTTGCGGAAGCACATTCAACTTCCATTCTCTTATTCAATCTTGTACAAACTCAAAGAAGAACCATCGGTTACGACAATAGTATGATTTTATTTACCTTTTATATTAGACTGATAATACTACTCTTTTTTTATTTACAAATAGTTTTATTAAGGCATTTCGCTCATAAAGTTTTGTTTTGCCGAGTATTCACTTCACTTGTGTTGTATTAGTAAGAAGGGGAGCCGTAATCGTCGCGGCGACTCAACTGTTAGAGTTTGTTTGACTTGAGGAAAGGGATAATACTACTCTTTCCAGTAGGCATCATTTAAAGGGTGAAACGGTCAAAATTTGGTCAGTATTAACTTGACGTATTTCTTTCAATTTTGCATTTAAAAAACCTGAACACCCCTCATTTTGAAGGTGTGTGTGTGTAGAATGTTGCTCCTATTTTGATTTTGGAATTCACTCTTCAGTTGTCAAAATGTCGTCTATGGAAGAAGAGCAGCGTATTAAAATTTTGCTCGCGCATCGCGAAAATCCGAGCTACTCGCACGCAAAGCTGGCAAAATTGTTAAAAGGTGCCAATTCAACCGTTAAAACTGTAATTAAAGTGTTTGGGGAACGTTTGTCGACAGCCAGGAAGTCTGGATCGGGGGAAAGTCGAAAACCGGAAGCCGCTGAGACGACAAAGAGAGTTGCCGGTAGTTTCAAGCGAAACCCTAAGCTCTCTCTCCAAGATGCCGCAAATAAGCTGGGTGTATCGTCTACAACCGTGCATCGAGCGTTAAAACGAACCGGATTATCAACTTACAAGAAGGTAGTGACTCCAAATCGCGATGATAAACAAAATACGTCGGCCAAAGCGCGCTCCCGGAGGCTTTACACGACGATGCTGACGAAGTTTGACTGCGTGGTAATGGACGACGAAACCTACGTCAAAGCCGACTACAAGCAGCTTCAGGGACAGGAGTTTTGTACGGCAAAAGGAAGGGGAAAGGTAGCAGATATTTTCAAGCACATGAAACTGTCAAAGTTCGCGATGAAATATCTGGTTTGGCAAGCCATCTGTACCTGTGGCTTGAAAAGCAGCATTTTCATAGCTTCCGGGACTGTCAACCAAGAAATTCGCGTAAAAGAGTGTTTGAACAAACGTCTGCTGCCTTTCCTGAAGAAACACGGTTGTTCCGTGCTGTTTTGGCCGGATTTTGGCATCTTGGCCATGGAGTGGTACGCCGCCAACAAAGTGCAGGTGGTTCCCAAGGACAAGAACCCTCCCAACAAGCCAGAGCTCCGCCCAATTGAGAAATACTGGGCGGAACCTAAAGAAGACCAAAAAAACTGCTAAGGACGAGCAGCAGTTCAAGGCAAACTGGCTTTCTGCGGCGAAGAAGGTGGACAAGGTGGCTGTACAAAATCTGATGGCAGTGGTTAAGCGTAAGGCCCGACAATTCGGATTTGGAAAAGCGGAAGCCTAACTGAATATTTTTCCTGAATTTTATACTATTTAAACTTGAAAAAGAAATTTAATTTGATTTTTTAAATAAACGATTTCACCGATTTACACGCGTTTTCCCTTGACCAAATTTTGACCGTATCACCCTTTATTTCTTCGCTGAGAACAGTGTTCTTCGGAAAGGTTTGCACAACTCTTTTGGCATCTTCAATATTTCGGGCGTAAGTGATTCCTCGATCACTCCTAACAACAATCTTTGCCACATCTCTAGCAACAATTTTGTTCTTCTCAGGGCCAAACGTAGGGTCTGATTTAAGTCTCTTCAACTGCGTAAGAACAACTTTGTCTCCTACAGCCAAGTCGGACTGTTTAGCTCCTCTTGTAGCATCCGCATACTTCTTGCTTTCCTGCTTCGAAAATGAATCCTTTTCCCTTATCTCTTCTCTACCCAGGTCGTGCGACGATTTAGTTTCCCAAAGGCAGGGGAAAGATCTTCGATACTTTCATTCGACTAAAAGTTCTAAAGGAGTAACTCCTAGTCTTGAGAGAGGTCGTACCTTGCGTAACTTATCTCTTAGATACAGTTGCAGAGTGGCAAATTGATTGGTTTCATGATGACCACTTGTCTCCCGTCATAATTGTACAATATATTCATGGATGTGAATAAAGTGAATAAGGAAATGTGTCAAAATTTCGTGCATGTCGCGATAAATCCTCTTTTGAATTTGAATGTCTGTGGAATATGGAAGCCAGATACAATTGTATTTTTGAAAAGGTAATCATGCCATAGATAAGCTTCAATTATCTTCAAATCTCATTTTGTTAATTGAATTCAGGCACCTTACTAATGTAAAAAGTAGTTCAATAATGTTGCTTCTTTAGACCAATATAAAGTAGCGAATAATTCACTTTTGTTTAACTAATTGGTTTTGAATCATACCAGAATTTTACATTCTTTTTTTTCTCATTCTAATACAATTTTCTATATCATATAATGTAAAAAAATCTTTTTTTTTTTGTTAAAATTAATTAAAAAATGATGCTTTTGATCAACGTGCATGAGGGCCTACTCTGGACTTTTTGTCAGAATTATGTACCTCATTGTCGGAGTCTTGCTCTGACTTGCTTTCAATTGCGGCGATCTTCTTGGGATCTGCTCTTCTGAAGTTGTTGGTCGTTTCCATGACTTTGATTTCGTGCTCTCAGCTGTTGAGGAACAAGCTTGAGCAATGTGTCTAACTCTACCGCAGTTGTAACAATCTTTACCAGCTGCCGAACATGTCGACGAAAAATGAAAATAACTACCCCACCTCCAGCACGATGATCCACCTGGATTGCGCATTGGTGCTTTGTACGATCCTCTTCCTCCACGACGGTTATTGCGATTACCACGTGGCATTCCCCTTCCACGCCAACTCTGGACACGAGTATGTGTGGAACCATGAGTAACCATAGCCACTGATAAAGCTGGTTCGTTGCGGCTTCGGAATCTTTGGTATTCTTCCTCGTTTGCTTTCTCTAATTCATTGTCACGTACCAAATCAATCAGGTTTTTCATAATGCCTTGCTTTACCCAGTTTCTGTGCGCAAGTTTTCGAACTCTGCTATAGGAAGCGCCCTTCATTAGCTGCCTGACAACAGCTTTCATTTCTTCGTCCTCAGTATAATCACATAACTTAGCTGCTGATGAAACACGGCGCACAAATGCAATACTGGATTCATCATTTGACTGATGTAAATTTATGAGCCTTCCTCTTTCAGCTAAGAAATAGGTTCTCGACCCAGACGAGACATTGCATTCGAGAACGGAGCCTGTAATTCGTCAGGCATTCCTGGTTCGGAAGGGCACGACTTGAGTAACTCGTATAATTTCATTCCGCATTTCATCTGAAAGACTCCCCACTTAGCTTGTTCATCTGCAGAATTTGTCATTTTAAAAGCAGCGATCACCATATTCTTCCAGTATTTAAATGATTCTTTGTCTATATCCGATTTACCAGGTTTTGTAAACATTCCGGGATACACAAGGATCACAACTTTACACTATTCATGGTAGCTAGAAGCACCGATTCATTCCTGGTACTAACGTTGACTGCAATGCAACATCATCTATCATTGTAGGACTGGAGTGAGTAGGGCATAATCCGGTGTCTGAGTTGTGATCCGAGTTTTGATCTGGTATTTGTTCTGAAGACAAACGTTTCAACTGCTCGCGGAGAGAGTTGTTTTCTTCCATAGATTTTTGCAGAGCTCTTCTAAGCTTGTTTTTCGAGTGTTTTCTGGAAGAAAAAATGAACACAAAATGTTCAGCTCTATCCCTCACGGTGTGTACATTTCATTTTTATTAATCTGAGCTATTTGATTTTCGATCACTTATGAAATATAATTCGAGCAATATCTCTGAGTTGCTCATCGATAAATAAAACTTACTCTAAAAACAACACTCCTGAGTTCTTCGTTTGTTCTTCCTATTTTCTATGTGTTTGTTACATTTTCCTGTTTCTAAGCATGCAGCATAACAATTTGCTGTTACTTGAAATTTCCGCCATGATTATTTTTGTCTATTACATCATGTTTTAGCTCTTTTTTTTTCTTTAACCTGGGCAGCCATTTTTTTTGCCCCAATACGACCAAATTCTTCCTGAAATTCTCGTTTTTTTCCATTTTTATTTCTCATTTAGAAGAGGAGGGCACATATTTTTATTTGTTTGCACATGTATTTTTTTCTACATCGCTTCCGTATTCTTTGCTATCATTTATTTTTTCTTAATATCAACAATTATCTTTTTTTTTTCTTTACTATTGTAAAACTGTATACTTACTTTAAAGTAAACGCTTTGGCCGCACCGACTGTGCCACTGTCGTATCCGGTCGGGCTGCTACCGTCAATCTCTGCCATTTTGTTTGCCTCACGTCACGTCTTCTCTGCAATCTCCTAAAAACTGACTTCTTTCTTCTATGAAGCAACGTTTGACCCAGTGATACCACATTCCTATCGGTATTTTGAAACCCAAAAAAATGCTTACATTTTCAACTTCCTAACGTATTTCTCTTTAAATAGAAGCTTGCATTAAACAACAAGTCTAAGAACTCTTATAACGTTCATTTTTAGATTGAAACTAGCTAACTAAATGTGTTTTAGCATATATTATTGCATTTGCTCCGTAACTTGGTTCTAGGTAACACTAGTTTGACACCAAATGACGGTTTGGAAATTTTAACAGAACTTTATGTTTGATATGATTTGTACATTTTTTTTAAATTTTTAAACTATCTGCTTTTGCTGACGAAAGCATAAATCACAAATGAAAATTCAGCAGAAAATCCAAAATAAGTATTTCTTTCCAGTACTCATAACTGAATGGAAATTTATTTTAAAAGTTACCGTTTGATAAGAAAAATAGGTGCATGGCGAGCACCTTCAGGTTACACGTCGTTAGGCATATAAATTAAGTTAAAACTTGAGATTTTGATGTTTGGCTAAAGTGGGATGAAAATTTGATAAATTCGATAAGGCAATAAAACCAGGTCAACCTAAAGGAAATTTTAATTTAGTAAGCATTTACAAATCCAATGACTTTTTGATGTTCGAGGTAAATATGGGCCCAAGTTGATGTTCTTCGATTTATTCCCTGGGTATGGTTGAAGGCTCAATTATATCACTTGGATACAATTGGGTATGCCTTGTCGCCTAAGTATTATTCCTTTGCAAAAATATCACAATTTTGCGATACTTAGGAGCACCACCCGATCACTAAAACTGAGGTGAAGCCGGGTATCACGGTGCTGGCCCCAGGGCTTTTCACAAACGTTCAACCAATCAGTTAAAGGTCCGATCAGTAATTATTGTTTGACCGGGAATTGGGATGGGTTATTTACACAAAACACTACACACCGTGACAACAAACCTCAGCCCTACAAAGGCTACTTTTTGTTGCTCACTTCACGTAACACAATACTACTTACTCACTGTGACAACAACACTCAACCTTACAAAGGATACTGTTTGTTGCTTACTTCACATGACACAACAAAACTCAGCCCACAGTGGCTATTATTTGTCTGTTACATTACACAATACAGCATTACTCAGCGTAACAACAAAACTCAGCCCACAGTGACTATTATTTGTCTGTTACATTACACAACACAGCATTACATATCGTAACAACAAAACTCAGCCCACAGTGGCTATTATTTGTCTGTTACATTACAAAACACAGCATTACACATTGCAACAACAAAATTCAGCCCACAGTGGCTGTTATTTGGCTGTTGCATTACATAACACAATAATACACTGTTTTACATCAGACTTCAGCCCACAGTGCCACTTTACACAATGAATAGTAAAACCCCTTTGCTCGTAATACAGCTCCCTGACCTTTTTACCTATCAGGGAGCAATCAGTCTTCAATTGAGTGCCAGTGCTTAGTCCTTCTGGTGTATTACGGTCTCGTCCAACCCCTTCCCAAGTCATGTACCTAGCTTTCCCCCGCGGTGAGAAGTTTTGGCCTCAGAAGGGCCCTGTGATTTCTCACAAGCTGCCGCCACAAAAAAAAAGTTGATGTTCTTCGTTTTATTGATGGATTTTCGCTAATCTGGCCATTTCAGCTTTTAGTATTATATATGAGTTCTGGCGATTAGAAAAAGAAATGAAGAAAGAAGAAAAAGAAAGTTGAGAGAGTTGTTGCTTCAATTTTTTTTATAGCCAATGAAAAATGAAATTCAAGAATTTTATGCGAAAATAAAAGGTGTTCTTCCGAAAAAAGATAAAAAAAAACTCATAATTAAACTATAACTGAAAGTACCCATTTTGCCTGGCGTGGTCTTTAATTCTGCGATCTCTGCAGTTAGGTACTTATGATATCATTTATTTGGCTAACAAGATGCAGTAGGATGGAAGATTATACCGATGATATTACATACCGTGTATGTGATTGCACTTCAAATCTCGACATACCCCATCTGGCGACGAGTTGAACAAGGATTATATTCAAACGGTGTATGTATTTCCTTGAAAAGTTAGCATCTCACGAGACAAGAGCTTTAATGCGATCGTCAATTGAGATTGATCTTAAGAAACTTCTATTACGGTCTAGGTTTATTCTAAGAACTTCTGCGACTGGAAGGTCAAATATCAGCATTGAGCTTAGTCCATTGGCTTTTAGGTTGAGTACCATAATAGTGCATCATTTGACAGAACTCAAAGTTACGCCACGCCAGCTAGCTGTCTTCTTTCTACGGGACCTTTACGAGGATAGCTTGAATGAAGTGGGAATGAATTTTGAGTTAAAATCTTAAAAATCGGTATGAAATCGGTATGTTTTGCCAAAAATCGGTAATCGGTATATACCGATTCTTGGTCAACATTTTGTTCAAAAATCGGTATAAATACCGGAAAATCGGTATGTGTGGCATCGCTGGTTTGACCCTCTGTCGATGAAAAGCTCTCACAAATACCAATAACTATTTTACTAGTGTGAGTGACGATTTTTCTACTCAAATTTTGTTAGATAAGGGCTCTTTGAGCAAGTCACCCATAGTCATCATCATCATTGAGTTCTACTACACGTCTAATTTATTTTGTATATCGTATAAAAGTAGTTTACCAAGAATTATAAAAACTTAAATATGGGAATGCAGAGGTGACCTCGGTCCTAAAGCACACATTTTTTTCTTTCATCCCTTTCTCTTTCTTCCAATCTATCCATTGACTACTAGGACGTGGCCGGCGCCGTTATTGACGTTCAATGAGAGAGCATCAGTTTTGTGCAGTGTGAATTAGTTGCTAGTCCCAAGCACCATTCATTTGACCTCTGAACAAAACTGATGGCCTCGGTCCATCACGGAGTAGCAACCATGGGCGATGTAGAATTCGTTCTACTTAGCCACGCTGGCGATCATGGTTTTCGAAATGCATTTCTTAAAAAAATGAGAGACGGACAATAATATCATTAACTGAATATTAAAAGAAACATAAATTTGTTCAGTGAAAATAATTTTGTAATAAAGCATTTCGGCTTCAATGATTCAGGTGGATGTGAGTAGTCAATCAAGCTAAGCTAAGCTAATTATAAAAACTTAAATATGGCTATACTAGTATAACGTACCACATTCAGGCTTGTAATTGGTCACCATCGTTTGGAGAGCGCAATCGTTTGATCGGAGAGCAAAAAAATGTCAAACGAAATTTTGATCTTTTTTGTGGTTAGTCGTTTGACTGTCATCCCTCTTGCGTAGATAATCGAGATAATCATTCCACATTGTTCGACCAACACATCCAAACATCACCCAGCGCTGCAGAGTGACGAATTTTTTTTTTTCAACAGGAGGGAGTGAATAGAAAATATTGCATTTGCTTATTGAGTCTGTAATTTCTGCTGCGTGAAAGAGATAGGCGATGTCGTAAACTGTCGGGAATGATGGTCGTTTGACCATCAAATTATCCCTCTCGTGTACCAAGACACGAAATTTCGTTCGACAATCACACAAAGAAGAATGAATGTCGTTTCGTTTGATGGTAGTCGACTGTTCGGCAAGTTTTCGGTCGCATTCGTTTGATGGCACGAACAATGATACTGATAAAAGCAGGCTGTGCGACTGTCAGAGGAAATGTCGATGGTTTACAAGTCTGACCACATTATTATCTATCAGTTTTTTTCGGCGCCACTGTCAGTTGGTTCAAACCTTTCGAGAAATTTTCGGCTTTTCATTCCTCTTCAGTGAACCTTAAATTAAATTTATTTTTGATATTAGTTTTAAATTCACTGAACTATTTAAAACTATTTTTTAATTTATCTAGTGATAGTCTATGCTATATCAGAATGTAGTACACCTGACAACCCAAAACCACACTCGCGCCTGCCTATCCGCTAAACCACTTTAGTGCTTAGTTCCACTTGTTTCAGTGAATGCATCTGTAAATAAATTCAAAGCTTTCTACCTAGATTTTTTTTAAATAAATTTAAAAAATCATCAATGCTCTCTTCTTCTCAGCCAAGCTCCCGAAACAAAGTAACAATTCAAATTTGCGGTGTCGCTTTCTTCTTTTCACTGTACTATTTAGTCACGTAACAGTTCCAGAAGACAGCCAGCTCCCTAATGATAATTGAAATTTTCGTTTAAATGGATTAGATTTTCTGGAAGAAAAACAAATTTCGGTATCCAAACGTTTGTTGAAAGAAACACAGGAAGAAAAAAACCAGTCCCAAAAAAGCTTCCCCGAAAAGAACAATTAACGGAAAAATTTCATCAAACCAACTGAACTGTAACTGTATTTCGACGCTCGAAAGTTATTCACTAGGCAAAGTTAATTTTGGTCCTCGTTCGGGCGGGCTTGAAAAATTGTTCCTCCTAGAGCATCCGAACGTCCTACAACAATGTTTGGGGGATGGTGAAGACAACAACATCGCCAAAAAATAAAACAAAAAACACATCCAAGTGTATGAACAAGCGTTTCCAGCATTTGCTTAAAATGTTCCTGCTCTCGTGAAAGTGAGTTTAATATTTTGCCTTTTCTTCTCGACCGGTGAGTGGAAAAAAGCTGTCCCAAGAAGGAAAAAAAACACAAGCAGAACATGATCGTCTTCAGTCTCCAAGAAAAGCGGAAAAGACGTTATGCAAATGGAAGAAAATTTTCCCCGGAACTCGGTTCGACTTCCAACAACAACAACAACAACAGCAACCATTAACAGAATGAAGCAACAACAAAAACAGCAACCCCAATGTATGTTTATACGAATGTACGCCGCCTAAGAAGCGGATTCTGTGAGGTTCCTCTATTCGAGACTGTTGGAAGAAGAACATCCTCCTCACGACTTCCGCCCACAAACATGTCCCACACCGCCCTTGACACCGAAACGACTTCCGCCCATGATTTTTGGGCTCACTCGCTTTTTTTTCTTCTTCTGTCGTTTCTATCACATCCTGCCTTATTTTTTTGTTCTGCGTTTCTCGTGCCATTGCGCGAGTGGAAAACGAAAAATAACAACCACCGCCACACTAACTAAGACGAGTGGCGACCCGATATGGTTTTGCTGCTGCAGGATGCTGAATGCGGATGAAGAAACAAAACAGTTGTTTTTCATCACCGCCTTCCCGGAATTTCCACTCTCGCTTTTCCGAGGCATTTTTTCTTTCGACGTGGTACAACAAATGAGCCCTCACACAGCCGATCGGAGATGCTAAAAGCTGTTAATTTTTGTTGGGAAGGACGATTAGTCACCGTATTGAATTTTGGAAGCACAACTTACTTGAAGCTTGGCAAATAACACAATTTTTTCAAGTCCTTTTTTTATCAAAAAAATGTTTTTTTAATACTAGCAAAATTAAATGTTTGCCCGTTTTCTTCAACGTTCACTCAGTCATGAGTTATACTGTGCGAGACCCAATGGTTGCGCATATAAGTTGTTGTGTTAGACCTTTCCGAAGATACAAAAAAAAACAACTTGTTCGTTGAACAGTCATCAGAAAAGAGAAATTTAATTTGTCTTTATTTAAAATAACAACTTTTCCCGCGAATTCAAAATCAATACAACAATTAACAATACATCTTGGCAACATTATAGAGGTGGTTGAATAATTCCGCTTGATACTATACTTTCAGGCGTTTAAGCAGCGTTCGGCATCGCTAACTGAAAAATTAGCGCCGCTAATTAGATCGCTAACTCATTCAAAGTTAGCGATCGCTAATTAAATACGCTAAATGTGCTGAAAAAGTTATCGCTTTAAGCTTAAAGCGCTAATCGCTTATCGCTAACTGTTGACCAATATTAATGCTGGAACAAATATCAAATTCTTCATTTGTCACGCCCTTCCCCCCTTCGATTTTTTCAACTCCCCAAGGGGGAATAAATAAAGTTTCAAGTATTTAACTTAAAGCTTAGCTTAGCTTAGCTTGATTCACTACTCATATCCACCTTAAATCATTAAACTCGATATGCTTCATTTACAGGTTTTTTTTTTTTAAATCGATTCTAGAAGAACTAGGTATGTTTTACTTTTGATTTCAAACTATACATTTCGAATTCCATGATCGCTGGCGTGGCTAAGCAGAACAAGTTCCACATCGCCAATGGTTGCTTCTCCGTGATTAATCGAGGCCATAAATTTTGCACAAAGTCCAAAAGAATGGTGCTTGGGATTAGCAGCCATTCTCATTGCACAAAACTGATGCTCTCCCTTTTTTATATGATTTATATGATTAATAACGGAGCCGGCCACGTCCTAGTAGTCTATGGGGAAAAGGGAAGGATTGTTAGTAAGGTACTCTTTTAGTTCAACTAACAATTTCTCGCTTCTGCATACCCCAACAAATATTTTTTGAAATAGTCAGAACCAAAGACGAGCCAGTATCACCAACTATAGAAACCGTCTATACGTCTGCGAATCCATATTCAAGTATCCAAGGAAGGAGTTGTGTTAGTTTGTGAAAGGTAGAGATCAGGATCCATTTTGGTAAATGGTGCGATCATGATTTTCCTACACCTCCTATGCTCCTAGACATTTCCTAAGGAAACTCCTATAACTATGAGGCATATGATAAAATGTCAAATAAAAATAGATCGACTAACTGAGATCCCTGGTGAAGCAAAGAGTTTGCAAAAATGCTTTAATGGTTGAAGACGGAATGCAACTTACAATAAAAATGAATTATATTATAATATTCAAACACAATTTTTTCCAAATTGTTTTTATATGATTATTGCCTTTTTGAAAACTCTTTGAATCTTTGCCATCCTTTGCCCGACATTTTGAAAATCTTAAGAGCTTTAATGCTTAAAGATCACAAAGTAATGTTTTGATGAAACAATACTCTTAAATACATTTATTCAGCTTCATTTAAATAGTTTTTAATTGCAACGTTGGAATTTTCCAAAAGGCTTGATTATTTTTTTTTGCTTTTTAATTAAATGAGTCCAGTATTAAACTTCACAAAGCTTTAAATCTCTAAGTGGTTTATCTTGAAATCCGTTTACCAAGCAACAGATGTATCTTTTTGGATTTGTATATCAAAATCAGTCCTTACTTTAGTTTTTATATTTTACTGATAATAATATGGCATTCGCTTTTCATGTTTATTCAGAAAGAAAGGAACGTCAAGCCTTAAATCGAATGTGGAAGTAAATATTCAATAATCAATTGGGATGTAACATTGAAATTGTTTTACGAGGTATTGGTTACAAGTTACTTGATTTAAAACCCGTTTCTTCGTTTTTTAATCGGGATGGATTGTATCTTTGATGTTTGAATTGATTTTTCACAGCAATGAATTTAAAATTACTTTTTTTATATGTACAGAATAATCCATTCATGTCAAATTTCTGAAAAAGTATTTTTACATAAATCTAGGAGTTTTATGCAGAAACGCCTTAATATATGCTGATAAACCTGATTAACCACCACCTGATAAACCACTTGAAAATTTGATCTGTAACTTTTGAACGGCGCAATAGATGGCACTGTTTGAAGTCAATTTTCAACGTTTTTTGGACGTCATTTGAAATTTTACACACTTTTTGATAGATTTTTTGTTCGAGCTTGTACATCTGTTCTCTGTGGCTGTATTTTGTTATATAATTCAGTAAATGCTGTCAAATAAAATTGAAAGAGCAGATGATTGGTCTCAAATCCGTGAACTAGAATCCCTATTCTGACTAAAGGCCTCATGTAGAGTTTTCCTTAAATATTTCAATTTTAAGTTGGTTTTGATTGGCTGTTTGAAAACCATCATGGAATTTCATCAATCGATTCAACAAATTTGGAAGTTAATTAGAATCGACGCGATGCTAAATTTACTTCATGTTAATAAATTTTACCAATTCAAGTTGATAAAATTTGTTTATACATATTCTTCTTTACAGTTTACTGACCAACAAAACTCAATAGAAAATTTTATAATAAACCACAAACCAATAACAAATAAAAAGAATAAGATTATAATGCCCAGTAAAACACGTTTGCTACACCGTGTTGACAGTCAAGATCTGCGTTTTACTCAAAAACTGGAATGAAAGTAAGACATTACAATCATAAAGAAAATACCAGTTCAAAATAAACTTGACTGTGGCTGTATAACTTTGAACAAAAACACTTATTAGTTCTTATTTCATGCATGAAAAATGTATATTTCATTTAAAAGCTTCTGTAATTAACTTGAGCGCCAGCTGTCAATTTTCATGGCGAAGCATCAACTTAATAACTTAAAAAGAATTTGCATCAATGAAATATTTTTAAACATTACGTGATGTAATGATAAAAGAAAGAATGTTGAGATCATAACTTTACATTTAAGCTTTAAGCACTTGTATTTTAACTGATCAAAGCAATCGAGGCCTGTAACTATGATATCAGCTTCTGGAAACAAACATGAAAAAATCAGTTCCTGAATTATAGGCACTATTAACGACAACGTTGCCTCAAACAATAAACGTTTAAAAAATTATTCACTTTCTAGACAATCTGTAATTGAACTTCAAAGTTTAACAAAGAACTTAAATTTTGGGATATTTTACTAAGTCAGCATTATCGGCGCACGGCATTAAAATCGATAACATTATAACGACAACGTTTCTTTCCTACGCTTAACATATGTAGCTGACTCAAAATAATATCAAAGCATTTGTGATTATCTTGATTGCTCTTAAAATCACACATCAAAATTATGTTTAATGCTCAAAAAACATTTTTGGTCTAGTAAAGTAGAGAAGATAGTATTTATCCAGGCAACTGTACAAAATTCAAAGCTTTTAATACATTTTTATTCATGTTATTTTTTTTTTCTGTGCGTCTCTTAATCAACTTCATATTAAAGATTTGCATTGTAACTTATTTAAAGATAAAAAGTAATTTTACATCACGGATCAACTGAGAAAAGCCTTATTTTTTAAACTTTAATTTGATATTAAGGTATCAAAAATGTCAGTTTAAAATAAAATCAGGAAATCTTAGAGATACACTAAATTTTAATACGAATGTTGCATTGTTTCTAAAATATAACTGATAAGCAAAAAGCAATTAAAAATGAAAGTAAAAAATGGAACGGGCTCACCAAAAATGTTATAAAAGATGTCAATTTTTGATCTGGAAGTCCTCCTGAAAGCACTGGTCCTCGAATCCACGAAAGAGTCCATTTTCCAAAGCTCCGAAGGTGTTGGTGGTCACTTAACTGGTTCCATCCGTCTAGATTAACCTCACTTAATCAATTCAATCTTCCGGATTATAAAAATTATTAGCACTTTTAAAACCAATTATGCAAATACAGCAAACTAATCTTCCGACTGTTTCCTTTGGCACCGCGCAAACGGCTCCAGTACATGCAACTTACTCAAAAAACTTTTAATTCACACATTTCTTACATTCTGTGAGGTATTGGTTTTAAAATCCTCAAATTTATTATATTCATCTTAAAATTTCAATTAAATTTTAACAGCACGAAAAAAACACGTGCTGACGGTTCAGCACACGCCTACTCCTCCTATCAGTTTCAAGTATTTAATTTAAATCGGATAAATTGATCGAATTTTCATACAATGATATGAGAAGAACAAAAACTACCAAAGATGGGAATTTTCACAACTCTCTGAGTTCTACTATTTAAAAAACGAATTTTCGAGCGATTACACTAGTTTACAAAATTTTAAAAAAATCGTGAACTTGATTAACTGACCAACATTTTTAATGTAAAATCGGGCGCTGAATCCGAAAATGAAATTCAAAAAAATCTCAGTAGAACCGTTTTTGAGTTATGCTCCAAATTCGAAATTTCGGAAAAATTAAAAAAGTTCTTGTACTTAGATTGAAATATCTCGGACGTCATAACAGTAATTTGAAATCTCTTTTTTGCATATTAAAGGTGAATAAATTTTCTATCGATCATCTGAACAGTGTTTTTGCGTTTGACCAACAGTTTTGTTGATATTAGTGACTTTATGAGGAAAAAAATTATAAAAAACTAATTTTTTTAGAGAAAATTTTGTTTCAAATAAAGTTTTTGACTCGATGGTAGCATTTAAAAAATCTGATTTTCTTTTGCGCTTAAATGTCAATTTAAAACATAGATTTCAAGTGGTTATTTATCAAAATAGGTTGAAAATTGAAGAAGTTATGGCTACTTTACCATAACTGTAATTTTTGAAGTTTTAAATAATTTAACAAACCGCAGTACACTTATCATAGTATAGGAAGAATGAAACATGATAAATCTCACTCGCTCCAAGTCAAAATTATTTATTAGCTTACCAAAAGGTCACATGCCAAGTTTCAGAAAAATCTGACCATACGGAGGGGTTGCTTGAGTCTCAAACGTGAATAAAATTTTGAGGTATTTTGCCCGGAAGGAACAAAAATACTGGTTTTTCATCAATTACTTTTTTCATCACTAGCTGATTGTTTTTTATGGTTGATTTTATTAAAGCCTAAAATGAGACAAATATTTCACCCGAAGACTGTAACTCGATTGGATTTGAAACAGAAAAGTTATTGCGGTTCAAAGGCCGTAAATTTAGTCCAACACGCAATGAGTACTTTTTACGCATTGCGTTTTATACGACAATTTTCGACCAAAATACAATCTTTGAACCTCAATAACTTTTCTGTTTCAAATCCAATCGAGTTACAGTCTTCGGGTGAAATATTTGTCTCATTTCAGGCTTTAAGAAAATCAACCATAAATAACAATCAGCTAGTGATGAAAATAGTAATTGATGAAAAACCAGTATTTTTCGTTCCTTCCGGGCAAAATACCTCAAAATTTTATTCACGTTTGAGTCTCAAGCAACCCCTCCGTATGGTCAGATCTTCCTGAAACTTGGCATGTGACCTTCTGGTAAGCTAATAAATAATTTTGACTTGGTGCGAGTGAGATTTATCATGTTTCATTCTTCCTATACTATGATAAGTGTTCTGCGGTTCGTTAAATTATGAAAAACTACAAAAAATACTATTATGGTAAAGTAGCCATAACTTCTTCAATTTTCAACCGATTTTGATAAATAACCACTTGAAATCTATGTTTTAAATTGACATTTAAGCGCAAAAGAAAATCAGATTTTTTAAATGCTACCATCGAGTCAAAAACTTTATTTGAAACAAAATTTTCTCTAAAAAAATGCGTTTTTTATAATTTTTTTCCTCATAAAGTCACTAATATCAACAAAACTGTTGGTCAAACGCAAAAACACTGTTCAGATGATCGATAGAAAATTTATTCACCTTTAATATGCAAAAAAGTGATTTCAAATTACTGTTATGCCGTCCGAGATATTTCAATCTAAGTACAAGAAATTTTTAAATTTTTCCGAAATTTCATATTTGGAGCATAACTCAAAAACGGTTCTACTGAGATTTTTTTGAATTTCATTTTCGGATTCAGCGCCCGATTTTACATTGGAAATGACCTTCAGTTTACTGAGTTCAAAAATGCTGTAAACTAGTGTTACTAGAGCAAAAGAACAAGATGTGGAAGATGGGAGCTATCTATCTCTTTTTTTAAATTCAAATTTTGGTTAAAAATTTACTCGATTTATCAGTTTTGTGCAAACTCGATGGTAAGCATTAACGTTGCAAACAATTTTTTGGGTAATTCATTCCATTTTTTGTTTTTTGCATTATTTTACATAATCATCATTTGAAATCATTAATCTGTTCTTTCCTTTTTTAAACTTGCAGGAGCATTCTCAAATGTAGACATTTATACAATTTGTATTTGAAATTAAAACGAAGGCTATAATGGTGAATTTTATCTTATTTTTATATGAACTGATCTGTAAAATCTCTAAAAACTGTATGGTAAAAGTAAATATCTCAACCATGCTCAACAAATGCTGGTGAAGGGATGTTAAAAATAGTTTGATATTGATTAACACCTTTTATTGTTATTTTCTTCAGTAAATGTTGCGAAAAAAGTGCTGAAAATGACACTAAATACATCTTTTCTCTAACTCGTGTACGCATTCCTCCAACTAATCCAATTAAGCAAACAGAATTATGCGCAATGCCACTTAAACTTGATTAATGACAAAAAATTTATTCTGTCACTTATATTTAATTCGGCAATAATTTGATGCAAATGTATGGGAGTTAGCGGTCTTCGATTAGAGGAACCAAAAAAATAGCGGAACTTTTTATTTCGCTAGATCAATCATAGCTTAGCGGCCAAATTAAACCGCTAACGAAAAGTTAGCGGACTAACTAGCGAATAGCGGATTAGCGCTTTTGTGCCGAACACTGCGTTTAAGTAGTATATCAGAGTGAACAATAGTGTTGAAAGTTGAAGTTGAAAAAAGTTGATGAAAAAAAGGTTAAAATTTCAATTAAAAAATCACAATGAATTCTGGCAACACTGTAAAACTCAGAAAACATATCTGATATAAAGATTTGAAGCCTTAAAAACAACTTTTAAGAATACAAAGCTTAGTTTCGAACTAAGCGAAAAAAGTTAAAAAGGTTTTTGTTCCAATTTTTCTGTACATTTTGTATTGGGATATTTAAGAAATAAAAAAATAAATAAAAGTAGGGGGAAGTTGTCTACTACCGGACACTTAAGGTTTTTAAGCAATAACTTCAAAAATAAGTTTTTGTAAATATTGGTTCCTCTAATGATTTGAAGAGTATCAATATTATGATCACTAAACAGTATTAGAAAAAAAATAATTTACAACATATTCATGTGGTAAGAGAAATCATTTTATGTTAGTTTTCATTCATTTCCAAAAGTGTTGTCTATGGCCGGACACTACGAATTTCATCACCAAAGTTGTCACCAATGGCACAAAAACGTAGCAAAATGACTGAAATCACTTGCTTAGGTCTTGTGAGTAAGTACTTTCCAATACCGGACATTCTATGAAGCCATTTATAAAAGTTTTTTTGACAAACCATAATGTAACATTTCTTTCGAAAAAACTAGAGTAAAATTGTCTATGACCGGACAGCAAAATTTAAATATTATCAGAGGACCAAAATAGATTGGTTATTTAATCCGTATCTTCAGCTATCCAATTGAGGGTGCTATAGAGATGAAAAAATGAAAGTTTCAAGTTGAAATCATTTATAATTTTGAATATTTTCTTGTCCGGTCATAGAGAACAATATGGTGTCCGGTCATAGAGAAATCGCACTTTTTTTTATTTTCCTTATATTTCGTTTGAACTTCCGTTTTGTTATCTTACATCTACTGAAGTCGAAAGATAACCAACCAACGATGACGTTTATGTGCAATTCACATTTGACAAGCCGTAAAAACTGATCATAATATAAATGTAAAGTTTAGGCGATCCTCGTCTAACTACTTGGCGAAAGCTTTCGATGCTTATAATTTGTTTATCTTTTCAGATTGGATTACCATATTTCTAACACCATATCAGGCTACTATTTACTTTATTTTCATGGTGTTAAAACATTATAAGGATATATCGTTTTCGAAAAATCAATGTTGTCCGGCCATAGGAGGTGTCCGGTCATAGACGACTTCCCCCTAAAGAGTGTATTCCAAATGAAGGAACACTTTGTTTTGTAAATCACTTTTAAATGCGCGGATATAAATTAATGAAATTTCCCGAGGTGTTTACATATGCAATTTTTTAGTGATTTTCTGTTAAGTGGTTTTTGAGATAGCGTTCAATGAAGAATTTTTTTTACTTAAATTTTTAAGCAACACGTTCGCCATCTATAATGCATACTATTAACCACATTTTTTTTTCAAATCAAGGCTATTAAAGGGCTTCGCATTTGGAGGCAGTCATCGTGTCAATCGTTATGAAAGACTGAGTAATATGCAGTTTCTATAGATCGTTAGCCTCTTCAAGTACTTTAAATTAAATTTTAAATATGTTTTCTTCTTGTTTATCTCCGGGAAATACAGGCGAGATTTGTCAATGAGAAGCTTCAGGTTGGAAACCTGTCAAGTGACCGCCAAAGATTTCGATTTGCTGTGCATTACGAAATTTTTCAAAATATCTCTCCACAAACAGTCCAATTATTTTGCGAACAATTTGACCACCGTACTTTGTTTATTTTACCGGTGGGTAGAGTGCGAGAGTTGATTCACTCGCTAACTTTCAGCTACTCAGTTCAGAGTGACGGTTACTCAGTTGTTGCCAAAACCGCACCTACTCAGCTCTGACTAAACGGCTTTTACTCAGAACTGACTAACAGCCCTTTTCGCGACAACTGAGTCGGGGTTACTCAGAATGCGCGAATAATTTCGGGGCGGTTTTTGACCGGTTTTAATGGTGAAATATAGTCAATTCCAATATGATTATGTAATAAAAGGATGCGTTAGTGGTTTTGAAAACAGATAATCAAAAAATAAAGCGTTCAAGGTTTTATTGTTCAAAATTTTTTCTTCACTATTTTTACCTAATCACTTTCTTCTTCGGTCCGAGACGCTGCCATACCGAGTTGATTTATACCTATTGCCACCATCCTTTTAAAACTCCATCGTACCGGGTTTGTCTGAGGAAATCATTCCGGAACCTCTGCGCCCGTATTTGCAAAGCTCCGTTTAATGTGTTCCGGCACTTTTGATGATGTTTGCGATGAGATTCATCGTTACTCTACCCTAAAATAGATTAACCACAGGATTAACTATTATTAAATTGACTATTAAAATGTATATTTACTATAATAAGTTGATTGTTTTTTAACAAGAACAGACTAAGTCGACTGTCTGGTACAAATTGATCAAACTTTACTCAGTTGTCGCCATCGGGTACTCGAATTCTCTGAGTGCCGAATTTTTTTTCGTCTGAGTAATCTTTGCTCATGATTTCTGAGTTGTTTAGGATCAGCCGACGGTTGCTCCATACATGAGGCGACATCTGAGTAAAATGCAGCCGGGCTCTGGGTAAACCAGAATTAAGGGTGAATGATGTTTGTTTGATGCTTGTCGATAGTAACTCAGAAAATAACTGATCCATTAAGAGCAAGTTCACTGGTGTTGTGAAAAAGTGGTAGAAATTTTGTCACTTTCAGCACATTTTGAAAATTTTGCCATGCAAAAACATTTTCAAGTTCTGTTCCCTTCAAGTTTTTTAACAACACGTATTGTAGTTTCGCATGCTGTGATGCAAAAATAGCAATATTTCTATCACATACGGATGAAATAGAAACAGTGCTGTAAAAAAATACAACGCCTAAAGATCTTGAAAACATTTTTGCATGGTAAAATTTTCAAAATGTCAAAATATCTACCACTTTTTCCCAACACCAGTGAATTTGCTCTAAGTGAGGAAGAAAAACAAACTAGGTATGCGTAGTTCGATGCTGAGAAGCGTCGTTTGTAAACAAAACCGGCTATCTATGTTGAGGAGCTAAATCATTGGTAACTAGGATGATGGTAAAAAATCATTCTGAGCGAAGATCATCAACCTTGGATGTCGTTGTTGAAGCCCTAAGAAAAAAAAAACATCTATTGTTAGGAATATGAAGCTCCACATTCAACAATTCAGAGAAATATTGAAGGAAAACCAAATTTTACCTATTTTAAGTTTGATGTTGTCGTAACTGGTGGTTCCGGTAATACCGCTACTCCACATTCTTTTCAATTTCTTTTAATTTTTTTCCTTCAAGAGATACACTATACCCGTTCTTCATTTCAATATCTTTCAAACTGATTTTTATAACCTTATTTGTTAAGGCTTGCATCTATTTGACAGTTCTTCTCTTTTTATCTCGTACTTTCAAACTCTCTTTTCGCAATCAGTAATTTTCCGTCTCTTTCTCTCATAACTTCTATTTTTTTTATCGCTGGGTATTTTTTCTGTTTTCCACTGATATAAATTTATAATTTGTATTTATTCTACAAATTGGATATATATTTTTCAGTTTATTTAATTATATGTTATTTATCACTTCTATTCCCTACAGATGTGTCAAAGAAAATAGTTTTGGAATACATAAACTTTAAACATAATCATTAATAGCCATATCTCGCGTGAGCTTTCATTACATCGTATGAAACATCTTAAGAATTTACAGAAAACTGCTGAAAAGGTTATCAAAACAATTTTAAAATTTGTATTTCACATAATATAGCGTATGTTGTCCAGGCTACAAGTATTCTAAATGGAAAGAAGTTGTGACTAGTTTATATCAGTTTTAGTATTTTTTCGTAATACAACTGTTTGTTTACATTTTGTTTCATATATGTATAACAAATGTGTCGACTAGCGGGTTCAGCGGTGCTGAAACCTCCTAGTATATATGCCTCAGGTCGGCTTAAGCTAACTTAGAGCGATTCGGCTAACCAAGAAAACACTTTAATTTGCAAAGAAAACCTCCCACGTTTATTTTCACCTTGTGAACTTTAGGTTTTGGTATGCGCACTAGGGACTCTGTCCCACCCCTTATTACTACCTCCTACCTCTTGCTTGCTGTAATGGCACCTCTGGTGGGTCGTTTGAATGGCGGCACCTCTTCTTCGTCGAACCGGCCTCACTACGTCGCAAACCTGCGGAATTTGTGGTCGTCGGATTCCGGTACGTTCCAACACTGCACTAGGATGGCTGTTGGTTCTTGCGATGGCAGCGATGGCAGCAATGGCGGATTTCGATCCAAGCCACGGGACAAATGGCACCTGCCACAAAGCCGGGGTCCTATGGAATCTCAGGATGGGGTATTAGAATTGCGTTGAAGAACGGTTGTCACAGCTGCTACGGGGCATGGTTCCTTCATTACCTGGATATCCTGGAATCTAGCACTTCCGGATTCCGTTTGTTTTTCACTACCAGCACAATATTAGGTACGCGGAATTTGCGCCGTTGCGTGCTGGCGTCTTTGAGTGTTGCAGTGAAATGGCCGATTTATGGCGGGTCGTTGACCCCGTAGCCGCGTATAATGACTAGATACGTCATCGTTCTTTCGCCCCATCCTGATGCTCGATTCGCCTCGCCTTTTCGCCGCTTTAAAACAGCGCCATCTGGTCGTGAGGTTCTGAACTTGACGTTGAGAGTTGCTATTCGGGTTGGCGCGTAGGGGTTCAGGGGTGGACTCCAACGAGAGCGATTCCTCCACAAATACAGTGTCTTCTTGGCACATTTACACATTATCACGAAAAAAAGATCAACTACCACTGACACTACTGACCGAGCACTTGTTGCACATACGACGTAATGAAAGCTCACGCGAGATATGACATATTTTCTTGTTGATCAATTTCCCCTCAGTTCAAGGTACTCGCATAAGAGGGTTTCAAGTTTGAGATGCCAACCTTTTTTTGTGATATTTTAATAAATAATAGTAAACGTATGAAAAACTATTCAAACATCAATTTTACTGTTTTTCAAGTGCACCCTTAATATTTTCATTGTATTTTGATGACTTCTAAAAAAAAACAATTTTTTTTTCTTGTTCAGCAGATCTCAGCAGTAGGTGACTAATAATAGTGAATGATCCATAATTGTGGGAGGACTAATAATAATAATAATAATAATTTTTCACAAAATCATCAATTTTTGGAAGATGTAGCTAATCATGCCGTGTCAGCTGATTGAAAAAATAAACAAATACACCATAAAATCGTAAGCTTACGAAACTAAATATAAGCAAATGTGTCGAAAAACTGTTCCGATTCACCTCATTTCACAATGGAGATCCTAAATAAATATTGCTCCGTCATTATATTCTTTACATTATAATAATAATAATTCGTTTTATTCATGTAACATAAGATTTGTACATTCTTTTTGATGTGCTACAATTAGGTTATTAACATTAAATGTGTGTGTCATATTTTTGTTAAAACTTCTATCTGAAACGTATTTATTTTTTTAATTCTTTACAGGTATGAAACTGAGGCTTTCTATGATATTAAGGTAGGGTAAGTGTTCCTAATGTGGCATGTGTACCTAATGTTAACATACTGTTCGATTTTGCCTGTTTTTGACGTTATTTTTCACTTATCACAATTATCAAAAAAATGATAATGTAAAGGATTATGTGAACTTTCATTTTACAAACAAATTAGCTTTCTAGTTCACAAGATTTTTCGTAAAATCCAGATTGTTTCCAAGTATGTCCAAATTGAATGGAATTGTTAGCAAATTTCTTAAAAAAACACCTGTTTAGAAATAGAAGATTAAAGCTGAATTTGTCAACCGATTTTTTTGAAATTTTTTGTCGGATTGTTTTTTATCATGATTTAAGTAATAAGTATGTTAGAACGATGTTTTGTTCGTGTAAAAACTAGAAAAAGCATATGTCCACAATTAGGAACACTATTTTCAATGTGTTCCTAATTATGGGCATAGTCAAAGTTTTGCAAACTATATCAATGTCATAGAATGTATTTGAAATAAATTTGATTGAAAGAATTGTGTTTTAACATAATTTTCAACGATCTGTTAAAATAAACTGTTTTGTGTTAATAAAACATGATTTTTTTTACTTTAGTATCTCTCAAAGCTTAAAATGTTGAAAAAATATTTTCGCCAGGTTGTAAGGAACGCACCTTTCGCGACAGAGAAGGAAACCATCGAGTTACAGAGAGCTTCTTAACGAGAACAGAATCGGAAGGAAAAATTAAAAAAAAAAATCTCAATGAAATATGTTGTATACCGTCTTTTGGGGCATCATGCAACACTTTTCAACTTCAATTGCTTCTTAAACCCTAATGTCCACTGATAATCTTACCGTTTGTACATCAAAAGTTTCAAGTTTAATGGGACATCAAATTAACGTAGTCAGAAAAATAATTGGTTTCACCAGTTATTTTTAAATTTACATAACATGCGATTTTCACCCTAAGAAAAAGGGGTATCTAAGTTGCAAAAACTTTGGTTCTTAATGAAAAATCAAACAAAAAAATTTGAAATTTTTTTGACATATTTGTGATGTCGTTACGCATAAAGCACGATCTGCAGTTATTTAAGATTTTGTTAGAATTAAAGTTTATATTTTTTCTTTTAAAAGAAAGCAGAAGGGTGCTGATGCATTTACAATTTTACATCATATTCTAGCATATGGAAACAAGATTTAAACTGTGAATCATTGATTTGCATGTCGATGCATTTTAACCCAGACTGGTAACGGAATTTTTAAAATATTAATTTTTTAAAAATTAAATGACTGTTCGAAAAAGATTCATACACCAACAGTGTTGATGTTGGATAATAAGTTCCATATAAAGTTTGTAGGTAATATCACTAAGTCAATCCGTCCCATTGTGTAAAGTTTTTTATGGCCTCAAAAATGTAAAAATTTCGATGTTTCGAATTTTCTATGAGATTCAAAAACTTCATAAAACTCTCTCACGATGTGAGAAACTATGGCATCATCGTTTTTTTTTTATCATTAAATGATAATTTTAATCAATTATATTAAAATAAAAGTTAAATAAATGTTGTGGTACCCAAATGTTGCATCTAACAATGCTGTTGCATTATGCTCTGTTTAACTGAACTTATTTGTATCCATTACAATGAATTTTCTACTTTTTGAAATATAAAATTCCTCGACGGCTATTAAAGCGTTGAAATCGAAGCCTCCAACTTTTAAATTTGACACTTATTATCCTTTCTTTCTCTATGGGGGATTCAAAAATATGAAAATTGTTTGTTCTTAAAAGCTGGAATTTATGAAAATCTGTTCAATAGTTTTTCAGCACTCAGTCCAAATAGTTATTCAGCTGAAGAAGTTAATTCACTGTTCACTATACAGTTCATTGTATATTCTTGCTAGGCACAATTTTCCCGTATGTTTGGATAACGTGCCGCTATGAAGCCTACCCTCATTCTGAGACTTTCGAAGGCCCCACCACTTTGAAAACCACTACAATTCTAGTCAATAAATACTTAATAGGCTAGTTGTTTTTTCAATCCAAAATGTGAGCTCATTATTGCATCAAAGAATCTCGTATCAGTACCACGTGCTTTTAGCAGTTGAATGTACAAAAAACACCCGCCAAAATTTCCTCTTTCAAATATTTAAAGCCCGGCAAGCTTTGATTTGCTTTCCAGTACACGTAACTCTGGACGGTCGTTTCTAATGCCCGGCCCATATGGTGATGGTGAAAATAACCGCCATGGGGAAAAAAGTCGGTTGACAAAATGGGTGCCATGACTTTTGGTTCGTGAGAATAAAACAGAAAGTTGTATGGGAGGGTCTCTTTTCTTAGGTGGGAGGGGCTCGGAACTATTACTAAAACCTTACCCTGGTCCAACTACATCTCTGTACCAAGTTTCAGGCTGATCGGTTAAGCGGTGTGGATTTGTATAAGGTGCATACAAACAAACAAACAAACAAACAAACAAACAAACAAACAAACAAACAAACAAACAAACAAACAAACAAACAAACAAACAAACATATATAGTCCAACTCATCTTTATATATTAGAAGAGATGTATTCATTGGAAAAGGTAAAGTTTGAATTTAAATGAGCTCAATATTCACTATTTTCTTCAAAACTAGCGTAAAGGAATTTCGTGTAGGATTTAAATAGTTCTTATTTCCCTATTCAAATTCCAAAAACATTGTTATATTTATAAAAAGGTGAGTTTTGAGATTTTTCTTTTTAAAGTATTAAAAAAACAGACCCATATGCAAAATCAGGAACAAAAAGTGTAATATTTCGGTACGCGGATTTATTTTTCCTCATATGTTAACATTTGGAACACCCATATGTTAACATTAGGAACAATTAGTGCCATATTAGGAACATCGACACACTTTATAAAACAGGATATTTTTCGTAAATTAAGGCTTGAAATGATTATTACAAACCAAAACCGAGTTCAGAAAAAAATTTGGAATTTAGTTACCAAAAAATTGTATATCTAAGTATTAAAGATTCGGCGCAATAATATCAAATCTTAAAACCTCTGACAAAATATAGCGAAATTAGGCTCATTTACCCTATGTTGGTTATTACAGCGATTTGATTCGCTCGTCAACTCGAAAATTGAACGAGAATCGAGACAACGAAAGTTTTAATTCACATTCAATGATACATCAAACGACATTGCATGACTACCAGCAATGTTAAACCAATTTAAAAGTTTATTACCTGACGGATACCTTTTTGATCTATTGGATGCTTTTGATTTTTTTAAATTTGACAGAGAATATTCTCATCGAAATTCCCAAAATCACAAAAGCATACCAAAATTGTGGATAAATTTACGAGCTAGGAAAAAACTCTTAATTCTTCCAAACGATGGGGCGCTCGACGCGACTGACCCGTAAATTGTAATCGAATTTTCGTGGAAAACCTCGACGAGCTCAAAACATTTCTCCATTCATGCAAGCAGTAACAAATAATATTTTGCCCGACATTCTGCAATTTGCGTAAATAATTTTGTTATTGCACAGCGAAGCTTTCTGATTGTTATTTTTACCTCACGTCGCTTCACTGGCCAACAGTTTTTCTCGAATAACGATGAGTGTGTGGTGTGGAAAACGAAGGAAAAAACTTGAATGAAAATATATTTATATTTCTCGCTCGTAAACAACAACACACAACCTGTTGTTGGAAAAGTCGAAAAATTATGCCGTTCCACAAATGAACAAAATATTCTGTAGTTTAATGCAATGGAGACTCTCCAGCCTTCCCCTCACCAGATGGCGCGCTTTTTTTGCTCCTTATGACCACCAACAGCAGCAGTTCACTTGAGAGTAAAAAAAATGGATAAAAGTGCCAGGTGCGATCAAAAACAATGGAAGATAAAAAAAAATCCTGTCAGCAGCTCAGCCACACAACGTAATGGGGCCAAATGCTTTAGCTCTTTTCTTACGCACACACACATACATACACATACACACATACCAGCCCATGCATACAAACAAACAAACAGGCACACAAAAAATGCCACCCAGCCACTGAGCCAAAACATCAAAGTGCGATGAAAATCCTACTCGCGTACCACTCTTCTTCATCAGCCCTGCAAAAAAGGGGAGAGACGAACAGAAGTAAGAAAAAAAATATTTCCACCATCAGGGCAATATCAAAAGAAGTTTAGTGGGAGGCAAAAAGCTTTCAGCCAGAGCATTTCCATCGGCTGGCAGTCTGGGCAGGGTGGGTTGGAAGTCAATTATTTAGATAAAAAATATATCCTAATTACCTACCCTGAAAGTGAGCCAGGATTTATGTGGGTAAATATTTACTTCCGCTGCTGGGGAAAGTTTGCGATAGAAAATTTGAGTGTTTGACTTTTGGAACATAAACACGCGAAACGCAAACACCATTCGATTGGAGAAAGACTTGACTAAGCGTAGCTTGGAGTTGTGTGTGCTCCAGGAAAATATCATTTCGATCTCAAAAAGCATGAAGAAGAGGAAATCATGAGGCAGGCAAAAGTTTCATAATAATGAAGAAAAAAAATTTAGTAGGTTTATAATTTTTTTAACTGGATGAAGCATGCTTTTTCAAGCGGATTTGTGACAACGTAAGAACTTAACTTCACAATTAACACACGACGTATTACTGGACACGACACTTAACGTTCTTACAAACGGAAAAAAAGGATTCAAAATTACCTTTTTTGTCGACCGGTTTCGAGCTCGATGTTTCCCATCTACAGGACGATTTCCGACTGATCACACGAAGAAATTACTGGCAGGATCGTACTACGAGTTTCATAGTATTCGTCGTAAGAACGTTTGTAAGAACGTTAAGTGTCGTGTCCTGTAATACGTCGTGTGTTAATTGTGAAGCATGCTTCTTTTGAGATTTTCAGAAGCCTCATACCCCACAGCCAAAAAATTGAATAGAGTGTTTGTTGAAACAGCTAACTGCTAGTTGTAGTAAAGAAAAAAAATAGCTGCGCTTAGTTCGGGCTGCGGTCTTGGTTCTTTGTGTAAATAGATTTTTACTAGCTTTAGGTATCTTGTAGAGCACATTTTTAACCGTCTTCAGATTTCGTAGTGGATTTATGACCCAGGATTTGTAGCTTTGGCTCCGTTTCGACACATGGCGGTCGAATAAGTTTGTAATTCAGTGTGTTGGAGAAAATTTATTCATTTATTTATTTGGTGTCCCGTCTCACGACATAACCCGATAAACAATAATCCTCTAATTCACTCGTTTCATGGCAAACGTTCTCTAACTTCTCGGGCAACCCACATACGCCAGATCACGCTCCACTTGGTCTAACCACCTCGCTCGTTGCGCCCCTGCTCGTCTCGTTCTACCAGATTGGCAGCGAACACCTGTTTTGCAGGACAGTCTTCCGGCATTCTTGCAACATGTTCTGCCCTGCGTATCCGTCCAGCCTTCACCACCTGCTGGATACTGGGTTCGCCGTAGAGTCGCGCGCGCTTCGGTTCATCCTTCGCCTTCACACTCCGTTCTCCTGCACGCCGCCAAACAAGGTTCTTAGCACTCGTCGCTCGAATACTCCGAGTGTGCGCAGGTCCTCCTTAAGCAATATCCACGTCTCGTGCCCGTAGAGGACAACTGGTCTAATGAGCGTTGTGTACAGGTTACATATTTTGCGGGGCTGAGTCTTCTCGATCGCAGTTGCTTGTGGAGTCCATAGCAGGCGCGACTTCCGCTGATAACTTGCCGCCGGATCTTACGGTTGGTGTCATTGTCTGCGGTCATTCACTAGTGGGCCGAGATAGACAAAGTCTTCGACTATCTCCAGCTCGTCGCCGTCGGTCGTGACCTTGATTTTACTGAACAAGCCGGCTCGGTCGGTCTCGGGTCCGCAGGCCAGCGTATACTTCATCTTGGAGGTCTTAACCATTAACCCAATCCTTCTTGCTACGTGTTTCAGTTTGCGATGATCTGCCGACTAAATCAATGTCATCAGCAAAGCAGATAAGTTGACTGGATCTGTTGAAAATCGTGCCCCCCATTTCGCCCACCGCTTGTCGAATAACACCTTCTAGCACCACGTTGAACATCATGCAGTTTAGACCATCGCCTTGTCTTAGCCCCCTGCGTTATTAAAATGAACTCAACAATTCACCCAAAATCCACACACAGAACTGCACAGTAAACGAAAATTACCGAGTTCGGTAATTTTTTTACCGAAATCCTAACAGCCTACACAGTAAACGAAAATTACCGAGTTCGGTAGTTTTTTTACCGGTAGTTTTTCGGTAAAAAATAAACGAACATCGGTAAATGAAGAATCGATTTACCGATGTTCGTTTATTTTTTACCGAAAAAATCACCGAACAGTTTAACGATTTACACATGTTAGGATTTCGGTGAAAAAATTACCGAACTAAGTAATTTTCGTTTACTGTGTGCGTTCCATCCATCGTCGTCTTGATCAGTCTGGTCAACTTCCAGGAAAAGCCCATCTCGTCCATGATTTTCCATAGCTCGTCACGGTCGATCATGTCGTATGCGGCTTTAAGTCGATAGTAGATGGTGCGTAGAGACTTGGTGTTCACGGCATTTTTTAAGGATTTGCCGTAGTGTGAAGATCTGGTCCGTCGTTGATCGTCTCTCAATGAAGCCGGCCTGATTACTTCCCACGAATCTGTTTTCTTGTGGCGTTAGGCGACGGAGTAGGATTTGGGCAACACTTTGTAGGCGGCATTGAGAACAGGGATCGCTCGGTAGTTCTCACAGTCAAATTTGTCGCCCTTATTGTAGATGGGACATTAGACTGAGTCGATTTGGGGTCATTTTTGGATTTCTCAAACCCTGGGGTCTAAAAAGGTTCGTTTTGGTTCAAAACTCATCCATGATTTTTTGCAGAATTCTTAAGAAACGTTTACATGAGTAAATTTGAACTTTTAGGTTTGTATGGAAAAATTGAATATTTTTTACTGAAAAATCAACATCATTTTTGTTTCTTCTGCGGAAACGAGCCAGCTGATGGTTTTTGTGCTAATTTATAAATTTTCCAAACAAAATTTTCTGCTAAACAACTTTGTCGAAGAACTTTCTTATCTTTTTGGGCAAAAAAGTTATTAGTAGTTTAACAGGGGTATATCTTTTGGCATTGATGAACAATAAATTCAATTTACATCACTGCTTTTGCCTAGCAAAGCATTGCATGCAAAGTTGTCATGCAATACCTCGCTAAGCACCCAGCAGTAATGTCAATTGAATTTACTGTATATCAATGCCAAAAGACATTCTCCTGTTAAACAGCTAAAAACTTTTTTGCAAAATTAGATACAAAGTTATGATCTTCGACAAAGTTGCTGAGCAAAAATTTCCTTCAGAGATTTCATAAATTGGCACAAAAACCATTAACAGACTTGGCTCCATAGAAGAAACAAAAATGATGTTGATTTTTCAGTACAAAATATTCAATTTTCCCATACAAACCTAAAAGCTCAAATTTACTCTTGTAAACGTTACTTAAAAATTCTGCAAAAAATCATGGATGAGTTTTGAACCAAAAAGAAGCTTTTTATTATTGTTATTATTATTATTGTTTATTGAATCTTGCAACGTAAGATAAAAATCTTTTTAAATGTTACAATGTGGTAGTTTCATTTCTAATAATTTCTTAACAACTAATCGTTCCATCATACTGATTCTTATTTATTTATATGTCGTTCTTACTCCACGAATTCCTCCAGCAAACTTTTTAGACCCCAGGGTTTGAGAAATTCAAAAATGACCCCAAAACGACTCAGTCTAATGGGACATATCACCTCCTCCTTCCACTCTTCCGATAGATGTTTTGTGTCTCAGATCCGGACCATCAACAGGTGTAGGCAATCAGCTACCTTCCCAGACGATTTGTTGCTATTCAGCTGACGAATTGCTTCCTTGACTTCACTTATTGTTGATGATCTCCTGCATGTGCGCCGTTCTGGTGTTCGTCGAAGTGTTGATTAGACCTTTTGATTACCTAACGATTGTCCGTCAGGATGCCTCCGTCCTTGTCCCGGCACATTTCGGCTTACGGCACGAAGCCATTTCGGGATGCGTTGAGTTTCTGATAGAATTTTCGTGTTTCTTGGGTACGATGCAGCTGCTCCAACTCATCGAGCTCCTCCTACCCGGTGGCGCTTTTTCTCCTGGAAAATTCGGACTAGCTGCCTCTTCCGCTGTCGGTAATTTTCCACATTCCAACAGGAGCCCCTTTTCACTTCTGTCGCCCGCGCGACATTTTCTTCGTACATCACCCTCCTACACTCCTCGTCGAATCAGTCGTTCCGTCGAGTTCGTTCCACATGCCCAACGCCGTTCTCTGCTGCGCTGTTGGTAACTGTCTTGAAGGTATCCCAACCGAAATCTATTAGTATCAGGCCGTTTTCGTTAGTCAGCTGATGCGGATTGAACCTTGAATTCCTCCTCCTGGCCGACCTGAGCATTAAAATCTTCGATGACGATCGTGATATTTTTTAGGCAGCGGTCGCATTCACGCTCCAGCTGCGCGTAGAATACGTCTTTGTCGTCTACGGTACTTCCGATGTGAGGTCTGTGCACGTTGATGATGCTGATGTCGAAGAACCGGCCCTTGATTCTCAACCGGCACATTCGTGGATCAATCGGCCCCCACCCGATCACGCGCTTTCTCATTTTACCCATCACTATTATAACGACGGCTAGCTCAGTCATTCGTTACCTCAGGGTCCGCTTCACTTGCTGTGGGATGAATAGACGACCTGGGGGAGGGGGGGGGGGGAGGGGTTGGAATTAGTAAACTGATAGAACTAGAACCAAAATGCACAAGGGGGTTTCGGACATGTACTAAACAAGCGAAGAATACATTTTTAAAAATTTATTGTGGGTAACATTTGAAACTTTGCTTTTCCCCAGGAACGGGTCAACCTCGATGCGATGCGCACCAAAATTATCGGGCCCGTTTTCTCGATCTAGCTATTTATAATGTTTTCTCTAACTCCAACCCATCAATAAATATTATAAGAAAAAAAAACAAAATAAATCAATGTTACCTGATTGGTAACAGTCCCCCTCTACCTACCTACCTAAGGGTCCGGCGCCGATTGACCGACGCATAGGGCTGAGATAAAAGATCTCCACTGCTGGCGATCCGGAGCCAGCGTCTTCACTTGCTGCCAGCCAAGGTTCTCGTCAACTGTGCGGATTTAAGCGGCTAGACTACGCCGCCACGAGCTTCTGGGTCTGCCTCTTCTTCGATGACCTTCTGGATTCCAATCTAGCGCCTCTCTGCAAATCTCGTTTTCATCTTTCCGCAGCGTGTGCCCAATCCATCTCCACTTACGTTCCCGAATCTCGATTTCTAGCGGCCTTTGATGACACCGGCGATGTAGTTCGTCATTCGAGATCCAGTTTCCAGGCCACCAAGCGCGGATGATATTCCGCAGGCAGCGGTTTACAAATACTTGCAGTTTTCGCGTCGTCACCGCACATGTGCACCAAGTTTCACACCCATACAGCAATACGGATTTGACGTTTGAGTTGAAGATTCGGATCTTAGTTCGTAGAGAGATCTGGCGTGACCGCCAGATGTTTCGGAGACTCGCAAACGCAAATCGGGCTTTTCTGATCCGGGTTTCTTGGTAACACCATCAGGCGTCATCTGGCTACCAAGATACTGGAAGCACTCCACTGTCTCAACCTGTTGTCCAGCTACCACGAAATTGGAACGATTTCCATCGACTTGGTCTTTCCGACATTGATTTTGAGATCTGCTGCTTTGGAGCTTTCGGTGAGGTCGTCGAGTTTGCTCTGCATGTCTTGTTGTGTTTGGGCGAGCAAAACAATATCGTCTGCTAGGTCAAGGTCGTTCAGTTGCTGAAGGATTCCACGACAATCCTCGGTTTGGTCTACAGTCAATCGATCCAGTCAAGATCTCATCCATTACGATGAGAAAAAGCAGCGGTGACAAGATACATCCCTGTCTCACTCCAGCAGTTACCGGGATTGGTTCGGACAAGACACCGTCGTGCAAGACCTTGCACGAAAATGCCTCGTACTGTGCTTCGATGAGATGGACTAGTTCCTCTGGGACCCCTCGTCGTCTAAGAGCAGCCCAGATGTTTTCGTGGTTCAGTAGGTCAAATGCTTTTTCGAAATCAACGAACACCAGCAAAAGAGAGTCCTGGAATCCGTTGATTTGTTCCAGTATTATTCGTAGCGCTGTGATGTGGTCCACACATGATCGTCCGGATCGGAATCCAGCTTGTTGCCGTCGGAGTGTAGCGTCGATTTTCTCCTGGGTCCTGTTCAGGACCACTTTGCAGAGTACTTTGAGGGGTGTACAGATCAAAGTTATGCCACGCCAGTTACCGCACTCTATCAGGTCTCATTTCTTTGGGACCTTTACAAGGATACCCTGCATCCACTCGGCCGGGAATGTTGCAGTATCCCAAATGTCAGCGAAAACACGGTGCAACATTTGTTCTGACAAGGCAGGGTCGGCTTTGAGCATTTCAGCAGGACTGCAATCGATTCCAGGCGCTTTGTTGGATTCCATGTCCTTGATTGCCGCCTCTATTTCAGCCAGCGAGGGCGCTTCCGAGTTGACGCCATTAATGCGACTTACTGTGGGCGCCTCGAGCTGCGGGTTCTGTTGGCCATTGCTATTTGTAACTCGGAAGAGTTGTTCAAAATGCTCAGTCCAACGTTTGAGCTGATCTGTTCGATCTGTCAGCAGCGAACCTGCTCGGTCTTTCAGCGGCATTCTTGCATTAGTCCTTGCACCACTAAGGCGGCGAGAAATATCATATAATAATCGGATATCTCCAATGGCGGCGGCTCTTTCTCCCTCTTCGGCTAGGGAGTTTGTCCAGGCTCTCTTGTCTCGTCTACAAGCTCGTTTAACTGCCTTTTCCAGCTCCGCATATCGTAAGCGGGCGGCTGCTTTGGCTGACCCGGTACATGCCTGCTCAATTCCGACTTTCGCCTTTCTCCGATCATCGACCATCCTCCAAGTTTCATCCGACATCCATTCACTTCCACAAACTTTACCGAGAGTACCATGGCTCGTCGTGATAAAGGCATTCTTGATTACACACAACTGTTCTTCGATTGTTCCCTCTGTCGGCAACTCCGAGGCTCGGGATTCTAGCTGTTCAACGTATGCCCTTTTCACCTCTGGATTCTCCAACCGGCGGACGTCGTATCGACACCCGACTTTCTCCTCGCGCCGTTGGACTCGCTCAACTCTCAGTCGTATCTCGCCAAGGACGACATCAAGAAGGCTCCTTCTCCATTTTCGACTGATGACAGTCCCCCTCTGGTCAAATAAAAAAAAATTGGGTTAAACTTTGCTTTTTCCCCAGGAACGGGTCAACCCAGAAAGGACTACCCAGCAACACCCAGTTCCTGGTCTAAACCACGGGTATATTGGGTTTGCGCGCTCAAGGCCTTTTTTGTTCCTGGGTCTCAGGGCGTATGTTAGGCTGTGGGAGTTTTCGGATGGGTGGATTCCTAATGAAAAGAATAAATAACTTTTATAAACCTGGTGTATTCGGTGAATTCTCGTTGGGCAGATGGAAAGCACACGGTTCTTCAGTCGTCGCTCCAAGCGCAACGATGGCGATGCCTAGATGGGACAGGGGCGGCTACCACACTAGCGGCTGGTCAGTTCGGTCTCTCTCCTTCAGCTGGCAGACCAAACAAGCGCTTTGGACCAGGCGCGCACCTCGGTATTCGGCTGGATAGCCGTCACGCTCGGTCGCGACGTGTTGGGCAACGGGATGAGATCAAGATGATATTTAGCAGTACCACGCACTACCGGCTGGATAACGCGGTCGCTCTCTTCTTCGGCTCGAACGGGCAAACCAACCACACGCTAATGGCTATGCACGGGTTTTGTTGATGTTTCGCGAATAGGCTGGCACACCAAAGCTGTTTGTCTTCGGTTTTGTGTGTGACACATAAGGGTTGGCCCAACTAATCGCTGGTGCTTGTTCGGCTCGGTTTCGGATGTTCGTCGATCTCACTTTGCATTTACTTTGCGGAGCTCTTGCTGGGAACGTCTTACCTCGAAGACAGCCGGAAACCAAGAGACATGGTTGATTCTCTTTCCTCACCAAGAAACCTCGGAGGAACGTTGGGGCCCATTTACAAAAATTATGTTACTTGCCGGCGTAGACGGGATCCCGAGCAATGTCGATGGCCAGGAACGTTGACGTATTGGTTGTTGGGTCTTTGGTGGCGGTCGTGTGGTCTTTCCGGGGAATGCTTGGCCCATGGACACACGTGGTGGTACCTGCGTTACAGATGGGTACTTTCCGAGTCCGAACTACCAGCGCGCCCTGCACTTCCGGATCTATCGGGATCGCAGGGTAATTCCTCCTCCCGATGACTCGGTTGAAGGCGCGCCAAGCTTACCTCCAGGCACAGCGCCGGAACTAGGGACAGGGTGATAGACCGGACCTTCTGCGCAACGACTCTAGTGAACTGGGATCTTGGTGTGGTCTTAGGGTCTTTGGAACTTGAACTTAGGAACTTAGGTCTTTGAAGACCGGACTGGTCTGAGGACGGAGCCTTTGTTCGATGGCACGAAGGCTGCTGGCACGTTGAACTGACGGGTGCCTGAGATTTCCACGTGTTTTTTTTTTGGAGGAGACGGACAAACTTGCTCGTCCGAGCAGATCGACGACCACAACTTGAATAACCCCTTTTTTTTCGGCGCCTCTTCTCGTTAGCTCCGGAAACGTCTTCGAGGAAAGGTTGCCTGTATTCCGATCGAGCGATGATGTTGTCGCTGAGTTTTGACAGATGAGGAATGGGGGACATTGGTTAAGGCGAGGAACCATACTAATTGTTTCTAACCGTTATACAATTCAAATTCGCCCGAGGTCGCTGCACATGAAGGACCTCATTTACATATTTTGATTGTCACGGCTAGTCCGTAACACTATAAAAGTTGTTCCAAACTCGTGTGTGTTGCCGTAGCTCTGGTAGATGGCATGGCTATCTTAACTTGATTAAATATTATTTTAAAAATAATCAAATACGCCTGAAATATTGACAAATTTAGTCATCCTGTGCAACGATGGGGAAGAGGACAATGATATTAGATTGTTTGTAGGCTTTATAGCGGTACGTTATCCAAACATACAGTGAAATTGTGCCTGAATAAGATAATAATAACAATTAAAATTTGTCTGTTAAGGCACTCCATTCACAACGAAGCATTGCTTAATATAGGGCTCTAATATTTTGTAAATTCTCTTAAAATTTTTAATTCAATTTAAAAAAAATCCAGAAAGATCTCTTTGCTCTCTATCTGAGACAAGTATTTTAATCCTCCAAAAAAAAAATAAAAATAAAAATAAAAACAATCTTAAATTTCGAGCAAAATTCGATAACTGTTTTTTTCGCTAATTTTCTCGAAAGCTGCTCCAACGTGTGCTTCTCTTCAACACAGTTTTTTTTGGCTTAGGAAGAGGCTGAAGAAGTGGTGCAATGAGCTAAGCTTGGAAAAAAGGAGTGCTTGCTAGTAAAAGACACAACTTTACTGTCGCTGGCGTAATGGAGAGTAAAAAAAACTTCCACTGTGGTGATGTCGAAATGGATTTTAGTTTTTGGTTTGTTGGACTTTTACATCGCTCTCCCTGTTTCCCGTAGCCTTACCGTCATTCCTTCAATGTTGTGGTTGAGTTTAGTAAGAGGGATGGGGTTTGGGAGGCGAATCGACTAAAATTCAACATTCGACGTTTTGCTGGTTCATTACTTCTGAGCCGTCGAGGAGGAGAATCCCGAAATTGGAGTTGAGTTGACATAGTGAGTTTAAATAAAAACTTTGAAAGCTTCAATCGGCGGTGCCAAATATGTTTACCCTGAGAATGTAGAGGGAATAGATGTTTGTATACTTTTTAGTGAATCAAATGGTTCAGTATGCTTTAGATTTTTTTAAGTGAGCTCTATTGAGAGTTGAACTTTAACATCCTTTCGAGAAAGGATTCGAGTTGGACCAAGATAAATAAGAAAAAAGGTCAGAAAGCAAACAAATCTAAGGGGCACTCAAAGGTGAAAGAGATAAAAGTTCACAGTTCGGCCAAAAGTTCACTAGATACACATGAGTGAAATGAGCATTGGCCAGAAGAAGCTGATGAGGGCATATTAAAGCTTATCAAATATGAATCTATATAATAATAGGGAAGAATACCACTACATGGCTAATTCCTGTCGAAAGAATTATATATTGAGTCAAATTTACAAATTCTTTCGAGGAGTTTGTATCTTTAAAATGTATTCCTTAGCAACTTTTGTGTTCATAGAAAGAAGGAATATAAAATATTTGAATTTTTCATATCAATCTACTATTTCCAGAGATGTAAAAATCTATTAATTGTTCAGCTCAAACAGCTCAGGGTTCTATCCACTTCAAGATGATTAGCTTAAGCTGGTAATTTAAAAATAATATCATTTGTACAATTCCATTTAAAATGCTAATGGTCTCTTCAAGCAGCTCTCGCGAAAAAGCGTTTCCGAAAAACTGTCAACGATCAATTCAGCTCGTTATTCTGAGTGGGAAAGCTGGGAACCAAAAAAAAAAAAAAAGAAAAAAGAATCGAGCATCTGCGGAAGACACATCCTTTCATATGTGAACACTCGGAATAATGGCGCTGCTGAATGCTGAAACGAGTGCCAGGAGAGTGCAGCAATTTGAAGAAAATTCCAATTTTCATATGTCGTTTACGTTTACTTCTATGAATTGTGTTTGTGTGTGTGTTTGATGATTCCATTCGGTGCCAATGATGGCTTTCTGATTGTTCTGGAATAATGGTTCTATCATGCATATTTATTTATTTGTGAGGTAAAATCGAACTCGTTTTGTCGGTGACATGTGAGCGGTTGATAATCACCAGGCAAACTGTGAATAGAAACACGCAACTAGAAAGTCAAATCGCATTCATTATAATAGGCAGACAGGGGAGTGACAGGTGGTGTTGATGGCAAACATCCATCCGCCATTTGTCAGAGATTACAAAATCGTTTCCCACGAGTCCATTTGAATGGGCCTCGAAACACGCAGCGGGACACATTTTCCAAAATGGCCTAGCCGCTGTCAGTTCGTATGATTAAATAGCCGGATATAATCCGGTCATCATAAATAAATGTTTACTCTGCCGGGGAACGACACAGCAAAACACATGGGACTTTTGGCATTCGTGTTGGCCAATCTGGACGGCCTGGCGCGCGTCCTCTTGAGAATATGTTCATGTAGGGATGTGTGCTATCTGGGAAACGGTAAAGAGGATCGGGGCTCCATTTGTTCGGATGAAAATAGATCCCGTCGGTCAGTGGGAAGCAATCACAACAGATTTTTTTTTATTCCTGAAGGATTGTCTGTAAATAGGGAGACGTGTCCTAGTTTACATTATGCGATCTCTCTAAATCGAACTAGGTTGGGAATTGCATTCTGATGTTTTCCGGAATTATTGCAGTTCCTAGATAAAAAAACTGCTTTCGTTAGACTGGGTCGATTTGGAGCCATTTTCACATTTTTCATACACTGAAGTCTAAAAAATGTCATTTAGGTTCAAAACTCAGCCATGATTTTTTGAAGAAATTCAAAGATATGTTTACATTTTGAGAATATATGAAACAGGAAAATTCAGTTATAGTCATTATGATTTTTTTAAGGTTCATCAGTACTTTGAACAGATGACAATTGTTATTATTTTTGTTTTTAGATGCCGTAATTCCTAACAAGAAAAATTGCAAGAAAAACTCCTAAAAAATTGTTTTCGGTTTTCATCAAATTTTAGTGATATAAAAAACACAAATGTTTATGAACGCATAAAAGTGTAAATAGAACAAACTGGCATTTTCAGAAATGTTGAAAAATGTTTGATTAGTGGAATACTGATGTTGGCGCATCTTGCCCGCCCTGCGCATTTTGCACCTAGTTTCCCTAAATATTTCTCAAATAGTCCGTATAATGATATGACAGTGACTTGATCAAATATGCACTTCACTTGTTTGGAGTTAAATTTGCCCAGCAATCATTCATATTGTAAACTTTTTTCCTAGTGTTTTAAGTATTTGTTGAGCTATTTTAAAGGTGTAGATAAGTGCAATATTTTAATCATTAGCCAAATGTAGAGTGGTTTATTTTTGTTAATTTAAATTAGAATTGAAAGACATACACCGTCTTAGCTGATTTAGGCTCTACAGACTGAACAAATGACGTGGACAACTTAAGATTAACATTTAACACCCAGTACCGAGATGGGAATCGAACCCATGCCAGCAGTGGATCAGCGCTTACCGTGTAACCACGCTAACCACTCGACCTCCGAGACGTGGTCCACCAGTGGTGGTCCTAATTGAACCACCACTTTTAAATTAAAAATCCACAAAAAGCTAATTTGAAGAGCAAACGACTACAAATGATTGCAGGAAAGCTAAATCCGTTGGCAAATATAACTTTGTATGATAAATATGTTCATCAAATATTATATGAAAATTTAAATATTTTATCAAATTTGGCGAAACACTAGCGTTGTTAGCATTCAAGAACAGGTAAAAACCGTTAACAAGTGAATTGTTGTTTTCTTGAATAACCAAGCAAGCAAAAGTCCCATATCTACTTAAACGCGTACCTCCAAAGTTCGAATTTAGTTGAACAAAGGTTTCAAAGAGAATGTGTACCAAATTTTCTCGAATGCGAGCATGATAGTTACAAAATGTTCCTTAAATAGCCTTTCTGTGACACCTTAATCGCATCACTCAGTATTAAAGCTATGAATAGGGTCGCAAATAGCCTTCTATGGACTTGAAGTTCTAAAAAGTTCCTCAAATAGCCTTTTTTGTGATATGCCAATCGCATCCTTTTAGTATAAAAGCTACAAATTGGGTCCCAAATAGCCTTCCATGGACTTGAAGTTCCAAAAACTTCCTCAAATATTCTTTTTTGTAACATATCCGCCATTTCATAAGTATGACATGTGAACGAACATTTTATTAGCATGGAAATTGTTGAAATGTATAATTTATATTGAAATTTCATCTCACAACAACTTGTTAGTTGGATTGTTTTTGAAAATTCGTCCAACTGTATTAACTAACCACAAATTTATCACACATTGAAAATCAGATGAATCAATTCATGAATAAATTATCTAGATATGCATCTTTATAATTTTCTACTAAAAAGTTAAACATGGAATTTCAATTGTTTAGTAATAATTAACATGCATCTTAGCTGCTGGCAGCAGGCTGCACTTGCAGGTATTCTGGGAAAGCTTATTTTCACTTCGCAGGTAAGGCAACATCTACATATGTGTGACCTTGTGGCAGCGTCTTTGGCTATAATCTCGAAAGGTCGCTGTTCAAATCTTGTATCAGGACAATTTTTTTTCATTAGGTTGTTTGATTGCTTGAGTAAGTAAATAAAACAAATGTGTAGCAGAACTGGCGTGCGTGCCGGCATGTATCGAACAATGTAAAAAACAAAGCAATTAAGTCAGATGAATTGAGGTTATTGGTAGGAAAAAAGATGGATGCCGAAAAACCGGCAGCAGCACTACATGGCAACGTTGCCGAAAAAAAATCTGTGTTTTCGAAAAAAAAAATTCTGGCTTTCTGTGATTTTACCCGAAAATTCTGTGATGGATTTCTGTGATGCAATTTCCTTAAATTTCATCGAAAATCCAAGGTAAATTTGGTCTTTTTCACATTTTAGGTGGGCAAAATCTATTACCATTACCAATCTTATCATACTTTTCTAATTCAAAGTTAGAAATCTAAATTTGATGCTGTCCAAAAAAATTATAATTTCAGAAATCCATTCAAAATTTAAAAATCTGTGAAAATTTCAAAATTCTGTGTTCTGTGTCACAGATTCTGTGATGAAAATTTGCTCAAAATTCTGTGAAATTATAGATCTACATGGGCTGATGGTGACATAAGTAGGAGAGGAGAGGAGATTTTTGTTTTTGCTAATCAAACGATTACTTGTGAGCTGAACCAAAGGTCGTTCAAATCTGCAATGGAACTTCAAAGATTTAATAAGAACTTAAATTTTGGGCTGAATAAAACGAACTTCAGCACATTGATTATGCTTATTAAGCTATTTTTGACCTTTATACGAGTCTTATGGTTGTTTGGGTATTTACTAAAATGAGGAAAGTTTTATAATAGCGCCTGGGTGTGCTATTTTAGATTTCTTGTCGACAAGACTGAGCATTAAAGTCGACTACAAAACTTCGGATTTCTTGTCTGTCAAAATTATCCGTGATGCATTTTTCAAAAATTTTGGAAAAATATTGTGCAAAACAACGTGAGTTGAGTCATTACACTTGAAGATTAGCAATTCACATTACCAGTAATAAAATTTTCATAAAACATCAAAAAAAAATTGTCTGGTAAATGAAATTAGGAAAATCCATCTATATTACATTAAGAGAATCCGTGAAATCTGTAAAAAGAATTCTAGAATCAAGAATGTACATTAACTATAACTTTAACGAATTTTGCTTATAAATCTGTATAATTGTGGATTTTTCTGCGACAATCTTGCTCAACATCTCAATGCAATGATTTCATACAGAACTTCGAATAAAAAAAACAGTTTTTCATCGTTTGTAGGGAAAAAAAGTTGGGGCTTTAAGGACATATTTAAATGGTGGAAAAACTTCTCGTAAATACTCCAAGAATAAAGGAATCATAGTCAATAAATTTCAATAACAATTCAACGTCCATGGCTGAGAAGATAGTGATTTATTAAAAATAATTTATTTTAACTATCATTTATAGCTGGGTTTTAAACCTTTGAATGGAAATGATGACGAATTGTATCATCGGTTTGAGCAAAGAAAGGTTTTTCTTAAAAAGCAGGTAAAACGTTTTTAATGACCTGGGAAGGCCTTCAAAAATTTTCTTTTGCCATAACAAAGGGAAGCAAATCATGTTTCTATTTATTTTGAATGCGGCTCGTCGACAAAATTTCGAATTCAAAGTGACCCGTTGGATCAGAAGGTTGCTCATCTCGCTCATTGCTGCATTTCGCCAGTGTCTTTTCAGTTGAATCGCCAACTGCCGATCAATTAAACGCCGCGGTAACACGATTACCCATCGATGTGCTGGATCTGGATGTTTTTGCTGTTAGCGAGGAAATGGTTTTAGAAGCTATCAATAATTTGAAGAATTCCACTTCAGCTGGACAGGATGGAATACCGGCATGCGTATTGAAAAAATGTCGCTCTTTGCTGGTAAAACCACTTACACGCATTTTTAATCAGTCTCTAGAACAGCAAAAATTTCCTACCATCTGGAAAAAATCGCTTATGAGCCCAGTACACAAAAAAGGTGACAAGCAAGATGTTCTTAACTACCGCGGAGTCACATCGCTAGCTGCCTGTTCGAAAGTATTTGAGAGGATCGTCAACGATGTCATGTTTTCGACTTGCCGGAACTGGATCTCTGAGAATCAGCACGGATTTTTTCCTAAACGCTCGGTAACTTCAAACCTAATGGTTTTCACATCCTTCTGCATATCCAACATGGATGGCGGGAAACAAATCGACGCGATATATACCGATATTTCGGCGGCATTTGACTCTGTAAACCACGATATTCTCTTGAAAAAATTGCATCGACTAGGTTTTTCCGAACGATTGTGTGCATGGATCAGAAGCTACCTAACGGATCGCCGATTGGCTGTAAGAATTGGTTCTGCGGAATCCTCTGACTTTATTCCAAAGTCTGGGGTACCCCAAGGTAGCAATTTGGGTCCTTTATTGTTTACACTATTCTGTAACGACATTAATTTGTTGCTCATTGGATGTGGAGTTCTCCTATACGCGGACGACCTGAAAATATTTTTAGTCATAAACAACCAAGCTGATTGTTATGAATTGCAACGCTTCTTGGACACAGTTGTGAACTGGTGCGCTAATAATTTACTTGTTTTGAGCGTTGCGAAGTGCTGTATTATCACATTTGGGCGTATGAAAAATCCTTTCATGCATCACTACAACATTCTGGGCGAGCAATTGCATCGTGTTGAGGAGATTAAGGATCTTGGCGTTTTGTTGGACAACCGTATGACTTTTAAGCGTCATTATTCTGTGGTACTCGAGGAGGCAAACCGAATGCTGGGATTCATTATACGTTTGAGCAAAGAATTCACTGATCCGATTTGCTTGCGAGCTTTGTATTGCTGCCTGGTGCGATCAATATTGAAATCTGCGAACCTGGTATGGTGGCCGTTTGAAGCTGCATGGACAGCGCGTTTTGAAGCAATTCAACGTCGGTTCGTGCGTTATGCTCTTCGTGATCTACCTTGGGAGAATCCATTAAATTTACCTCCATACGCACATCGATGTGCCCTGCTTGGACTTCATACGCTGTCGGATCGTCGTTCCATCGGTCAATCGATGTTCGTGGCAAAGATCCTTCGAAACGAAATCGACTGCTCCTGGTTACTCTCTCGCTGCAATATTTATGCTCCAGAAAGAACCCTGCGCAATAGGAATTGGCTCTCTCTGGAACCAAGAAGCACGCGATATGGCAGCAATGACCCTCTCCGTTCCGCAAAGTTATGTTTTTTACGTTATTTTAATATCTTCGACTTCAATGTATCGATTTCAACTTTTAGACGCCGTACTGAATCTGGCTTAAGTGACCAATTAAGAACTTAGGAGTATCATGTTATGTACAAATTATATTAAGTAGATCATTAAGACACATACATATGTCAGATGATTTTATATTAAATAAACAATAAACAATAAACAATCTCATCTTATCTTTTCTCTGGAAACTTTTGACATCACTGATGGAAATTTTCAACTGTATTTAGTATTTCTTCAAAAACCTACACAAATTTTTGGGTATTTTTGTGAGAAATTTCTTACAAGGGAAGGAGGGAGAAGGGGTCTGGACATGCTTGGGCAATAAATGAATGGCCCCCTAAGTTGATGAATAAAACATTTGATCATCAAAAGACCAAAGAAATGTCAGGAAATGTGTGTTCATAATCACCCCCCTATGCATAGGACGAAAACTATGGGGTAAATATGAACAGTCATCTGTGAATCTGTGCGAATAAAAATTTTCAAAATTCCTTCAAAATCCAGACAAAGCATCATTAACCGGATGTGAAACAGTTGATAACAACATTCTAGCTGGATTTCCTGTGATCAGATATTCAAAACATTGAACACTGTCCAAAACTATTTCCGTTCCACGGGGTAAACTACCACTTTTGGAACTTTTTGTGTTCATTCATCCCCCACACCAGCGCGTATGGCACTTGTTCGGAATTACCCCGTGTTCACAATTACCCCACTTGACCCTATTTCCACGAACACATCGTACCAATGAATTAAATACAAAGTATGCTATAGCTATAGAACTATATATGTAGATATTATAAGCAAACGTCCAAAAAAGAGAACTAGATATTTCACTCAACAGTGATATAAACGTTTTTCTAAATGTTGATTACAAGCAAACTGTTTTTTGATACTTATGTCTCGACGCCTCTTCATATCTGTCATCCAGCAGTCATTCGAAATTTGTATGTGGTTCATCCGAGGGACTTCATTGTGCGTTACAATTAGCATAGGGTTGCCATCCGTCCCGCAAAAGCGGGACATGTCCCGCTTTTTTCGGAAATGTCCCGCCGTCCCGCTTTTTAGTCAAAATGTCCCGCTTTTTTTCAACCAAGTTTTCGAAAAAAAAAGTTTTTCAAAATTTGATTTCATTGTTATATCCAAACTGCAACAAACCGATCTTTTAATATCACGAAAACTCAGGAGATTTAATTTTAAATGAAATATTAATTTATCAAGAATGTACCTCATCTCATCGATACAAACATAGGTTTCACTAAATTTCGTTTGAAATAGGTTTATTTTGACGAACTAATTTTAGAAAGCAATCTATCAAACTTTCAACGCGAAGATATGTAGCTTTTCAATTCGTTAAAAAATGTTGCGAAAATGATTTGATTCTGGGCAATGCTAGTGGTTGACTGGTTAAATAATTTACTGGCTTTACTTCGCACTAAAATGGTTTATTTTATTGGTATTGAAATACCAAATAAATTGGTATAGAAATAATTTCGAGATGTTCTAAGACGTAGAATGAGATTTGTATGACTTACACTATACAGTAAAAAATATTTATGCTAAGAAATATTTTAAACAGAAATTCTTGTACACAACTCAAAATTCAAGGTTATTAATATTTGTTATGAATTCAATAATTTATTTTGTCTTGAAATTAAAGAACAACTATGGTAAAAACCAAAGAAATATCTTGGAATGTTTAAAAACTACAAATTACTTAAAATGCTAGTCATTTTTTCATCATTGATTTTTTTGAGTTTCAATCAAAATTGTTTTAATATCTTTGTGTTATTCTCACTTTTTTTTTTACTGAATATGCTTTTGGCGCAAAACATGAAAAAGCTTGAATTTTGTTCGATGTTCACTAATGGGTTTAAAATCATGGATGTAGACGCGGAAAGCAGGTGTTTTACCAACGGAGCTATGATGCAAGGTTGCCGAAAAAAAATTATGTGTTTTTGAGAAAAAAATTCTGACTTTCTGTGATTTTCCCCAAAAATTCTGTGATGATTTTCTGTGATGCTACTTCCTTTAATTTCATTGAAATTTCATGATAAATTGGGTCTTTTTACATTTGAGTTGAGTAAAAACAATTAAAATAACCAATCTTATCGAACTTTACTAAATAACAAAATAAAAATCAAAATTTTGTATTTGCCAAAAAATTATAATTTTGGAAATCCTTTCAAAATTTGAAAAATTCTGTAAAATCTGTGAATTTTTCAAAATTCTGTGTTCTGTGACACAGATTTTGTGATGATAATTTGCTCAAAATTCTGTGATATTACAGATTTTTCTGTGATTTCGGCAACCTTGCTATGATGCCGATTTATAAAATTTTGTATTCAAGTAAAAAGTTCAATATTTTTTTGCCGAACCAAAAACACACTGACATGTACTGATAGTTTCAAAAAATATAACTTTGGATGAAAAATATTCCATGATTCTTGCAGTACAATTCATGTGAACAAAGCACAAATAGAACTTGTACGCCAGAGAAGATATTCGATGGTGTATAAAAATATTTTTTTTCAAAATAATGTTTTTAATTTTATCAATTTTGACTGCTTATTTGAAAGCTATGTAAACGTAGGGTGAGAAAAAAAACATTTAAAAAAACAGCTTTGCACAGTCAGGGTTTGATTTATATATCCAAAACTCTAGCAAGCAAAGTCTGACATTTTGAAATAATTTTCAATGGATTCAGATTTTTTATTTTGAAATAGTTATAACATACATAACTAATAACAACTTCATTTCAAGCTTACTTAAATATTCTGGATGATTTAATGTGCAAAAACTCTTCTCCATAAAAATTTCCATACAAAATTGAAACGCGTCGCGCTAACTCGGGAATCAACCAAATAATCTCAAATTTTACACTGATGCTTGGTCATCCAAAAGGCATCTAAAAACATATGGGAGCAAAAAGTCATTTTTTGCAGTGGTCTAAAACACACATTTCATGACTTTTTCTAACAGATTAAAAAATGTCCCGCTTTTTTCGGCTGTGTCCCGCTTTTTTTCTCAAAATGTCCCGCTTTTTTTGAAATCCTTCTGGCAAGCCTAAATTAGCATGAATAATAGGGGAGAATGAGGATACTTGATCCCTGGGGATACTTGATTCCTTAGCTATATCTCGAAACTGGAATGTCTTACAAAGATCAAATGTTCTAGAAAAATGTGCCAAAATGAGCAAAATAACAATGCTTGTAGTTTAAATTTTTTTAACAAAATAATTGTTTGAGTAATTGAACTTTGTTTGAAAAATTTCACAAAATGTAACTTGAAGATCTTTTTTCATCACTTTAAAATGTTCCTTACATGGGAAAATAATGAAAAACATATTTGTTCCAATGTATCAATCGTTCGAGCGTAAAATGAACTTCATAATGCCATATTTTCAAAGCAATGGAAAACCATCAACTTTTTTCAGAAAAAGTTTTCTAAAATGTTGATTATGGGTATAATTGATCCCCTAGAGTTGGGTACAATTGATCCCCCTTCCAAACGGCATATTCTTCTTTTGAATCGATCGTTATGATTGCTGATCACGAAATTACTAATATTTGTCCAAATACTAATATTTCTCAAACAATTTTCTGAAGAAAAGAGCAAAAATTATTAATTTTCTCTTAATTATAAAAAATAGCGCCTTTAAGTATGCAATGTTTTTAGCGTCGAGACAAAGTTATAGAATTTTCTTCTTATGTCTGCTATAAGTTGTGAAATGAGAACAAACATGACCAAAATAGTCAATTAACATTCTATCTTGGGGTTTTGTTTGATTTTTATACAAGTATTAGGGCTTCCTGTATAAAAGATCAAATCTCCTTCAACAGGGGATCAAGTCTCCCCTAACTTCAGAAAAATCGCAATTTTTTTACTCCCACGAAAATGCTTCTAGTTCATCAACGGGTTCAAGAATCGTTCTAATTTTTGGAGCATAGAAACTTGAAGTTACAAGCTGTCAGAAAATGTCAAAGACGGCGAGTTGCTAAATTTTTCCAAAAAGATATCGTGAAAATAAGAAAAGGGGATCAAGTATCCCCACTCTCCCCTAATTATTCATGCTAATTGTTGCGCGAGTTAAGTTTTCACGGGCGGGGTTACTTAAAAAAAACAACTTTATTCGTTCGCGGGTCGATTCCGACTGACTTTTTAATCCTACTCAAACTTATAACTACCTGTTGCCTAGCTTACAGTTCACACTGAGGTTTTTGCTGTTCAGCTAGTCCATGCCGATCAGGTGCCAGATCGTTTTTGTGATTAACTAAATTGTAAGAATTTCCATATCTGAAGAAATAAAGCGCTTTTTCACAAATTTCTTTTTTATAAATTAAATAAATTTGATGTTTGCATTGTTTTGCATATTTTCTATGATTTTTCACACAAACATTAAAATATCGTAATAAAAAATACCATGTGTTCTTTCCATGAAGCATGTCTTTTATTTTCTAAAGTATTTTTTGTGAATATATATGAACGCCTTTCCGAGGTTTTAAGATTTTAGTTTCTGTTATTCTAGAACAATACTAAACATTAAAGGGTTAAGAACGGCAAAATAAAAATGCATAAAGCTCAAAGAAACATTCAGGGGAAAACTGTACAGAACGCACCCGATACGCATAAACGCTAAAAAAATAGGATTTTGATATTATTAAAAAAAAAAAACAAACACACCATAAGGGTGGTCAGAAATGGAATGATGACTATATGGAACAGAATGATTGTAAAATGTTCACCTTTTTTTTGTAAACTAATCATAGTATACGCAATTTCCGAAACTTTTTCCACGATTTCAAAACGCCTTCAAGTAGGCAAGCGTTGGGGTGGAAATGTTCCAGTCGAAAACTGAAGCATGTGATGTCGAATACTAAATTATTGCGTTATGACTTTTGATTAATAAAAATGGTTCAGAATTGAGGAAATAAACTGAAGACTTCTTCACGTGGTTCATTACAGGGTTTCTACGAGATCCAATTCAATGCATGTCGTTGGCGGTAGAAGAAGCATTCCGCCATCTGGCGTGATCTTTAAATCCATGATGGCGGCTTCCGTTAAATTTTAAAATACTGTAAATGCCTGAAAACCGCATGAAAACCCCACAATATGAACATTAAGTGGAAAAGTTCAATGAACAGAAATTGACTATCGTTAAAAGATTAAATGAGAAAACTTAATAAATAAATTAAAATTGTATGAAACAAGATATCATGAAATAAAACTAAAAATAACAAAGTAAAAAGACACAACTCCTAATTAAAATCAAATACACATCATTAAAACTTTATAAAAAAGACAACACAAGATAAACCAAGGTAAAACAAGCTAAAACGTTAATGTTCTGGCACCCCTGCCCTGGTAACGATAATTTTTGAAGTCGTGCTTTGCCGGTGACAGATGATAGAGTTGTTTTTGACATTTCTTACGCACACTTGCTGAGCGTGTACAGATGAGTCGGGACAATTAACCTCAAAAACTTTCGGTACAAACTTCAGTGCAAAAACTGGGCAGCCAGTCGACGAACACGGTCGTTTTTAAGGTTAATGTTCCCAAAATTGAAAAGTATTTGTGAGACTTCCTGAATTATGACACGAATACTACTAGCGGCAAATAGGACTATAGGATCGAGAATAATAATATTGTTTACCGATAATCGGAAGTTAGAAAACGTCACGTTAAATAGCAGAGGCATAGTTAAAACGTATGTGAACTTTTTGGCAGATTTTTATTAATTTTCATTACTCGAGGAGGTATTTTTCACATTATCACCAAGGAAATTGGATGAACTAACATTCATGCTAACTATTTAGATCTTTCGCTTTGAGAGCACCACCATCTATACACACAGGAATACAGAAAACCTTTGCGCAAAAATACAGGTTAGAAATACGTATTATGATCAATAAGCTTTAACAGCTCTTCATAATTAGCTAAATTTATTCCACAGTCAGGGCCTGTCGCTAATCTGCAGAAATAGGGTGAATCGGATGACACTGTTTGTTCGTATGTAACACAAATGTAAGCCCAGTTAGTTTGCATATCGAACTAAACCTATTATTAAAATCTATTTTTAGCTTTGAGCTGCAAACATTAAAAGGCTGCTTCCAAGATTTAAAAAATCATCCGAATCTCCGAACAGAAAACTAGATGAACCGAAATGAAACTGAATAGAACAAAATTAAACAAGGTAAATCTCAACGAAATATGATAAAATCAGACAATATATGCCTTAAACAAATTGAAACGAGGTTAATGCAGACAAAATATTATTAGCATGACAAAAAAATAAGAGCTAGCTTGAACATGATAATGCAACAATAATGCAAAAAAAAACAAGATTACACAAAACGAGAGAAAATAACACAAACAGATGGAAAAAAATAAAAATCAAAAAATTTTTAAAATGACATCATTTCAAGACATAACAAAACGTTAAAACACACCACAAGAAAATTAAATTTAAAAAAGAATAGCATATTGAAGTAAACACTGAACTTTCTTTCTGTTAATTTTTTTTTTAAATTTGTAGCTTTAAAACGACAAAACATAGTAAAATGTTTTGTCGTCTTATCTTGTATTTTCTTGTTTTATTTTGGTTTTATCTTTTTCATCGTTTTCTTCATCGTTGCTTCTTGTTTTATCTTCATTTGTATTGTTTTGTCTTTTTTCGCCATCTCATCCTTCATTTAGTTTGGACTTATATTATATTGTTTTATCATATTAAGCTTGGTTCTATCAAGTTTTGTCTGTTACTCTTGTTTCTTTCATGTTGCATTTGGTTTTTCTTCTTCTTATTTCTAGCTTGGTTTATCCTGTTTCATTTTTTTTTTTGGTAAAATCATGTTTTCTTTTGGTTCATGTTGTTCTGTAATGATTTTTCTAGTTTTATATTCGAATGGTTTTGAACTGTTTTAAATTGTTCTATCCTTTTCATTATGCCTCATTTTGAATTATCATGATTTGCCTTGTTTTATGATATTTTCTGACTTTTCCTAAAATGAGTAGCTCTACAATTTTTCATTTTAAGATTTTTGAATAGGGTCACCAGAATCACCCAGCAAGGGAAATTAACCGGTTAGTGTTAATAGACCCGGATTATTGTTTTGGTTATAAAATCAAAACTACTGAACCGATTTTCATAAACTATACAATTTTGAAATGGTCCATTTTGAAATTGTGTCTGCTGTCAGATACTTCTTAAAAAAATTAGTTTTGATTTCTATGCTCTTCAGAAAACAACTCTAAACAAAAAAAGTCCTTGAAAATGGGTATTTTGCATCAAAGATAATTCATTCGGTTGAAGTCGTATAGAAAAACATTTGATCAATATGAATTCACATAGATTACTAATAAAAGTGCATGATTTTACAGATCACAGCTGGTTATTGGAAAGTTCATAAACAAAATTTTTCAATGAGTATATATAACTATATTTTTTATGAGGATCATAAAATTTTACTAAAAAATTTGCAATTCTGTTCGATTCCAGTCGACAGTGATGAATTTATAGTGAAGAGACTGATAGGGTGACCAATTCTAGCATTAAATCATAGAATTTAAACATATTGAGGACCAAATCTGAGGTATATCGACATTAATTTTACGCTTTTTGTTACCCTGAGCACAGCGATTCTGAAATGTTCGATTTAATTTTAAAATAATATTCTAATTTTTTTTGTAGAGAAATGAATCCAACTTAGATGAAATTTCAGGGACTAGATAAGAGAAAATCGATGTTGAAAAACATGCGAAAAAAATTTGCCTTGTCTCCCGGTGAGACTTGAACCCACATCTTGCGCCTCTCCGGGGCCCATGTATTAACATTCTACTACAGGAGACCAACCTGGCGTATGAATATTATACTGGTTGAGTGGCGATGTCTATCGGAATGAAGGGAATAGTTCTCCCATGTGATCATAATCATTTTTCTTGGTCTATTTCTATTCCCATCATTTCATCTTACGGTAGTTGGAATCAAGTTTTCAAACATTCAGTCAGCGAAACTTTTTTTTTTTTTTTGTAGAGAAATGAATCCAACTTAGATGAAATTTCAGGGACTAGATAAGAGAAAATCGATGTTGAGTCAAGACCCATCTCTGGGTCGCAGTTTAAAAATAGAAATAAGGCGGTGCCAAACACCGAAATTGGCTGGATATCCAAATACGGCAAACGCATCATTTCTCATCATAACTGACAACCCGTGCAGGATATGAGAAGGAAATGCAAATCTTGCCGTGCCTAAAAATGTCCAAACTTGATTCCAACTACCGTAAGATGAAATGATGGGAATAGAAATAGACCAAGAAAAATGATTATGATCACATGGGAGAACTATTCCCTTCATTCCGATAGACATCGACACTCAACCAGTATAATATTCATACGCCAGGTTGGTCTCCTGTAGTAGAATGTTAATACATGGGCCCCGGAGAGGCGCAAGATGTGGGTTCAAGTCTCACCAGGAGACAAAGCGAATTTTTTTCGCATGTTTTTCAACATCGATTTTCTCTTATCTAGTCCCTGAAATTTCATCTAAGTTGGATTCATTTCTCTACAAAAAAAAAAGTTTCGCTGACTGAATGTTTGAGTCAAGACCCATCTCTGGGTCGCAGTTTAAAAATAATATTTTAAGAAAACAAATACAACACTTCAATCAACTCGAGAATTTGAAATCTACACTTTCAATCCATTTTCTGATGAAATACGGCTTAGCGAATTTCTGTAATCTCTCGTTGTATGTTTTACGCGGTTCCTCATGTGATAAAAATATAAAAAAAAAAAAAAAATTAAGCCAGTTTTCATTGATTTTCATGTTTTTATAGATTAAATAATTCATCGGCCCAGTTTCCTAAATATAAGCTAATTTCCAGAAAAAATACGATGGTTTTCAAGAATAAAATAAGTGACATTTAATTATTCTTTAGGTATATTTCCATTCATAACATATGACATAAGAAACCAAAAACTTTTATTACGTTAAATGAATATTTAAATTAGCCTCAATTCAGCTGACATAAAGAAATTCCATTTTTCGAAACGGGATGGTCTTTGTTAAAAAATGCCATCTTTTTAAGGCCAATTTGTCTTTCGTCTCAATTATCACGCCATAAAAATTATTATGAAGCTTGGTAAATAGATAGTGAACATGTAGACGATTCCGAAATGGTACGTTCTGTGTCTCTGTGAATGTAAAGCATAAGATAATTCGACAGCTTTAAATCACCCGTTTTTATGTTTTTTTCTGCTGCTTTAAATTCGGTCGTTCGATTCCTTCGTCACGAGAAACCCCCATAAAACTCGAAGCAATTCGAGTACATGTGCTGAAAGGAAGAAAAATAGTGATAAATCGTGCTAAAGTTTCGGTTAATGAAAGTACCGTTTGTTTACAAAGAACATTAGTGTAAACACCCCAGCTCGATTTTTCCGATTGAAGCGACATCTGCCGGAAATTTTGTGGAACCATCAGTTTCTTTCTGCGAAGTCAATTGCATAACTGAAGGCGCAATGGAACAGCACTGCTCGACTTGCCGTGAAGCTATCACTGGTATCGAGCAAATCGCTTGCAAAGGAGCCTGCAGCAAGCGATTCCACATCGCGTGCACTGGATTGTCTAAAAGTTTGGCCAGACAAATTGATACTACGTCCAATAATGTTTTCTGGTTCTGTGATGACTGTGCAGCGATTATTTCAAATCCTAGTTTCCGTTCGATGGCATTTAATGCTTCTGCTGAAACAAACGCAATTGCGCAACTCACAAACGCAATAACCGAGTTGCGTTCAGACATTAAGCAGCTTGCTCCGAAACCGATCCGTACCCCTCTGTGGAATAAGTCAACGCCCACGTCCACGCCCATTGAGCTAAGGCGTCCAATGAAGCGAATTCGGGTCCCTGATGCTGTTTCGACTGAGCCGTGTCAACTTGGGTCCAGAAATGCTTCAAACGATTTAGTATCCGTTCCACTTTGTGATGACGAAAACCCCAAGTTGCTCTGGATTTGCTTGTCACGCATCAAACCTGACGTCACTGAAGATGCTGTTAAAGCAATGGTCCATGCGAACCTTGGTGTGGAGGATGCGAATGTTGTTAAACTGGTTCCAAAAGGAAATGATATTAGCAACTACCGTTTTATATCATTTAAAGTCGGCCTATCACCGGATCTAAAATCAAAAGCATTGAATCCTGATTCTTGGCCAAAAGGATTGTATTTCCGGGAATTCGTGGATTACAGCTCGAAGCAGTTTCGCGGTCCTCAACAATAACAGTAACCAGCCATCAGAAAACCTTATTTTGATTCCGGGACGCATCATTCATGCCAATTCGGAAGTTCTCTACTCTGGCCACCAACGACCGACTGTTCCTGCTGCAAGTCGTCCCGTTAATCGGTCAGGTGGTTCAGAGGGAGGCTTCCAATTGCCATGCTATGGCAAGTATACATCTGTTTCAAAGTTTTCCCCCAGTGACGCGTTTATGCCTTCCAGCTTCACATGTGCCTCGGATTGTGCGTTTTTCATACCTAATGATGCACGCTTCGGAGCTGATGCCAGCCTTATACTGCAGCCTACCGCTAACAGCTGTTCAGATATCGATGCTAACTCGGCGTTTTTTAACTGGAATTCGGGACGCACCACTCAAAGCAATTGGGAAGTTCTTTACCCGGACCACCAACGACTGACTGTTCCTGCTTCAAGTCGTCCCGTTTATCGGTCAGGTGGTTCTGGGGGAGGCTTCCAATTGCCATTTAATGGCAAGTATCCTTCGGTTTTATGTATTCCATCTAGTCACACACCTCTGCCTTCTAGTTCCGAACCGTGTGCGTCGAGTTCGACAGTACCTTTCGATAAGTTGGATGTTTGCCCAAATGGAAATTTTGCTGGAAATTTTGCTGAAAATTTGCTGATTGGATCACCGGGATGCAACGAACTTAGCACAATGGAGGCCCCCAAGCCCTTCGTCACAGTCGCGCAGTTTCCAGCCAGCGTCAACAGTCGTCCCGGCCCTGTGTTCGAAGAAGGCAACGGGGCTCTCCAGCCTGTGCTTTCAGGCAAGTACCCTTCTTCATCTCCCGCTGCGTTCAATAACTGCCCCTCAATTTGCAGCTCTCGCCCTATTGACCATCGCAAAACACACCCAATTGACGCATCCAATTCATCTGACGCGCTGCGCCTGTATTACCAGAACGTGCGTGGTTTGAAATCAAAGATTTGTGAGTGCTTCGTTGCTACATCAGAGCTCGGCTACGAAATCTACTCATTCACCGAAACCTGGCTCGATTCTTCAGTACCGTCAACTGGGGCAACATGCAACAATTTTCAACTTCAATAGCTTCTAAAAAACTTATGTTCACAGTTAATCGTATCCTTTATGCATCAAAAGTTTTAAAGGTGCTGGGACATCAAATTGACGTAGTTAAAAAAATTATTGGTTTCTTCAGTTATTTTTAATTTTCTAAAAACATGCGATTTTCACCCTTCTTAGAAAATGGGGTAACTTGCAACAAACGTTGTTTTTAATGAAAAATCTTATGAACACGTACGAAAATTCATAATTTTTAATATATTTGCGATGTCTTAAAGACAATTACGCATGACAACACCAATTGCAGTAGTTTTTGGGTCTGTAAAAACAAATTTTCACATTTTTTCTGAAATTAAGGATGCTGCATACATTTAGGGGTTAAATAATACTACGAAAAATTCTAAAAGCTGAAATCATAAAAATAAATGTTTGGATGAATGAAATTTAAATGTTTACAAACGCGTGATTCAAAACATTCATATTCCAACATTTGGAAACGAGATTTAAAAGGTATTTCTTTGATTTGCGTTTTGTTGCATTTAATCCCAGACACCTAATTGAATATTAAAAATATTCATTTAAAAAAATTGGGTGATTGTTCGAAAAATATTTTTACACCAACAATGTTGGTATAATATGAGGAAACCTGTAAAAAGTTTGTAGGTAATTTTATCAAGCCGATTTGTCATACTGGGTAAAGTTTTTTTCGGCATCAAAAAATGTTAAAATTTGTACATTTATTGCTCGATTTTTCAAATTTTACATAAAAATAAAAAACTTAAGACAACTAGCTTAAGATGCGAGAAATTATGTCATCATCATTTTGTTATCATTTAAAGATAACTTTATTACAATACATTAAATTAAAAATTGATTCAGTGTGGTGTTATATAAATGTTGCATCGAACCCCGCTGTTGCATGATGCCCCGTTTGACGGTACCGTCTAGTCAGCTGTTCGGCTCAGATTATAATGTATTTCGTTGTGACAGAAGTAGTGTCAATAGTCGTCGTAGCAGGGGTGGCGGAGTACTTATAGCGGTGTTAAACAAGCTCAGCGCATCATTGGTTACTTTGACTAACACCAATTGCATAGAAGCCTTGTGGGTGAAAGTTTCTCATGCTCATAGTTCGTTTTTAATTGGTACAGCATATATTCCACCGGAAAAAAGTCAAGATGGATCAATTATCGATCAGCATGTTGATGGCTTATCTGAAGTTAGATTGCAACATCCTTCGTGCAGCGTTATTCTTCTTGGTGACTTCAACCAACCGCAATTGACGTGGATTCGTGGTGACAGTAACAGTATGGTGATAGACTCTACTTCAGTATTAACATCGGCTAGTGCATCACTTTTGGATGGAATGCAACTGAATGGATTGGATCAAAGAAACTCTCTACACAATTCTCAAAACCGAACGCTGGACTTGGTTTTTACGGACGATTCTATCTCAATAAGCTCGGTCACTGAGGCCATCGATGCCGTTGTTCCGATTGACACGTACCATCCTCCGTTCAATTTTGATATCTCTTTTCCAAACCCTATCGTTTTTGATGAGGCGTTCGATACTTCAGCTCGCAACTTCAATCGCGCAGATTTTGACACGATGAATCGAGTCCTTTCTGAAATCAATTGGACGGATTTCCTCAATTGTACGGACGTTGATATTGCCGTAAGAGTATTTAGCTCAATTTTGGATGATGTTTTTAACAACTCAGTACCCTTGGTGCGACCTCCTCTTCGACCTCCCTGGAGTAATGGACGCCTAAAGCGGTTAAAACAGTTACGTTCTAAATTACTTAGAAAGTTCACTAGCTCCAGGTGCCCTTTCACTAAAATGAAATTGAACATTGCTACACGAAAATATCGCAGTTTCAACCGTTTTTGCTATCGACGCTATGTTGCTCGTACGCAAAGGGAGCTTCGCCGCAATCCGAAAAAGTTCTGGAAATTTGTCAACTCAAAACGGAAGGAATCTGGTCTGCCTGCGGTACTCCAACTAAATGATAGAATTGCAACGTCTTCTGCCGAAAAATGTAACCTCTTCGCGATGCACTTCTCCAGTGTTTTCTCTGATCTATCGCCAACTGCTGATCAAATTTTCGCAGCCGTCACACGGTTACCCATAGATGTGTTGAATCTGGATGTTTTTTCTATAAGCGAGGAAATGGTTCTTGAAGCCATTGGTAAACTGAAGTATACTACATCAGCCGGACAGGATGGAATTCCGGCGTGCGTTCTTAAGAAGTGTCGTACTCTTTTAGTGAAACCACTTACTCACATCTTTAACCGGTCCCTAGAACAGCAAAAATTCCCCGACCTCTGGAAAAGATCGTTTATGAGCCCAGTCTATAAAAAAGGTGATAAGCAAAATATTCTCAACTATCGTGGTGTCACATCACTAGCTGCCTGCTCGAAGGTATTAGAGAGGATCGTAAACGATGTAATTTTCTCAGCTTGTCGGAACTGGATCTCTGAAAATCAGCACGGATTTTTCCCTAAACGATCGGTAACCACGAATTTGACAGTTTTTACATCATATTGCATATCACAAATGGATGGCGGAAAGCAAATTGATGCAATTTATACTGATATTTCGGCTGCATTCGATTCAGTGAATCACGATATTCTCCTGAAAAAATTGCAACGTTTGGGATGTTCTGAACGACTGTGTGCTTGGATAAAAAGTTATCTTACGAATCGCCGTTTAGCTGTCAGAATTGGTTCTGCAGAATCTCCTGATTTTATTCCAAAGTCTGGGGTTCCACAAGGTAGCAACTTGGGCCCTCTGTTGTTTACAATGTTCTGTAATGACATTAATTTGCTTCTGATTGGCTGTGGAGTTCTCCTGTATGCGGATGACCTAAAAATATTTTTGGTCATAAACAGTTTAGCTGATTGTTACGAGTTACAAGGCTTCCTGGACATGGTTGTGAACTGGTGTGCTGATAATTTACTGGTTTTAAGCGTTGCTAAGTGTTGTGTTATTACATTCGGTCGGAGGAAACATCAATTCATATATGAATACAGCATACTGGGTGAGTCACTGCAACGTGTGGATCAGATAAAGGATCTTGGAGTTTTATTGGACCGTCATATGACTTTTAAGCCCCATTACTCTGTGGTACTCGAGAAGGCCAACAGGATGCTGGGATTCATTATACGCCTGAGTACAGAATTCACCGATCCCGTCTGCCTACGAGCTTTATATTGCTGCCTGGTTCGATCAATATTGGAATCTGCGAATCTGGTATGGTGGCCGTTTGAGGCTTTGTGGCTTGCGCGTTTCGAAGCAATTCAACGGCGATTTGTGCGGTATGCTCTCCGTGAACTACCTTGGGAAAACCCGTTAAATCTACCGCCTTATCCACAACGATGTGCTCTGCTTGGACTCCATACGCTGGTTGATCGTCATTCCATTGGTCGATCACTGTTCGTGGCAAAGATCTTGAGAAATGAAATTGACTGCTGTTGGCTGCTTTCCCGTTGTAACATTTATGCTCCAGAACGAACCCTTCGTAATCGAGACTGGCTCTCATTGGAAACACGAAGTACGCGCTATGGCAGTAACGACCCCCTTCGTGCCGCAAAAATATGCTTCCTCCATGATTATACCCTATTCGATTTTAATGTGTCCATTGCAACTTTCAAACAACGGATTGAGCATAGCATGAGTGAACGACTTAGAAACTAGAAAACGATTTATGTAAACCTAGATTTAAGTTTTATTCATTCAGACACCCACCTTTGTCAGATGATACCAATTTAATAAACAATAAACAATTTAATATGACCCTATCCGGCTAATTGTCCTTTTTTTTGACCGCAAAGGAAGGTTAATTTAGTTTAATCTTATATTGTTTTATTGGACCTCTTTATTATTTTTTTTTTATTTTTCTTATTTTACTTTGTTCGATTTGATTGATACTCGTTGAACGCCGGATACTGTCGACCGTTGCCTAGAGGATAGCGTACAAGTTTTCTAAGCCAGGGGTCATGAGATCGAATCTAGGGCACGGCATACATAGTACTCTTTCTGTAGGCTGATGGGTTTAGCATTTGTAAGATGCTAGCCACCATATCTTTGAAAGATGTACGTGTTAAGTAAATCTTAGTGTTAAGTAAATCTCAGAGTTAAGTAAATCAGATTTGATTGTACAATTTCCGACCAACATATTTTATACCAAAAGTATGTCCGACTTTTTATCGTATTTTCAAAAAACGGCCATCAGCTTAAATCTTTAATGCAGTAATCCAGTGACGTAGCCATATTTCAACGTTTTATTGGAGTGTTTGTATAAAATACATGGCAATCAAGCTACTGTACTGTACTGTACTGTGAGTTAAATTTATTCCGAACCTGCTTTTACGAGGCCGTTAACATTGCGTAAGAAATATTGCATTCCGATACATTGAATTGTCCAATATTAATCCGCAACATTTCCATCGCAATGTGTACAAAACAGCAGATGACAAAAGGAGAACGTACCAACATAGGCAGAGGAACCACCAAAGAGAGAAAATAAAAATCCATTCCGATTTTCCGCAGCAATAAAACAAATCCCTGCAGAAAAATCCCAAGTCAACGACAACGTCGACGAAGACGCCATCTCGCAGAAATCGTTTTCCGTTTCCGTCACTTCGCACAACAGTCATGTTTCTGATTGACCACCGTTATCCACCAGAAAAAAAGTCGTCAGCGCCGCCGGAAGGAATTGAAATTTATTGCACATCGATCTCGGGGCAGTTTTCGAGCATACTTTCGAGTTAGCCCAGAACAACACTGACGAAAAGATGAAGGAAGGCAGGCAGCAGGGTCTCTGCTGATCTCGTTTTTTTTTGTTCTCTCTTTTTTTCTGACTGTCCCCAAACCGTCATTCGTCAACTCAATCACCGACCGAGGAGCAAAAAAAAAGCTTAAGAAAAATCGAAAGGAAATCAAACCGCACCGCACTGAGTTTGTGCCCATTGCGACACTTTTCGCATTATGGCCGGGGGTCACATCTCGCATCCGGTTGTGGGAATGAAATTGACAGGGAATAAATTTGATTTCTACACGTTCGGGCGCTTTTATGTTTCGGTGCCATGCCGTAACACCCTCGACATTTGTGGCAAGATTTTTCAAGGTTCTACGGGTGATGATGAGAAAGGAAAAGATCCATCAAAATTCAAATTTAAATGCCTCAATGATCGATTTCTAATCCTCGTTTTAAAGTTCTTCCTCTGTCAATTTAAACACTTGTAGGGTAAAGCATTTTTTTTTGTTTTTCAACAGTATTTCTGACTAGGTTTATATGATTTCTGCTTCATCAGTGATATGTCGGTTCATTTCAAAGGCTTTGTTGTTTGTTTCGTGATAAGGATGTATTCTCCCCCCTGAGACGGTTTTATTCTCATTGGACGTCGTCTCGCTTTTTACAAACGTTCCCGTGGACTTCGCAATAGAAACAATTGAAAAACGTTGGAATGAAATAGAACAACACACGTGTATTGAAAAATGTAGCTTTCTGCAACTATTGGACCTGGTACTAAAGTCTAAATTTTTTCAATATAACGGAAAATTCTACGCGCAGAAGTTTGGAGTCCCGATGAGCTCGCCATTGAGTCCCGTGGTGGCTTCGATAGTTCTCGAACGGATCGAGCAGTCTGCGCTTGCTGAGCTACGAGAAAAAAGAATCGAACCGGTGTTTTTTAAGCGTTACGTCGACGATTGTTTGGTTGCTGCTGGAAACAACCAACAAACTGAAATCCTGAATACTTTCAATGGGTTTCATCAACGACTTCAATTCACCATGGAGCACGAGGTGAATGGGGAAATTAAGTTTCTTGATACTATTCTGCGTCGAAAGGAGAATTTTATCACAACGGAGTGGTTCCCGAAGGACGAGGAGGGATGTTATTTAGATTTTAATTCTGTAAGTCCCTTTTCACACAAAAAGAACACAGTGGTGGTACTGGATAGGGCAATTAGACTCACACATACTTTATACAGGGAAAAAACACTCACTACAGTTTACAAAATCCTTAAACTTAATAACTACCCACGAAATTTTGTTGCAAATATTATTAAAGAAAGAACACATCAAATTTATAATACATTAAGTGTCACAAAAAGAACTTTGAATAATTTGGTGGTGATTGGCGGTGAGTGGGCGGTGGGCGGCGGAGGGTGGTGGCAGTTGGCGGAAAAGAAAAGAATTAAAACGAGAGTGTAAATCGTTTGAATGCAACTTTCCCAGTGTCGTTCAAGATTCTTCAAAAGAAAATGATGGGAAGTATAATTTCCACATTGCTTCCAGCGAGATAAATCTCTTTGAAGGAAGCGTATTGGCGGTGTCTCAAGGATTACGGATCATCGGGTTTCTTTCAACATATGAACTATTATGGGTAGAAGTAACTTTCTAGTTTAGTTCTGATGTGCTGCTTCAGCATTGATTTGAACCTGCTTGTGTTCGTTTCATTTCTTAGAACACTAGGAAGGTTGTTATAAAGTAGTTTGCCGTAATAAGGAAAAGCTTTCCGTGACATTTCAGAGCTTGGTCTACTAATTGAGAGGCTAGCTTGGTTACGGAGGGTGTATGAATGGCTTGGTTGTTCATATACAGCATTGTGATGAGCTTGCTGATCGTGTAGGTGTGAATGGATGATCAGGATCGCCTGCAATTCCCGTAGAGCTTTTATTGGTAGCGTCGAGTGCGGAGCTTCTGAGTACAGGAGTCGTGAAGAGTACGTTCTGGGCCTATTAAATATAGCTTTTAAGCAACGATTTTGAGCAGCTTGTAGTTTTTTCAGGTGTATATCTGCTGACGCACCCCAAATGAAGACTTGATATTGCAGTTTAGACTGCACAAATGCTTGGTACATCCAAGACAACTGCTTTCTTGGTACGAACTTTTTAATTTTCCATAATAAACCGCACGTAGCACTGACTTCTTTTTGCAGCTTGGCGATGTGGTGGATCCATTTAAGTTTGCTATCGATGTTCAGTCCGAGATATGTGTAGTTTTCCACTTTATCAATTGGTATTGATTCAATAGTCAAGTCCTCATGCAACTGCTGTGTCCTACTGGATGTTGATATAATCATATATTTGGACTTCGCTATATTCAGTGATAATAGGTTTTCATCAAAGTATTGTCGTAAAACCTTCAAGTCCTCACGCATGCTCTCGACAATTGAGTGGGCGATTTTCCCAGTGTAGAACAGAGAAGTATCGTCAGCAAATAGACGTGGCTTCCCGATCAAGTTGAGGTTAGGTAGGTCATTGATGTAGACAAGGAAAAGTAGAGGACCGAGGTTACTGCCTTGGGGTATTCCGACTCTCAACGATTGATGACAGCTGCGAACTCCGTTTATTGCAACGTACTGGATTCTATTGGTCAGGAAGCTTTTAATAATTTCTAACGGTATCCCTCTTATACCATAGAAATTTAGTTTTTCCAACAATATTTCGTGATCGATGGTGTCGAACGCTTTTTTTAGGTCGAGAAAAAGAAGTCCCACGGGGTCCTTCTTGTCCATGGATTTGTAAACGTCGAGGAAAAGCTCGCAAACTGCTGTAGTTGTGCTGGATCCTTCCCGAAAACCATATTGGTAGTCATATAAAACTCCTTGGCTTCGAAAAAACCTTGTTATTCTCGTGACCAGCAATTTTTCTAGCAGTTTACTTAGGGCAGGTAGAATGGAGATGGGCCGGTAGTTATTAACGTCGAATTTTGATCCTGATTTATGTATCGGAATGATTTTAGCAACCTTTAAGCATTCCGGATATTTCCCAGTAGAGAGGCTCTCATTAAAAATATCTCGTATTAACGTAGAGAAGAATCGAAAATGATTTTTAATAAAATAAACGGGTATTCCATCTGGTCCAGCACTTTTATTTGGATCCAGATCTCGTATCTTCGTGATGACTTCTTGTTGGGTAGCCGGTTCCAAAAATATTGAGTTGCGCAGTTGTGACAATGTTCCAAATCGGTTAGTATTTCGCTGGCTCGTTAAAGTGGAGGCTAGCTGGGGACCTATGTTACTGAAGAATGTATTGAAAGTGTTAGCAACAGTGTTTTCGTGACTTGTAAGATCTCCGTTGATTAGAAGTTTTATTGAATCATGCTCTTTCAATCCTTTACCAGATAAATTATTTAAACATTTCCAAATATTTTTGCTGTCGGAGCTGTTGAATAGATTGCTGTAGTACAACTTTTTCGCGTTTTGCTTGCACAAGTTCAGTTTTTTTGACGCATGTTGTAATAAATTGCGTGTTCTTACATCGAAAGGGTTTCTTTTGTGTTTTGCAAAAAGGTTATCTTTTATTTTCATCCAGTGCCAAACATCAACCGTCATCCATGGGCATACTCCTTTTATTCGGGCATTCACTGTGATGGTTTTTGAACATTTAGTCTTAAGTTCACTATAAATGCTGATTGTTTTCAAGAGTAACTCTTCTGCAGAATCAGCTCGAAGATTAATAACTTTTTCAGCAAATAGGTGATTAAGCAATGCGTTATTTGTAATTACTTTTTCAAGCTTGCGTATAACAACCTTTTTCTTTAAAGAAATTGTAGAAAATATGAGGGAGTGATCGCTGATGTCTGAGCAAACAGTTTCGTTCACGATGCTAGATTGGATGTTTTCGGAGCACACTACATGGTCTAGAATATTGTTACTAGCAGGTCTTGTTACGTGGGTATTTGTTACTTTAAAATTAAAACAGTTTAATAATTCCAGGTATTCGACTGTGTCTGGGTTTTGTGTTCTATTTGTCGGTATATTTATATCTCCTATAATTAGGCATGATGCACTTGGATTGTTTGTAGATAGTATTGTTTCTAATTTTTCCAAGAAACGTGGCATATTGCCAGAAGGTGGTCTATATATACCATGGATATTGACTTTGCCTTCACTTACTTGTAGGCGAACATGAATATGATGCATTCCATCAATATTCTGGTTTTCAATAACATCACAGTTAATTTCATCCTTCACATAGATAGCTATTCCTCCTCCCGCACTATCTTCTCGGCATGAAAAGTATGCTTTGAAACCTGGTAAACAAGCTTGTTGGATACGTTCTTTCTTTAACCAAGTTTCTCCTATAACAATTACGTGGATATCCGTGGAAACTTGATTCAATTTTAATTTAATATCATCAAATTTATCAGGGTTGTTGATACCTCTTGCATTTAGTTGAAGGATTTTTAAGGAAAAACGATCAGATTCATTAGAACTTTTATTTTTATTTAATTCATCGATTGTATAATAAAAATGATTTGTGGATGTGAAATTCATGAATATAAAGATAGTTGTTTTGTCGCAGTTTTACGAAGTTAGTTCTGTACATGATGACGCTTCGGTGACGACATTGTAAACGAAGTGTTTGAATGATTTAGCGCACGCTTTTTGCATTCCAATATTTTTAACAATTCTTGTTTGGAGCTTACTTTTTCGACTCTGGCTCCATTTGATCTTCTAATAAGAATTTTCCCATCACGTCCCGGCCATACATATTTAATCCCCATTTCATCTTGCAATTTCCTAGTTTCTCTAAGTAGTTCCTTACCAAAAGCTGTCATTTCATCACGCACAGTTACTGTTTGGGAGGATTGGTTGAACATGGTTCCTACCGAAGATGTTTTGAGAACACCATGAGCGCGTTTTTTGTCGAAAAGCTGGTTTTTTGTGTCTTCAGAGTCAAAGACAACTAATATCGGGGGTATTTTATTTGAAGAATTGTTTCCAACCAAACGTCTAGCACTTATAATTTCGTTTTCTTCTAGATTGCAGCCTACAGCTACTCCTATTTGTTGGATGAGGGCACGAGGATTTTCTTTTTCGGTTGTTGGAAGACCCAGAATAATTGCGTTCCTAGAGAGTTCCTTACGATTAATCTTATCCAGTTCTATCTCAAGTACATCAACTCGTTCCGAAAGAGCACTATTTTGTTCTTTGCAGGTGACGATTTCCATACGCAGCTCCTGGTTTTCAGACCTTAGTGCAACTATTTCCAATTTCAAATCTTCAAAGCCTTTGCTTATTTGGTCGAATTTTTCAGCCAAAAATTCTTGCGATGTCTCTATATGCCTGTTTGTTTCTAGTAGTTCTTCTATCTGTTTCTTAGACTGTTCGAGAGCGATGCGAACATTTGCTGATTCCTTTCGTGACTCCCTTACTGATTGTCCTAAAGCCCGAAGTTCCTCGATGACTTCACTAAAGTTTCCTTGCTGTTGAGTTTTCGGAATTGATTGCTTTTCAAAACATTCTGTAGAGCAAAAGTAAGGTTTTTTCCTAGCTCGCGCAATTGCGTTACCACGTATTTGCTTGCAACGGAAATGAACGGATCTATTGCATGTTTCACATTCAATAACGCGTTGTGGATCTTTTTCTGTTGTACCACAAATGAAACATATAATTGCATTGACATCATCATCTTCATTTGAATTCATAATGATTAATTTTTTTTAAACTTGAAAAAGTATCTGGCAACACTGGTAGCATAAATTTTAAAGTGATCTCTGGCGTCGCGACGGTTGTGAAGGCGCGTCGAATTCCTATCTCACGTCTCACTTGTTGACAACATATCGATGAGAGGCAGAAACAATGGACGAACTACCAGCGGTGTAATTTTTTTGTGCGTGGTTTGCAATTCTTAACTAGTGCATAAATACCTTTTTTGTGGTTTATTTGAGTTTACCAGACATTCCGATTCTGTACTCCACTGTTTCAGGACCCCAGCTGAGCCGTATTATTCCACTGGGCGGTAACAATATTTATACGGGTATGTTTTATAATCCTTTTATTGGTTTTTTCCTTGCGCAATTCAGAAACTCTGTCCGATGATTTCTTCTTCTTCTATATCTAATTTTGCAACAATACCATATTGTTTAGGCCTAGGGGAAAAACTTTCCAGATATCTGAGGCAATTCGACATTAATGTTGCGTTTCAACCATTAGATAAAATTAAAAATGTAATCTTTACAAAAACGAAAGACAAAATCCCAAAAAACAAAAACATAAAGGCTACAATGCAAGAATAACTGCCGAAACATTCTATATTAAATTAAGAGGTGATCAGAACGTAGTTAATAGGCAAAGAGACTCATGTAATTTCAAAACAGCTTACGACCCTATCATAACAAAACTGACACAAATAATGACAAGTAAAAGTAAACGCAAAACAAAACAAACTGAGCCAGAACAAATAGTATAGACGAAGGCCAGAAAATTGTAAGATTTATTTTTAAAATTTGTTAATTAAGTTAGGATTAAATTTCAAAATATATTTTTAGTGTCCACTGAAGAGGAGCGAAAGCCAGAGTAGCTCGAAACGTCTGGACAACTGGTAAAAACGTTTTATTTTTATTTTCTAAAACTCGCCAAAAAACGTCGATTAGAAAACAAACAATTCATCGCGGCGATTAATCAAAAATCAACATCAGGATGTATTAATCGTAATTCCCTGAAGTTACACTAGGGTACCAAGATTTTAGCAAAAAAAAATCTCAAAAGATTTGTGACATGTAGTACATATTTGCTTACAAGATTTTGAAAAGTTTCACAGTGTTCAGCATCACTAACTGAAAAATAAGCGGCGCTAATTGAAGTGCTAACTCGGTCATTTTGATGGAAAAATGTTGTTAATTACCAAACAGTTCAGTAAAAAATGTTAAATATAGACAGTCCCTTGAAATGATTTTGAAATTTAATTTCAAAATAATGTAAAAATAAATGAAAATGTAAATATTTTTCATTAACTTCTGGAAGTTGTATCAAAGCTTGTTGTGTTGAAGATGCTTTAATAGACTTTCACCGAGCTCGAAGAAAACAACCCTGCACCCCAGTAAGAGAAGTACTAGCTGCGATAGACATTGATTACATGTTTTTAATGTAACCTTGTCCTAGATGCTATTGATCTTTGTCTAAATTTTTTTTTATTTTCATATATCTCAATCTTTTTCCTGCTCTCTTTAAAAAGTAATGATCTAGACTTAACCAAACAATTGTAAACATGCATACAAATCGTGTTTGGCTTCTAAACTAAACCCTGTAGAACCAAAAATATTTTTTTCGCTGTAAAATTCTACGTTCTACGAAAACCCTTATTAGATGAGAAAAGTTTTTGACTATTTTTCTAAATTTGCATAACTACAGGGGCTAAGGAACATAACTTTCAGTACTTTTCCAGTTGTAGTTTTTACACACTAAACCAATTTTTTCCTTAATTGAGATAGAGCGAGAATTTTTTGGTCATTTTACGATTTTTGGAAGCTGAATTAAAAGGCGTCTGGAAGCTGAATAGAAGGTCATGAAGACGTGTTTCGGAGCTTAAACGTATCAATACGAACTTATATTTCAAGCTGCATAGAACGTACTTGATATCAATGACAAAGCTTTTTTTACCTGTTTTATGAGACTTTTTGTTGCTTGGGTAGAGCTGCAGATTTCAAACCCTCGGGGGCGCACGCTGAGAAAAATAGCTTCCAACAGCATGGATGAGTCAAGGAGCTCCTTCAAAGCAAACATTCGGGTCCTCATTCAATTTTCATTCACACGGTTTAGCAATAGTTCTCAGCTCAATTTTGGGTTCAAAAAATAAAAAGGAAATTAGTTAATAGTATATAAGATGTTTTTAGCATCAAATGGGGCTGAAACAAATATCAATTTCTTCTTTTGTCCTCCCCTTCGAAATCTCCAAAAACCCCGAAGGGGGGGATAAATAAAGTTTGAAGTAGGTATTTAAAGTAAATTTCGAAAAAAAAATTCAAATACCTGAAAGATTACAAGACCAAAAAAAACAAATATTCGAAAGTGGGAGTTATATTCTTGATTTTATTGATTTTTCCGATAAAAATTACATGATTTAAAGTTTTGGCAATTATACACTCAGAGGAAATCTTATTATAAATTTCATAAGATACATCTTATGAACCACTTTTTTGCGTCCAAACTAATTTTTCATAAGAGTCTTATGAAATTCTTTCAATTTTCATACGATGTTCTTATGAAAAATAGAAGAAACGGCATTGTGAAATAATGATGAACACATTCATTCATAGCATCAGTTTTTTTTCATCATCTAACAGTACGAAGCAATCGCCAGTTCATAGTTATTATAGTTTTCCTTCAATGTTAAATGTTATTGTTATCTCCGGAATAGATAGTTCGATTTGATGTTTTTGGTGTGAACGTTGAATATATTAGTAAACTAAAATACATTATACTTTTCAGCAAGCTGATCGGCAAAAAACGAAAGGTCGAAGATTAAGATGCGGTAAAAAAAACTTTGATGGAGCCGGCTGTTGATGCGCTGCTGATGGTAACCTGAAGGATTTAATTTTAAACAAATTTGGCAAACAATAAAGTGAAGTTTTCAACATGAAATATCGAGAATTTTTCTTATTAGAAAGTGATTTACTGTTTCCATAAGAATCTCTTATGAAAAGCAACAACCTCTCATTGAAGTAGGCGTTCATCTTCAGAATTCATTCGCGTCATAAGACAATCTTATGAATTTCATTAATTTTTCTTATGGCGCCACTTCATAAGAGAATCTTATGGCATACATAATAGTATTTTTCTGAGTGTATAGTTTACAATTTTGTTGCATACAAGCTTTCGGACAATTTATTCTATTTTTTTGTTTTTCGCATCATTTTTTATTATCCACCCCCTCGCGATGTTGAAACTCCAAATGACAAAAGAAGGATTTGATATTTGTTCCGGCCAAATGTAAAATCAATAATTTTGTTTGTTGATCCTGCTAAAAACAGAAATATTGGAATAAATGGATTTAAACTTAAAAGTTTTACTATCCGACGTTATTTTTATTCCTCGAAGATATCATATCGTTAAATTTGAGAATAGTTAAGCTTTTTCTTTCAGTATGTTTACCGGAATATTTTCCTATATTGGATCCTTCTGACCCTGAATAGTGTTTTCGTATAAGTTTGTGCATTTGTTTACAGCTTACGGTCGAAATAACATAAGTGAATTCCGGACAATCGATTCGGTACATTCGAATTCTTTAGAAGCTTCCACATTTGGAAACCGATTGGACTTTTTGTTTCAAGCAGAAGCGCTGCCCCAGAATATGAGTTGAAAAAGGGTTTTAAAAACATGTAGAAACATTTTAAACAAACCTCTTCTTCGATTTTTTTTTAAGAATTTTCAGCTTTCTGTTTATTCTCGAAGAGATAATCGTTAAACCAAAAAATCCGCAAAAAGGGCGTGCGAACTGTCGCCACAAAAGGTAGCTACGTCAACAAACAAACAAATATGCATAGTAAATAGTTTTACTATTTACATCAAGCTCCCTATGCATACCAATCTGTATCATAACACATACTAGTTTTATCATGAAACATATCAATTTCAAATACTACGCACGAAGTAAAACAACACATCGTTTCATTGACAATTTTACTAAAGCGCAGTCGAATTTACTATGCGCAGCCAGATTCAGCACATGGTAAAATAACTATGGGTTTGATATTTTACATAACAAAACATATATGACTCAAAAATATGGTTGCCTGTAGATCATTTAAACCACGGATTCAGTAGTTTTACTATGCTTTTCTTTTGAGTAGAAGCGCATTCGTTAGGTGATAAAGCTATAATAACACTCCATTTTGACACCTCGGCTGGAATAACTTCATTCGCCCACGCGGTGGCTCGGAATAAATAGCTTGGCAAACCCATTCCATTACATAATATAACAAAATGGAATCGTTCTTCTCAAGACTAATTCGGAATGGTTTGCCTTTTAATCCATTTGGGCATTTAGCTGGCAACTTAAATTTCTACCGCTGATGAAGAGTAAAAAGAACTCTATGATGGGTATTTAGCATGAAAAGAGTGTTTAGTGAAAAGTATAAAATGGTTAATTTGATTGATAAAATCATTAATACAAAATGGTCGTGTAATAATCTTTTGTGTGCTATAAAAAATTTCAACTATTTTATTCAAAATCGTGCAGTTGTGAAGTAAGGTGCGTATTCTAAGCTCTCCGGAACTTAAAACTTTTTTTGTAATTTATTTCTTTCGGTTATACACGAAAAAATTTCATTTCTATAAGTTTTCAGGAAAAAAAAAATGGAACAAACAAACCAAAATCAGGAGGCAACAGCGTTTCCAGCCCCAACTCCCACCTTTACGGCGGTTTTGGGCCAGGCGACCATGACTCTGCCGGTTTCGGGTCAGGTGACCGCGGTGTACAGGACGAGAGCTGCGCCTTTGCAACAAAGGGACGAATGCTTCCTCCTAAGAGAGTAGAGCTCTTCGAAAAAGCCCTGGAAATTGCTATCAACAGGCTGTTGGGGTCAAACACTCTTTCATGTAAATTTCTTGGTTGACAGTCTCGGAAGCTATGAAAATGCTGCTTTTCAAGCCACAGGTACAGATGGTTTCCAAAACCAGATATTTCTTCGCGAACTTTGACTGTTTCATGTGCTTGAAAATATCTGCTACCTTTCCCCTTCCTTTTGCCGTATGAAACTTCTGTCCCGGAAGCTGCTTGTAGTCGGCTTTGACGTAGGTTTCGTCGTCCATTATCACGCAGTCAAACTTCGTCAGCATCGTCGTGTACAGCCTCCGGGATCGCGCTTTGGCCGTCGTATTTTGTTTATCATCATCATCGATTTGGAGTCACTACCTTCTTGTAAGTCGGTAGTCCGGCTCGTTTTTTGGCTCGATGCACGGTTGTAGACGATACAACCAGCTTATTTGCGGCATCTAGGAGAGAGAGAGATTAGGGTTTCGCTTGAAACTACCGGCAACTCTCTTTGTCGTCTCAGCGGCTTCCGATTTCCGATTTCCCCCCGATCCAGACTTCCTGGCTGTCGACAAACGTTCCCCAAACACTTTAATTACATTTGTAACGGTTGATTTGGCACCTTTTAGCGATTTTGCCAGCTTTGCGTGCGAGTAGCTCGGATTTTCGCGATGCGCGAGCCAAATTTTGATACGCTGCTCTTCTTTCTTGGACGGCATTTTGACAACTGAAGAGTGAATTCCAAAATCAAAATAGGAACAACATTCTACACACACACACACACACACACCTTCAAAATGAGGGATGTTCAGGTGTTTTAAATGCAAAATTGAAATAAATACGTCAAGTTGATATTGACCAAATTTTGAGAGTATCACCCTTTATTACGAATTGTTGTCGTACTTTCCCAACCCTGCTTTATAAGACGAGGTTCATGTTTCATTTCTCCTTTCTAACTCAGGTTTTTTTTCTCTAAAAATCAATTAAGAGTGGTGGTAACTCTTTGGCCTAACCGGCAATCATTTTTTAGATCGAAAAACACATTGACCAAGGATTTCTGAGGCTACAAAATTGATCATTTTTCGAAAAAATATGTCCATTGCCAGTTTTCCTATGTTTTGTTACTTTTTATTTATTTATTGCCATTTTGTAACGTAAGATACAATCTTATAACTTGTTAAAAAGTGTTATACTGCTGTGTTTTCCTAGCTAAATTTTTGTTCGTTCGTTTTTTTTTAAGATTATGTCGTTCTTAATCTGCAAGTCATGCTAATAAACCCCTCTTGAAATCTGACCTAGATCTAATAGATTTTACATGGAAGAATTAACGTTCCAGTTAACGATACCTTTCACGAAAAACGAGTTACTATAGTAAACAGAACTGTGTCGGGGAGTAACGAAACATCCTGTCCGAGAACTGGAGGCATAATATCTTTTGAAGCGGCATCCAAATAAATCTTTTTGAAGATGTGAGACGTGGGAAAATCGTTTCGTTGAGGCAAATATAATATAAAGTACAGACCCCGTTCGATTTTGGCAACACGCTCGTACATTTTGTTATGCCAAAATCGAATGTTGCCAAAATCGAATGTTTTTTTCTCTTAACTTTTTTTTTCAATTATTTAAAAAAATAACTATTATTATTATCAAAATCGTTATTTTAAGTAAATTTTCGATCATTTGTAATCATTTTTTTAATTTTTCCTCATGTATTTGATGCATTTTGCACTTTTCTTAATTTGTTTACAATGTTTGTTTTAATTTGTCATATTTGCTGTTTCTGTCATTCTTCATCATTTTTTAGATGGTTTTTGTCTTTTTCAGTGTTTTGTTTGAATTTGTTTTTTAATTTTTTAAATTTTTCATCTTTTTGTCATTTTTGAGTACTTTATAAAAATTTTAAAAAACTTTTGTTTTCATTGTTGTATTTTATCACCATTTCAGAACATAAAAACGTATTTATGGTATTTGTCTAAAATAAATTGGTCCTATTATAACGAAAACTAAAAGGTAATGTTGTTTCCAAAAACCGTACATTGGGAGATTATATGGCGGTCACAAGAGAAACTTTATTCAAAAATAATACCAAGATTTTCAGCGTGGTCTACAAACGAAAATCCTTTTCCATCATAATAAAGTTTAGGAGGTAAGATAGATGGAGTTGACTTGTTGATGAAAAGTGCTTTTGTTTTTTTCTGGATTAATCTTATAGGCAGAAGGTTATCAACAGCCCACTCGTGGATTTTTAAAAGATCGTGGTTCATTTTAGCACCTAACTGCTGTAAGGAAGAATAACAATCAGTACTTGCGCATATCTGAACATCATCAGCAACCAAAGGAAGATCGTTTATGAATAAAGAAAAAAGAATTGGGCCCAAAATAGAACCTTGAGGAACCCCCGAATCAATTTCTGAGAATTCTAAAAAAAAACTCCATTGAAATAAACGGATTGCATGCGCCCTTGAAGTTATGAGAAAATCAATTCAGCCGCATGTTTGGAAAAATTGTAATTATGTACCAGTTTTTGAACAAGTTTGTTGTGCGCAACCCTATCGAAAGCTTTCGAAAAGTCTATAAACAGAAGTAATGCGCTTCCATTTTTATCCAAGGCGAGGGCTACGTATATCATTATGCACTTTCATTAACGCTGTTTCAGTGCTATAATTAGGTCTGAAACCGGACTGGAACTCACCGAGAAAGTTATGTTCACTAATATGATCATATATTTGTTGTTTAATAAGATTTTCAAATACCTTAGATAAAGAACTCAAAATGCTGATTGGCCTAAAATTTGTAATATCTGATACGTTAGATTATTTTGGAATAGGTAGGTATAACTTTCACCCGTTTCCACAAAACGGGAAACTTCGAAGTTAAAATAATGGTGTCGAAGAGATTAGTTAATAATGGTAATAGAGAGTGCAGGAAAATTTTTATAAGTTTTATCGGAATATTATCCATGCCCACAGCATCGGATTTAATTTGACATACAGAATTGACAATTTCATATTCTTCCACAATTCTAAAACGGTACCCTCTAGAGTTCTCAGACAGTCACAGAGCTGCGTTGTTATTAATGGTAAAATTCGAAGTGAAAAAAGAATTGATTTCAGTTGCAGTGGAACTGAGATTTGAGGAAGATTGAAGCGTATTAGATAAACCATTTTTTTTTTAAATGACTCCAGAATTTTCTAGTAGGAACAATCATATTTATAGAACGCTTTTCTTGATTAAGTTTGGTATCTGAAATCAATGAGGTCACTTTGTTTCTTAGAACTTTATAACGGTTTCGAACGGCTAAACTCCGAGAACGCTTCCATGTTCTGTATGCCAGATCCCTATTAATTATTACAACTTGTATGTCCTTATTGAACCAGCTATGATTACGGAACTTTCTTAATTTTAAGGAAAAGAATAGATCGTGTATTTTTGTTAGGAAATTATTCAGTAATTCCACTAACATATCGGAATCATTTATGCTAAAAAATGAATCCCAGTGAAAATTGGACAGACAATTGGACAACTACTCGCGAAACAGTGAACAAAGATTGATGGATTAGCAGAATTTTATTATTAAAAAAAACCAACTGTTCGATGCGACTTTCTGACTATTTTAAAACCCTGCCTAAAGGCGAAGTTGGGCACTAGTAAGTTTAAGCTTCAAGATATGATCCGTTTGAAATAAAGAACTTACAAAAAGAAGATGCTTTCAACCTCGTTTTGTTGTCAAAGTTTAGTAATCATTTATAGTTATTCATTTATCCTTTTAGGGTTCTACTAACTTTTGGTTTCTATGGTTGTAGCAAGAGTTCATAACAGTATTACAGTATACATGAATTTCCCAAGACGATTCGAATGTAAAATCATCTCTAAAATCTCCAGAGAGAAATTCAGTGAAATGATTTTAATCAACGGAAATCTCTCACATGTAATGCCATGCAAATATTATTATCTGGCATGGCTTTGGATCCGATTGACCAAGCTAGTTTTCATGTGAGCGGTCTTTTGCTGTAATAGAAACCGGAGAACGATCCTCGGAACGGCTCACAATTCGACCGTCTAATGTAATCTGTCCAATTCCTTCAATTGCTCAATATAAGGGCAACAACAATGGAGAATCGTCTTGAGAACGATAACAAGTAATTCTCGGCCCGGCTGATTTAATCTGTATACCGTCGTTTGTTGTCATCGTCGTTGCTGTTGTTGTCGGATGGGATCCTCCTCTCAGAATGGATGGAATGGACACTTGGCCCGGGTAAATAGGTGGGGGTGAACGTTGAACACTGAACACTGAACAAGCGAACCGTTGACAGCGATATGCGATTTCCAGTTCACTTAGCACTCTATTTACCCTACATATCCCTGATGGCATATTTGATGCCGTTTCCCATCCAATTCGACAAAAACGGCGACGAGACGATGGAAGATTACTCTTGGCTTGGCTGCTTTCAGTCGACACTCACGGCCTGTTTGAGACTGTAATACCCCACTCACATACACACATACAGGTTCACACTTACAATCACACGATACTTGATGTTTTTCGTGTGAACAAGCCAAAGTCAAGTAGAACCACCCGATGCCCGATTACCTATGGAGGCTTTGGGGGTTGCCATTTTTTCCCTCGTCTGAGGTCGAAACAGTTTTTTTTAACCCAAGTTTAAAAATTCATGAAAATTGCGGCGATGTTCAATGCTGATTGACAACCATTACATTAAATTCAATTGAAGTGGCATATTATCGAAACAACTGAAGGCCTACCGATTCAAAGGATTTTTTTTCGATAGCCTGTTACGGCAATGCAGACATTCCAAGGAATAACACTTATCTTCCATTTTCAATTGACATTTTGACAAACATAACCACAGCTCAGTTAAACAATTTTGAAAAGAAATGTACGAGGAGCCTTATGTTAACAGAAACATTAATTAATTAATTTACCTCTTAAAATAATGCATGAATAATGTGATTAATATAAATGTAAATGACTCACTTCCACTCACTAGAATTTTGTTACTTGAAGTAGATCTACTTTATATCTGTTGTTTGCTTGAAGCTAAGTTCATTTAAAAATGAAGTAAGACCTGAGACAGTTACGAATACGTGTATCTTATAAATAATTCATTTGAATGAAAAACTTTTTTAGAAGGAAATAAGAGTAATTTTATGATAATTCTTGAAAAATAATGAATCGTTTTTTGATAGAAATGAGCTTCTTCTTAATTTTTGGTACGTCCCATCGGCGCACACTTTTTAGTCATGGTATTCGTCTAATCTATATTGCAGTTGACTGCATCGTCCTTCTACTATTTCCGTAACACTTTCGTCCAATACTTATCTTTTAAGAGAACCTGAGTGCAATTTTATGGATTTTGCTGTTATCATATTAAAAAGACTTGATTATTTTCTTAAAACTAAAACACGTTTTACTGGAATTTCAACTAGTAAAATTTGACAAAAACATTGCAGAATCAACATGAAGTATTGGCAAATCATGTTTTGTTGCCAAACAATCAGATGGCAGCTACAATTTCGGAATTTTTCTTTCAAGTTGTGAAAAAAGTCAAAAGTACTTGAAGAAGCATTTTAATTTCAATTTCTTCATAGAAAATTGACATTGATTGGGAGATAGTTAGGTCGCTTATGCACTTTTCTTATGCTTCACAGAATTCATAGTTGGTTCTGCGTTCTACGGCATGAGACCCACAAATCGAAGGTTCAAAGTTCGAGACACGTTTAAATGAAGAAAAAACAACAAGAGAGAGGAAAAGAAGCTGACAAATATCGGACACACATCGGTCATCACTCCTTGGAATTTTTTTTATTTGTTGATCCGTCGACGCACAGTTGGGCAGGACCTAGCTTGGCCAAAACCACTTTTTGAAAAATTTGAAAATTCATCATAAATTTATGCTTTTCAGAAACTGGACATTACACCGATCACAAATCTATCAAACAAATCTTAAAATTCGATGTTTCATACAATTTTCTACGTAGTTGAAGTTGGGGTTTGATGCTGTTGTATTTTATACCAAAAATAAAAAAAAAATATTTTCAACACTCCACAAAAAAATTTATTTCTGGAAGAAATAAAAAATAACATTGTTGTTTCAGAATAATATAAAATTTATTTATTTGAGGTTGAAAAGTTGACAAAAAAAATCGTTTGTTACGAGCATAAACGTATAACTTTAAAAAATTACGAATTTTCATCATATTCGGTAATCTGGAAAACATCCCTAGCAACCAAAAGTCTCGTTAAAAGGGTCGAACACAGCTTAATCAGCATTATCAATATGCTGAAGATCGTTTTATTCTGCCTAAAATTTAAGTTTTCATTGAAACTTTGAAGTTCCATTACAGATCTGAACGCCCTTCTATTCAGCCCACAAGTAAACGTTTAATCAGCCAAAAAAAAATTCTCCTCTCCTCTCTTACTTTGCTCACCACCAGCCCATGTGATGCTGCCGGTTTCTCGGCATCCATCTTTATTCCTCCCATCCATCACGTCCCTCAATTGATCTTACTTATTTGCTTTCTTTAAACTTTGTTCGATACATGCCAGCACGCACGCCAGTTCTGCTACACAATTATTTGATTCGCTTACTCAAGCAATCAAACAACCTAATGGGAAAAATTAGTCCTGGTACCAGATTTGAACCCGATCCTCCGAGATGATAGCCAAACACGCTGCCACGACGCCACGCCTAGATGTTGCCTTACCGGCAGCTAAAATTCGAAGTGGATATAAGCTTCCTAGAATTCCCGCAAGGGCAGCCAGCGGCCAGCAGCAAAGACGCATGTTGATTAATACTAAGAAACATTACGAATCGGCATATAAACAATCATCGGTTTAAAAAAATGGAATTCCATAAGCATAAAACTATACAAATTCTTGAGTTTATCTTGAAATTTATTTAATGAATTGCTTCCTGACTTTCTATGTGTAATAATTTCGTGGTAAGTAAATACAGTTGGACGAAATTTTATACAGTCAAAATATTTAATCTTTTTAAAAACAATCATTTGCGAGTTAGCTTTAAGTTGTTCTGAGTTGAAGTTTCAAAATAAATTATACATTTCAACAATTTCAAAGCTCCAAAATATGATTTATTTATTATATGCCCGTTTGTGATGTTCGTTCACATTTCATATTCATGAAATGGCGGAAAAGGCTATTTGAGGAACTTCTTGGAACTTGAAGTTCACAGAAGGCTTTTTGAGACCTAATTTGTAACTTTTATACTAAGTGGATGCGATTGACATGTCACAAAAAAAGCTATTTGAGGAACTTTTTGGAACTTCAAGTCCATAGAAGGCTATTTGAGGAACGTTTTGTAACTTTCATGTTCACATTCGAGAAAATTCGGTACCAATTCCCTTTCCAACCTTTGTTCAGCGAAATTCGAACTTTGGAGGCACGAGTTTGAGTAGATACCCCACTCTCATTCCTACTCAAACATTTAAACGGAAGTCTCAGCTATCAAACAAAACAAAAACTAGTTGCCACTTTTTGCCAATTCCAAAGTTATTCACGTTTGAATGAAACGTGTTTTTGGACAATTTTCGTTCTTTTGGGATTGCTTTTGATAAAGGTTTTTTTCTAGAAAAACTTTAACTCAATCGAATTTGAAATGCAGCTCATTTAATTGTTTTTTTTTAAACTTATTATCCTCTTAGTTATTTTGATAATATTATTTCGGTTTTAAAAGTTTTCTTTATCTACAGACAAGCAGATTCTTTGGAATATAAACCTTCTCAAATCCTTTTCGATCAGATGCTTAGTATATGTTTACTAACTTTTTTTTTCTTTTTCTATAAAATGTTTCAACAAATTTCGTTCAAAAGGATAAAAAAACTAGATCTTCTAGTTTTGCTCAAAAATAAAATAGAAATTATTTACACACTGAATGTTTATATATTTAAAAAAACAAAGCAACCATGTTTTTTCGCTGTTTTGAGCAACAGCCTACTTGATCCATTAGTTACTTATATAAGGTACCAATATGAGTTTATGGCTTATTTATCTGAACTTATTTTTATTATTCTTGAGTTATATATGAATTTTATATTTGATTTGAATAAAAGCATTCGTTTCATAGATGGAATAAATTTTAAGCCATCACAATAAACGATTTGTCTTACCCCGAAATCCTCAGAGGCCAAATTTGGTTCAATTTGTTTCAATTTGCTTGATTTGTTCCTTGTCAAGTTCCTACCAGTTGTGAGATCTTTTGTTTTGATAGTTTTTAGAAATGTAGAAATTTTGTACCATTCTATGAAATCTCCTTCTTCCAGAAAAGAGATGGGCCTAAAACTAGCATTGAAATAACAATGAATTTATGTTTTCGTCCATTCTTTCGCCAGTCACCATCCTTGAATAACATGCATTTCTCTCTTGACAAATTTGGATCCATTGAAATTATTAATTTAAGAGTTTTGTAGATATTCAGGTAACATCTGTATGGGGACCCCCCATTCTTGTGAGAGGAGGGGTCTTAAAACATCATCTAACTTTATAACGGTCGTAGTAACCCTTACATGATAATTTTGACGCCGATCGACTGAGTAGCCTTCAAGTTGATAAGGAAAATCTGCTAAACAAAGTTATCTAGTTCAAATTTCACATAATCTAGATAAAAAAATAGTTACATCAAATTGAAGATTTAGATCAGATTAACAACTTTTCAGAAGACTTCAAACCAGTAGGATTTGATTTGAAAAAGTTATGAGGGTTTGACCATCGATTGGCCAGGTCTACCCCACTGTGCGACGTCGACGTGGAATTGACGTTTCATGTCATTTTCGCTGATTAATTTCTCCAAATCCAGACGTTTAAGAGTTAAACAGCAGCTTCTCCGTGAATTTTGATGCCTTCTTTTTGTTCCGAAATGGTAAAAAGTTAAGTAGTTGATTAGACAAGAACAAAACAAATTTAAATCAATCGCATTTTAACAAGCGTCAATTTTTACCCATAATGATGGAACAATGGTTGGAATTGTTAAAAATAATTTTCAAAATGTAAAATTTAAGTACCTAATAGTTTTGACCCCCTCCCACCTAAGAAAAAGGACTTTCGTATTTGTTCCTACGAACTAACCTAAGCCAGCTAATGATTGAAAGTTTGATAGCAGAAATTTATGGCGTTTTTTTCCTTTTACTGTTTGTAGCACGGGGCACAAGCACGAGATTCTTGGATGAATTGAGTGTCTATATGACACTAATGGAATTTGGCGGATTGTAACCTTCTTCGAGTGCAACCTTCAACGAATTCTCGAAATCTTTAATTTTGTATTATTACTTTTTTATGGACGCACCTTTGAAAGTTCAGAAAAAAACTCCCTAATCAGACTTTGACTGTCAATTAGACACTCCTAGCTTAAAGCCGTTGTTTCTCTTTTGTTTCTCAGCCGATTTTTTACCAAACTTATATTGTTGGAAACCTCGTAATGTAATTCAATTATGTTTCTCAGTATTCACCTACATCACTTCAGTTTTCCGTTATTCAAGGTCTAAGAAAATAAAACCGAAAAAACTGTAAACAGCTACGGTATGTTTAACAAAAATTCACTTAGTGTCCAAGAAAGTTGAAGTTTGAATCTATACGTTGGACATGAGTATGTATTTTTTGTAATCGTAAACGAATCGTAAAAATTGTGTAAGTCAAACCAGATAAATTTTGAAAAAAAAGGATTGCAAAATTGACGTAATTTGGTACAGTTTCGCATCTTTAGATTTTCAAAATACGAAACACAGATTTTTTTACGAATTTTCAAAAGTAGCTGTTTTTCTAATGCCTACTTGAAATTTCTCTGATTTTCTTGCCCATAAATTCAACTTGCTCTAGATTTTAAGTATATTAACGCAAGAATTTCGCAATAAATTTATATTCATCAGAAAGGAAATTTCATACCGATTTTAGTGGTCTATTTACATTAGCGCTGCGATTTACAAAAATTCATATTCTTATGTTCAACGTATACCTTTTAACTTCAGCTTTCTTGGACACTAAGTGATTTTTTTAACATTCAGTAGCTGATCCACAGTCTTTTTTATAAAGCATATTTTTCGGATTTTTTTTCTTAGACTTTGAATAACGGAAAACTGAAGTGTTGTTGTAGGTGAATACTGTCTGAGAAACAATTTGAGTTACATTACGAGGTTTCCAAACTAAAAGTTTAGTAAAAATCGGTTGAAAAACAAGAGAGATATAGAGGTTTTAGTCAGGAATGTTAAATTTACACTGGTACAAACTGGACTGTAACTGGAAAAGTTCCAGGGACGGATGAGGGTTAAAAAATGGTAGATATAGAATGATTTTCGTGATAGAATTAATAAGTAACCTCGAAACTATAAGTTTTTTAATATTATGAAAACACAGTAAATAAACTCAATCAAATCTTTAAAAAGACTTACAAAACTTACAAAGCTTACATGGCCACTTATGGGCAAAATGATCTTTTAATGATAAAAAAAAAAAATCCAAAATTTCGAAAAGTCCAACGAAATTATACACTACAACAATGATGCTACCATTCACAGGTACCTCACATTTCGCACATATTTAAGCAAATATTGATTCATAAATTACTGAACAATTTACTATCCGCAAACCCCATTGATAAGCATTGAATGGTTTAAAAAAATGACTGCAACACCGTTAAATGTATTATCTGCAGCCAAGACTTGAGATTTTCTTGTTAAAGTTGGTAGTTACCTACAGGTAAATTGATTCATGACGACGCAGACCTTGGGCACGGTGTTCCAATTTTAATAAATAAATAGGTAAACATAATGCCGCAGTAAATACCGTCGTGATTTGAAATCTGAATGAGAACAACAGAAATAATAAGGTAAAATTTAACTTTTTAGAATTAAATTCTTCAAGCTAAAAATACTAAAATCTGCTTTTTGATTCCCTATTTCAAAATCAGATGTGATGTGGTGAGTCAGAGGAGTATCAGTAGGTATTAAATATAATCTTTCGATCAATAATGTCGAATCATTTTCGATATTTTCATCTTCAATTCGTGTAAATATAAATTTTTCAGAATTTTTATCTACATTTTTGTCGAATTGGTGTAAACAACCTATGGGAGATTTGATGCTTCCAGCTTACATTCACTTTTATCTGACTTTAAAAGCCAGAAGCAAGAAGTTGAACAAATAAACGGCTCTCAATAGGCAACAGTTCTAGCAAATTAGATTTCTGCAGCTAAATTTCTTTTAAATATTAAACAAATTTGCTGACCGAAAATATATTCATCATAATCGATAAATTTTCTAAGCAACCAAAGTAGCTAAGCATCTTATCGCTCCTAAACATCTCTTCCGTAAGCATTAATGAAAGATACTCATTTTTGTGCGAAACATCTGCCATGGGAACACCGAGATTGCGGGATAATATAGGAGAAAACCGCAACCGCAAGCAAACTGCGTAAAAACGTTCTTCTTTTTTGCATATTAACCCGGTCGGGGAAGAACCCATCGTAGGCGATTGGGGTGGAAAGTGGCGATGATGGCAGTGTAGTCGAGATGGTACGGAATCCTATGGACATAAAGAAGTCGCTGGCTTTCGCAACCAATCAACAACTTCTCCCTTGATAAAGTGCCTCACAAGCTGCTGACTCCGGGATGCTGGGCGATGTGGGTGGAGGAAATTTTGGACGAAAGGATTCTCCGAAGCTGATGCGTTCAAGGAAGCGGAAGAACCGAACCCGGGTTTTGCCAGCCATAGGAAAAACTGCTCCCGTATTGATTTCCACTTGACTATGACGGAGTGCCGACGTGGATGGAATCGAATTATGGGGATGCTTCTGTCTGCGCTCTGGTTTATAAACTCCTTCGTTAGATTGGTTCATCATTTGCCCATTATCGGTCCCGAGATGAACATGAGAAGCTTTTTAGAGGGTATTTGAAAGCTTCCAGCCAGAAAAAAACTGCTGATGAAAATCTCATATTTCACCGAATGCATTTTTGGTAGTGGGTTATGTCTCAAATAATCCAAAAAGGCCAGGCATTTCAACAATGTTTGCAAAAACGTGAAACAACCTAGAGCCCCCCGTTTTGTGCGAACGCAATGTTCCTCTAGCGTATTTTCCCAGAAAGCTGTCTGGATAAGGGGCTTAGGCAGTTTAAACAATCCCGACCGAACGAATGTGGGCGCATTTGAATTGAGGCAGCTTGAATCACATGCCGAACAGTGTTTGGAGTATAAACAAAATTTGGAATTTAAGGCTTTCGGAATGAAATTTTGATGACAGCTGTGGAATGTATGCCTTCTTCTTGTCGTTGGTGTTGCGTTTGCTTTGAATTTACCAAATTTCGACTTGGTGGCTAATTATGGAAAATTAATTTTATAACATTAAATTTATAACATAACATAAACAAGAACTAACATGGATATTTTGATTTTGTATAACTAATGAATCAGATCATCAAGTGAAATTAAGTCATGCCGAGGGTTTTTAATACATTTCTAACCAAAAAGTGTTAATACGATGGAGAGAATATTAAAAAGACAACAACTGCACTAACATACACTAAAGGGTGCTACGATCAAAATTTGGTCAATATCAACTTGACGTATTTCTTTCAATTTTGCATTTAAAAAACCTGAACACCCCACATTTTGAAGGTGTGTGTGTGTAGAATGTTGCTCCTATTTTGATTTTGGAATTCACTCTTCAGTTGTCAAAATGGCGTCCAAGGTAGAAGAGCAGCGTATCAAAATTTTGCTCGCGCATCGCGAAAATCTGAGCTACTCGCACGCAAAGCTGGCAAAATCGCTAAAAGGTGCCAAATCAACCGTTACAAATGTAATTAAAGTGTTTGGGGAACGTTTGTCGACAACCAGGAAGTCTGGATCGGGGGGAAAGAGAGTGGCCGGTAGTTTAAATTTTATACTAATTAAACTTGAAAAAGAAATTTAATTTGATTTTTTAAATAAACGATTTCACCGATTTACACGCGTTTTTCCTTGACCAAATTTTGACCGTATCACTCTTCACACTTACATGGACTCAAGATTCAATTTAATGGCAAGAGCTTCACGAATTAAGACTGATATTTGTTACGGAAGCTTATTATGAGAACTTCTAGTTCAAATGAGTTAAATCCAATTTGGATAATTTCAATGCTCAATGGGGAAATTCGGACTCAAAATCGAAAAAAAAAACACGAAGCCGCCAGTTTGAGAGTCAGAAAAAGCATTAATCACACGTTAAATTTCTTTAGAAACTCAAATCTGCCGCTGAATTTAACCGGGGCCATCTGAGTGAAGTGTTATTTGGCCTTATTTGCCCAGTATTGAGCTTTTTTCATTATATGCACTGTCAACATCAAATTTTGTGTCATTGAAAATCCATAGAATGAACTAAAATGTATTTAAAACATTTTTTAAAGTAACTATTTACTGGTGAAAGGATAAAAGGACGAAAGCTGTTTTGCCCCCCTTTACCCCTATGAAGAAGATGTGATTTTATAAAATGATTGCTTGAGGATTAACTTGGAAGTCGATCGATTTTTACATACCGTAAAACGGGGTAACTCTGACCAACAATAAATTTTTGCACAATTTTATCAATAACTTAGTCTATAGTTTGAATATTTGAAAATTGTTTTTTACGTTTGAAAGCCGATTTATTGAGTATCATATAGGCAAAATTTGGTTTGTATTTAATTTTTTTTTTCTGTCAGTAAAAATGTTAATTGGAAATCTTAAAATATATACTTTTTCGAAGGCTCGCAAACAAACAGCTCTACTGATGAAACCAAAAAGCATTTAGAAGTAAACGGTTTGCTGAATATGAAAGAACTACTTTTATTCTTTGTATATGTATAGTCATAGTGCTTCTTTTATAGTCATTTAGTGATAAATTTTTGATACTTGAAAATCAAGGATATTTTCCAAGAGTAAGCCCGTATTGGACAAATGAATAGAAACCCTATCAAATGGTTAACTTTGAAGAAAAATGGAAATGAGAATAGTGGGAGGGCCTAGAGCAATATGTGAAGGTAAAATTTAATTGGTATTTTGTAGCTCAAACTAATTCGCAATTATTTTAATTTTTGCCCCTAAATGTATGCTCCATGATAGTTCTTTTTTCGATTATAATTGTTTTTCAAAAGAAAAAGTTAAAAAGCAAGGTAAAATTGATAAACAAGCATTTGTATATATTATGAAGGTGTTATGATCCTTTATGATCAAGAAAACTCGTTAAAACCGTCAAAATAGAGACTGATAAACGTTAGCCCAAAGTATTAAATTATAAACAGAGTCGGAATCGATTTTTTATTCAAATTTTAAGTGGTCTAACAAATTTCTGCAACCAAGTTTTACGTTCATAGGAATCCAGTACTAGTTTTAAGAATATGAAACATGCCACATTCCCCTTAACAGAAAAAATAATCGAAAAAATTTGAAAAATTGATCAATATTACCCCGGATTTCGGTAATAAATATCAATTTAAAGCTTAAAAATGGACTAAACCACGCCTAAAGTTTCAGATCGGTCGTCCGGCTGTTAATTAAGTTTCACGATGTAATGATTGTTTATTTTTCTGAATAATAAGCCAAATAAAGATTTACTCCAATGTCTACGGTCTAGCTTGGTGGTAAATTTGAATTTCTGAGAAAATAGCACAAGATAAGTAATATTTCGGGTCTTCCAAACTTCGAATGTTTTGGGATTTAGGGTAATTTGATTTAAGATTTGTCGTCTCGTAATTGAGGAATACGGGATTTTTAGAACAATCTTAAGATTATTTGCATAAAATGTTTAATGAATGGTCAGGCTAAAGGATTTCAAAATAAATCTGATAAAAAAGTAGTCCTTCAAAGCGAAAGCAGTGCAAGTGATTTTGACACTTTTCAGACATTGCAAGATGCTCAACTTTTTATTACAGATATGTTTTTCAACGAGTTTAATAATATCAAAACTTCAATTTTAATATTTGAAGATAAAAAATAAATATTTATGGTAATATGAAGTGTCTTTGAATAAAGGTTGAATTATTCAAAATCATCATTGAGTGCATAGAATATGAAAATTTTGAGTGGAAAACAGTAAGTTAGAGCACAGAAATTACTAAAATTGATAGATAAACGTCAATATCCTCTGATTTAGCAAAAAAAAACATGTCATATTAAAAGACCATCCCAGTTTTATAAAGTTGCATGTAATCAATGAACGTGTTGAATTTTGTATGGAATTTTGTATGGAAGAAGAAATTTTTGCATTTGAAATCAGCCAGGAAAATAAAATAAACTTGAAATGAAGTTGATTAGATATTGATTTTACCTATTCATAAGCTTCATTTTTTGCCAACATGGGAAGATGCACAGTATTTCACGAAAAAAGTTATAACCATTTCAATATAAAAAATCGGTATCCGTTGAAAAGTATTGTTAAATTGGAGGCTTTGCTTGCTGGAGCTTTCAATGATTTCATGGCATGTTTTTGCGAAGGATATATTAATCAACAAACTCATTGGCTATGCAAGTTAGTTAATCGCGAATTTTTATTTCCATCCTTCGAATAAACAGCTTTAAAATTAGCAATCAAATACACTAAAATTCAAATTTTTCTTTTGATCATTTGAGGACATCGAATATCATTTCTGGGGTACTAGCTAGGCTTGTTTTTTGTTCAAATGAAATGTATTGCAAGAGCCAAAAAATAAAAAATCAAAAAATTAAGTTTTTTATAAATTTTAGTACATCTCTGGTGATTTTTGAATGAAAATTTTCATTTCCCGTACAAATCAAAACACGTTACGCTAGTTTAGGACTGAATTAATTGCTTTTAAAAAAATTATTAGGGTAAGAACACTATATATTGAACACCATCTTTGGGATTCAACACATTTGTTGCCAAAAAATAATAACGAAAGGTTTTTCTGATAAAATTTTGATAGCGTAGCTTAAGCTTATTTCTCTGCTTCGAATCGATATATTTTTTTCGTGGAAATATGTTTTGAAATTATTATTTAAGCCTTTTTATTCAAAATTACTTTTGTCCCAATGATTCGAATATTGAACAGGCAATGTTCTAATTATTGAACACGTAAACATTGAATTTCATTGCATATATTCAGGGGTATTTCGCTTGATAGTATGCCTTGCAGGGGCGATTTTGGTTGAGCTAGCAACCAAGAAACTGTTTGTTTACATTTCCAAACACCAACCGATGTTTGTTCAATAACTGGTACATGCATTTCTTTACAAAACGAGTACTGCAAGATTGAACGTTCAATAATTGAAACATTGGCGTTTTCTGTGATCCAATGATTGAACACTTTAATTTGTTAAATTTTAAGAAAATAAGGATAATAAAGGCTGCCACTCTTCCAGAAATCATTCAAAAAGACTTAGTTGAAAAAACTTATATCATTATCTTGGACGTTTATTTGTCTTTTACCCAATTTTTCCCCCAATCAAAAATAGGCTGTTTTCTTCATCCAGTCGAAAAACCAAGCCAAAATTTGAACACATATTCAAGTTTCGGGGATTGCGGCTTTAAGAGTCCGAGATTCTTGATTAAAATTTGAACATAGGTAGAAAATGCTTCAACAATGGCCCAACGAATTTTGATTCATTTTTCTACTGTATATTATTGTTTTAATCGGTAAATGTTTTACTAGTGTTCAATATCTGGTACCTGTTCAATAACTAGTGCTTATACCCTACTATTTTCGGCCGTAAAAACAACCAAACAAAATTTTTGGAGGTACCGTAAACTGGGGAAACTTTGATCACCGGGGTAACTTTGATCAACTTGATTTTTTTTTCTGATATAATCATCATAAACTGAGTCTGAAGTTAAAATATCTGTAAACTGTTTTCTATGTTTGAAAGCCTATAAATTGAGGTACAAATAAGCTTAATTTGGTTTTATTAGAAAATTTTTGATATTACTTAAAATGTAATTCTAAAATCTTAAAATATCTGGTTTATCGAAGGCTTACAAACAAACATCTCCCCTGATCAAATTTAAGCATTTAGAAGCAAATGGGTCGTTTCATGTGAAAGTTCAACTTTTTACTTTGTTTAGGTCTGTTTAAGTGTTATTTTTATGGTTATATGGTTGTAATTTTTGGAAAAAACGGTGATTTTCCATGAGAAAGCCCGGATAGTTAAATGAAAGCCCCTATCAAATGATTTAACTTTAAGAAAAAAAAAAAGAACATGCGAACAGTGCGAGGACCTAGGGAACTGCTTGAAGGCAAAATTTCATCTACCCCTAGATTTTTACTCCTAGATGTATGCAGCAACATTGTCCATCTTTTGATTATAAATGTTTTGTTGTCCATTTTTCACTGACTTCTAACACGGTCATGGTCGCTTTGTTGCGTCGCGGTAAAAATAATAGTATTTTACTGTTGAAAAAATGTGTGTTCTTGCGTAATTTCGTCGGTTTAGTTTCAATAAGTGAACGAGCAATATTATTTATCCCATCGTAAGTGTAAAGCTGCTATAGTTACGGCAAAAATCGTTTTTGTTTTACGTGATTCCGAAAAATCGGGAGCCATTATGAATTTCATCGTTTTGGTGCTCGACCGAAATACCTTGTGGGTTTCCACTTGTGGCGAGAAGTGAGCTTTGATGTTCACTCAAGTAGGCAAGTGAGGTTTCGAAACCGCCAACATTTCGAGTGATTGTTAGATTGACAGTTGAAGTTGAGTAAATATTTTCATAATCTCAACCCAAATGTGGAATCAGAAAATATATGTTAACATATTTCTGAAGAGACGCTACATGCCGATACATGAAAAAAAAAATTATTCGTAGGAATTAGCTCTAATGCTTAAGGCAAGTCACTGGGCCGAGCGTCCGTTCAGCTCTTCACAATAGCTCACCTTGTGAGTTGTGATCGAGTTTGGAGTTTGGAGTCTCTTTCCTTGCGAGATTCAGTAGTGAGGCACTACTATTGTCAACTCGAGGTAAGTGTATGCAAATTTTTTGCACTGTGTTGCTGTTTTACTCAATCCAATTTGCTACATATTGTTTCTTAGATTATAAATAAGAAACCATTTTTCAAAAAGTCGCAAGTACAAATAAGCTTATCATCAATCACCAAATCCTATTTGGAATGATACACGCTACATGCAATTCTATTCCCTTTTAGTATATTTGATTAACTTTTGAATATAAACCATTTTGAAAAGTTTTGCTTCAAATATTGGTTTTCAGACATTGTATAAATAACATTCGTGTGCGTGACTTTTTATTTAAATAAATAGCTATATATAGCAAAGGTTGATGAACTCTTCAAATTCTTAAATTCCTTCCTTTTGTGCGATTACTGTTTGGGAAAAAAAACAACTAATTCGAGAGCCCAGCGTGGCAATGCATATTGCTTTCATTAGTACCTTGATCCTTCTCGAGAAAAGGTGTATCTACATAGTTTTGAAATTTTTCGAAACTTCTAAATGTCTTCAGTTGATCCTAATATGGACACCGTTAGTGAAGACGAACTACTCGCGAGTCCGTGTGAAGAAACAGCCAAACGTCCCGCCAAGTCTCCAGCCGCCAACAGGGACAAGAAAGCGCGTACGTGTAATTTAATGGAATTGAAATTAACGATAAAGCGCATGGACGGAGCTGTTATCGACCAACGGTACTTCGATCGGGTATCTGCAGAACTCGTTAGATCGATTCAGATGATTGCTGAAACCGATTTCCAGCCGAGATTCTACGGATCTGGGTTTCTATCGGGAATCGGATGGTACCATGCGGCCGAGATGGAAAGTCTTACATGGCTGAGGCACACTTTGACCGAACTGAAAAAGAATGGTAAAATTCCTGACCTGGTCGTGCTGCCGTTTTCGCCGGTTCCACCGTTACGGCGAGCCAGGGCAACGGTGCCAGGTTTTCCGCTGCTGGAAAAGGAAGGCGAAAAAATCTTTCTCCAAACCATAGCGAAACAAAATCGCTCTTTGGATGTCCGTTTCTGGAAGGTCCACAAAATTACCCGCAGACAAAATAATCGATATTTGGTCATTTTTTCAATAGATGAAAAATCCGTAATTAAGCTGAAGGATCAAAAGTGTAAACTTTTCCTCCTACTTTCGACAACACACATATTTGTTCTAGATAAACGATGAATATTATGTTCATCTTTTTTTTTTTTATTCCACCTTTGTTTTTGATTAAATATAGTCTCAGCACTCATGTGCCAAAAGGAAAAAAATGTTTTTGTTTTTTACATCTCGAACAAACAAAATACCCTCATTTTATTGCAGCTAGCCCTTTGGTTCCTTTATGCAACTGCCAAAATTGCATCGTGATTAAATTTTAATGTGTTTTCTCATCGTAACAGGTAAATGATGAAATATACCAAAAAAAGGCTAGGCACAATGTTACCAAATTTAAGGAGACACGTGCTGCTTTAAAGCCAACCCCTTTACTGATACCTGACAGTTAAATGAAAACCCCTATCAAATGATTTAACTTTAAGAAAAAAAAAAAAGATTATGCGAACAGTGCGAGGACCTAGGGAACTGCATGAAGGCAAAATTTCATCTACCCCTAGATTTTTACCCCTAGATGTATGCAGCAACATTGCCCATCTTTTGATTATAAATGTTTTGAAAAAAAAAACGTCGAAAAAATTAGTTTAGTCCTAACAAAAATTACTATTATTAATGTTAATGGCTTCTGTGCTAGATGGCACCATAACAATACTTTTGAAGATGTTAAGGTACTTAAAAATCGTAGTGATCAGTTTCCCCGAAACTCGAAATCCGGTTTTGTAATAAACATTTAATTATAACCATCAATGTCGTTTGAATTTACTGCAATCAATGATCATGTTTTATACTCCTCACTTCAGTAAGTGTTTTAAAACTTTTAGTTATTACTAAAAATTAATAATTTTGAAATTTCCAATCTTGCAGCGGACTTATGTACAACAATAAGGCAGGAAGAGAATGAGCGGACCAATTGTTGCATGATCCGATATTTTTTCTGGTTATGAATGAATTGTAATTTTATTTTCAAAATCATGGTGTTAAAATTATCCAACAAGTGTTTCGTAAAGAAAACCGATTCGAAATATGCTTCGTTCTGAAGATAAATCTAATTTGCCTTAGAAGGAATCTTAAGGTTTTATTTAACATTTAGCACAAAAATCGCGTGAAAAAAACAAGAAAAATTAAATTTTTCGTTAGATGCATATTTTACAAAAAAGACAACGATTGTCAAATCACCCTACTTTCTTCGGCAAATTTGGTGTAAGACAAAATCTGCGTCTTTTGGTGTTCTTTCTTGAAGATCGATCTCTCGATAAAATAAAATAAAAAATTTTAGAAAAAAAACATGCTAGAAATCCTGTGAAACAAAATATGGATTTTTTGTATTTTTCACGTTAAGTTTTTAACCTAAACAAAATTTAAAAAATATTCAACTCAAGTGTTTAGTGTAATATTTCTGAATAAATTTTTTTTATAACGGAATTTAAAAAAAGGACATTTTTTTCAAAAATCGACCCAGACACCTGAGAGACCGCCATGTAAAAGTTGGTTTCTTACACCCTTAGCTACCATTTGGAGGTTGAGCCCCCAGATTTCCACCCTAATGTGCATATTATCCAATATGCGCGCGTATTTAGGATCACTTCCCTCTATGCAATAATTTCGTTATTATGCATCCGAGCAAGACGAAAAATATTACACGAGGGCTCTTTTCGATGGGTAATAAATACATTTTCATATTGAAGTTCGGTTTGATAGTCAAGCAAAAAAGTTGTTCATAAATGTACTGTTTATTTTTTTATACAATGTCGTCGTACAAATGCATCGCAAGTAGTTTAAAAGCTGTTCACAAATCAAAAGCCCTGCTCACATTTTCACCAACTATTCAATTTCTTCTTCCAAAAGCGCTCTAGCTTTGATCTTTCCATCTATATTACTTTCATTTTCTATCTCAACATTCTACCATGAATTTTCATAACTCGCCGAAATGCCAAAAATCAAATAAGAATATATCCCAGCGGCGATCAAAATAAGATTACAAAATAAATGGAATATTCGAACAATTACAAGAACAAAAATACGTGTTAGAGCTATATGGAAAATTTTAAACTTTTGTATTCCAAATTTTCAAAAATTTATAACAGAAATAATACGATTTTAAAGTTTTGTGCAATTAAGGTCCCAAGTAACACCGATTGTTTTGTAATGCTTTTTAAGCCTCTTATGAAACCAAAACTTGGTCTAGAAGCCTGCTATAAAACTTTAAATGTTACTTGGGGTACCTAGTATTAAAATTTTTGCATACAAGCTTTTTCTGGACTTATTCATAGTCTTTTTTTTATAGTTTTTTTCTTTTTGATTATTTTTTACTACCATCCGTCACAGAAATTTGTGGTCAAATCACAAAATAACAAAACATTTGTCGAAAACACAGAATTGTTTTCGGCAGCCTTGCTTGAAGTCTTCTATATTTTAATCTGATTCTGAAGCAGTCACACTTGTTTTTTCCAAAACTGAATCGACTTCTTAATATTTAATTTCAAAATTCGTTTAAGAAGTCGTACTAGACCCACCAGGAAAATCTTTCTTTCAATTTTTTTTGGCTGCTATTTAAAATCTGTTATTGATCAAATTTACACTATGATAACAAGTTCCAATTTAAAGCAATTTATCCGAATTTTTAAACGCACTGTTCGAAAGCCTGAAGCCTCCACAAAGGGTGCCATATTGGCAATAAATCATGACCGGATGGCGGAGGAACGATTTGAAACTCGATTATCGCGATCGAGGTGCAACTGTTTAATTATCTTAATTTTTTATGTTGGGCAACCTGAATCAGCCTGTTTAGCATTTTGCTGTCGGGATTAATGAACGAGGGTAAGTATGGAAAAGAAAAAACTTTCCACAGCACAACTGTGATTAAAGCAGCTAACAGTTGGCATTAAATTGAATAATACTAAAAGTTTTCATCTCTTTTTTGTGACTGTCTGTGTCTCTCCTCGTTCACGCGTTGTGGAATTGTGTATTTTTCTTACTGAATAAATATTTGCCCTGACGCGGGTCCATTTTATTCCCCATCTGCGTGATGGCTGAAAGTGGTCCAGAGGGTAAAATCAAGTGTCATAAGCTTTTCGCTGCTCCCTTTGGTTCTCTGTCAATTTTTTGCTCTTTCTAGCTTGGAACTCTGGAAAATCGCAGCCGGCAATTTTATAATAGCGGCACCACACGAGTAGGGCGCCATGTTCAAAATCACAGCGGAATTTGGCGACCATAGATGCCGGGGCTTGCAATCAGATCGGCTAAAAGGGCCAAAATATCCGTCCGTCTGTCGATGACATATCCGGCTGGTAAAAATTCCGGACTTTTGTTTGATAAAGATAGTTGGCGATAGCATGGGGAGATTGGAATAAAAAATCACTCGCAATTCAGTGGGACAGATTGTTGAAACAAACGGCTTGGCTCCAAGCGATGTTCACATATTTGGGGCGGAAAAATTTCCAATAATAAAATTTGAACTCCCGCCAAGTAAGGGAATGAAAATGAGCAAAAAATATAGTGTTTGAGTGAAGCAGAGAGCGAATGAAGGCCGCGTTAGAGCACCAAAATAAACAGTGACGTTGATTGGTTGTTTGGTTAATCTACATAAAATTGTTATGAAAATGAGTTGAGAATCCCAATTGAACTGACGTTCATAATGTCATAAATTTACACATTCAAGTAACAATTGGTCATACCTATACAAAGCAAATAAAACACCTTTGTATATTAGCCTAGTTTTCTGAACAAATGTTACGACCATATCGCTTCTAACCTATTTTTGTTTTGCATTTACCGTCAACTGGGGCATTATGCAACACTTTACAACTTCAATGGCTTCTTAAAACATAATGTCTACAGATAATCATACCGCTTGTACTTCAAGTACTTCAAGTTTTAAGCATGATGGGACTTCAAATTGACATAGTCAGAAAAATATTGGTTTCACCAGTTATTTTTAAAATTTACGAAAACATGAGATTTTCACACTATTAAGAAAAAGGAGTAAGTTGCAACAAACTTTGTTTTTAATGAAAAATCAAATGGAAACGTTTAAAATTTATAGTTTCTGATATATATGTGATTTCATTACCTATAAAGCGTCAATTGAAGTTTTTTTTTGGTTTTGTACAAAATTAATTTAACTTTTTTTACTGTCAAAAATGTTTTTAAAGTAAAAGCATAAAGGTACTGCATACATTTAGGGGTAAAAAATACTACTTAAGTTCTACGAGCTGAATTTTGAATGATTAGATTGGAAAGTTGACGTTATTTGAAAAATTTTGGCATGTTTAGATTCTCAAAATACGAAAACCAAATTTAGGACGATTTTTCAAATTAGATTCTTTTTTATCTCCTGTTAATTTGCAATTTTTCAGATTTTCTACAACTTAAGATCAATTTTGCATCAGATTTATATTCAGCAGAAATGCAATTTTTTACCGGTTCAAGTGATGTTATTCCATAAGCGCTGCGATACTTCACAAATTATAAATTTGGTCAAGTATCGCATTGCTAATGTAATTACATCACTAGAATCGGTATAAAATTACTTTTTTTGCTACACGAGCTGTAAGCAACTCGGATCTTAAATGTGAAAGCTTTCTTATCTGAGTAGAAGAAAGAGAATTCTATCCAAGAGCGCCTAGTGTTACAGTCATAAATACCCCTCAGTGTACATGCAGAAAAAAAACTATTTCGACTCCCACCTAGAGGTGCCAGAAGTGTCCCGCCACGATTTGTCCTGATTTTTGAGACACCGTCCTGATTTTTCAAAAACTCCTGATTTTTGAAAATAGGACACTAAACTGTCCTGAATTGTCCTGGTTTTCAAAAGAAACTACTTACTGGTATTGCATAAATCAAGGCGTTTACAGCACCGTTATTTCGCCTTTATTCATGCAATCTGAGAAGAGCTACTTGTAGTTTCCATGAATCAAATGGTGTCCTGAAAAATCTTGGTTTTTTGCTTTGCATTGTCCTGATTTAAGACATGCTGTGTCGTAGCGGCTTAGAGAATACTACCGTTGGGATACTGGTCCACGTCTTAAAGGCGACTCATCCACTACTTCCCATATGCGTTAGCCATTCTTCAAATGCGACTATCACATTGGGAGGGGGAAAACTGTGGTTTGTCACAATTTTTTCACAAAATATTCAGAGGCACATGTCTATTCGACGTTTTAGGACGGATTGAATTGCATCAACTTCTGCATGTTCTTTGTAATTCTTTAAAGTTTAAGGCCTAGTTTCCTTCAGGTAGAATTCACCATTTTTGCTTATTTGCTAGAAATGCGCATGTTAACGAACTTTGATCACCGCTGATTCTTATTGGCTTTTCTGGTTGACGTTTTTCGAAATCAAATAAAAACAATTCTCTTAACGTTTCGGCCTACTAGCTTCAGCCATCCTCAGAAAACTATATTATAAGCCAAAACTTAAATTAATAAAAAAAAATTCTTCACAATATTTCATCACAATATCACTGCACTACAAAACGTTAGTGCAAAAGTGCAGTGATATTGTAATGGAATATTGTGAAAAATATTTGTTGTAATAATTTAAGTTTTTGTCTTATAATATAGTTTCCTGAGGATGGCTGAAGGTAGTAGGCCGAAACGTCAAAAGAATTGTTTTTATTTGATTTTATATTCACCGAAAAGCATCAACCAGAAAAGCCAATAAGAAATGCGCATGCACGACTTGTGTTCTTCCAATAATGTCATGTCGGTTTGTGGTCACTGTTTGTCATTAATAATTACCATAGGTAGTTGTGTAAGTTAAGAGGCAAGTTAGAAATTGTACAACACATTTTCAAAACAGCAATCTAGCAAATTCGTGTTCAGATTAAAATGACTCAAACAACAAATGTGGTAAGAGTAGAGAATAATATTTAAACATAACGAATTACAAATCTACAAAACATTTTATTTCGCTATCAGATCGTGATTGGTTCAAAAAATTGTTAGAATTTCAGGAATGAATGCTAGTATGCGAAATAAATTTTTTGTTTGTTTATGATTGAATTGACCTTAGGAGCATAGGATCCCCTTGGGTAAACCTGTCCAAACTGCACAAACAAAGCTCCATAACCTCCTCACCTTTACGGGCGGGCCGTAGAGATCTCTGAATCTATCTGCCAAGTAAACTGTAGGAAGTATAAGGCAATGAAAAACGGTAGAAAAATGAATTGAAATACCGAGCCCACGCATATAAAAAAACGAGAGAGCGGGAGCAAGGAACGTTGGATCTCTAGAGCGAGATAGAGAGAGAGAGAGAGAGAGAGAGAGAGAGAGAGAGAGAGAGAGAGAGAGAATCCTGTTGGGTGATTCATTCCTAGAATGCGAAAACGATGCGTTGTCCTGATTTTAGACGGAACCATCTGGCACCCCTGCTCCCACCGCACAACATACAAAAAATAACAACAATTTCCTTCCCGCTGTCAGCGTTGCCACATTTAGATCTTTACCCTCTTTGAAACATAAATTCAACGACAAAAAAAACTGCACCGAAATATGTACAAACAACAAAACAGATCATCTGTAAAAAATATTAGAATAAGGCTATGATCATTTAGTATCCGGGCACTTTATTTCGGTGATAGCTACGTTAATAGAGCTCGGATATGCAAAACTTTAGTAGCGTTGTGTTGGTTATAAAAAGGACTATCTTGCCTATTTTTGATAGGTTTTTAAGTTAACGTGTGTTTGAGATATTTACGATGCAAAAAGTCATGGTTAAAATAATTTTGCACAAATTTGCTCCTTTTACGCATTTTGCGCCAAGAAAATTCTTCATTGTTGACTTGAAAGCTCATGAAATGTTGATTTTTTTCTGATTTTTTTTTTCGAATCAAATGGTTAAAAAGTATAAGGAGCCACTCTAGGATCCACACGAAGTTCAAACCAACCATCAGAGTGCAACCCTTGATCTTAAATATGGTAAAAAGTCTATGGTTATTAATGAAGACTCCTTAAATAATGCAAAAAATCCATTTCTGGCAGGCAAAAAGTGTTGCCTGACTAGTAAACACCAAGTAAATAACTTATAATGATCAGTTCTAAAGATCGCAATCTGTGCATCCGGTTTTTACGCAATATGAAAGATGTGTTCTGATGGACAAAAAAAAATTATGTTAAAACCGGATTTAAGAGATCAAATTCTTCGAGATGCCTACTCATGAAAAAAAAGGTTCCAACCAGATTCCAATTGCTTTTTCCAAGTGAGTTTGTAATTTTGCAAAGGTTATGCTTCTGTGGTAAAAAAAAATCATTACATGAATGAAAAAAGTGTGCAAAGATAAAAAAGGGATTTTATGAAAAAGTTAGTTTTTTTCTTGAAATCATTGATAAATTTTTTTTTATATTTTTACATTAAATGTCATATTAACACCTTCATTTCCTCCATAGAAAGTTTTTCGATTAAATGAATAGTTTTTAAAATACACACGTTTGTAACTGCCCGGATACTAAACGATCATAGCCTTACTCTGTAGTTTAATTTAATTTTTTTTACTGTTGATACCATTTCTGCTCTCTCAATTCCCCACTTATCAAAATTAACCAGACACCTACCTAAAAAAAACCTTTTCAAAGACGGAAGCTCCTTTCAATTGTGGTATCATGACTATATTTGACGACTTTTGCATGAATTTAAAATTTGTCTTTTTTCTTAATGAAATGTCAAATCGACATGGTTTCTATTTCCCTTTTCAGAAGAACCACGAAATACGGTCATTTTTTTCAAATGGTGAAATCTGTACTAATCTCAACTTAAGACTTAAAGTTTAAATCACAGAGCAGTAAGTAAGGTAACAAATTTTGTTTCTGAAAATTGATCATTATAAAAACTTTTTTTAAGTTGTTAAGAAAGTTTTTCATTGGAAAGGTTTGCAAATTTCTTCAAACTTAGCATGCCTCTTCATAAAACAAGAGGTTTGTTGCAGTGCTGCAAGAGGAACTGCTGCAGTGGATTTATATTTACCTCTAATAAATCTTAACCAAATCTTTAAAATCTGTCTTCTGTGCAGAAAGAATCCGTACCAAAATTAATGAAAAAGATAAATCTGTTCTTCTGGCTACTGTTTTTGATCTTTTTTCATGCGACAACAGGGGTGCCAGGTGGTTTCGTAAAAAATCAGGACAACGCGAAGCTAAAAATCAAGATTTTTCAGGACACCTTAGATTCATGAAAATAATAGGGATTTCTGCTAAGATTGCATAACTAAAGGCGCAATACAGGTGCTATAAACGCCTGGATTTATGCAACAACAGTGCGCAGCTTGTTGGCTGGCCGGAAGTTTATATCAAAAAACACCATTTAAATATCATCTGAACCGAAAGATTATCATCTGTTAAATGGGTTCAACAATTTTGTAACCTATTTATTCAAATTTCTCATAGTTTAACAACAAATTGGATCATGTTCAAGAAGTTTTTATGAAAATCAGGACAAATCAGGACACTATAGGGACAAATTTTCAAAAAATCAGGACAACTCGAGAGTTTTTGAAAAATCAGGACGCTCTCTCGAAAATCAGGACAAATCCTGATAAATCAGGACACCTGGCACCTCTGTGCGACAATAACAGTCAAAGGTGGCGTTCGGAGCAAAGGTGCCGGGTGGTTTCGTCATAAAATCAGGACATCGCTAAGAAAAAAAATCAGGATTTTTCAGGACACCACTAGATTAATGGAAATAATAAGTAGCTCTTCCTAGATTGCATTAAATAACGCCTAAATTTATGCAACAGAAGAGATAAACTTCTTGGCTGGTTAGCCGTTTATACGGGGGTTGTGGGTTATCATGGGCCACTTTTTTCTTTGCTTCATAACTTCTTTATTAAGAAAGATAAAAAGAACTAAAATAAATTGGAAGGTTTTCTACTGTTTTAAGGTAACATTAGGCATTTTTTTTGTTTTTCTAAATAAATAAATGTCCCCGAATTCTGTCCGTTTTAAAAAAAAATATTTTTTGAATTTTGAAAAATTGAGTGGAATTGTGGGCCACCAAATCCAAATTGACTAGATAACGTGCAAAGTTTAATGGAAGACCCAAAACTGAAATTCCATAATTCACTTAGTTATTTTAAAGCAATTTCAGATGATGAAATGAGAGAGTTGTGTATGATCAAATAAATCCTAAAACCTTATTTAAACCTTATATAGGATCGAACAAATATTTTTCATTACTCTTCATTTAGCATAAGAATACTTAACAGATCGAAAAAAATCGTATGTTATGTTCTGTATTTATAAAAACATAAAAATATAGGTGACCCACGATTCCCCACAAGCTATGATTTGCAAATTGTTTGCGTTTGTGTGACTTATTGATTTGTAGGCACAATATTCCCGTATGTTTAGATAACGTGCCATTATTAAGCCTACCCCCATTCTGAATTCCCTAGATCCTCCTACTGTTCCTATATTCTTTTTTTATTCAAACTCAACCATTTGACAGGGTTTTAAGGCATTTGTTGTATGCAGGCTTTCTCATAGAAAATGTCCGTTTTTTAATATACAAAAATTGTCATAGAATGACCATAAAAATAACTTTAAATGCATGGCATGCACAAAGGAAAAAAAGTTAAACTTTCATATAAAACAACTCATTTGCTTCTAAATGTCATCATTTTTCAGAAGATGTGTTGGTTTGTGAGTCTTCGAAAAAAAATCTCCAACTACCGTCAAACGGGGCATCATGCATAAGCAGGGTGAGATGCAACATTTGTATACCACAACACTCATTCAATTTTATTTCAATATACTGTAATGAAGTTATCATTGAATGATAACAAATTGATGATGACATAGTTTTCAACATCGTGAAAGAGTTTTTTAAAGTTTTTGATTATCATAAAAAATTTAAAAAATCGAGCAATAGATGTACAAATTTTTATATTTTTTGATGCCTTAAAAAACTTTACCCAGTATGACGGATTGGCTTAATGATATCACCTACAAATTTTATATTGCTGTCATTATCCAATACCAACACTGTTGATGTAAAAATATTTTTCGGACAATCTCCAAATTTTTTTAAATAAATATTTTTATAATTCAGTTATCTGTCTTGGGCAGAATGCAACAAAAGGCAAATAAAAACGAAATCTCATAAATTGCGTTTCCATATGCTGGGATATGATTGTTTTACATTATGCGTTTGATAACATTAAAATTTCATCCTTGCTAAGATTTATTTACATGACTTAAGATTATAGAATATTTTGTAGTATTTTTTACCCCTAAATGTATGCATAAAATAAACACTTTTTTCTTAAGAACATTTTTGACAGAAAAAATGTAAAATTTTAATTCGAACAAAACTAAGATTACTGCAATGAGTGCTTCATGCGTGATGACATAACAAATGTATTAAGAACTATAAATTTTCAAACGTTTTCATTTGAATTTCATTAATTACAGAGTTTGTTGCAACTCACCCCTTTTTCTTAGTAGAGTGAAAATCGCATGTTTTTGTTAATTTAAAAATAACTGGTAGAGCCAAAAATTTTTCTTACTACGTCAATTTGGTGTTCCATCAACCTTAAAACTTTTGATGTAAAAGAGGTATGATTATCTGTAAGCATTAAGATTTTAGAAGCCATTGAAGTTGAAAAATGTTGCATGTTGCCCCAGTTGACGGTACTAACCAAATTTAGCCTATTTGAAACTCAATTTATTGGCTTTTAAACGTAGAAATCAGTTTTCAGATACTTCAGACATAGGTTATTAAGATTATCTGCAAAAATTTCATGTTGATCAAAGTTCCCCCAGTTTACGGTATTTTCTGAAGTGTGCTCAAAATAAATTTGTACTTTTTCACTTTAAGTGACTTTATTTTCCACAACTTCCAAAATTCAGAAAGAATAAAATTTTGTAAACTTTTCACTGGAGATAGCTCTATGCAAATTTTCAAGAAAAAATATCCAACGAGTATTTTTTTACAGTGTGTACACGATTTTTACAGTGATGCAATTTGGTGTGGAACATCCTTTCATCGCATTTGTGATTTTCGAGCAGTTTCGTGAGTCGAATCAGTTGACCAGCGTGAATATTTTTATTCCGGAGAAAGTGCGTAGAAAGATAAATTTTATAATGTTTTATGCTTAACTACATACATTAATTCATTTTGTAGTCATTAGATTTTTCCAGACATAACGAAGATGTCAATTGAGGGTTCATTACAATATCGCAATTTCCCAGAACGATTCCATTCAGAATCAGACAAAAAATGCAAACGACTATTAAAATTTCTTGGTTCATGCTTTGCTACGATTCTCCTCGGAAAAAGGTTTGCTTTTTTGCTGGCAATAACAGTTGGTTCGTAACCCCGTTCTCCAAAGTACTCGCCTAATTTTGATATGTGAAAAAATTCTCATTCTAAGCAGCAGCGACTATTTTCGACTATTGAAAGAAGTCCCAGGTGGAACTAATTTGCTAATTGGAGATTCTTTTTTTGTCCTTTTTTTTTCTTTCTGACAGGCGGTAACACAGACAGCAGCAAAGACCACTGCAATAAAACGGTCGACATCTACGAGGATGTGGCCTCGCCGGAGGTGACAAACCTGAACCGAAACCGGCCCCTCACCTGCTGGTACCGATTTCGCAGCTTTCGAGGGGCGCCCCGGGATTGGGTGCTACGACTCAACTTCAAAAAGTTCAAAGTCGGAACGTTGCTGAATGCGACGCATTGCGATGGCGGATATCTACAGGTAAGCGACCCACTTCCCAACTTTCCTAATGGGGAGGCAATTAGCAATTATTGAGAGATTAATTAGAGCTAGGGTTTAAACATTTGAAGCTTCTTCTTCCTCGGAACGAACTACCTACCTATTTTCCATTGAGAGAGGATTTTAAATTGCAAATACTTTCCCCAAGGTGATGAGTTTCACTTGAAAGGATAAATAATTCACAGTCCATTGGACAGGCTGTAAGCAATCCACTTCAGCTTGACGACCTCCGGCCATCAATTTCAAAGTGCTGGAACTGGAAAAACTTTTCCACTGGGTGTACATTTTTGTCTCACAAAGACCCGAGTTCGGGATACACCTAACTAGTTGGTATGGGATGGAAAACTCCGAGCTTGGCCCAGATTTCGAAGCACCCGAGTCGTGCAAGCTGCATACCAATAAAAAAAATATCTTTCGCTCCATCGGGACCAAAATTGCATACAGAAGCAGTCGGTAGTAGGAACGTGTAAATAGGTATAGCAGTAGACCAGAGCGCCACTAACCCATGATGATGGCAATGGCAACAAAAGTTCAACGACGACGTACACTTCATGAATGGATGGTCTCGACTTCCCAACTCTGCACCCGTCTGGAGCCGACAAATCTGAGTGACAAATTCTGGCACGTCCCGCACATTGCATACACGCCATGCAAGGACTGGCTGGCAGGAAGGTTGACGTTAACTGGACCAAGTAACTAACTATACGGGTGCAACAGAGAAATTGATACCTAGTTCATCATCTGGAGCAGTATCCACGTGGATTGAAGAATCTAAATTCGGAAATAAGTACCTACCTATCTATTATGGGTCTATGATTCTTTGGGAAATATACTAAAAAAACGATTGATCATAACATAACTTCATAAACTTATTGAGACAAAACATCCTAACTGTGGGTGGCATAAAATTTTTATTTTCTACCCAAAGATTTTTTTTTATAGTTCTCGATTTTCCCGTAAATTTTTAAAAGCCGTTTAGTTTAGTATTTAAAAATCATGCAATAAATCATTTTTAGATGTCGTAAAAAAATTAACCTAGTATAGGGATACCATATCCCTTGAACAGCAGAACCCTGCTTATCCGATCTCTGGGTTTCTGAGCTAGGGACATTTATTTCACACATTCGTTCTCGAATTATTATACAAATTGTGAGAGTGACCCCCTTGCCCATTCCTATATCCCTAATGGATGGAAGGGGGGTCTCATAACATCAGAAAAACACTTCTTGTATACAAATACGTTCCCATGTCATATATGGCTCCCTTCTCTATAAGTTCTCGGGATATTCAAAAAACGGATGACTCTCTTTTCACTTTATATATAAGATAAGGGGGCCTAAACCATCGAAGAAACATTGCTCTTACACAAATATGCTCCCATGCAAATTTGGTTCCATTTTCTCGATTAGTTATCGAAATATTAAAAAAAATCTATGAGTGACCCTCTTCCCACTTTTTATCGTTCCACTGAATGGAGGGAGGGGTGTTAAACTATCGGAAAAACATTTCTTGTGCTCGAATACCTTCTCATGCCAAATTTGGTTTCGTTTGCTTTATTAGTTGTCAAGTTATGCTATAAAATTTGTATCGGAGCCCTCTTCCAACGTATCTACTATCTGGAAGGTGGGGATCAAGATCAAACATTCCGTGTATTTAAATACACTCGCACGCTAAATTCTGTTCCATTTGCTCGATTGTATGTACCGTCTTCCCTAACTGTATCCCCAATTGTAGGAGAAAGAAGTCTCAAATTAGCCAATAACCATTTTACGTATCCAAATGTTTTCCAATGCCAAACTTGTTTCCATTTCTTCTATTAGTTCTCGAGTTACGCGAAAAATTGTGAAGGAGCCCCTCTATCTCCTTTCTATCACCTCACTGAAAGGACGCAGTGGTATCAAATATTCACAAAAACATTATTTAGGGGCCTAAATAATGTTTTTGTGAAAATTTCGTTCCATTTGTTGTGTAAGTTCCAGAGTGATGTAAAAAATTGTATGGGAGCACCCTTCTCCCTTAAGATTTTCCGATTGGAAGAACGGAGGGTTTTCAAAATATCAAAGAAACATTTTTCGTAATCAAATACCTTCCCACGCCAAATTTGATTCCATTTGCTTGATTAGTTTTCCAATTATGCTGAAAATTGTAAGGGAGCCCCCACCCCACTTTCTATCTCTTCACTGGAAGGAGGGAGGGCTACCAAATATTCATAGAACTATTCATCGTACCCAAATACCCTTCCCAACCAAATTTGGTTTCATTTGATTGAATAGTTTTGAAGTTATGCAATAGAAAATGTACGAAAGCCCTCCCCCCTTCTTCCTGTATCTCCACTGGAGGAAGGAAGGGGTCTGAAATCTTCATAGAACCATTTCTCGTTATCCACTACCCTCCCATACCAAATTTGGATCCATTAGCTTGAGTATTATAACGAGAGGCCCGACACGCTTCCGGTTTTTAGCAGGTGGCTTAAGCGCCACTTCCGTTTGGAAGACCACCTACCCTTTCTTATCTTGCCCAGTTGATGAGACTCGGTCGCGAGTTCCTTTTGATTCCCGATTTTGGGAAAGAAGCGGAAGGGACTCTAAAAAGGGATCCGTACTTCGACCCCTAAGGGCCGCCCCGAAGTCGAGACCCGGGAGAAATCCGTGGAAAAGAGAGTTAGCTGTTCGTTACGAAAGCAAGCTAGGGGCGCTAATCATCGGACAAGACCCAACCCCTTACCTGGATCAAAAGAGACAGAAATCGATTGGATTCGCGGCCAATCTCCGCAGTAAAGATGCAAAATAAATCCCGAACAACGAACAGCGTGTGACTCCCTTTCCAGTTACCCCAATTAGGTTCTCATCGTGAAAACATTCGCATTTTGCTTAGGTACAATAATTAGTTCGATTTATTGTATTTTATGTGTGTTGTGTTGTGTTTACATAGTACTGTTTTAGGCCTAAACTATTTTTCCCTCTTTCAAACTTCTACCACAGAGAACAGACGTACAAGCTAGCCCACGAAACTTGTGTAAAAATTCCAACACCCTTTTTAAACTATTTTTTGTTTTTTGGCTACAATTACGCCTTTTCGAAAACTGGGCACTTTAAAGTTTATTTGTAACACTTGAACGGCGCAATAGATGGCACTGTTTGCAGTCAGTTTCTAACGTTTTTTTTTTGGTGATAGCATTTGAAATTTTACACACTTTTTTGACGGTTTTTTGTTCGAGCTTGTACGTCTGTTTTCTGTGCTTCTACCTAGCAGTGCATTTCGGTGGAGACGCTTGGTTTCTCGCAAAATAACTTAGAAAATTTGCGAAGAAAATGATTTGATTTTTGCTTAATTTTACGGTTTTTCCACCTCGTGGGTGGTGAAAAGGCTATTTTAGACGGCTAGCCAGTCCGAAAAACCCGATTTTCCCGCCAAAAAGCGGAAAAAACACTCCATTTATCCGGCTCAATGAAGACGGTTAAAGCTGCGAAATCATGGCAGATTGTATAGTTATCGCTAGAGAACATGGGTGGGCTGATTATGATCACTCACTCTGACTGTTAGCTGTTGGCTTTTTGGGATGAATCATCCAACAGGATGGAAATCCCTGAAAAAAAAAAAAAAAAAAAAAAGCTGTTGGCTTTTGGGAAGAATGACCGTTGTGTTAAATTCCCGGAAAAAAAAAATAGCTGTTGGCGGGACTTAGTCGGAGTCCTGTTGCGTTCGGTTACCCCGTTAAGGCACCGTATCGCCCTCCCGGCTGATGTATGCTGGTTGAGGCCTGTGCGGGTAGACGAAACGGGGCGGTATGAACCCTTTTTGTTTAGGCCGATCACCGCCTAGCAAACTCGTGGCTGTGGCGCGGCCTCCTGTAGGATTGGTCGAATCCGGTGATGGGTTGGCTGCGGTGGCTTGTTCCGCAAACGTTGGCTCGGCTATGAGCTGGTGGCCGGCCTGCCGTCGGCCGATCGTGACGCAAGCGGATGCCGTGCACTGCTTCAATACGGCTGGATGTTTGGTCGGTGAATCCAGCGGGATGTCGGTGTTGTGGAGTCCCCGCTGCGGGTTCGTACCTGGTTCGGCGTCCGTCGCCTGGGGCAAGGTTGCCGAAATCACAGAAAAATCTTTAATTTCACAGAATTTTGAGCCAAATTTCATCACAGAATCTGTGTCACAGAACACAGAATTTTCGGAATATTCACAGATATCACAGAATTTTTAAAGTTTTGGACGTTTTTCCAAATTATTTTTTTTATGTCAATTCAAATTTCGGATAATTATCTTTGAATTGAAGAAATATGATGAAATTGAGAATGTTTATTGATTTTTCTTAAGTAAAATGTAAAAAAGACACAATTTGATACGACTTTTGAATGAAATTAATGGAAAAAGCATCACAGAAAATCGTCACAGAATTTTTTGGAAAAATCACAGAATGTCAGAATTTTTTTTCGTCAAAACACAGAATTTTTTTCGGCAACCTTGGCCTGGGGCGGATGCTGTGCGTATGCGTCGTACCTGTAGCTAAGCAGTATTTAAATGCACCACTGAATTGCACTGCGCACTGCTCTAAGCAGTCCTAGCCTTCAAACCTAGCACGGTCTAAATTAAAAGAGGGCTGATTAGATCAGAGTACCTGTTCTAGGAATCACACATGCACTTCAATATAATTTACCTATCCGAGTAAAAGTACAACTAAACTACTGGACCCTAACTCTTCTGATCACCGGAAGTAAGTGAGCTTAGAAACTCTATCGTCCTCTGATCGACCTGGTCTAGCCTGACTTCGCAACCGGAACTACCCGATACGAACGAGTCTAATCGCGAAGTCAAACCACTACATCCCAGTTCGCGAATTCTTCGAGTAGTCCTCGTCTTCCCCTTCTGGACCCGAAAATAGAGGCCCAACTTTTGCTCTGCCAAAATAAGTGCACAAAAGCCCCCGAAAGAGGTCATTCACCTGACGCCAAAATAAGAAAGTGGTCGGTGGCCTACAGAAGATAGCATCTAGAGTCACGTGCTTGCCGCCAGAATTGTGTCGGTCACTCAGATGTGTTAATGATTGATGATTGTTCATTTGGGGTGGTGCTTCATATGGTAATGGGTGTTTGTTTCGTTCTTGTATTTAATTATTTTAAAAAGGGCAAAATTTCTGTTGGCATGTTTGAAACCGTTGGAAACAATAATATTGAATTTATATTAGGCTTATTATTAACGTTGGAAGAAACGAATGAATCGTTTGATAAAAGTAGAGAAATAAATAATTAATATTGCTTCAACTTCATGTACCCGTTACAGTATATTTCCAATTATGTAAAAAAATGTAAGGTAGGCCCCTCCCCCCTTCATATCTCGCCACAGGAAGGAGGGAGGGGTTCAAAATATTTTTAGAAACATTCCTCGTACCGAAACACACTCCCATGCCAAATTTGGCTTTATTTGCATGATCAGTTCTCGAGCTATGAAGACTTATTACTTTTATTTGAGAGCCCCTTCCCCCTTCGAGAAAGAGGGAGGTGTCCCAAACCACTATAGGAACCTTCCGCGGCCTCCAATATTCCCATCTACCAAGTTTCACGCAAATCGGTTCAGTAGTTTTCGAGTCTATAGGGAACAGACAGACAGACAGAAATTCATTTTTATATACAGAGTCCGGCAATTGAACTGCTACATTACTTCAACAGTAATTATTTCGTTGCACACGAAACAGTATTGAACGACCTCTCGTCGCTTTGTTTACATTAAGTCTTAGCTATCATTGGATGTAAGTGTTACTTTTGTAATCAGGTGTTATCCGGAAAAAATGGATCTCGAACAGTAACGTAGCGCTGTGGTTGCCTTGTTGCTAGCTGGCAAACGGCAAAAGGTCATAGTTCGTGAGCTGTCCGATGTAATTGTGTGCAGAATTTTGTATACCGTACAAATAAAAGATACTTGGAGACCGGAAGTGCCAAAAAACGGTATGGTGGGGGACGCCAACCTACTGTGGTGACACCTGCCATGGCGAAGATCGTCAAGAAGCGCCTTAAGAGAAATCCTCGTCGTAGTGCCACTCAATTGGCAGAGGATCTCAACATATCGGATCGAAGTTTCCGTCGGATCCTTAAAGATAAACTCAGACCACACAAGACCCTACCAGATTCAAAAGGTTCATGACCCTACGGTGAACGGTTTACCAACGAGAAACTGTTCATCGTACAGCAGTTCGTGAATAAGCAGAACGACAGATTTTGGTTGCCAGACAGATAACGAAACCATTCCGACTTGCTGACGGCCACCCGGCGACATAAACCAGCATCGGTGATGGTTTGGGCCAGAATCACCCGTGATGGCCGGACTCTGCTGGTTTTTGTCCCTGAAGGAGTGAAAATCAACCAAAATATATATCCCACGTCGACATTTTGGTTCCAGGGATTGGGTTTTCCAACAGGACTCGGCGCTGGCTCACAAAGCGAAGAAAACCCAACTTTGGATTGCGCAACATTTTCCAGGGTTCATTTCAAGCTCCGAGTGGCCGGCGAGTTCGCCAGACCGGAACCCTATGGACTTCGCTGTTTGGAGTATGTTGAAGGCCAAAGTTTGCTATAAGAAACATGAAGGTGTGGAGGTCCAGAAGCGACATCTCGTAACAACCTGGCATAAAATACCACAAGAACACCTGCGGGCTTCATACGATGCGTTTCTCGACCGTCTGCGGCGAGTGGTTAAACTCAAGGGCGAACAAGTCGAACTTTACCAGTGAATTTTGAAAAAGTAATTTGTTTTCAAGAGATATTGAATGAATTTGAAATAAAAATTGTTAATTTGATCAATTATATGTTTATTTCAATATGTATATTTCAATGTAGCACTTCAATTGCCGGACCCTGTATAAAGATATAGATTGCCTGGATTTGTCCGGCCCGGATACGTGCTGAAAAAATTCTGACAACCTTAACTATACTTCAATTTGGTGCATATTCATTTTTGTTTGCATACTCAAAGGCGCTTATCGCTCACTGTTTATAACGACTAAAAATGCATGTTCATCAAAACAAAATTTTAAAGTAACTTTTTGTAAGCTGTATTCCTTTTGTAGTTATTGCATTTGATTTGAAAAACTGCATATAAAGGAAGATATAAATTGGTTTTTCTAATCAAATGTCTTTCAACAAAAAAGGGCAGATTTAGTAAAATTTCACAAAAAGACGAATACGCCAATTTTTCGATCGAAAAAGTGTACATGTACTCTTAAAAAAGAACGTATGGTATCCGTACCCTATAGTTATGTTTGTTAATTTGTTTATCGGCCTTATCGGTGAAATACTTCCGAAAAATTATGAAATATCTGAGTTTTACAATCAGTTTGAACCCCATAGCAATAATTTACTAACACTTATTACAAATGTCTGCTTTTTCAAATGTACAGTTGCAAAATAAGAATCACTAAAATTTTGTTCTGAGTCTAGCGCTGATATCAGAAGCTCAGGAAAAAAAAGATAACTTGCAGTTGCATAAATTAAGACGTATACAGTAGCCATATTTCGCCTTTAGCTATGCAATCTATGCTAAACTGCATGTTTTCCACCAATTTGATGGTGTTCTGATAAATCCATTTTTTTTCATCGCGTTGTCCTGATTTTTGACAAAACCCCCTGGCACCAGAGAGAAAATTCTTTGTACCGTAATCCGGGGTAAGATTGATCACTTTTTTCAATATTTTTCGATTATTTTTTCTGTTAAGGGGAATGTGGCATGTTTTATATTTCTAAAACCAGTACTGGACTCGTATAAACGTAAAACATGGAAGCAGAAAATTAATAAACTACTTTAAATTTAATTTAAAAATCGTTTTCGTCTCTGTTCAGAATTTGAGGCTTTGGGGTGACATTGATCAGTCTCTATTCTGATGGGTTTTAGCGAGTTTCCTTGATTATAAAGGATACAAAATATTTTCATAATAATTACATATGCTAACTTATCTATTTAATCTTGATTTTTTACGTTTTATTTTAAAAATATTTATAATCGAAAAACTAACTATGATGCTGCCTACATTTAGGGGCAAAAATAATTATATTTGCTAAATAGCTTCAGCTTCAAAATACAAATGAAATTTTACATTCACTCATTCCCCTAGGCCTTCCCATCATTTCCTTTTTTCATTTTTTCTTCAAAGGTAACGATTTGATAGGGTTCCTATCCATTTGTCCAATACGGGCTTACTCTTGAAAAATATCCTTATTTTTTAAATATAAAAAAATAATCATTAAATGACTATAAAAATAGCACCCAAACTGTTCATATACAAAGGAAAAAAGTTGTTCTTTCACATTAAACAACCCGTTTGCTTCTAAATGCTTTTCGATATCATCAGGAGAGCTGGTTTTTGTGAGCCTTGGAAAAATAGATATTTTAAGATTTCGAAATAAGATTTTAACTTACTGAAAAAAATATTTCAAATACAAACCAAATTTTGCCTATTTGATACTCAATAAATAGGCTTTCAAACGTAGAGAACAGTTTTCAAAAATTCTAACTATATACTGAGTTATTGATGATGATGTGGAAAAGTTTATTGTTGGTCAAATTTACCCCGGTGATCAATGTTACCCCGTTTTACGGTATTTGGAATGGTAATCCTCAAAATTCCAAAATTCTTTCACAATTTGCAACATTTTGCAAATTTTTTTCTTCTCTGAGCACTGATTTCTCTCATTTTAACTCAAATTTACTCATTTTCCCGCACAATTGGCCTCAAATTAAATCATTGGCTGCACAATTTGTGTGATCATTGACGTATGGTCTCTCTTTAATTCAGTCTCCCGCATTCAGTTGCAAGTTGCTCGGCAGGTTTCTGGTTGTGACCAATAGAACAACCGGAGATTTCCTAAGTGACGAATAACGCGGATTTCACATTTTCATTTTTTTGTTAATTTTTACCAACTCTGCAAAATATCGAAATTTCAAAGAAATTTTAAAGGAGACTTAAATTAAATTGCATATTTGCTAATTTCAATCCATAAGCCAAATCGTTTCGCAGTCTTCAAAACAGTTGTTTAAGTAATATGTGAAAATCTTTAAAAGTTGTAATATAATTTATAAAAATTTCTAAAAATTATAGAATTTATTTTTTCAAATTATCGTATCTCTAAAACAGAAATATCTGGATCCTGAGATCTGGGAAGAATAATTAATTGATTCCAAATCAACTTTTATCTTTCTAGAAGGGTTATGAATATGTCAGTTATCAAAGATCGATTTTACTGAAACATACCAATTTTGAAATTTCAACACACCGAATCATTTAACATATGATTTGAATTCAGGGCGCTAAAATCTTTTGAAATCAGTTACTTAAACAACGACACCGAAAATTCTGTTCTCCTGTGACGTTAATTTTAGCGAGAGAAATCATGTTATCGTTAAGATTTAATCTGCAATATTGGAGACAGAAAGTAGAACCGAAAAAGATAACTTATTTTTGAAAGTGAGTTTTGCTTTTGAAAGATTGCGAAAATATTACTTTTTTGACCAAAAAGATACAGTAATAAGACATCGTATTAAACTCAAAAAAGTGGTTTTCAGATTAGTTTTTAGATCGTGATACACGTTGCGGCAGTAAGATTTTAAACACTTTGAAAACGAATTTGAGAGTAATCCAAATCTGTCGTATTTTTGGATATCAAAAGCTACAAAGGCTTTCATAATTGAACATGAACAGGCGGCTAAAAAATTCTGTCACTTTTAACTACATGTTTAAACGCAAGGCTTTTTCACTCTAATGAACATGAAAACAAAGAACGTAAATCATTGAAATGCCGAAGACATTCAAATCACTCTTATATAATAAAAATCCAAATGTTGAAGCAGATGTTTCGACCATAAAACATCACTAATTATCCTAAACTTCGAGAAAAATTGTTTAATTTTTTTATCTTTTTTTCTTCAATTTTAATTTTTGTTTGTACCAGAATAGTCATTATTATTCTTGTCATTATAATTTATTTCAATACCCCAAATTGTCAACCCTCAATTCCATTCCAATAGATTTCATTTTGTTATGTGTTTTACTTTTTAATCATACAGTATCTTCAAAAATTTATGTTGATAATCTATGACGGCAGTTAGCGCCTTTTATTATGCAATAAACACCCGAATAGAAACAAGCGAAAAATGCGGTAATTTTAGGTTTGGTTTTTTATGATTTTTTTTATTTCTTTCATAAACGTTTTAAAGAAAAAGCATAAGGGTGCTACATACATTTAGGGGTAAAAAATATTATAAGAAATTCTACTAGCTGAAATCATGGAAATTAATGATTTTTATTCTTTTAACGATGTGGGACAAAGGGTCTAGAACGCACCTTTGAAGCTTTCCATAAAATATGCTCTTGGCTCATTTTCAACATCTGTAAATTTTCTCCTACTAAGCATCTGCTTTATCTATCCGTCATTTAATTTTCAGTCTGTAATTCTTCTATAAAAGAATTTTCGTCGTAACGTTCACCGCAATGCCATTAAAACTAGCATTAAAAAGGAAATTAATGAGTGAATGGATGAAATTTTGTAATTAACCAACGCGTTATGCAAAACAATCATATTCTTGCATATGGAAACAAGACTTAAAAGGTGAATCTTAAATTAGCATGTTGATGCATTTTGGCTCAGACTGGAACTGAATTATAAAAATAATTATTTAAAAAAAATAACGATGGGCTGATACCACTGCACTGCTTTTAAACTAGATATTCTTGTCAAAAAGTAGGTATTTGCAGCAATTATCGCCTTATATTATGTGTTTAACATGGGCCTGCAGTTTACACCGATTCTACTAAAACATAAAGATATCTTAATTACCTTCATTGAGGTGGTCTAATTGCAAAAAAAAATTGACCTGAAAGACTGAAATTGCTGTCACGATGATGAACAAACAATATTGTCGGAAAAACGCCTACAAAACATCACGCTTCAAAATGTGAAGTAAAAACAAAAATATCACAATTTTCACAGCCGGTTTTTTGCCATAGACAATGTCCAATTATTTCGGTATCAAACAGCGTCCAACGTCCAATAACGTCAATTTTTGGTGGAGTAATAAAGCATCAATATGCAAGCGACTACCAATAAATCATCCATGACAAGTAAAACATTTTTATTCAAGCACACTTGAATCAAAGGACACAATTTTACCAATCGCTTGATGTTTTTTTTAATTTCAAATACCTACCAATAAAATCAAAATCTTGTTGCACCGTTGCAAAATGTCCTGGGAGCTTGTTGATGGTTAAATGATAAAGCTTAATGAAATATGTTCGCGGAGGAAGCCAATAATGAAAAAAATCACCCAGATACTCACATGGATCAGATCCCTTCGCCCAGCATCCTGTCCATAACAATCAACCCAGTAGTAAAAAAGATGATGTCATAAAAATGAATTCCACTGAGCATTGCCATGAGAGCCCCCCAGATATAATTAAAATCAACATCATAAAAGGCTCATTTTCATTCATTTTAACCCTATCTCTCTTGCTCGCTCACTTCGTTGGCCTCTTTTTTTCCTTTAGTTCGTACGTTATTGTTCCACAGCTCATGTTGCTGTTGTTGTTGTCATCCTAGCCGATAATGTTGTTTCAATTTTTAATCCCCAACAGATTGTGGACGGAAACGCCAAAACGGATGTGTCCAATCGCCGGGAGCCGGGCCAATTTTGCGGAGAGTCCGAGCAACCGCAAACCTTCATCAGTGAAACAAGTGCCGTCAAAATCGTCTTTCACACAGATAATTTTACCGATCAGGTAAGTCCGGGGTGTAAGGGAAGCTAAAGGGATGGAATGATTTTTAAAGTAAGGATCGCATCAATTAACTGGAAAAGGGGCGAAAGGCAGCGTTAATTTTAATTGGGAGTTTATATTTATCAATGGATATAGTTCGACAAATCTTGTATTTCAGCTGGGATGATCATTAATAAGAAAAAAGAGATTGATCCCCTAATTATAGTAAAAATTTAAATATCAAAATGAGTGAATACCGGAGAAACAATTTAAATTTCATGTTAAAAAAGTTTAAGAGGTTGTATATCAGACACAACCACAAAGTTTGCGTAGAATTAGGACATATTTTTTCCATTTCACAAAAATTTATTTAATTATTTATAACAAATATGTAGCATTCGATAAATTTTGACTTTGATATTTTTTCTTGTTATCAATAGTGCCGTTTCAAGTCAGCCCTCACCCCTTTACACAGCAACATGTAAACCAAATAAGCACCAGCTCCACCGCCGACTTCCTAAGCATTGCAACACTATCGCAAAAGCGATAGAGCCAAGCCCTTGTTGAACTTGCAAGTGTTTAGTTCAAAAGTTGCCGAGCAACTAATCAAATTCGCTCAAATTTTTATTTTATATTCCGAAAATATCTTAGCGCACGCAAAATGAAGGTAAAGTTCAAAGCATAATAACGAAAAAGGGTTGAAAACACAGGCGAGTATCGACGCACAAAAGCTTGCTTTGATCCATTGGGTTTTTTCCGGATCAATTTAAAGTACACTGCCGGCCAAAAACCATGAAAACATACATACTTATCAAAGCACATCGTTTAACTTTGAGCAATAGATGGCCTTGTACTTCAATTATCAAAATAGCTACATAGACTGATGCACATAAACATTCGACACTTTTACTGTTTTGTTGAAATGTTCGTCCTTTTAGCATAGTCTATCCTTCTTATGGAAGAAAAGTTGAGTATAGAAAATTGTATGCCCTTATATAGAGAACATTTCCCAGAATCTATTCACATCACCAACTTTTCTGAATTAATGTAGTAAGATGCGATGAGTTAGCATGTGTCGAAAACTTTTGTCCATCAGTGTAAGTTATCGATCAAAAGTTTGGAATCACCCCGAAGTATGGTGAACCGGTCAAAAGTTTGTTATCGGTCTTCAAAAATATGCAACTTTATATTATCTTTATCCCTGATATCAAACAACGTATCGCTAATCTATTAAGCTTACTTGTTGGAAATTTGTTAAAATAAATTTGTGCTTCATGAAAACTTCAAGTAAAGATTGATCAATTCTCGATAATTTTTACCAACTCTAAAAAAGCCTGGAGTTTTTATCACCTAAAGCTCTGTCATCTTACGAGTTTATGCGAATCTGTATGGCTTAGTATAAAATTATTGCCAAATACATACAAAGAAAAGATATGCAATGTGCCATAAATTTGCTGAGATATGGCATCCAAAAATTGTTTCCAAACTTTTGGCCGGCAGTGTAGGTACATCAACTACTCTAGGAAATAATGCCTCTCCGACCACACGGGAGAATGCCCAAAACCAAATGAAACCGTGGAGGCGCAATCTTTGCCTTTTTATAACTTCGGATCTAGTGCAGTTTGGGTCGACGATCGAGGTTTTTTTGCTCGGGTGTTTTGCGAACCAATTTGTATTTGCGCTTTATTAGTATTGGTGTACCAACACACAACCGATTCGAATTATTCTTCGGAAAAGATGTCCTTTAATTGGAACGTTTTCGTGTCGCGAGATTCGTTCGCGAATTTCAATTTGTACCCCTATAATGTTCCCGTAAGACGTAATTCTACGTCAAAAAATCCATGTATCCATCCAGTAAAGCGATAAATAAGCCTCAAAATTAATTGAAAGATGCCAGCATGCAAGAAGCTGTGTGTGATGTATCCCTGTGCAAAACATGCACATTGGTTTTTGTTTGCACTGACGTAAAAAGTGCTTCCTCCCAAAACAATTAAAGCACAGTCTTTTTGGAACAGCAAATTTTAACCGGTCACTCGCCGCCAACTCCTGGAATCTCTGGCATTGGTAAAGAAAATGCTCCTGAAGACAATAGAAACAGAGAATATCCCTTGCTGTTTTGTTTGGCCTTCCTCTACTCCTACAGTCACTTGTAGATTATTAAATTTACTCGTGCTTTGAATTTCCTGCAGTTCCTTCTCAATCGCTGCCATGCCATGCCGCTTCTGCTGTATTAACAACGGTGACCTGGTTCTTCCTATATAGTTGGATAGCAACTTCGCGTTCGTGTCGAAGAAATTCGTGAGTTGCCATCAACCAGCTGTAGCACGACAGGCTCATGCTGCCTGGCACCAGTGCGACCGCTGAGGACGCTTCGAAAACTCGATCGTGGAAGTTCTGCATCACTGGATGCCTTGCCGACCGTAGATTGGACAATGCCTTCGGAGAGATCACCGTAACATTGTCCGAAAACCTTAAGCGCCGAACCGAATTCTGACCAACCATTTTTGGTCCTTTCTTCATTGCATAAAACATCTTGAAAGTCAAAGATGAGAACAAAAGTTCCAGGAAAGATGCAAACATGTCACCACAAAAAATACGGAATGAGTATTAATGGTCCAGCAGCACAACGCAATCCATTCAACAGAATCTGACATTATACAGACTGACATACTGACTTCAAAACCAATTTTATTTAACAAACTCACTTTGTTTCAATCAACAGACTCAACGTGATCCAGCCCTCAAACTCAACATAATCTCATCATCAACATAGCTGACTGTACACACATATCAAACCGACATATCATCATCACTATTAGTCCCTTTCATCAGGGCAATATTCACTGACAAACTGACAAATTAATTCGTATCCAATATTCTGATTCAATTAGAGTCTTCTGGATCGCAAACGATAAAGATGGGCTACTGATCCAAATGATTATTCATTCACTACAGGCTGTAACACAATTCAGCTAGCCATTTCACTAATTTTACTAAACCTCGTGCGAGGTGTAAATGCGTGTCCTAGACCCAGGTATCAGGTATCAGAATGGGGGTAGGCTTAATAGCGGCACGTTATCCAAACATACGGGAAAATTGTGCCTAGCCTTTTTTTTATCCAAGATTTCATCATTTACCTGAGAAACCTATAAAAGGAGGAAATAAATTCAATCTATTTAAGATGGCATAAAGCCTTTCCACAAGGGATTATTAGCATTAAAGCTCTTTTCTACATTCGGTAAGGAATGATAGAATGTTTTTTAAGTTTAATTTCTTAAACTCAGATTCGCTTAAAGCGTAAGATCCCAGAGTACGAAAACGTAGTCTGGCAAATGAGGGACAGTTACATATAAGATGGAAGGGATCTTCCACATCTGATTCACAACTACCACATACTGGGGATTCATCACGCTGAATGTTGTGCATGTGATAGTTGAGTTTACAATGACCGGAGAGTGCTCTGATCAAGATGCTGCAATGAGATTTATTTAAAGTTAATAAGTAACTCGATATGATTGGAGATGGTTTTTCTAAAAATAATTTAGTTTGACGACAAGTGTCCAACTCTTCCCAGTATCGTTCATGGTGGTTAGAGGACCAAGTTTGAATTTGGTTTCTGAACCAACATGGTGATATTGGGGCAGCCGGCTCTGATTCGTAAAATTCCTTTTCCGACCCAGCTCTAGCGAGTTCGTCGGCGCATTCGTTTCCAAAAATTCCCTTATGTCCGGGTACCCATAGAAGGTTTAATCCATTGCCTTCAGCAAGTTCTTCGATTGCTTTCCGGCATGCGATTACCAGTTTTGATCTAGAATTAGAAGCACTGAGTGATTTGATAGCTGCTTGGCTATCTGAACAGAAGTAAATTGTTCTGAACATAATCTTCTTTTGAAGTGCAATTTGCACTCCATACATAATAGCATAAAGCTCAGCCTGAAAGACTGTACAATATTTTCCTAGAGGTTGAGAATATTCTATGTTCAACTCGTGACAGTAAATTCCTGCACCTGCACGACCGTTTGATAATGAACCGTCAGTATAGAATACAATATGAGAGGACATTTGGTCCTCTACAAAACCTGATAACCATTCTTGAGGAGAAGGAAATTTGACTTTAAACCCCATTTAGGGAAAACTACTCGAGAGTGTTAAATCGTTTGGCGCTAGATTAAACTTGTTTAATCTAACTAATTCAGGCCACACATTTGTATGACTCGATGATCTTTCGATATTTCCTGACAGCCAGAGACCAACTGCCTGTAGACGAAAAGCACATGAAAAGGCTTCCTGTTTTAGGAACAAGTGTAGAGGTTTGATAGAAAACAGAGCCTCTATTTAGTGCTGCATTAGGAGTTGTAGTGAACGATCCGGACATCCCCAAAAGACACATTCTTTGAAGGTGATTTAGTTTAGTCCGAACTGTTGCAACTTCTCCTTTCTGCCACCACACTAGACACCCATAGGCCAGAATTGGTCTTACTATTGTGGAGTAAATCCAGTGAATATGTTTGGGTTTGAGTCCCCAGTTTTTTCCGATTGCACGTCGGCATTGTCCGAAGGCCATGCATGCTTTTTTTTATTCTGAATTCGATGTGATCAGACCAGTTTAATTTGGAGTCAAGAAAGACACCCAAATATTTAACTTGATCAGACACGGTGATTTCGGAACCATAAAACAGCAGAGGGCGCACCCCGCGGGTGATACGTTTTTTAGTAAATAAAACAATATTAGTTTTTAGAAGATTAACTGAAAGTTCTACATGAGAACACCATCGTTCAACAGAGCGCAGAGCTTGTTGCATTATATCTAAGGTTGCCAGAATTTTTTCCACTCCCATCCGGGCCTAGCAATTCCGGGCATTTTTTCAAAAAAACCTGGCAAAATCCGGGCATGGATTTCAATTTTTCAAATCCAAAAACCGGGCAAAAGCCGGGCAAAATTTAGGTGTTATTATATAAAAAGCAATGAAAAAATGCAAAAAAATGAAATTAATATTTTATTAATGTAATTGCAGACTTCCAAAAACTTTTTGGAACACTTAAATATTTGAAGGTTTATAAAAGTAAATCAGCGAAATTATTTGAAACAACCGTTGAAAATTTCCATACCGTTAAACGATTTTGCTGAAACTTACTCAAAAACTTTGATTTTTTTTTGGTTTCTTTGTGAAAATTGTGAAAAAAACCGGGCAATATCCGGACTTTTTTCACGATATCCGGGCAACCGGGCCGGACCGGACTTTCTCGAAATTTTGCATCAAATATCCGGGCAAACCCGGATAAAACCGGGCAATCTGGCAAGCTTAATTATATCAAATAATGTGCTTATGCACAAACCTCTTACCAGCAGAAGATAATTATCTGCGAATCCATAGGTTGGTATTCCACGGTCATCGAGCTTTCTCAACAAGCCGTCTGCAACTTGGTTCCACAAAAGAGGTGATAGTACACCTCCCTGTGGGCTACCACGTGTGCTAACTTTTGTAATTGAAGCCTGTCTTAAAGACGAATGAAGATTCCTGTTACTTAGTATTGCGCTAATCCAGTTAGTTATAACACTAGGCACTCCATGAAGTAGTGCCGCATCCATTATTGATGTAAACGAGACATTATCAAATGCTCCTTCTATGTCTAGAAATGCTCCTAGACATGATTCTTTCTGTGAAAAACTATTTTCAATATTATGTACTACGTTGTGCAGAAGAGTTAATGTTGATTTTCCTGTTTGGTATGCATGTTGTGTCGCATTAAGCGGATGTTGGACAAGGCATTCTTGCCTGATATGATGATCAATTAAACGTTCAAGTGCTTTTAATAGAAATGAACTTAGACTAATAGGACGAAAGCTTTTGGCTTCGTCGTATGATGATCGTCCCCCTTTAGGGATGAATTTCACGGCTATATGCCGCCAAAGTTTAGGAATATATCCATGAGCAAAACTGCTTATCATTATTTTTCTTAATATGTGTTTGAAATGATCGAAACCTTTTTGAAGCAAAACTGGAAATAAACCGTCACTTCCAGGAGATTTGTATTGAGCAAAACCATCGATTGCCCATTTGATCGATTCTGTAGTAACTATTTTCCGAGCAAAAATCCAAGGAATCTAGACTTCCAGAAAAGAACTCAGGCTCTATCGATGAATCTTGATCAACACATCCTGGAAAGTGAGTATTGAATAGACAACTTAATGTTTCTTCGTCGTTTGATCTATAATCAACACTAGGGGTTTTAAGGTATGAAACCTTATAATCTTTTGATTTGGCTAAGACTTTATTTAACCTACTTGCTTCGTGCAAGCTTGAAATGTTTGTGCAGTAGCTCTGCCAACTTGAGCGTTCGGCAGCTCTTGTTGCTTTCCGGTAAGCTCTGCGAGCCAACTTGAAAGCATCAAAACCTTCCGTGCGCCTTCGGTTCCAAGAGCGTCTGCAGTTTTTTCGTAATTTACTGAGATTTGAGTTCCACCATGGTGTACTGTTTTTGTTGAATTTCAACGTTCGTAAGGGACACGCTTCTTCATAAGAATTTAAAATAATTTCGGTGGTTTTTGCAACCACTTCATCCAACTCAGAAGGAGTAGAAATTTCAGGTGTATATCCATGAAATTTAATAGCAATATGCTCCAAATATAGTCCCAATTAGTTGTTCTTGGGTTTCTGAATGTAATTGTTTCTAAAAACTCACCTGAGTGTTCAAAATAGATAAACCTGTGGTCAGAAATCGATTCTTCGTTAGGCACATGCCAATTTGAAATTTCCTGAGAAATTGTTCTAGAACAAAGTGTGATGTCAATCACCTGTTCTCTGTCACACCTAACAAAAGTTGGTTTATTTCCTACATTTAGAATTTCTAAATCAGTGCTGCTTAAATATTCCATTAAATTTAAGCCTCTCAGATTGATATCTGAGCTACCCCATACAAAATGATGGGCATTGGCATCACCGGCAATTACAAGAGGTATATTTTGTGATTCACAGAATGAAATGACATTTTTTAAATCATCCGTAGGGGATGATTGTTCATATGGTGAGTATGCTGAACAGTAGACGTATTTTCTATCAGGCAGCGAAACCTGAACGACGCAGATATCTCTTGTTGTTAGATTGGGTATAAGTGTTGCATTTAATGAATTGTTTATCAATATACATGCACGAGGCATTATTCGGGCATTAGTCATTCCAATTACACTGAACACAGTAAAGTTTGGTTTGAGCAAATTCCCAAAGTAAAAAGTTCCATTTCGGAAATAGGGTTCTTGGACCAAGGCGATTGATGCAGTTCCATTAAGGATTAAACGACATAAGTTCAGTGTAGCGGTTCTTTTGTGCTGCAGATTTATCTGTGCAACCTTAATAGAAAGCATTTCTATCAAAGAATTCCACACATATTCCCATCACACACAAGAACCCCTGCACCTTCATATCGACGCATGAAGCGGGGTATCCCATACAGGATGAAAATTTTAAAATCGTGTGTACAATCTGAATCCCACGAGTTGCCAGGAAAAATACGGCCCTTTGCACCAGTGCCTGGCTATAGTGCAGACCTTAACAACGTTCTGCTTAAGATAGGATTTTTATACACCCTCCTACCCCCACTTTGGGGCCCGCAGGCACAGAACCACCTTGAAGCGGGTGTTTACAAAATTTAGGAGAATAGAACTCGTGCATGCGCATTAATAGCAATAAGCACAATTGGTGAATCCTCCCTGAAGAAACTTGGCTTGGAACCAAGCCAAGGTTCACCCCTTCCAATGTGATAGTCGCATTTGAAGAATGACTAATGCATATGGGAAGTACTGGATAAGTCGCCTTTTACGACGTGGACCAGTATCCCAGTGGTAGTATTCTATAAGCCGCCACCACACAGCATTCTTTAGAGACGGAGTCTAGGATGAGCCTCTGATCTCAACGATCAGGTATTCCCAGCATGCAATCCTTGCGAGTTCAAATGTCACAAGTCCATTAAATTGACGCATACATCTCAAAACGTCTCAAACTGAATTAACCTTGGAACCCTAAAGTTGTCCAATAACCAATTCTATCAACCAAAAGCCCTTACACGAGGTAGAAAACAATGAAATAGCCAAAAGCTTCTTATGTTGCTTATTACCAATCGAACTGTCTCAAAACAGAAGGATCCATTAACTAATCAACTGACGAGTAAATAAACCAGATTAAATTAAGGTACCAACCTGATCTTCCTCGATCAGGCCCCTTACACCAACACATCAACTGACAAAATACTGTTATCGATACATGATTCTAACTCCCAAAACTTGGCAATCATGTCCTCTAATCTCGTAGTAAAACCAACAAAACATTCTGACCTTTTTTGTCTATGCAGTAGAAGTTTCAACAGAACTATCCGGATCTCTCCCGGAAACAACACTTCCGAGTTCGGTTTCTTACAGAGGTCGACCATTATACGAAACCTTGAACTTGCCCGACCACAACAAATCTCAGAAGTATTCTTAGGCAACATATTAAAGGTTAATATCTCCCGAAAATTAAGAAACTTCTACTTATGAGGCCGAATTTTAGTCTCAACCTCAACGAATTTTTAGTGGAGTAGTGGATCAGGGACCTCAAGAAATCGATTCAAAACCAACAATTGAAAATATCTAGCTTGGAATTCTGGAGAATAAAATATCCGATTATCTTTCTTATCAATCGACTCAGTTTTGAACTAAAAAAATTGAACCATCGATGTAAACGAACTTATACGCCAGCAACCTTTAATTTTGATTCGAATCGAAAGTGAAAATCCAACACAGAATTTAACATTAGCAGAAAAACGGATTCTCATTTAAAGATACATCACATGAGGTGGACAAAGATACGATAACCATACAAATTCTGAATAAATTTTTTTTTGAAAACTATCACAAATTGTATGATTAATATTTAAAACCCTTAAGAGCTCCTTAGTACTTAACTAACATTTAAATTGATTCAAATGTCCAAAGCACATCAACACGATGGAACTTCAATATTTTAAAATTCATATAATATGAAAATACGATGATCATTAACGAAAAGTTTTTTTTCTCTTTAGAATAACTGGGCATATCTAGTTCTTTTAAAGCCAGTTGTTCATCTATTCACCGGGCAAGATGGTATTGTACGTAACCCTTGAATTCAAACAAAAAAAAAACGAAATCCAAAATCTTTGACTTATTAGAGAGCGGCCACAACAAGTATGCACCGAACATGAAACATGCTAAGCAGATCACCCTATGGTGAAACAACATTCAACCAACCAACAAATATTATCCATGTAAAAATCGACTGCAGATTGTTTGTTTCACGAATGCTATCACATGTATTTCTTAACAATTTCCACAAATTATCCCAATTCTGTAGAATTTTTCAATATTGATGATCACACAAATCAAACAAAATATTAGCGAAATTGAAACTCTTTTACAAATTGAAACAATATTTAAAAAACTTGACACACTATAACACCTATTATCGGTAGTGTGATATCGATTCCAGCATATTATATATGTTTTTTTCAAGTACTGTAGATTTACCAGGGAACCCTGAACCGTGTATGCCTTCTCATATTCCTCTTGCACCCCATCATAAATGTCGATCTCACGCTTCCTTTGGATAATACTGGCCATCGGGCAGCAGCTGATATAAATATAGCTGATCATCACTTGAAAAGGATAGAGGAAATAACCACATGTAATGAGAAATTTGGACACTTCAACGTAACTCTCACTCTCGACTTTAACAGAATCCCGCAGTGAACCGACCCGAACAATCCAAATCATAAATAAACTTCTTATTTCCAGCTAACAACAAATTAATTCCCCGAAAACTTAACGTTATGCGCACAAATACTAGAACTTAAGAACAAAACACTTTCAGCAGGAGCATAGCGATTTAAGTTTGGATGATTGGCACACACGAACTTAGGTCGCACTACTTTTAGAAATTTGAGAACTTAACACCGAAATATGGGAATTTATCAGAGCAGACATATGCTAGACGAAATCCATGCGATGGCGATTACGAAACTTATGCATTTTTTGTGTTGATTCCCGTTTACTGACATTTTTCATTCCATTTTACTTCGTGCTACATTTTTATACCTCATTAGATGGATTCTACAAACCCTATCTGTGGTGAATTACGCAGACACTGGTTACTAAAGATACGACACAATATTATAATTCACTCAGCAAATTTGGTGACATGCAAATTTGGTGACATGCAATCCGGTTCAACTGTTAGAATCACAAAAGTAAACACGACAAATAAATATTGAATTCATCAACCTTAAATAAATTGGAAAGAGGCGTACTTTTCTTCTGGCGAGGCAAGTTATGAGGTCAAATTAATCACAGTGATTGAAGGCTCCGATGATCGGTAAAGTACGGCATTTGATGATTTAAAATTATGGCGTGGTGTACAATTTACTTGACATTCTTCCAGCTCATCAAGATACATAACAACACAACGTTGAAATAAGTAATCAGAATGTTTCGGATGAATAGTAAAAGTGTAATTACGGAAGGAATTATCATTTCAACGGAAAAATATGCTTCTCATGGAAAGAATTCACACACATACGAACAAGTGAGTCAGCAACTTAGTAGGTGTTAGTAGTGATTTGTAGAAAGTAGCTAAGACTCGGAGATGGAGCTAAGACGATGGTTAAATGATGGCGGACACAATCATACTTGATTCAATATTTACCGTTTTTTTTTGTCATCGGAATTGATGCTGATGCTGAGGAGTTGGGGAAAACTGCAATATCAATGAAAAGCGCCACTTACACAAGCCCGTATACATAGTATGTCCAAAATTCTGAATTCGCACATGGATTATGAACACGATTTTAAGGTATTGCTCTCGAGCATAATTTTTTCACAAATCTGTATGGGGTTGGATCAATTCACACACACAATTACACAATCTGATGCATATCGCTGGCTGATTTGTTTCCGGTTCGATAGGACCAAATGTTCAGGAATAGCCCCTGACGGCTTTTGCGATACCATCAGCCTTTCTCGAATGGAATTAGAAACACATTAATTCCAAAACATTAACAAACTTAGTGTACTGTATTTTTACGACATCACGACTTAGATCTAATTTCCAATTGCTTAACCACACAAACTCTGACCACTTAGGTCTCTGACAAGGTCCCAAGGACCACTTACTCTGTGTCTTACTTTGTTGAATGCTGGTCGGGAAAAGAGATCGAACCAAGGACCAACTTTGGCTCGACCCTGGTAGGATCATCTTCGGTACCGATGATTACCCGATGTTTTTGGCGCGCATAATTGCCGTTTAAGTCAGCAGCATGGCGACGATTTTATTGGGTCCTTTTTGAAGCTTAGGGTGGTTCAACTAGATCTTCTCGTTCCAGAACATACTCTAGAGCTGTTTTACTGAAGAAAGAATTCTGATCTTGAGGGGAACTAAAATATGATCTTGAGTGGAACTATTTTGTACTGTCAACATATCTAATAGCTCTCAATCGTATTGTTTGTGTGATTGTGAAAAATTCAATTAAATGCCATCTTCAAAGATTTTCAAAATAAAAAAAAATAATATTTTTACGTTACAGAAACTTAACCTTCCAAAGTCGTTAGCTGAATATCCGGTCAAATTTATTTCTTACTTCAAGAAAGATATAGAATTTTTACTACGATTCGATGTATCTTATTTTAAAATAATCGATTCTCTTAACTGAAACTTCAGTCAATACTGATGTTATGAAATCTCTTGGTATGTCTTTGTACCTGAAAATAATCACATTTTAGTAAATGATGGAAAGAATTAGAGAAACATGAGGTATCGAAGAACGAAAGAACATAAGACTTAAATATCATGATTTTTTCGAAAAAGATACAACGGCTCACAGGACTAGAACCTGCAAGTTTTATGACTATACCTTTGTTGGGTTCATAAGTTCTCGAATTATGTAAAAAAAAACTATGAAAGCCTTCCTCCTCCTTTCCGTCTTCCCTCTGAAAAAAAAGAATCAAGAATCATTTCTTGTGCTCAAAAAATAAAACTGTTTGTGTGTCTGGTCTGGTGTGTTGCGTGCGACACCAATTATATTAATTTTTGGTTCTATTCGAACTTAACTTTAAATCTTTTCTGTCCCTAAAGCCGCCATAAGAAAAATACAAAGATTATAATTTTAATGGCATGTGCGGCGGAATGAAAACTAGAGAGAATTTATTTTATAAAATTTGAAAGAAAGGTGGATAGATAGGCATTAGTGCGCCAATATGAGAAAGCTTGATAGGTGTTGTAATTTTAGGCTAGAGGGCATTGATGAAAAGCTCCCATGAATTGCTCCCGCCTTTGCTCTACACTAGCTAACTATACATGAGAAACCCAGAAAGATAATTCCCATGTATAGCGAGCCCAGTGGTTTGAGAGCGTGTTTTTACGCACACTTCAACTTTGCTCGTTTAAAGTGTGCGTAAAAACACGCTCTCAAACCACTGGGCTCGCTGTACATGGGAATTCTCTTTCTGGGTTTCTCATGTATAGTTATCTAGTGTAGAGCAAAGGCGGGAGCAATTCATGGGAGCTTTTCATCAACATGCCCTCTAGCCTAAAATTTCAACACCTATCAAGCTTTCTCCTATTGGCGCACTAATGCCTGTCTATCCACCTTTCTTTCAAATTCTATAAAATAAATTCTCTCTTGTTTTCATTCCGCCGCACATGCCATTAAAATTATAATCATACAAATTACGGCGATTAAAATCATATAACGAAAAATACAAAGGTACTGCATACATTCAGGGGTAAAAACTGCATGTGAGACATTAGGCATAAGGCAGTGAACCCTGAGGTTGATTTTGGAAGCTAGTAGTTCTACTCAAGATCAAAGATGGTTCCACTCAAGATCATATTTTAATTTTAAAAACTACGCGATTAACTGATATTTTGATGGATAACTTGCTACAAAAACCTGAATAATGTTTTTTTTTTCTGAGTTTTTTAGTCATTTATAATCAGTTCATAACGTTCAAGAGTTACTTGAATTGACGTTCAGTGACTTGACGTATAGTCAGCGAAGATTGGTGAAAATTGCAACAGAAAAGGCGTATGTTTTTCAAGCTGCTAAAACTATTATTTCATTTCACAAATTTTAACAAAAATGACAAAGCTTGTAGGAAAAGATCTTGGAAAAGTGTTTTTTCAACATTTCGGCAATTTTTATAAATAATCTTTGCCTAGATCTTAGTAAAAATAAATAGTTCCGCTCAAGATAATTTACCCCACAGTTTAATTGTACGAAGAACCATAAGATCAATTTCAATTCCAAGCTTCAATTTTTGTTTTAATTGAATGAAAATTGTTACAAAGGCGATAATCGAATCACAGCCTGTAATGGAAGTTTTCATTCAATAGCGGTAACATGCACCTCAATGCAGGAATGTTTTTATGGCATTTCAAAGGCGAAACAAAAATCCACAGTCAACAGCTCCGAACAAGTCCCTACCTCCTAGATGTAGTTGCTGGCTATCGCAAGAACTGCTGCTCTAATTGAGTGCTTTATCTTGTCCACCACCGATCTGAGTGTTAAAACAAAACTCCTGTTCTAATTCCGAGGCACAAGTGTCTGCAAGTTATTTGTCTTGTTTCAGCTTGATTTATCGTACCTACTTTTTCCACGAGCTTAGCTAGCGCCGTTTTTTTTTTTTGCTTGTGCTTTCCAACCTGGAGATCCTGAGTAACACGGCTATTTCCCCAAGAGATTCGACGAAAGTAAAGACACACAAGAAGAAGAAAGCAAACGGAAAACCTTAGTGTTTGATGCAAGTGGCCGGATTGTGTGTCTGTTTGACCACATAAAACGTGTCCTCTCAGCAGAGCAAGGTTTTCATCCACCACACCGAGGCGCTGAAAAACCTTCCCGTGTCGTCGTCGTTGTCCTCAGCGTCGTCCTTGTCGTCGTCGTCTTTTGGCGTCGCTGTTGCATAACGACGACAAGACAAGTTCTTTTGCTGTTTTTTGCTCCCCCGGAGAAACTTTTTGAGGGATGAATGGTGGTAAGCAAAACTACAACCGTCAGCGGGAATTCCAGGGAAAACTTTACCGTGCACTGGTTCTCGATGCATGGAGGTCTCAAGCACTACACACGTTTACCTTCCCTGGGTAGAACGGGGTCAACGTGTGTCGGAATTTTAATGAAAAATCTAGCTTTTTCCTATATCTCAGATTCATTTGACAAGTGAACATACATGTTCATTGCTTTTTTTAAAGTAACATGTATATATTCCTGCTATTATGGCTGTTAAACTCCATTGTGCACAATGCGCTACATTACCCCAGAAGGATTTTTTTCTGGACAACACAGAGGTAGGTCGCACAGCCCAGCTAGAAAAAAAGTTCCTAGTTGACGATTGTGCAAAGTTCTCTAAACCTCGTGACACATTTATTATTTACAATGCCACAAAGTGGATAAGCTTGTCTGAAGGAATTTATCAAATGTTATACTCATTTTGGAGCACGGTTGGGCTAGTTTCGATCATTATCTCCACATTGGAGTTTAAACACTTTCTTCGTGATTGGTTGAAATATTGCTATTTAAAGACAATGTGAACCGTAAAATGGGGTAATTCGGGGTAAAAGTGGAAAAATGGTTGCAATTTGAGCATCAAATATATCACTCATAATTTATTTTTCTTCTCAGAACCAATTAGTTTCTGGATGCATTGCGTGAAGTATCCTTTTAATTTACATTTTATAGTTCAAGAAATCGAAAAAAAATGTAGAATATAAATTTATTAGTGTGATTTGGCAACTCTGCAAAAGCAAATAGTGAGGCGCAATTTGTTTTGAATATTCTGAAAAATACTTCCAACATGATTTTGGCGAAAATGGTGAAATAAAACATTCTTTGACACACTAAACATAGAGTTAACCAGGTCACAAGGGTAACAGCAAAAATGGTGTCATATTAGAAGGGATGAAAATTTTCTTTTAAGTTGATTCCAAAAAAATGTGGTTTTCAGTTCTTGAATTAATTCTAGAAAAAATATTCCATTCAAATAAATCTTCTAAAAATGACTTACAATATTTTCAAGCAGGAGATAAGGGCGAAATGGCCACCTTAAGAAGAACGCTTGTTTAACCATATAAACCGGATATTATTGTTTCGTGTTCAGACACTAAAAAAGTCTACTTTCTAATTAACTAAAGCTTGAAAAAGTAGATAAAATCGTTTAAAAATGCATTTTAAATTTTTTGCCAAACGCTGAAAGGGACATAATGAGAACCCTCACTGGGGCAGTATAAGCACCATTTATCGGGACACGATGAGCATTTTTTGCCGTAGAATCTAGCAGCGAATTCAACTCGATGGAGTAAACTGAATTATTGCATCACAGAAAACCGTCACAGAGTTTTTGGGTAAAATCAGTTTTCTGACTTTCAGTGATTTTACCCAAGAAATCTGTTACGGTTTTCTGTGATGCTTTTTCATTGATTTCATTCAAAAGTCATGTCGAATGGCGTCGTTTTATATTTCATTAAAGAAAAATCAATTAGCGTTACCAATTTTATAATATTTTTCCAATTCAACGAATTATCCAAAATTTAATCTGACATAAAAAAATTGAATTTGGAAAAAGCGTCCAAAATTTTAAAATTCTGTGAAATCTGAGAACATTTCTAACATTCAGTTCAATATCAGAACATCAATCTAGCTGTACGAAATGAATAGCTCCCAGGGATGAAGAAAAAGACATTTAGTGTCTTCAGCAACATTGTTCATTTTTATATGGAGCATATTCCAATATCAAAATTTTTGCCGAGGGGTCCACCAATAGCGAGATAAAAATGCTAACTTTTTTGTTCTTCAAATTAGGGCTTTGATGTCTTCGACAAAGTTGTTTATCTGATCAAATTACATAAGTTTGTTGAATATATCAAAGTCCTATCACATTATTCTCAGGAGTTACAGTCAAAGTAAAAAAATCTCTTAAAAAACAGTTTTTTGAACCTGACACGTTGTAAATTTGATAAAATGGTTAGCTGTCTTTGAAGCAAAGTTGTAACAAGCCACGATCCACAATTGTCTCTTTCATTATGATCGGTTTAGAAGTTGTTGAAGCTCTATAGAAAACATTTTGTGTATTTTATTGGTAATTTTTGAAGGGTTTTCCATCGAAAAGTGCACATTTTCGCAACACCCCCTTTTGTGATTATTTTTGATGATAAGCGTAACCATTTCCTTTAGAAATTAGCGGGGAAATCGGTGGAAATAGTAGAGATTTGAATGATTGAAAATACACTTTATATATGAAAATTAACTCATAGAAAAAACGTTGATAACATTTAATCCATTAATAAAGTGTTGCAGTTATCTATTATATAAAATTCTCTTGTAACGGTGTTTGTAGTACTACTCCTCCGAAATGACCCAAACGATTCGAATGAAATCATTTTTAGAATATTCTGTAGCCATGCGAATCGGTTTATATCGAATAAAAACAACAAAAAGTCACATCAGTTGTCCGTAATAATTAAATTTGTAGTTTTTTGAATGAAATAAAAGTCATGGCTTCCATTTTTTTTGAGATTTTTTTTTCCTTTGGGCGGTTTGTTTTTCGTCTCCAAGGTCGAGGCGTCGCGAGCAGACGTCGTTAGAAGATCGTAACCATGGCATAGCATACTGATCAGTGAGAATATTTTGGCGCGTATTTCTCAACCAAGCATATTTTCAATGCAAGTGGTGGCGATATGAACCCTTGATGTAATTTTTTTTTCCTTCTTGATTCCTAGCTCATTTCTACAGCACATGGTTATGAATGACGCCTAGATGTGACTCAGATTGACATTTTGCCGATCGAATACAACAAATAAATTTTTAGAAATTTTCTTTTCTTTGAGGGGTTTGTTTTTCGTCTCCATGGGCGAGGCGTCGCTATCAAACGTCGTTGCAAGATAATAGTAACCAAAGCATACTGTTCATTGATCGTTGGAGAAATTTAAAAATTAGGCGCCTGTTTTTCAACCAAGTACCTATATTTCTTATGCACGTGGGGGCGATATGCAACCTAGATGTGTTTTTTTTTCTTGCTTATTTTATTTGTACACAGCACATGGTAATAAATGACGCCTAGATGTGACATGGATTGATATTTTATCGATCGAATCAAAACCATATAAACGATTTCAAATATCTAAACCATTTTTAATTCGTGTTAATTTAAGTAGTAAATTGTTGCCAAAAAATATGAACTTGGTAAAGATAAATATGAAATAATGTTATGACACTTTGAGGACGTTTGAAAATAATAAATTGGGAAGCTTTACATTCAATTTCGTATAATCCAATACGCCTAGAATGCTAGACACATTAACTGAACAAAAGTCTATTCTCTTCTTATTTGTTTAATTATGGAGGATTTTAACAAACTTGACCATTCGTCCTCTCAACAAGAGTCTGTTCTTTGAAATAGATTAGATAGAATTGAAGTTTGAAGGCCGAATGAACTATTTGATTTTTTGCAAACGTAAATTGAAGTTATCAATAAAATAATCTACTTTTTACTAACAAAAAGTGAGGATATGCATTTTCCGGAAGAATTTCTAACTATCAACTATAAAACTAATTAAGCAAACTATCAACTTTTACAAAAAATGTATACATTATTTCTTCATCTAAAAATTGTTGGGCCCAAAAAAAATTTGATTAAATAAACTTAACTTTTTTTTAAAATCATTCACCAAAACTGTGTACACGTTTTCTGTTTGCTTACACACATTTCAAGTACAAACTTAACATGAAAAGTGTGTTGGCTATATAGAAGAGACTTTTGATTCACTTTTTTGTTGAAAAGTTTTTTTGTGATTGATATTCCAGGGGCAGCAGATTTTTATGATGAACTTTTAATATGACCTGATAGTGTTCAAAATAATATAAATTCCTGTAATTTCTTAGGTGGAATAAGTGAAAACGCGCAATTAAGCTATGAAACATCTACTATTTAAGAATTTTATCTTCAAAATGGCCATAAAGGATATCCCGAGTGTTGAATCTGAAGCTGATATTCAAAATTATTATAAAGGTCTTTGTAAATCAAGGTGTTTCGGTTGAACAGCATTCAGTGAAATTGAAGTACCAAGCATTAATTTATTCCGGAGAAAAACTTAGGGTATAGCAATGAAAGTTGATAAAACAGACAAACAAGAACAAGTATTAAATTAATTTTAAAGTCTTTTCAATGACGCATCTAAAAAGACTTATGTGTTTTTACTTGCCCCAATAAATGGGACAAATATATAATTCGATATTTCTTTTTGTCAACATAACTAATATTTTTTTTTAAAATATTACTTTTTCCAGAGCATATGAAAGTTCAACTGTGGTGATATTCGTTAGGATTTGACCGGTGTTTAATTTTTGAAAATTAAGATTTATAGTAAAAAAGACACATAATTTTTATTAAGGTTTTGTTTATTTGATAATTTCCAGGAAATAAAATGAACTCATGAAACCATCGTAGCCTGAACAAATTATTTATTTTCAATCTATTAAATTTAAAAAAAAAATCTGCTTATAAATTTAATGGTATTAAATCTTAAAAATATAACGTAATCCTAAATGAAATCGCAGATCACCACCAACAAGGTTCAGGAAATTTAGAAATCAGAACTGCTAAACATATGTTTTCCTCTTTTCAAAACCAATCGTTTCTTTGATTCATTGGGTGAAAGTTCAAAGGAATTAATTTGCATTTTTTGCTTGAATAAAAAAAAAGGAATTAGCAATACACAAAATCACCAGATTTAATACCATGACAAGTGCTGTTAGGAACACTTTAAGTTGAAATGTGTAAAGTCTATAACTTAAGTATCAGGCGAAACTTTTTAGAAATGATTTGGTGAAAATATGGATTTTAATTCAAACTGCTTCGAAGCATGAGGATAGTGAATAATAAGCTGTTTGAAAATGGTTAGTAAAAAATCTTTTCTTATGTGTTTCATTTCTACAGCTCTAAAAAATACACCATCCAAAGCTTATTGGGAGCTAAAAGCGCTGCGTTAGGCAAAATATTCGGAAAATACTCCAAAAATTGTCCCGATATTAAAAACAATATAACAAAACGAAATAAATCTACTGAATGGAATACAGCAAATGAAACATACATATTATCAACATACAGTTATTTATTTAACAAGTTACAAAAATTGGATTTTAAAAGACCCGTTGAGTTTAAATTCTTTGGTTTAATTTTGATAGAATTGAGCGGGACGATTCGAGTAAAGGGAAAGAAGGGAAATGTAAATAAAACTAGGAAAAATAGAAAATGGACGCCAAATTGAACATGGTAAGACGAAGTTTACCGGGTCTGCTAGTCTTTTATATATTTTGTTTTATTTAAACACATTTAAATTCGATTTTTCAAACCATTTAAACTCAAAAAAAAATTAATGGCCCCTGACCAGAAGAGCTCTGTCTGTTCTTCAGGTCAGAGCGGCTCAAACAGCGTCTGTCTCGCAGCGAGCGGCTGAATTTTATGAAACGCGGCTCCCGCCAGCTAAGTCCAAGATGGCAGCCTTATCGCGGGATAGGGACCTTAGGCTAACAACCTACTGCTCCCGACTTATAAAATTGTTACAGAAACTGGGACAAGAAATGAACGAATTTGAACTTTGGCAACAACTTCTAGCATGAAAACACGGACACGAATTGAAACTTAGAATGTTTTGACGCTTGGCCAGCCAGGTAAGCTGGCTAAACTTGCTAAAGAAGCTAGCCGCCTCAAGCTAGAAATATTGGTACAGAGCGAAGTCCGTTGACCAAACACTGGAGAACACAAGACACTAATTTCTAAAGGAAATTTTCCGCTAAACACCTTTGTCCAAGATCGTAACTTCGTATCTTATTAGGAAAAAAAGTTATTAGCTGTTTAACAGGGGTATGTCTTTTCGCACTGATAAACAATAAATTCAATTGACATCCCTGCATACTGTCTAGCGAGGTATTGCGTGACTTTTTTCCATGCAACACTTCGCGAGGCTTAAGCAGTGATGTCAATTGAATTTATTGTTAATCAATGCGAAAAGACATACCCCTGTTAAACAGCTAATAACATTTTTGCCTTATAAGTTATTCAGCAAAAAATTTCCTTTAGGAATTTTATAAATTGGCATAAAAAACATAAGCTGGCTCGGTTCCACAGACGAAACAAAAATGATATTGATTTTTCAGTACAAAATATTCAATTTTCCCATACAAACCTAAAAGTTCAAATTTGCTCATGTAAACGATACTTAAAAATTTTGCAAAAACCATGGATAAGTTTTTGACCAAGACGAAGCTTTTAGACCCCAGGGTTTGAGAACTTCCAAAATGGCCCCAAATCGACTCAGTCTACTGTAGAACTCTCAAAGTACTCTGCAAACTGATCCTGAATCGACGCTACACTCCGACGGCAACAAGCTAGATTCCGATCCGGACGATCAAGTGTGGACCACATCACAACGCTACGAATAATACTGGAACAAATCAACGAATTCCAGGACTCTCTTCTGCTGGTGTTCGTTGATATCGAAAAAGCATTTGACTAACTAGGCGACTGAGCCACGGAAACATCTGGGCGGCTTTAAGGCGACTAGGAGTCCCACAGAAACAAGTCCATCTCATCGAAGCACAGTGTCGAGGCATTCGTGTGCAAGGTCCTGCACGACGGTGTCTTGTTTGATCCAATCCCGATAACTGCTGGAGTTAGACAAGGATGTATTTTGTCACCGCTGCTTTTTCTCATCGTAATGGATGAGATTTTGACTGGATCGATTGACTGTAGACCAAACCGAGGATTTCCGTGGAATCCTTCAACAATGGAGCAATTGAACGGCCTTGACCTGGCAGACGATATTGTTTAGCGCGCCAAAACACAACAAGACATGTAGAGCAAACTCGACGACCTCACTGAAAGCTCCAAGGCAAGGTCTCAAAATCAATGTCGGAAAGACCAAGTCGATGAAAATCAACACAGAAAATCGTTCCAATTTCGTGGTAGCTGGACAACAAGTTGAGAAAGTGGAGTGCTTCCAGTATCTTGGTAGCCAGATAACGCCTGATGGTGGTACCAGGAAAGACATCGAAACCCGGATCAGAAAGGCCCGATTTGCTTTTGCGAGTCTCCGAAACATCTGGCGCTCACGCCAGATCTCTCTACGAACTAAGATCCGAATCTTCAACTCAAACGTCAAATCCGTATTGTTGTACGGGTGTAGAACTTGGTGCACATATGCGGTGACGACGCGAAATCTGCAAATTTTTGTGAATCTCTGCCTGCGGAACATCATCCGCGCTTGGTGGCCTGGCAATTGGATCTCACATTGGATGGACATCGAGATTCGGGAACTTAAGTGGAGATGGGTTGGGCACACGCCATGAAAAGATGAAAACGAGATTTGCAGAGAAGTGCTTGTAGTATCTTGCCCTTCCATACCCATAATACATTGAGACTCAGCCCTATGCTTTAGCTCATCAGAGTGAGAGATGTCAGATGTGTTCTAGAGAGCAACCCGTTCAGACGTATCTTCCTCAACGACCCTCTACCGTATACAGTACAGTGCTTGACTGGAATCCAGATGGGCATCGAAGGAGAGGCAGGCCCAAAAGCTCGTGGCGGCGTAGCCGCTGAAATCCGCACAGTTGACGAGAAGCTTGGCTGGCAGCAAGTGAAGACGCTGGCTGCGGATCGTCAGCAGTGGAGATCTTTTATCTTAACCCTATGCGTCGGTCAATCGACGTCGGTCAATCAGCCCAGCAGCCCAGATGTCTTCGTGGTGCAGTCGGTCGAATGCTTTTTCAAAATCCACTAACACCAGTAGAAGAGAGTCCTGGAATTCATTGATTTGTTCCAGTATTATTCCTAGCGTTGTGATGTGGTCCACACATGATCGTCCGGATCGGAATCCAGCTTGCCATGCCTGCTCAGTTCCGACTTTCGCCTTTCTCTGATCATCGATCATCCTCCATGTTTCATCCGACATTCATTAACTTCGTCTCCCACAAACTTTACCGAGAGTACCATGGCTAGTCATGATAAAGGCATTATTGATTCCTCACCACTGTTCTTCGACTGTTCCGTCTGTCGGCAATTCCGAGGCTCGGGGTTCTAGCTGTTCAACGTATGCCCTTTTCACCTCTGGATTCTCCAACCGGCGGACGTCGTATCGACACCCGACTTTCTCCTCGCGCCGTTGGACACGCGCAATTCTCAGTCGTATCTCGCCAAGGACGAGGTGATGGTCAGATGCAATGTCTGCGCTTCGTTTGTTGCGGACATCAAGAAGGCTCCTTCGCCATTTTCGGCTGATGCAGATTTGGTCAATTTGATTTACTGTTCGGCTATCTCGGGATACTCAAGTGATCTTATGTGCTGGTCGATGGGGGAAGAGCGATCCATCGATCACCGTGTTGTTGTTCTCACAAAACTCTACAAACAGCTCTCCGTTTTCACTCATTAGACCATGGCGCCCCATGATGCGCTCAAAGTCCTAATTATCGGAGCCAATCTTTGCATTGAAGTCGCCTAAGTGGATTTGAATGTCACCCTTCGGAATTTTCTCTACCACGCTGTTCAATTGACTGTAAAACTACTCTTTCTCCTGCAAATCGCCAACGTCACTTGGCGCATAACACTGGACCATTTTAAGGTTTCTAAACCGTGTTCTGAATCTGGCTATGATTATTCTTTATAGGAAACCAACTTCTCGTTCCCGAGTAGCGTGTTCTCCTCGCATGCCAGTGTAAAGCAGTACTTGCCCAGACTGTGTCTTGTGTTCTCCAGTGTTAGGCCAACGGACTTCGCTCAGTCCCAATATCTCTAGCTTGAGGCGGCTAGCTTCTCTGGCATGTTGAGCCAGCTTACCTGGCTGGGCAAGGGTCAAAACATTCAAAGTTTCAATTCGTGTCCGTGATTTCATGCTAAAACTCGTTACCAAAGTTCCAATTCGGTTATTTCTTCTCTCAGTTTCTGTAACAATTCAACAGATCAGGAGCAGTAGGTTGTTAGCCTAAAGTCCCTATCCCGCGATGGGCCTGCCATCTTGGACTTTGCTGGCGGGAGCCGCATTTCATAAATTCAGCCGCTCGCTGCGAGACAGACGCTGTTTGAGCCACCCCTGACCTGGAGAACAGACGCTCGGTTGTTGTTGCACGCCGCCCCTGACCTGGGAAATAGGCGCTTGCGGTCACCTTCTGGTGATCCTATTGAAAAATCTAAAACTGAGAAATTGTAGAGCTCTTCTTTTTATTAAAAGTCAGAAAATTTCATGAATCTTACTTTAACCTTTTTCCTGAGATATCGCTTCGAGAAAGTACAGTTCGGGTCATATAGACCCTAACCGCAAAGGAAGGTTTAGAAAATAGGATAAGAATTATAAGACAAACAATGCAATAAATAATACCTACTTTTAATTTGAGGCCTCATTAGTTATTGTGTTGTACCTGGACTTTCAATTTAGATACTACCTAATTTTCCATACATCATCTGCAATTTGCAAATTAGTTTATTCTAAAAATCTGTATAATACGAAGTCAGTAACAGACACCAACGAAATTATCACATTACAGATGAAAAAAATATTTAAATAAAAGTAATAACAGATAGGAAATTCGGTAAAGATGTTGATTGAGCTTGGTTTCATTCAGTTTACTCATTAAAATAACGAAAAGAACGCAATACGCATCATTCAGCTATTCGGTTTAATTAAATTGAAGCACAAAAATGTTGAGCTCTCCCGCTTATGTGAATCAGATGATGATGAATTTCCGATAACCCATCGAACAGCAGCGCTCTCGTAATTTGCATTCGATTTCCGCTGCGTGACGCATGCGGAACTTGGAAGAATGAAAATATCCTTCGATTGCATCCTTTCCCATCTCTCAAGTGAAACATGACACGAGAAGCTGACAGAGAAAAAAAAAATTGAAAACACGCAAACGAATAATGCAGAATCCATTATCCCTTTCATAATTACAGACATACTTTGCCTTCGATTCCCGGGCCGAGCAGCAGATGGAAGTGTTCAATCGGTACGGCCCTCATCCGGAGCTGTATCCGAATCGACGAGGCGAGGTGGTCCAAGGGTATGTATCCGAACCGGAAGACGTGCTGCAATCGGGAAAAGGGGAGAGGGAAAGTTTCCGCTTTCATCTGACATCTCGCACCGTACTTCATAATGTGTTTGCTACGTGTTTATCTCTGTGTGTGTATGTATGTGCGGTTGATGATGTATGTGTGGTTGCGCGTTCATGATTCATGTACTGGCACAAACATGAGATGCACTAAGAACTAATGGCTCGGTTTTACAAATATTTGTAGCGGTTAAATTCCACGCAATCCACATTTCCAAATTCCGCCATTAGTTATACCGTTTTTGTTATTGTCGGTTTTGTTAAGTTCATACCGAGTGCAAATCAATTTCGTCAAAATATGTTTCCCTCCGTGCAGTTTGTGCTATTTTTCCACTTTCCGCATGGAAATCATAATCAAAATGCACATTGACGGATATGCATCACTTCTCAGACGAGACCGAGCGAAGCTTTTACCGAAATTGATTTATTCAATGAATATAAATAACCTTTTAAAGCAGATGAGCTATGTAGAGATGTGTGCTTATGAATATATATATTTTCGTTTCATTTTGGCTGCCGTCTGCCCTGGCTGTGTCTTCGGCGTTCATCCATGTATTTAGGTCGTACTGTGAGCGGGAATTTCGCGACTGCCGGCTGCAAACCTGCTACGTCCAATCGCCGGCCTATCCGGGAATCTACCCGAGGGCACTCAAATGTCGCTATAAACTACACACCCGGCTGCCCTTCATCAAGCTCTACATCCAGAACGAGCAGTTCGCCGTCGATGGCCAGAGGTAAGAGTCCTTCGCGCAATCACTGCTAGCATTCATTGTTAATGTTAATCTTAATTCAGAATTCTATTTACCACATCAATCAACATTTGAGCGTTGAGATTGATTTCCAGTTTTCACTTGTTTATGAATCTCGAATACACCTTTCAATTGTAGACGTCAATCTTCTGGCGATAAAAAAAAGTTTAGAATTCATGTTATCTTTATTTTATTTGTGGTTTTTACTCTCAGACACAATACAAGTGTAGTTATAGCCTTTTTTATTTTTCAATCAGTAATTACTTTAGAACCGTCGAACGGGGCATCATGCAACATCGAGGTTAAAAGCAACATTTGTATATCACAGCACTGATTTAGTTTTCAATTTAATATAATGTAATCAAGTTATCTTTTAATAACTACAATACAATATGATGATGGCATAATTTCTCACATCTTTTTTATTGTTTTTGATTTTCATGTAAAATTAAAAAAAAAATCGATCAATAAATGTACAAATTTTAAAATCGTAAAAAACTTTACCCCGTGTGACGTATTGGCTTCATGATTAGTAGATGATTTATATTACCTACAAACTTTTTAATGGTTTTATAATTAATTACTAACACTACTTCTGTAATAATATTTTTTAGACAATCTCCCATTTTTTAAAATAAATGTTTATATAATTAAGTTACCTGTCTGGGGTAAGATGCAACAATATGTCAATCAAAGAGAAATCTCGTTTTCATATGCTGGTACATGATAATTTGGTATCACGCGTTTGTCAACATAGAGATTTCATTCATTCAAGCTTTTTTTTTATTTTCTCAGCTAGTAGAATTTTTAAGTAGTTTTTTCGCCTAAATGTATGCAACATCCTCATGTTGAGAATAAATGAATAAAATAGTTTCGTCAGGATCAAGAATTACTGCATTTGGTGTTTTTATGCGCAATGGCCTATATGTAATCAAAAACCATAAATTTTCATACCTTTTCATAAAATTTTTCCTTGAAAGCTAAGTTTGTTGCAAGTTACCCTTTTTTCAAAGTATAGTGAAAATCGCATGTTTTTAGAAAATTAAAAGTAACTGAAGAAACCAATATTTTTCTGACTACGTTAATTTGATGTCCCACCAAACTTAAAATTGATTATCTGAGGACGTAAGTTTTTTGAAGCTATTGAAGTTGAAAAGTGTTGCATGTTGCCCCAGTTGACAAAGGCATATGCAAACTCCTACACACCATAATTTGACGACGTGAAATTGATGATGATGATTTTGCGTTTGCATAATGCATTCTATGCATTTCACTACAATATTGCATAAAACATTCAACAGTATTTAAAGATGACCCCTTTAATTGCTCTTATACTTCAAATTATAAATTGAAGATTCATTCAACGTCTAATTTTTTTTATTGACCACCCCCGTTCTTGACCTAGACATCCTCTTCTAAATCCCGATGACCCAAAATTTGACAATAGGAAACAATTTTTCGTTTTCTTACGTGATGGAAAGAATTAGAGAAACATGAGGTATCAAAGAAAGAAAGATCATAAGCCGAAAATATCATGAATTTTTCGAAATGATATTTACGGCTTATGTTCTTTCTTTCTTTCATACCTCATGTTTCTCTAATTCTTTCCATCACCTACGAAAATGTGATTACTTTAGGTAAAAAAATGTACCAAAACGAACTCATAACATTAGCTTTGAACTTTTCGTTCCTTAAAAACCTCTTGTGCGATTTTTTAATTGATGAATAATACGTTAATATCGCAAAACACGATCTCTACCTTTTTAAACAACAATTTTTTCTTTTATCCAATACAATACGGTTTCAGAGAGAAATCTTGAATTGAACTCACTAACAGCATTCAATTAAGCCTCGTAGACTTATCCAAAGCGTTTGATACTGTGAATCGAGATATTCTTTTGGAAAAACTTTTCTCTGCTGGAGTTCGCGGAATTGCCTTCTATTGATATTGGTGTCCCTCAAGGATCTATTTTAGGACCACTATTTTTTATAACCTACCTCAACGATACAGGCGCGGTCCTATGGGGGGGGGGGGTGATCGGGGTGATCACCCCCCCCCCCCCCCCAAGCAGCAAAAAACCGTTACAAAATACTCGCAAACGCTGGAATTTCTATGATAAGTTCGAACATTTCCTAGTGAGTATTCTTTGGTATTTTCAAAATTTTTCACTCCGTGGGGGTGATTGTTAAATAATATAATTTATTAATTTCTTAAATTCTTAAAATTGGAAAAAAAATTCGGTCCTATGAACTAAAACAGCTGTAACAATTTTCACCAAATTACTTTTGTTAAGGCATTTACAGTGTTTAATTCGAAATTGGTGATGGTGAGGTGATGAACTAACCTGATAAAAATTGAGTTCAGGAATATACATACCTCCAAGAACAGATTAAAAAAAGGCTCCAAAAACTTGCCTATGTATTAAGATGAGATAAAACCAGTGATAATAATATCCCGTCATAACTCGCCTATTTTTTCGGGATCAAGTACTTTTCGTTGAAAAATATTATTAGCTATAAGAAATGAATCCTTTATTGATCTTTTTCATTTTAAATTATACATTATGTTTGAAAATATTGAATGCATGAAGCAAAAATACAATTTTTTACTGATTTACTAAATCATTTGTTTCAAATTTGTAACTATATCTTTCGATTCAGTTCCAATAAATTTTAAAATCTATGAGAGCTTGAAATTTAAGAGAAAACAAATAAAAATGAAGTTCCAAAAGCTGCATACCTAAGAATTTGATTTAAATAATTTTGTTTTAGAATTAAATTTATATTTAGAAATTGAAGAATCGAAACAAGAGTTTATATTAATTAGCTTTTCGAATCACGATTCAGCAAAATACTTTAGAAAAATAATAAAACATTCAGTTTTAAATTCATAGCAATTGTTAACACATTCTCAAATAAATTGTTTTTTTCACATGTGTTTATTTTTTCATTTGTAAATTACATTTATATCGGAAGATTCTTTAAAGAGTTCTTAAATTGATAATTTTTAAACTGCGCAACATACAAATGACGGAAATTATCTTTTTGTCAGCAATTGTTCGCAGTGAATATTAAAGATTCGTACATTGTTTTATAAAAGGATGTATAAGCTGTTTAAAAGGATATCAAAAAGTGCAGTTAAACTTCTTAATTTAAAATGAAATTGGAAGGGAAAAGGAGAAGCAGTGTGCATCATGTTCGTGAAATATTATTTTTTTTAGTAGTATATTCAATCGAATTCATCCATTACTTTGATGATTAATCACTAAGATAAAAAAATTGTTTGAATCATTACAAATTTTATGCTGATATGAAATATTTTTCAAGAAATCAACTTCAGCCTCTATTTTTTATCTAAATGTTCAACTCCAGGTTCAAAGGGGTTTTTATAAATTCACATGGCCACAGGATTAACACTTTTTCAGATAAAACTAATTTAAATATTAAATAATTTAAAAATTATTCAAGAAAATTCTGCACTGTCTGACAAAACTTTTAAACATTACAAATAAAATTCAAAATAACGGTTCATATCACATTTCTTTCCGCAAGAACGCATGTAATTTTGACTTCTGTGAAATTTTTTTTTATTGAAGTTTTCTGTTTATTTACTATTCCCAATTTCGAAAATAATAGACTTTTAACGAATTTTAGAGAAGTAATGACTACATAGAATTTAAGATTTTTCTCATAGCAGAAACCAAATCGTTTTTCAGACTTCAGCAAAATTTTTAAATGAAATAAAATCTTTGTTTTCTGAAACTTTCTTCAGTAATGTAAGAAATTCTTGTTTTTTTTAAAGAATTTTTAAACACTGTAGATTTTTTTTAGATCATTCCTCATCATGAAAGTAGTATTCCTTAATTGAATAATGCATAATAAACAAGTTCAGAACCAGTTTTTTTCATGTTCACTTGTAAGTACATCAGTTTTCAATGATTGATTTCACTCAAAACTGATTCTTATCAAAACTCCATATCACCAAAACGAGAAGTGATAAACAAAATCTAGTTGAAGATTCGAGTTCAGCGCATCAAAATCTACTAAATCAATCATTAAAACATTGATTTCTCTTTTCCTCTCACCGTTATTTTTCTCTTTCCGATAACGGCTCATTGCTGCGCCGTCAGCCTACCAGTGCAACCAAAATTTATTTGAATATTTATCTCTCACGCTATGAAATTGTTACACCTAATAATTGATTTACACTATAAGCTATTGTTCGTACAACACCAAAATGCTATCTCTTTTTAACGGTTAGTCACCGTTGATTATTATTTTTTTATGATAGTTTAATGGCATTGCGGTGAACTTTTTACTACGAAAATTGATAGAAGAATTACAGATTGAAATGAAATGACGGAGAGACAAAGCAGATGCTTAATAAAAGAAAATTGAAAGATGTTGGAAGTGAGCTGAGAGCATATTTTTATGGAAAGCTTCAAAGGTGCGTTCTAGACCCTTTGTCCCGCATCAATTGAATGGCTGAGAGAAGTAATAGCGAGAGGCGCAATTACGTTCACCCATACATCCAACCCGATGGATTGGCAAAGCACGTGCTTCCCAATCGGACAAAAAGTCTCTTCAATCTGTAATTCTTCTATCAAAAATTTTCGTAGTAAAAAGTTCACCGCAATGCCATTAAACTATCATAAAAAATTAAAAAAAATGCTATCTCTTGCATTATTTTGGTAAGACGTTTTTATTAGGAAAAACCAACTAATCTTTTTCATCTTCATATTATATTTAAATTTATGAAGAGTTCAACACCGTGTTTTTGTTTGTTAATTTCATTTATCGACCTTATCGATGGAAATTAAAAGAACATAACTAAGAACAATTCAACATTATGAAAATTCTTTTCAAATAGATGTTTGGATATTGAAAATGAGAGAGTAGAATTTTATAAGAAGCATTTTAATCACATGCCATCAATTCATTCCTCATGGCTAAACAAATAGGTAAACAAATTATCTATATATATAAAAAGCAATTATCTGTATGTTTGTTTGTTTGTTTGTCCTCTATAGATTCAGCCGTCTTAAGAGCTAGAGATCTGAAATTTGGCATGGATGCTCATTAGGACCAGGAATGATGAAAAATGTTTTTAGATTTTTGGACGACCCCTTCTGAAGGGGGTCGTCCATACAAGACCAATATTGTTTTCACGTTATTGACGTAATTTCCCTCGGATTGTGATGAAAATTTGCACATGAGTGTTTTGAGAGACGAGCAATCGATTACAGTTATCAAATTTAGGGTCAGGGGTCGGCCAAAGGGGTCGTCCATATTCACTGATTAATGTTTTTGCGATATTGGTGTTATTATACACCGGATTGTGATGAAAATTTGCACATGAGTGTTTTGAAAGACGAGCAATCGATTTCAAGTTTCGAATTGCGGATCAGAAGTCGGCTGAAGGAGTCGTCCATACCCAACTTTAATGTTTGATGTTGATTTTGACGTTATTCTACATTGGATTGAGATGAAAATTTCCGCATAGGAGTTTTGAGGGACGCTCTTTTGCTTTCAGGTTTCAAATCTTGATTCAGGGGTTGGCAAAAGGAGTTATTATCTGTTCACTGTTTTTACGATATTCTCTTAATTGAGCATAGAATTGTAATGAAAATTGGCACATGGGAGTTTAACAGAAAAGATAATTGATTTCAGGTGTCAAGTTTTGAATCGTGGTCAAAAAAAGGCCGTCCATGTTAATTTCTCACTGTTTTCGCGATATTGTCGTGATCATGCATCGGATTGAGATGAAAATGTTCAGATGAGGGTTATAAACTATGAGCAATTGACTCCAGGTAACATGTTCCGCGTCAAGGGTCAGCGAAAGGGGCGTCTATATTCACTGATCACTGTTTTCAAGTTCCTGACGTAATTTTACATATAATTTGAAAAGAAAAAATGGCACAAGGGAGTTTTGAGGAACGTAAAATTGATTTCAATTGTCGAATTTCGGGCCATATGACAGAAAAAGAGGGATTCATTGAAAGTTCAGTGTTTTGTGCAATAATTTTGTTGGAGGCAGTTAATTGATACCAATTTAAGTGTGAAGGTCAAGCAAAAGAGTCGTGCACACAAACAAATAGTACATGTTTCTGCCATAATTTCTAGATTTTGCAACCGATCGAGAAGAAAACACTCTCACATAAATTTTAATAAAAAGCCAATTAACAGTTTAATTTGAATTTCAAGTAATAGTAATAGTAGCGACTTTAAACATTGTTGAATTTTTTCCCCAAAATTGTCGAAAGAATGTTTCAAATTCATTTTCTAAACTCATTTTGACGTACCAATGATTTAAAGCGAAACGAAGTTCGCACGGGTTCAGCTAGTAAATAAATAAATAAATAAATAAATAAATAAAAGGGAACAGTTTCGTGTTTGATCATTCAAGAACTCTTCCATTTCCCAAATTGTACTTTGTCAGTGATGATGGATTGTTGTTGTATTTTAAATACATAAAGTTATAACTACGAACACAATCTAAAATTAACTTTTCTTGCCTTTAATAATGTTCACTGGTGGAATTTGAATATTTATTAAGGATTTTATCTTTGATAACTTAATAACTTGATAACTTGATAGAATTAATTATTTTAATTTTTAAATTAATCATCTGCTAATTTCGAATAAATTCTCTAAAGTTCAAAATTGATATATTTTCCTAATCGATAATTCACTTTTCAAATTGTGATTGAATTTTTCAACCAAAACTACAATTGAAATTGAAGAAAAGAAATGTAAATGAATATGGTTGATAATTTACATTATTATCAATGATTCTGACCTGATCGGATTTTTTTGTAAGAGTTCTAGTTTAATTTGTTATCAAATTTGGTGCTATACTTGATCAATTCTTCTTCTGTGCACGGATTGTTATGTCAGAAGCTTCAAATTCTGGCTTTATTCCAATTTTTAATTCGCATTCCGTTTCCGATGTTTTGAATATACTTGCTTGATTTTTTTTTTGTTCAGAATAAGAATCAACATTTCGAATGATTTATTAATGCCTAACCGGAAATAAAATTGATTTAAAATTTTGATTCTGATTTATTTTGATCCGTATCAGCATCTTTTTTTCCGAGTTGGTGTGATGACTATGGGTTTGAATTGGGTTTTAGAAGTCAATTTACCTTTTTATTGTCCTTTTTTTTTGGTATTGTTAAAATTTCTAACTAATTTTTAATTCTCACCCATGGCCATGGACATGTCCATCGAACGGGTCTGGTGTGCAGCAAATATTAAAGTCTCATTTGAAACTGACACAAGCCCCCCCCCCCCGCACTCGCACTCGTCAAATGAATGATTTTTTCCGCAATATATTTACGTTTTTGACTGATTTTTGAAAATTTGGAAAATCACCCACCCCCCTCCCCCCCAAGAGCCAGCTCTAGGACCGCCCCTGCAACGATATGGCTATTTTACCTTTAAAAAAAGAATTAAGACTCTGTTGTGTTGTGAGCCTACTTGGTTGAATGATTCAACTGAATCAAAGCAATCGAAAGATTCCTTTTAATTCAACCACGGTAAATTAAAAGTTCATATACCAGTATTTCGATAGCAACTTACTACCTTCTTCAGTGAACGTTTTCGAATCGAAGTACTGTAAATACTGTAAATGTTCTCGATGAACATTCAAATTGGAACCAACTTATTAGTCATTTATTATCAAAATTAAATAAAATTACGGGCATTGTATGTAAAATTAGAAGAAGAGTACCAACTAATGTATTATAACAATTTATCATTCACTTTTTCATTCGTTACTGACATATTTGGTGTCAACCTGGGGCAACGCATGCAATAGTCAGATCAACAAAGTCCAAATCACACAAAATAGAATCCTACGCCTTATACACAATCTTCCTGTCCGCAGTCACACTGTTGATCTTTACAATAGTAACAATAATATAATTCCAGTTAGAGGTTTATACTTAATTCAAATTTGTAGCCTCATTTTTTCAAAGTCTTACTCAAAGTACTCACACGCAATAGAAACTTACTCGGTCGGCTTACTATCGTATCAACAATGGGGGAACGTTCTCTTTCATTTCGTGGTGTTAAGTTTTTTAATTGTTTTGAGGAAAGATGTGGACCTTTTAATAATAATGTTCAGTTAAAAAAGCAAATAAAGATATTATTATTAGAAACTCATTTATTATCAACACTACTTAATTCTTATGATATATTGACCTTATAGTTTTGCTCAGTCTGAAATTCAATCATCAAGAAGAACGTTTGTAAAATATTATTTTAAAATTAGTTTTGTTTGTGTAAATATTTTGTTTTATAATTATTTAAATCTGGATAATTATTTAAATCTGGATTATAAAAATACATTTTAGTTTAAGATAGATTTTTTAGGGTTTAGCTAGCATAGGATATACTCCTAAAACGGTGTAACCAGTGGAGTATAAAATCAAAAATATAAATGTTATGTACATAAAACTGAATAAAGAAACTAAACTAAACAGTGAACATTTATATAATATGAACAACCCTTTTGACCGATCTTTGCCCCGAAATTATTGACGACTCCCTTTTTCAATCACGATTCAAAATTGAACATCTGAAATCAATTTCCCGGCCTTAAAAATTTCGTGAACTAAACTTTATCTCAATCTGATGCATATTCACGACAGCATTGCAATAACAGCGAACAATTAAAATGGAGGACCCCTTTTGACGCCCTCTAAACCAAAACTTGATGCCTTACATTAATTGCCTTTCGTTCAAAACTTACGTGTGCCAATTTTCAACTCAATCTAATGTATGACAACGATCATAAATAGAGTGAATACGTAATATGGACGACCTCTGTCCCGAAATTGGACAGTTGAGATAGATTGATAATATTCACGGCAATATCGTGAAAACAGTGAACAATCTATATAACTAAAATTTCATCACAATCTGATGCATAGTCACGATAATATAGCGAAAACAGTGAACAGTCTATATACACAAAGCCATTTTTCAACCCCTGACCCAAAACACGATACCAAAAATCAATTATCGCATCTTTTAAAATCCACATGCGCAAATTTTCAACTCAATCCAATATATAATAATGTCAGTACCGTAAAACGGGGTAGGATTGATCAATTTTTTTCAATATTTTTCGATTATTTTTTTCTGTTAACGGGGATGCGGCATGATTCATATTTTTAAAACCAGTACTGGACTCCTATGAACGTAAAACATGGTTGCAGAAATTTATTAGACTACTTTAAATTTGATTTGAAAATCGATTTCGTCTCTGATTAAAATTTTATGCTTTGGGGTAACTTTGATCAGTCTCTATTTGGACGGTTTTAACGAGTTTCCTTGATCATAAAGAATACAAAACACCTGTATAGTATTTACAAATGCTAGTTTATCAATTGCTAAGGCAGTTCGGAACAAACTCAAATGATATAAAACTAACCATGAAAATTGAACACAACACTTTCGGTGTCTCAAAAATACTCAATTTGTAACTTTTGGTCCAGATTCTGAAATAAACCATGCAGAATTTCGGTGTTTCTTAGTTTAGATTTCTTCGTGGTCCAGAAAAAAACAACTATAAATATCGAAAGATGGACAATTATGCTGCATAAATTAAGGGGCTAAATTTTTTAACATTTTATAAAATTTTAACAACAAAAACAAACAAATGCAATATTCCCCTTTAATTTTTTCCTTCAAACTTCACCATTTGATAGGGTTTCTAGCCTTTTGTCCTAGTTTGGCTTACTCTTGGAAAATGTTCCTATTTTTTAAATATCAAAAATTTACTTCTAAATACTACTAAAACTACACCAAAACTAAACATTTACTAAGAAAAAAAGTTGAACTCTCACATAAATCAACCTGCTGCTTCTAAACGCTTTGATTTCATCAGGAAGAATGTTTGGTTGCGAGCCTTCGAAAAATTTGAAACTTAATTTTTACTTGCATTTGAAGTTTTCAAAAACAAACCAAGTTTTTCCCTCAATTTAAAATTTTTTTTAACGTTGAAAAAAGTTACCCCGTTTTACGGTATCATAAAAACTGTAAGCAGTTAAAATGAACGACCTCTTCGGCCGACCCCTGATCAACAGTTTGATACCTGAAATCAAATTTTTGTCCCTCAAAACTCCCATGTGTAAATTTTTCATCTCAATCTAATATAAAATAACTTCGAAACAGCAAAAACAACGAACATTTGATATGGACGACCCCTTTTTGCCGATCCCTTTCCTTCGATATCGGAAATCGCAAAAAACCCGTGTCCAAATTTTCATCTCAATCCATTGCATAATAACTTCGATATCGCTAAAACAGTGAACAAAAATTATGGACAACCCCTTTTGCTGGTCTCTTACACAAAATTTGATACCAACAATCGATTGCTAGTCTATGAAAATTGCCGTGTAGTCATGACAAAAAAATGCTTAGGGTCATAGTTTTGTCTTACCCTTTCACATGAAATGCAATTTTTCAGGAAATAGCAATAAGTCACTCAAACGCAACCAACTTGCAAATCATAGCTTGTTGTATCATGGACATCATGGGCCACTAAGAGTGTGTCACCTATTTTTTAATGTTTTCGACATATTCATGACTTAAAATACATTTTCCCTATTTGTGAAGCTTTCTTATGTCAAATTTAGAGTTGAGAAAAATATTCCATCAATTTTAATAAATACGATAGAAATGAAAATAAAGCCTACATAAAGAATTTGGTCAAACATTCGGAAGCTAGGTTTTTGAAACCATTCTCTCATACACATCGCTCTTTTATACTTCTTCACCTGAAATAGCTATAATGTAACTAAATTTATAATAATAAGGGGAAAGTAAGAATACTTAATCCCTGGAGATACTTTATTCCTTCACTATATCTCGGAACCGGAATGTCTTACAAATATCAAATTTTCTAGAAAAATGTGCGAAATAGAACAAAACAACAATGCTGTTTTCTCAACAAATTTTAAAAATTACACTAGTTTACAGCATTTTTGAACTCAGTAAACTGAAGGTCATTTCTAATGTGAAATCGGGCGCTGAATCCGGAAATGAAATTCAAAAAAATCTCAGTAGAACCGTTTTTGAGTTATGCTCCAAATATGAAATTTCGGAAAAATTAAAAAAGTCCTTGTACTTAGATTAAAATAACTTGCAATAACTTTTTTACTTCAAGTCCAATCGTGTTGCAGTCTTCGGGTGAAATATTTTTCTCAACTTAGGCTTTAAACAAATTAACCATAAAAAATAATCGGCTAGTGATGAAAAAGGATATTGATGAAAAACCAGTATTTTTTGTTTTTCCCGGGCAGAAAACCTAAAAATTTTATTCACGTTTGAGACTCAAGCAACCGGTTCGTTAAATTATTTAAAATTGCAAAAATATCAGTTATGGTAAAGTAGCCATAACTTCTTCAATTTTCAACCGGTTTTGATAAATAACCACTTGAAATCTTTGTTTTAAATTGACATTCAAGCGCAAAAGAAAATCAGATTTTTTGAATGCTACCATCGAGTCTAAAATTTTCGTTGAAACAAAATTTTCTCGAAAAAAATGCGTTTTTTATAATTTTTCCTCTCATTAAGTCACTAATATCAACAATACTGTTGGTCAAACGCAAAAACAGTGTTCAAATGATCGATAAAAAATTTATTCACCTTCAATATGCAAAAGAGAGATTTCAAATTACAATTGTGCCGTCCGAGATATTTTAATCTAAATACAAGAACTTTTTTAATTTTTCCGAAATTTCATATTTGGAGCATAACTCAAAAACGGTTCTACTGAGATTTTTTTGAATTTCATTTTCGGATTCAGCGCCCGATTTTACATTAAAAATGTTGGTCAGTTAATCAAGTTCACGATTTTTTTAAATTTTGTAAACTAGTGTTATTAAACGAGTTATTGAACTTTGTGTAAAAAAATTTAACAAAATGTGATTTGAAGATCTTCGTTTATCACTTTAAAATGTTTCTCACATGAAAAATAAAAATAAAAATATTCCTTACGAAACTACGATTGTTAGAGTATAACTTGAACTTCATTATGCCATATTTTCAAAGCAATAGGAAACATTTTTTTTTAAGAATAAGTTTTCCGAAATGTATATTATGGCTATAATTGATCCCTAGAGTCCAAAATGTCACATTTTTTTCTGAATGGATCGTGATCATCGATTATCATGAAATTACTTATATTTGTCCAATAACTAATGTTTATCCAGTAATTTTCTGTTAAAAAGTACTAAAAATACTGTATTTATCTAAAAATACATCTTACTAGATTTTTATAAAGGGTCAGGGCACCCTGCATTAAGGATCAAGTCTTCTTTAGTAAAGGATTAAGTCTTCTGTTACTTAAAAAATAATACAATTTTATCTACGAGTTCATGTATCGTTCAAACTTTTGGAGCATATAAACTTGATATTACATGCTGTCAGATATACAAAAGACGATGAGTTGCATAATTTTCCAAAAAGATATGATGAAAATTACAAAAGGGGATCAAGTATCCCCGTTCTCCCCTACAGTTTTGGATCCACACATAAAATTTGCATGTTATTAGGTCGTTTTGGGTTTGGTGGTATTTTGGTGGCCACAGTTTTTTTCAATTTATAAAATATTAACGTTTTTTTTAAATCAAAACTTGAGGGGAAAATATTATTAAAAAAAATAAATATAACCTCACAATTTTATCTTATTTATATAATAAAGAAGTTATGAAGCAAAGAAACAAGTGGTCAACGATACCCCACTCTTCACTATCTATGTCTTTTTAAACCACCCCACGCGACAGAAAAATAAAAAAAAACATGTTTTATTATGTAAAAATGTCTGCTGAATGGATTTTTTTTTTTTTAATATATCTTTATTAGTACCAAATCATCATTACATTTATATTACATTAATACATTAAATTAGGTGTTCAGTTCAATAATGAACTTTCAGAGCCCTATAATTTAATAATCATTAAAATTTATTTATTCGACTTAAATTTTCTGAGCACAATCAAGCATTTTTATAAAGGAGAACATCCTGTAGTGAAAAAAAAAATATTTTAAACTAAAAACTAAAGCTATCCTAAAATCAAACTAATTGTAGAGAGAGCGAATCTCTGCGATGGAAGACTGCATCGATTTGCCTCTGAAGTTGGAGATGATTTTGTTGGTCATCTCTTCGATCGATTCAATGCCCGCAATCCGATGAAGATCTTCGGTGCTGTGCCAAGGTGGAAGCCGCAAAATCATTTTCAGAACCTTGTTCTGAATCCTCTGGATGGCTTTCTTCCTCGTCGCGCAGCAGCTAGACCAAATCGGAACTGCATACATTATCGCAGGTCGGAAAACTTGCTTATAAATAAGCATCTTATTCTTCAGGCACAGCCGGGATTTCCTGTTGATGAGAGAATAAAGAGATTTAGTATATTTATTACACTTAGATTGAATATATTCAATGTGATTTTTAAAAGTAAGATTCCGATCAAGTGTAAGTCCCAAGTACTTCACGTGATCAGACCATTCTAATGAAACCCCATTAAAAGTTATGGAATGATTTTCATTAGGTTTTAAAAATTGAGCTCTTGGCTTATGGGGAAATAAAATAAGTTGAGTTTTGGAAGCGTTAGGAGAAATTTTCCACATTTTCAAGTAATTCAAAAAGGAATTTAAATTTTGTTGCAATCTATTGCGTACCACCCGTAAATTTCGACCTTTGGCTGAAAGCAAAGTATCGTCAGCAAATAATCTTCTACCTTTTCCTTCTGGTACATCAGGAAGATCAGAAGTAAAAATATTGTATAAGATTGGCCCAAGTATACTACCCTGAAGGACCCCAGCTCTAATGGGTGTCCTTTCAGAGCATGAATTTTGATAGCTTACTTGTAAGGTTCGGCTAGTCAAATAATTTTGTATAATTTTGGTGAGATATACAGGAAAATCAAATCGAGCTAATTTAGCTACTAAACCTTTGTGCCAAACACTGTCAAAAGCTTTTTCAATATCAAGAAGAGCAACACCAGTTGAATAACCTTCAGATTTGCTAGCGTTTATCATATTAGTTACACTCAAAAGTTGATGTGTAGTAGAATGTCCATGACGAAAACCAAATTGCTCATCAGGGAAAATAGAATTCTGATTAATGTGAATCATCATTCTATTCAAAATAACTCTCTCAAATAGTTTACTTAAAGAAGGGAGCAAACTAATTGGTCGATAACTTGAAGGCTCTGAAGCACTTTTTCCGGGTTTTAAAATTGGAGTTACTTTGGCATTTTTCCATTTATTGGGAAAATAAGCCAAGTGAAAACATTTATTGAAGATTTTAACTAAAAAATTTAAAGTGCTTTCAGGCAACTTTTTACTAAGAATATAGAAAATCCCATCTTCCCCTGGGGCTTTCATATTTTTTATATTTTTGCAAATCAATTTAAGTTCATCAATATTTGTCTCACAAGAACTTTCAAATACATTTTGTTTAGAAAGAATATCATCAAATTCAAGGGAAATTTGAGCATCAATTGGACTTACAACGTTTAAATTAAAATCATGAGCAGACTCAAATTGTTGGGCCAATTTTTGAGCTTTTTCTGCATTCGTTAAAAGAAGTTTATCCCCGTCTTTCAAAGTAGGAATTGGCTTCTGGGGCTTTTTCAGAATTTTAGTTAATTTCCAAAATGGCTTTGAGTAGGGTTTTATGTCCTCTACTGCTTTGGCAAAATTTTCATTACGAATAAAATTTAAACGACGTTTGATCTCTTTTTGAAAATCGCAATAAATAAATTTCAAATAAGGATCCCTAGTACGTTGATATTGGCGTCGACGAATGTTTTTCAGTCGTATCAAAAACTGAAGATCATCATCGATCAAAGGTTTATTAAATTTATGTTTAACTTTAGGTATTGAAGCGGCTTTAGCATTGACTATTGAAGTTGTCAAATTTTCTACAGCCAAATCAATATCTTCAATTGAATACAGTGGAACGTTTACATTCAAATTACGTTCAATAAAATTCCTATATCGCTCCCAGTCAGCTTTTTGAAAGTTAAAAGTTGATTTTAAAGGGTTTTCAATGGGACTTTGGGATAAAGAAAAAGTTACTGGAAGGTGGTCTGAATCGAGGTCCGCATGAGTAACTAATTGACTACAATGCTCGCCTAAATCCGTTAGAACCAAATCAATTGTGGAAGGATTTCTGATCGAAGAAAAACAAGTATGCCCATTAGGATATTCAACAGTATAATAACCTGCAGAGCAGTCATTAAATAAAATATTCCCATTTGAATTTGATGAAATATTATTCCAAGATCGGTGTTTTGCATTAAAGTCAGCAATAATAAAAAATTTAGATTTGTTTCTGGTGAGTTTTTGTAAATCTCCCTTCAAAAAATTTTTCTGTTCACCGCTGCATTGATAAGGCAAATATGCGGCAATAATTATAATTTTCCCCATAGAAGTTTCTAATTCAATTCCAATTGTTTCTAAGACTTTTGTATTGAAAGAAGGAAGAAGTCTAAATTTGAGACGACTATTGATGACAATAGCTACACCCCCACCTTGTCGATCAAGTCGATCATTTCGCAAAATTTTAAAGAAAGCATTGCTTTTCAAGTTAATGTCTGGCTTTAAAAAAGTTTCAGTGATGGCAGCAATATGTATGTTTTGAGTTTTCAAAAATAAAAAGAATTCATCTTGGTTAGCCAGCAAAGATCTAGCATTCCAATTCATAATATTTAAACATCTATTTGGATCCATGAGGGAATCGTAAAGTCATAATAATTTTGTTAGCATAATTAAAAGAAGTTTGGAAAGCTTCAAACATTGAATTTGCTTTCAACATAAGTTGCATCATTTCCATTAAATTTTGATGCAAAAATTTTAATTTTTCCTCAGTAATCTCACCCAAATCAACAAAATTGTTAGGATCAGAAAATGAAGGAGAAGAACAAGTATTTGAATTTCGGGGATTTTCCCAAGCCTTCGCATGAACGTTGAGACTTGGCTTTTTCCCATGTTTATTAGTAATGCCTGGAGAGGGCAACCCATTTTCAACCACCTCTGAGAACGATAAACAACGAGTCTGTGGCGCAGATTCAGCACAGGTAACATTAAAATCACTTCGGGTATTACCCAGCCGTGATTCCAATGTAGACCGAGGCTGAATGCGAACAGGTAGGTTGTTTGCCGGCTCGACGTGTGAAGACGAAAAAGAGGAAGGAGGAGAAGAAACTTTTCTGGATTCTTTGGGATTTTTCCTAGAAGCAATAATTTTTGCCCTGATGGGACAGTCTAGCGAATTCGAGGAATGAGTACCTGCGCAATTTGCACACTTGAAAAATTCTGTTTTTGGTTTATCACCACCATAAAGGCATTTAGATTTTTCATGATCGAATGAGCCGCAAAGCATGCATCTGGCATTCATTCTACAATTTTTAGTGCCGTGACAAAAAGCTTGACAACGACGACATTGCGTAATATTTTGAAGGAAATTGGTTGAAGATTTTCGAAAAGGTTCGAATTTGACTCGACAATGAAACATAAGACGAGCCTTTTCAAGAATTTGCAAATTATTAACTTGATCCTTTTTAAAATGGATCAAATAAATCTCAGGAGCAAAACCAACACTACTGATATTATTCGTGTTGGTTCTTTTCCTCATTTGAATTACTTGAATTGGAAAAAAAACCTAACAAAGAATTTAATTCAGTTGTGATCTCATCCGGTGTCTGATCGCCGGTGAGACCACGAAGTACAACTTTAAAAGGACGATCACTTCTAGTATCGTACGTAAAAAATTGGTGTTTTTTATTATTCAAATAATTTAAAATTTTTTGAAAATCATTAAAAGATTCCGCCAAAATACGAGCAGTTCCCCTTCGACCGATCTGAAAAGAAATCTTCACATCCTTGACGGAAGTGACGATTTCTTTTCGAAAGGCATTGAAGTCAGAAATCGTGACCGTAATTGGTGGAACCTTTTCATTTTTAAGAGTATAAGAAGAAGAAGGTTTCTTAGTACTCTTATCAGAATTAAATATGAATATTTCCTCATCACCGATGTTATGAAGGACATCGAATGAATTGGAAATTTCAACTTTTTTGGGCGATGGACCTGAATTAGGTTCGGCAATCCGTTTTTTTCCGGCCCTTGAACCGGCCGATGACTTCCCCATGCTGGAAAGAAAAGAGAAAAATATGAATAAAAGAAAATAGAAATAATTTTAGCACTGAAAAGTGCTGATTGAAAAACAGGTAAGGAAAAAATAAATAATGTAAAAATGTTCCTGCAGATACACAGCAACGATACGATGCTCCGGCGTACGTGTTGACGGCTCAACGGTACAGATGGAAGTGATGTTTATCCAGTTATTATCTGTTAAAAAGGATCAAAAATACTGTATTTATCTAAAAACTAGAAAATTGGGCCTTTAAGTATGCAATGACTTTACAGTAGTAGACAAACTTTTGGAATTCTCTTTGCCTGATGCTTACAAACTGTGAAATGAAAACTAATAAGGCAAAACATAGTTAACGGACCTTTTATCTTCGGATTTTACTAGATTTTTGACAAGGGTCAGGGCACCCTGCATTAAGGATCAAGCCTCCTTTAGGATCAAGTCTCCTGTAACTTAAAAAATATCACAATTTTCTTAGTCTTATGAAAATACTTCTAGTTTATCTACGAGATTGTAACCGTTGTTACAAAACGCTTTAGATGTTTTTCAATGTTTCCAAATGTAATGTATAAGCTGTTGTGTCGTTTGTTAAATGTTAGGTAGAGAGTTAGGGTATGAGGTTTATAATAGCTAGTTACTTTTGTTTAAAATTCAAAAACACAATAACATAATTTGTTAGTATTAATTCAGGCGGGCTTCAGCGAGGGTGTTGATGTTCATAGTACTATGAACATGGAGGGATGGTCCTCCATATTGGGTGGCGTAGCAAAAAGAAAAATGATAAGAAGGCAAGAAAGAAGATGACCTAGTTTCCGTTGTAGGTCACTTTAATTCTGGCGTTCGTATGTGCTAGTAGTGAGTGTTAAAAGTAAAAGAAACTATATGTTAGTGGCTATAATTGTTCAGGACCATATCCAAATCATTCAGGTAAATGATAAAATTTAACTGTGATTATTCCGGTTTCTACAACGCTCTGGTTCGATTATAGGACCTTGAAATTTTGGATCAATATTTCCGTGAAAAACCACGAGACCTCACCGGCACATACGATTCGGCCTAGGTAGTCCTAGACTGCCTACGCCTAAACCGTAAAGGACTCCACTCTCTGGTTCTGCGGAGCCATAATCGCGAAGGAGAGAAGTCTCAGGCCTTAGTGCCTTAATTATCAAGGAGACCCCCTCTCGGCGCGACCAATACGGCCTTGCTGTGGTCCGCCGATTGTGCCAAGGAGGGAAGACGCCATTGTCTATCATTTTCTCGGCCCAAATACGCCATTTTGGGCCACCTACGCAAGCCACTTTAGTAGTCCCTGATTACTCAAGCCGGAGACCAGAGCAGAAGCAGGATCATCAATCATCAGTACCAGTAAGCGCGCCAACGATCACAGTAAATCCATCGATGGTATGTACAAGCAAAAAAAAAACTAATTGAAGTGCCCCTGAACCACACTAAACACACCCACACCCACACTTTTTTCAAGTAATAAAAACCCTCGAATTCCAAGTCAATAAATTTTGCAGTTTCAACTAAATATAAACTTTTTCTGATTTAGCAAGAAACACCACAGTTTACTCCTTAGAATTTTGTTCCGCGTTCCCTCCGGGTACCCAGTAGTAGGCCGACCCTGAGACACAGTTCAGGGGTCTCCTGCTGCTGAGCTAGATTTCCGGGAGTGTTGGACCAGTAGGTTTTACTTGGCACCCAACGTAAATTCGTTTAGGTAACCGGAGGTTCGAGTAGAATGAAAAAAATCTAATGATTTTTTGTTTAGGGCGGTAGGTGAGTACACAAGTTAGCTTTGCTAATTGTGTAATCGTCTCACACTGGAATCTTGCTAATCAAAAAGTTGAACCTGATAAATTAAAACTTTTAAACATTTGCTTTGGTAATTCCATAAGATAGTGCAATTTGCACCTATAAAATTTTAATCAAAGTTTCATAATATGCAATATAATTTTAAATCTACAAGAGCAACTATTAACTATTTTGTTCAAGGTCCTGAATGATCATTCCTATTACACAATAAAACACGAGAGAAATCAAATCATTTATTCAACCGTACTAAACTATCCTAATTGTTGTCCTGATCGTTTATTTATTTCAATCATCATATTTATTGCCACGGAAATCAGAAAATTCATTTATTATCTAATTGTGTTACTAAATATCTAAATACGTGTTAATTTATTTCGATTTTAATTTATTTATATTGTCGCGTATCTTCTATCGAAAGTTTTGTCTTAATTTATTTTTCACTTTTAAACCGTCACGAACTGTCCTACCATGAACTCAGAATATGCCTTGCCATATCGTTCCCTGAACGTCACACATCTTCTAGACGATGAGCTGGAGTATGAACTGGCCATCCGCGGAGTAAAATATGCTAGTGGTGAATCTAGAGATGCAAAAAGAAGAAAATTACGAAACGTTCTAAAAGAACAGCGGGAAACAGGAAACTTTGAAACACGTCGCGTAAAAGAAAGTGAAAGGGAAACCGAATTTCAAGTAGTTGATGAAAAACTTGCGAAAATTCGTGATGCGTTGGAAAACCGCAAAGCTAGGAAGTCGATGTTACCAGAATTGAAAACGCGATTACTTCATATCTATTTCCGGGTGATTAGGCTGAAAGAGGTATTTGAAACTCAAAATTTAGAAGATTTAGCGATCATGCTTCTTAATGATCATTTTCACATGTTGTCGTCTGATCCAGAGGCAGCTCTAGAAACTTCTCAAAGAATAGTAGAAGAAATAAACCGTTTGAAGGAAGTAGATTTGTATAGGCAAGAAACAGATTTAGATTCAGAGCCGGATAACATCGACGAGCATAGCGAGGAGGGATTCGACGCAGAACCGCGAGCGAAAGCTAGCACTCCGTATCCTGTCAGAGAACCTGATTCTGAAGTTCAACATTCTGCGGACATGTTTGAAAAGCTGATGGTATTTGTCGAACAGGTTGTCACGAAGAAGTTTGACGAATTGAAACAGGATAGCGGAAGTAGCAAGGTAGAATCGTTGAGAAAGAAGCAGGAAGGAGAAAAATTTAAGGTTCGGGAAGAAGTAAGAAAAGTCTCACGAGAGCCGCGTAAGTATGAGTTTCGTATGCGTCCGGGAAAAGCGGAGACCGAAAACGAGTTATCGGACTCTAGCGCTGAGGAAGGGATCGAATCAAGAAAGGTTTTGAAGCGTCGACCCAGATCTGTAGCTGAATGGAAGCTCAAGTACGATGGCCGTGACGAAGGAAGGAATTTGAATAGATTCATAACGGAAGTGGAGTTCATGGCGGAAGCAGAAGGGATTGATAAAGAATCTCTTTTTAATGAGGCTATCCATTTGTTTGTAGGAGATGCCAGAGCTTGGTATATTGAGGGAAAGAAAAGTAGGGATTTCAGGAACTGGACCGAACTTGTATCTGACCTCAAAATGGAATATCAGCCACCGGATATGGATTTCCATTATGAGCAACAAGCGTCCCAGCGGAGGCAAAGAAGATCCGAGAAGTTTCAGGACTTCTATGCCTCAATAATGGAGATTTTCAGCAGGATGGCCGATCCACCTTCAGAAGATCGGATGTTTCAAATAGTGTTTCGTAATTTGAGATCTGACTACAAAAACTCGTTGTTGGTCAAAGGAGTCAAATCATTGCGTAGTTTGAAGATTTGGGGAAGAAAGTTAGATGCGGCGAATTGGTCTTTGTATCGGGGTAGCACATTTAATGAACCGAATCTTAGGGCTCAGGTGAACGAGGTTTTTGGGCATTCAGCGTCAAGGGGTCAGAGGTCAAATGAGAACACCTGGAACAATCATGGAGCTCAGAGGAAGCTGGAATGGAGGAACTCGAATCACACCAGGTCGGCGAAGGATCCATCTACCAACGGTTTCGGCAAGAAATACTACGAGGCGGAGAAAAAACATACGACTGGCCAGAACACCAACCAAGAGAGGCGAAGAGACGTACCAGAAGCAGGAAGTAGCAGAGGGACGTTAGACAGGAGAGTATCGGAATACCGGAAGCCAGATCCCACCGTTTGCTTCAATTGTCGAGGCAATTATCATCACTATAGCGCGTGCCTGAAGGAGAGGGAAGTTTTTTGTACAGTCTGTGGCTTTCATGATTTCGTGAAGGAATCGTGCCCAGTATGTGCAAAAAACGACAGGAAGTCGTCGTAGGAGGTCGTCGACAGAAAAGCAAAAATCCTCAAAATAAATTTGTTTTACAGGAGGCGGAAGTAGCTGAATTCGTTTTGAGCGTCGAGGGAGACAATCGACCGTTCACCAGAATCAACGTAATGGGGATCAGCATGCTAGGTTTGTTGGACTGCGGAGCGCAGCTAACAGTGATTGGAACCGGAAGTAGGAAGTTGTTGAGCGACCTCAAACTCAAAATGCAGCCCACTTCGATCAAACTGTCAGCAGCAGATGGAACCAACATCGGAGTGCAGGGATCCGTAGACATGCCGGTAACGTTCGACGGTCAGACACGAATAGTTTCAACTTTAGTAGCCCCTGGATTGAAACGTCGCCTAATCTTAGGAATGAATTTTTGGAAAATTTTCAACATAGAACCCACAATCAAGAAGATAGAGGAATTTTCGGTAGAGGAGCTAGAAGGTGAAGAAAAAGAAGGAGAAAATTTAACACCAGATCAAATAAAGCAAATTGAAGAAGTTAAGAAACAGTTCAAGGTTTTTGTAGAAGGAAAAAAGCTAGAAGCAACCCCTTTATACACAGCGAAAATTGAGTTTTTGGAGGAGTTTAAGAACGAGCCACCTATTCGATTAAACCCGTACCCATGGTCACCAGAAGTCCAGAAAAGTGTCAACGAGGAGCTAGATAAATGGATCGAGTCAGGAGTAGTCGAGCGTTCCAACAGCGATTGGGCCTTACTGATAGTACCAGTCATGAAGAAGGAAACCCTAGAAGATGGTACCGAGCGAATGAAGGTCCGAATGTGTCTCGATGCTAGGAAATTGAACGCAAGAACCCGTCGTGATGCATATCCTCTTCCGCATCAGGACCGTATCTTGAGCAGGCTGGGGGCGTCAAAGTATTTGTCCACAATCGACTTATCTAAAGCTTTTTGGCAAGTACCTTTGGACCCTCAATCCAGGAAGTATACGGCGTTCCGGGTGTTTGGAAGAGGATTATTCCAGTTTCGTCGGCTTCCATTTGGTCTTGTCAACTCCAGTGCTGTTTTATCGAAGGTCATGGACGAAACCTTAGGCTATGGAGAACTGGAACCAAACGTGTTCGTCTACCTTGACGATATCGTCATTGCTAGCAACACGTTTGACGACCACATTCGTAGCCTCAAAGAAGTAGCAAGAAGATTGGAGAAGGCAAACCTCACAATAAACCTGGAGAAGTCAAAATTCTGTGTTCCAGAGCTACCCTATTTAGGATTCATCTTGTCTGGTAACGGCGTGCGACCTAATCCTGATAAAATTGAGGCTATAATAAATTTCGAACGTCCCACATCAGTTAGATCGCTGAGAAGGTTTCTGGGGATGACAAACTATTATCGGAGGTTTATAAGCGAGTTTAGTGAAACTACTGCGCCCTTGACTAATCTATTAAAAGGAAACCCAAAAACCGTCCAGTGGAACGCGCAGGCAGAGGAAGCTTTTAATTGCCTGAAAGAAAAATTAATAACCGCCCCGATTTTAGCTTGTCCAGATTTCCAGAAGCCTTTCACGATCCAAACTGATGCGAGTGACACAGCTGTGGCAGGAGTTTTAACTCAAGAAGCTGAAGGAGGGGAGCACGTGATCGCTTACTTCTCGCGTAAACTCACCATGTCACAAAGGGCATGGAAAGCGGTGGAGAAGGAAGGAGCAGCAGCGTTAGAGGCGATTGAAAAATTTAGGCCGTACGTGGAAGGGACTCACTTTACCCTTATCACCGACTCGTCAGCATTATCATTTATTATGAATAGTAAATGGAAACCATCGTCAAAATTGAGTCGTTGGAGCATGCTTCTACAGCAATTCGATATGAGCATAAAACACCGCAAGGGCTCGGAAAACGTGGTTCCCGATGCACTATCGAGAGCTGTAGAGGCCATCAATGCTCATAATGACGACTGGTATTCCAAACTATTCATAAAAGTGAAAAACTCTCCAGATGATTATTTAGATTTCAAAATAGAAAATGGAAAATTGTTTAAGTATGTTGCAGCTAAAATGGAAACGATGGATTATCGCTACGAGTGGAAGCTGTGTGTTCCCTCCGAGCTTAAGAAGGAAATTCTTGAGAGAGAACACGACCAGGTACTCCACCCAGGGTTCGAGAAAACCATCCATCGCTTAAAACTTCGGTATTTTTGGCCCAGCATGGCAGCGGATTGCCGGAAACACATCAAGGTATGCAGCACCTGCAAGCAATGCAAGCCGTCCAACATCGGATCCGCACCACCAATGGGGAACCAACGTCTCACCAGCAAACCTTTTCAAATCTTGGCGCTTGATTTTATACAGAATCTACCGCGAAGCCGAAGCGGGAACTGCCATTTGTTAGTTCTGATGGACATATTTTCAAAATGGTCACTTCTTGTTCCGGTAAGAAGGATTGATGGTAAACAAGTTTGTCAAATTGTTGAGAATTGCTGGATGAGACGATTTGGAACCCCAGAGGTAATCATCAGCGACAACGCCACAACGTTCCGGGGGAAGGAATTCCAAGCCTTGCTGTCCAGAAGAGGAATCCGTCACTGGCCCAACGCACGTCACCACAGTCAGGCGAATCCCGTGGAACGTGTCAATCGGACCATCAATGCATGCTTGAGGTCGTATATGCAACCGGACCAACGCGTATGGGACTCGAAAATAAGCGAAGTTGAAGAGTTTCTCAACACAACGGTGCATGCATCCACTGGGATGTCCCCGTACCGCATACTGTACGGACATGAGAAAATAATCAGTGGAGAGGAGCATCAGATGGAGAGGGAGACTAATGAATATTCCATCGAAGATCGTGATAATGTTCGCAAGAAACTTAATGAAAAGATGTTCAATTTGGTTCAAGATAATTTACGCAAAAGTCATGAAAGGTGTCAAAATAATTACAATTTAAGGCATAAAAAGTTTTGTCCAGCTTACCGTGTAGGGCAGAAGGTCTACAAGCGTAACTTTCAGCTATCGTCAGCAGCAGATCGCTATAATGCGAAGTATGGCCTTTTGTATACACCGTGCACGGTGGTAGCGAAGAGAGGCAGTAGCTCGTACGAGCTAGCAGATGAAGCAGGAAAGATCCTCGGGGTTTTTTCAGCTGCAGACCTTCGCCCTGGAGAAGATGAGCCCGAACAAACAACCTAAAAAGCAAAAACAATATCAGTGCACACTCTTTCGCTAAGCGGAATAGCTCTCATGCGTATTTACGTGGTACTCGTTCAGCATAGCAAGCACGTGTTGATCAGTGCGTAGTGGTCATCATATGCTATCGTTGCGCGTGAGAGGCAGAGGCTCGGAGATCGCGTCGGGACGCCGATGAGTTCTCACCAAAAGTAGCCAATCGCGTGAAGGGGAGAGTGAGTGCCAGCCAACCATCATCATCATGGGATCCCTATCATCTTCAGCTTGCAGTGAGTGCCGTGCCGGATTGTCGGTGACGTCGCTCACGAGAAAAAAAAGTAGAATGCACCGAAATGCATTATTAAAAATGTTTGATGCCGGTGATTATTAGTTAGATTAGTTTTGCATGCATATTAGTAAATTAAAAAGGAAAGTTAAATTTTCGTGTTGGCGCCACACAAAAATGCATGCTAGGATAGATAGTCAGTAGGATAGTAGTTCAGTTAGGAATTTTCAATTTATTAATTTATTTATTTTAATTCGTAGTTTGTCGTAATATCTTTTAATATGTTTGTGATAGATGAATATTTATGAAAATAGTCAATTGAATAAAAAAAAGAACAAATCAGTTTAACACTTAGTACCTGAGCACATTTTTGCACATTAGGAAACAGCCATGTTGAAAACCGCTCGTTTTCAGCATCCTTCCTTTCAACTCAGGACGGCCGCCTGAGGGAATTATGCTGAAAATAACCGTTGATCAGCTTAACATCATCAGATACATAGTAATTTTGTACGTTCTGATCATCATAGGTTCACCATAAGCATTTCCATTTTTAATCTGCTCGTCTTGTAAATTTTGGCAAATTATCCGTTGAAAACACAATCGTTATAACACAATGTCCGTCTTTATTGTACGTCCGCGTGGTGATCACTACTGGAAGATCATCTTTTGTAGATTCTTATCATCATCAACTGTCAAACGAAGTAGTGAGATGAGTACTAAAAACGATCACCAATTGCTCGTGTAATCAAAAAGGTATATCAACAGGAATGAGATCAAATGTGTTGGATTATGGCAATTTTCCTTTAGGGTAAATTGACCAATAGTTGCCACAAGATTTTTAATGGTATTTCATTTTTTGATACTTTTATTGAATTTTATCCAACTTTGAAAGAAGTTGCTATGAAATTATATGCACTGCAAATGTCTAATAGTCTTAGTTTATTCGTGAATACTTTTTGTAGATAAAATAAACAATTCATCCCAATTGCTTATTTTGTCGTGGTGGGGGGATAGTGTAACCGTTGTTACAAAACGCTTTAGATGTTTTTCAATGTTTCCAAATGTAATGTATAAGCTGTTGTGTCGTTTGTTAAATGTTAGGTAGAGAGTTAGGGTATGAGGTTTATAATAGCTAGTTACTTTTGTTTAAAATTCAAAAACACAATAACATAATTTGTTAGTATTAATTCAGGCGGGCTTCAGCGAGGGTGTTGATGTTCATAGTACTATGAACATGGAGGGATGGTCCTCCATATTGGGTGGCGTAGCAAAAAGAAAAATGATAAGAAGGCAAGAAAGAAGATGACCTAGTTTCCGTTGTAGGTCACTTTAATTCTGGCGTTCGTATGTGCTAGTAGTGAGTGTTAAAAGTAAAAGAAACTATATGTTAGTGGCTATAATTGTTCAGGACCATATCCAAATCATTCAGGTAAATGATAAAATTTAACTGTGATTATTCCGGTTTCTACAACGCTCTGGTTCGATTATAGGACCTTGAAATTTTGGATCAATATTTCCGTGAAAAACCACGAGACCTCACCGGCACATACGATTCGGCCTAGGTAGTCCTAGACTGCCTACGCCTAAACCGTAAAGGACTCCACTCTCTGGTTCTGCGGAGCCATAATCGCGAAGGAGAGAAGTCTCAGGCCTTAGTGCCTTAATTATCAAGGAGACCCCCTCTCGGCGCGACCAATACGGCCTTGCTGTGGTCCGCCGATTGTGCCAAGGAGGGAAGACGCCATTGCCTATCATTTTCTCGGCCCAAATACGCCATTTTGGGCCACCTACGCAAGCCACTTTAGTAGTCCCTGATTACTCAAGCCGGAGACCAGAGCAGAAGCAGGATCATCAATCATCAGTACCAGTAAGCGCGCCAACGATCACAGTAAATCCATCGATGGTATGTACAAGCAAAAAAAAAACTAATTGAAGTGCCCCTGAACCACACTAAACACACCCACACCCACACTTTTTGCAAGTAATAAAAACCCTCGAATTCCAAGTCAATAAATTTTGCAGTTTCAACTAAATATAAACTTTTTCTGATTTAGCAAGAAACACCACAGTTTACTCCTTAGAATTTTGTTCCGCGTTCCCTCCGGGTACCCAGTAGTAGGCCGACCCTGAGACACAGTTCAGGGGTCTCCTGCTGCTGAGCTAGATTTCCGGGAGTGTTGGACCAGTAGGTTTTAAGATCATGTATCGTTCAAACTTTTGGAGCATATAAACTTGAAATTACAGGCTGTCAGGAAATGCAAAAGACGATAAGTTGCATAATTTTCCCAAAAAGATATGATTAATATAACAAAAAGGGGATCAAGTATCCCCATTCTTCCCTACAATTTTGGTTCAACTCATAAAATTTGCATGTTATTAGATCGTTTCAGGTTTGGTGATATTACGGTGATATTACATATTACAGTGATAGTACAGTCCGTTAGAGTTTACTCTGTCTGTATACTGCTTCAAAGTAGTTGATCCGTGAGGAATAAGCAAAGAAATGACATAAGATGAAAAAGCTACAAGTAAAATTTAACTCGTTCATTTTCAACTTTTTCATCTCTGTTAATTTTTTATCATCCTAAAATTTTCTTAATCTTGAAATATTCTCATTAAAAGTAAATATCATCGATGTTTGATAGACATTTCGAAAAGTAACTTCCTCATAACTTTAGCAAAATTTCAACCACCGTACACTACTCTGCATTCTTAATTAATTTAAAACCTTTTCTGTGTTACGACTTTTCTCTCTCTCTCTCCCAACCCATTCTAACGTCCTGCGGCTGTAGGTGTGAAAACATCATGACCTGTCCAATGAAGGAGATCGGTTCCGGTTCAGAGCACTGTCCCTACGATTGGCTGGCCGTTTATGATGGCCGAGACGAGCACGCACCGCCGATCGGAAAATTCTGCGGGATGGGAAAATTTCCCTTCAGTATCATCGGTAAGAAAGAGTAAACATTTGTGGTGTTTGTTTATTGTGACTGGACCATTCCGGTGCGGTCCAATGCCGGTTTGGTTCCGGTAAATATTTGTTGTTTTCGAGTGCACTCGGCTAATGTTGCGTGCGTTTTGCTTTGCTCTTTTCCAGGAACGTCCCAGCACATGTACGTGGAGTTTGTGTCATCCCCTGCGGGTCCTCTGCTGAACACCGGCTTCCACTTCAACGTGGGCAACTGGCCAGGGCACGTGGAAACGGTCGGAACCAAACATGGTGCCTGCGATTGGCTTCTCAGCTCCGATGCACTTCGGGCTACCAGCGCTTCCGAAGGGATCTTTCTCAGTGTGGCCCACTGGTATCCACCGAATACGTCCTGCAGTTACCACATTCAGGGCAATGAAGGAGAGATTGTTCGGCTTTATTTCCCAAGGTGAGTGGGCTCTGTTGATTGATTCGCCGGCTACAAAATTATCTCAGAGGTTATTATTCAGCTCTAGGCGACGCGTTATCCAGCACACACGGTGGTCTTCGTTTTCCGTTAGACCAGGAAGCATAGTCTCTTTACGGAACCTTTAATTTAATTTCAACTCGTAGGCATCGCATACGGAAGATATGCGGATGTAAATTTGCGCAAATAGAGTAACATATCATCTACGTTACATCCTGAAATGAGGAATTCAAATAAATTCACGCACCCTGGAAAATTAATTTTAAAATACCCTAAAAATGTTTAAAATTCGAAGTCTACATTTATGCGATATCATTGTGAGTGATTAGACACATTCTACTAACGAATTCGATTCCGAAAAACAATTACCTAAGACTCAATAAGTGCACTAGCACAAAAAATGTGCTTGAATGAAATCCTTCGTAAAAAATGGAGAACGAAGTTGTAAACCACATGGATATGGGCCATTCCACGTCAAGTGTAGGCATAGAGAAAAAAAATCTTTTTCAAAATTGCCAACCAGCGGCGGCGACTTGAGCTAAGATAAAAAAGTTATCAATACCGCATTTTTTTTTCACCTGTAGGCAAACCAGGGGCAACCTAGGTTCGCTCTAACTGCTGTTATCGTACTCATTTATTGCTCTAAAGGCAACCTAGGTTCGCTCGAAAAACGGACGGAGTCGCCCTGAGAAAAAAGTCAGTTTTGCGAGAAGTTCACCAATACTCTCAACGTTGTTGTCAAAACATTAAACAGCTGTTTGTGGCTGAAAACAGTTGAAATAATGAACAGGAAAATGATTATTGCCGCGATTTTCAACCTCTCATCCAAGAAAAATCGTACTATCTGCTGTCCAGTGCAATCCGGACACGAAAAAAGGCAATCCGGATGTGAAGAACCGAGTGAAGAAATCCAGAAGGGAGAACAAAATGACAGCTGCATGTAAACATTGCGCTCGTTCTCACGCACACCTACGTACCTACTGAACCGACGATCATGGCCGTTTTACTATACTTGCAATTTCGGACAAGTTTTTACCGTCATTCTTCAGGTCAACTATCAGTTTCCGGATGTCAACGGGTATTTTTTTGTTAGGAGCAGACATTTTCCTGTTAATATAATCCACAAATGGTTGAAATCTACTAATTTATGCTAAATACCGTTCATTTTACCGTATTTATCGCTCAAACCACTGGAAATTGTCTTTGCTGAGATTCAACTCACGTTTCTGCGTTCGACAGACTGACACATAACTGTTTTCTTGACTAATATTTGACAAAGGCCTCAGTGTACGGACAATTTTTTGACGTCGTTTTGGGACTTTCTATACAAAATGAATTGGATTATTTTTAAGGTTTAATTCATAAACATTTTGAATACTGATCTACAAAAAAGAACTAGTTTCTGCAGCGAATGATGTAATTGTAGTATTTTTATTGACTGAAAAAGTGCACTTTTTGATTGTTTGGATTTCAAGGTACGTGCTGTACGGACAATTTTTTGATACAGTGTACATTAAACCGCTGCAAAAATGACTTTTGCTCCCATATGTTTTTTCGATGTCTTTTAGATCACCAATGATCAGCGTAAAATTTGAGATGGTTTGGTTGATTCCTGAGTTAGCGCAACGCTTTTCAGTTTTGTTTGGAAATTTGTAAGAAAAAAGAAAATTTTGCACATTAAATCATCCAGAAAATTCAAATAAGCTTGAAATGAAGTTTGTCTTTGATTTTTGATTTTGACCATTTCTAAGCTTCATTTTTTGAGAACACGACAATCAGCTAAGCGTTTCATGAAAAAATTTATAACCATTTCAAAATAAAAAATCTGAATCCATTGGAATGTATTTAAAAATGGCGGATTTTGCTTACTAGATCTTTCAATAATTACATGAAATGTTTTTGCAAAGGTTTTATAAATCGATAAGTTCAATAGCTATACAGAGCAATTTTTTATGATTTTTTACTCTCATCCTACCGTTTCACAGCTTTCAAATAAGCAGTCAAAAACGTTAAAATTTAAAAAAATTATTTTGAAAACAAAAATTTCACATAACATCTAATATCTTTTCTGGGGTACAAGTTAGGTTTCTGCTTTGTTCACATGAAATGTACTGCAAGAATCAAATAATATTTTTCATCCAAAGTTATAATTTTTGGAACTTTCAGAATATCTCTGGCGATTTTTGAATGAAAAAAATTGTTTTCCCATACAAATTTCCAAACAAAATTAAAACTCGTTGCGCTAATTCAGGACTTGATGGATCGCTTCCAAAATTTTTGTTGCTACTTCTGGCAGTAAAAACTACCAAAAAAAGTTATGGAAGGTGTAAAAATTTAAGAATTGGAAATTTCCATATAAAGCTTGCTGCGGTCTAATATACATATGAGGCCCTTGGAGCCAAAGGGGTATAAGTGACAAAATGGAAAAAATCGAGATAACCATCTAGAACGAATCCTTGGCTGTCAATCATCATGTGCTGTTTTAATCATAATTTTATTTCACTATTTTGGTATGTTTAGATCTCGTTGAAAAAATCCTGCTAACTGAAATTTCCGTTTTGTTTGGCCTCATATGTATGTACTTATTTAGTTAACTACTTCGAATAATTTTTCGATCTTTTTATAGATTAAATTATGATAGATTCAAGAGAGAAGATTTAAAATAATAAAAATAAGTGAAATATTTTTAATTTTCGAGCTTAGAATATATTGTCACCGTCTATTTGTATTTTGGTTCCTGGAAAGAACAAATCGTTGAAACGATGCTTTTCTTAACAAAAATTTAGATTCAAGGCCTTATGTCCAAGAAGATTATTTTTTCAAAGCACAATAAATCAGTCAACAAACTTATTAAAAACTTTTCAATTTTTTTAAAGTTTTACTGAAATTTTTAGTGCGGTTTTAAGCGTAGATGAAGAGAAAATCAGTCTGTGTGACATTGAGTTATCGTAGACCTTGGCTGATATGAATAAAGCTCTAGTAATTGCTTTTGATATTTTCGAGCAGTTTTGTGAGTCAAATACTTCCAATGGCATGCATATTTTTAATCCGGTGCTGATTGAAAGTAAATGTTCTACTCTGCTTATTCATATCTAGTTAAGCAAACCTTTCGAATTTTGCGATTCTAAAGTTCGAGCTAAGTAAAATCTATCGAAACAATAGCTATTTTCTTATTCATACCACCTCTTGTACAATAAATAAATAAACTAATAAAAACAATTTTATCAAATTTAGTAAATTTATTTGAAAACTAAAACAAAATATGAAGATGAAAAAAAATGTTTAGCTTTTAAAAAAAATTATATTAAGGAGTGCTGAACTCTCATCTTCTGACAGATTTTGTGTATCACCCCGAGCTTTGGAAATATGATGTTTAAAAGTTTTAAAATGAAGCTGAGTTGAGTTTTGAGTGAAACCAATCATTGATAACTGATGAACTAACAAATCTACATGAAATAAAAAATACTGATTCTGAATTTCAATTCATTCAATTCAAAAATAATATTTTGAGGAAGATAAAGCCGAAGGATCTTGAAAAGTTCAATTCTACTTTTTTTTAATGTCACAAATCACCAGTATTACAGACATTACTGAAGAAAGTTTGATAAATGTTTTATTTCATTCGACAAATTTATTAAATCCTTTAAAACGATTTGATGTTTGCTATAAAATATATCTAATATTCAATTTGATTATAAACATAAAAAAAAACTTCCGTATTTTACCGAACGGGGTAAAGGTACAAAATGAAATCTTTTTTAACTTTTTTTTGCAGAAGTTAAAAGTACTTGCGGTCTTAAGGAAAGTTGAGAATTGTTTTTAAACCTCTACTTTAAATGTTTAAGATTTTGTCAAAAAATTAAAAAATCCTAAAATGATTTTTTAACCTCAATACTTATGTTAAGAATTCGTCTCGGTACATCTTCGTACCTGAAAATAATAAAATTTTCGAAGGTGAAAAGTATTAGAGAAACAAGAGGTATCAAAGGAAGAATGAACATAAGCCGTTAATATCATGAATTTTTCGAAAAAGATACATCAGCTCACCGACGGGACTTGAACCCGCAATCTTTCCATCGCCTTCGGAAATGTGATTTTTAACCTATTTTTAAAAGTTATTTCAAAAATAAAATCTGATAAAAAAACAGGGCATCAAAAATAATCATTTTAAGTTCTTAAATCATTTTGTGACCTTGCGTAATTTATCAAAATCTTTCTCAATGTGAAATTGAGCATTAAGGAGAACAAGAAAAAAATAATTTAGACGTGAATATGGATAAGCACCATAAATATTTTTTAAATAAAACAAAAAGACCAGTAAAAAAGTAATGGATACTAATTTTAAGATTTTTTTTTGCTATCGCGAGTATTGAACACATGTCACAAGGCTTCTAACTTTGTAATGTGTAAAATTAGTATCCGAAGCATGAATTCTGATGTTTAAATTGTTGGTTTCAAATTCTGAACTTGTTCAGTTACACTTTTAATCCCAAACTTATGATTTAGATATGGTTTTGTGTGTCTTTTTTTTGTTTCGATTGTAGTCATTTTAACATTTGTATGTTATTCGCGACTTATATCAACGATGCAGTTGGCGGAGAGTTATTGGAAAACTTTTCCGGTACAACTGTGATCGGTTTTCTGTGTCAAGATTTGAGATTCAATACAAAAGGTTTATCGAATTGCAACTCTAAACTTCCACACTGACATGACAATTAAAACAAAAATTCAACTATTTACTGTCTAATTTTTTTTTTTGCACATTTTATAGGTTCGCCATACCGACAGCAGGTGGCGAACCTGAAAAATATTACAAAAAAAGCCCTGTAGGAAAAATGTACCTGTTTAGCCCGATTTTATCGTAGAAATTGCCTGTTTCGTAAAGTTGGGTGGCATTTCCCAACTGGGATAGTAATTCTTCAAATCGATCGATGCGCACTCTGAAATCGATATTGCGACCTGTTGGGAAAATTATCCAGAAAACGAAATCGAGTGTCCAGTCAGTATGGTCAGTAGTTTTACTGTAGGGTGATTTGCCAATCGTTGAACAGCTAAGCACATTTTGGTATTTATGCTGTATTTTAGTTCTTTCAATCGAATTCACTCGATTTATTTTGTCGATTGCACTCATACAGTATTGGTCAACAAGATCCGAAAGTTCAAGTCATCGCAAAAAGTGTCATAAAAATTAAAAAAATCATTTAAAACAGCTTGTCTGTGCCTAATAGTTGCACAGGCAAAATTTACATCGTGCCTAATGTTGTCCAGTTTTTTCCAATGGTTGAACATTTCAAAAACCTTCTTTAGGCTCAGCCATTATATATTCAAACAGGCTGATATTTGTTAAGGAAACTTCTTGTGAGAACTTCTAGTTCAAATGAAATCCAATTTGAAGGCGGTCCCTTTTTAGGGGGGGGGGGGGGGGTTGTTCTTCCATATAAACCGTTCAATGCACAATGGGAAAATTCGGACCCAAAATCGAAAAAACACGAAGCCGCCGATTGGAAAGTCTAGAATATCATTTATCACACGTGAAATTTCCTCAGAAACTCGAATCTGACGCTGAATTTAACCAAAGTCATCTGAGTGAAGTGTTATTTGACCTTATTTGCCTATTGAGCTTTTTCTTTATATGTCCTACCAACATAAAGTTTTGTTTCATTGAAACCCCATAGAAGGAACTGAAAGAAATTTAAAACTTTTTTTTAAAGTGCCCATTTACAGGTGAAAGGATAAAAGGACCCATTTTGTTTTGCCTTCCTTAACCCCTATAAAGAAAATGGGATTTTATAAAATAATTGCTTTAGGACTCACTTGGAAGTCGATCGATTTTTACATAATGAATATCAATTTAAAGCTTAAAAATGGACTCATCCACGCCCAAAATTTTAGATCATTTGTCTGATTTATTGAATATATCTTTTCAAAAGGTTAATTTATTTTGAATATCTTTTTCATGAAAGTGGGATTATTTGTAATAAATGTCAAGAAACAATCATTTCACATTGCAAACCTTCCAAACAATTTTCCGGCTGAAAAACTGTTATGATCAAATTAAGTTTCAAGAAGTTATGACTGTTTATTTTTCTGTTGACATGAAATACAGTTCTTTTAAATTTCTCGTCTCGAAACTTGAGAAACAGGATTTTTAGAACAAACTTTAGATACTTTGCATAAAAAGTTGAGTGAATGGTCGGGATAAAAGATTTCAAAATAAATCTGATTAAAAAGTACTCCCTCAAAGCCAAAGCAGTTTAAGTGACTTTGACACTTTTCGGACATTGTAAGTTGTCCGACTTTTTAATACATAGATATGTTTTTCAACGAAATCAATTATTTCAAAATTTCAATTTTAATATTTGAAGATAGAAAAAATATTTTCATGGAAAAATGAAGTGTCTTTGAATAAATGTTGAATTTTTAAAAAACAACATTGAGTGCACAAAATGTGAAAATTCTGAGTGGAAAACAGTTAATTTGAGCACAGAAATTAATAAAATTAATAGTTAAACGTAAATATCCACTTATTTAGCAAAAAAAATTATATTAAAAGACAATTCGAGTTTTTTTTCACTTGCATGTAATCAATGAACGTGTTAAATTTTGTATAGAAATCTGTATGCAAAATTTTTGCAAGAAATTTTTGCAAATAAAATCACTCAGAAAATTTAAATAAGCTTGAAAGGAAGTTGGTCTTTGATAAAATATTGATTTTACCTATTCTTAAGCTTCATTTTTTGCCAACATGGGCAGATGCAAAATATTTCACGAAAAAAGTTATAACCATTTAAAAATAAAAAATGAAAGTATTGTAAAATTGCAGGTATTGCTTGTTGGAGCTTTCAATAATTTCATGACATGGTTTTGCGAACTGATCTATATAATTCAACAAACTCATTGGCTATGGAAAGCAGTTAATTGCGATTTTTTATTTCCATCCTACGATTGAACAGCTTTTAAATTAGCAAATAAAATCACTAAAATTTAATTTTTATTTTGAATTTTTTGTATGACAGCGAAAATCATTACTGAAGCACAAGTAAGGCTTTGATTTGGTTCACATGAAATGTATTGCAAGTACCAAAAAATATTTCAAAAATAAAAAAATAAAGTTTTGGAATTTTTAGTACATCTCTAGTGATTTTTGAATGAAAATTTTCATTTCCCGTACAAATCAAAAAACGTTGCGCTAAATCAGGACTAATTTTCTAAAAAAAATATATTGCAATTTTTGGCAGTAAAAACAAGCAAACACGTGTTACATCAACGACTTGCCTCTTGTGTTGAAACATTGTGCTATCCAACTATATGCTGATGATGTCCAGCTCTATGCTGTCGATCGAAATCGGAACTCAAATGAACTTGTCAGGCTGGTCAACGAAGATCTAGCAACAGTTGCTGCGTGGTGTTTGAGAAATGGACTACTAGTGAACCATACCAAAAGCAAGGCACTGTATATAACCAAATCTAGAAAGCAAGCTGTCCATGGTTCTCTCCCCAATGTCTTCATCAACGATGAGCAAATCCACTGGAGCAAAACTGCGAACAATCTTGGATATATTTTTAACGAAAATTTATTGTGGGACGATCTGATCATGCAACAATGTGGAAAAGTTTACGGCTGTTTGCGCAATCTTTACAGAAGTACATACTCCGCACCAACCAATACAAAAATCTGTTTGTTTAAAGCCTTGATCCTCCCACATTTTCTGTTTGGTGATGTACTCCATGTTCGCCCTAGTTCTGGTGCACTGAATAGACTGAATGTTGCATTAAATTGTTGCGTGCGATATGTCTATGGCCTAAACCGATACGATCGAGTAAGTCATCTACAAAGCAAACTCATTGGATGTTCTTTGAAAAATTTCTATGCATTCAGATCCTGCATGTTTATGCGTGAGCTTGGTTCGACTCGTTATCCCCCCGCACTATTTGATAAGCTCATATGCACTCAAGGAAGCCGTTTGCGCAATTATGTTGTGCCTACTAATAGGACCACTTTGTATGCAAATTCTCTTTTTGTGAGAGGTGTTGTCAACTACAACTCATTACCCCCAAATGTAAAGCGTATACAATCAGAAGCCATTTTTAAAAGAGAATGCCTGAACTATTGGAAACAGCACCAGAATTAGCAGCCGCGTTGGATTCATACTTTGAAAATTATTAGTTATAGGAAAATAAAATAGAATAGGATTAAAATAAGTGAACGTGACAAATGTGTATGTCGGAAGTAGTAATTAAAAAGAATATTATATTCTTATTCTACTGGATCAATAAACAAACAAACAAACAAGGTTTTTGGAGGTATACAAATTAATAAATTTGAAATTTCCATGTAAATCTTGCAGTGGACTTATGTACAACAATAGGACAGAAGGGGATTGAGCGGACCAATTGTTACACGATCCGAAATTTTCTCTGGTTATGTATGGATCGTAATTTTTTTTCCAAAACCATGGTGTTAAAATTGTCCATTAAACGTTTCGTAAAGAACCCCGATACGAAAAATGCTTTGTTCTGACGCAAAACCATATTTGCCGTAGAAGAAATCTTATGGTTTTGTTTAACAATGAACACAAAAATCGTGCGAAAAAAACATGAAAAATTTAAACTTTGGATAGATGCAACTTTTACAGCAGAAAATATCGTAAAACGCCTCAATTCATCAGTAAACATTCCAACTAATATGATTCAGTATTATTTTCGGGAAAAAGTTTAAAAACAGCTGAAATATCGACCATTTAAGTCATGCTGTGCAACAATGGGTAAGGGGACAACGATTGGCAAATCACCCTAGTTATTTTTTGAGCAAACAACACTGCTCCTCAAGGTATGCAATACTAAACATCAAATCTTTAACATTCGAAGTTTGATTGACGGAATGGGTGAATATCCAAAAGTGACAATAAAGTGGCACAAGAAAATTATACCAATGAACATTCTTAGATAATCTATTTATGTAGGCAGCTGTAGTGAGAAAACCCTAAAATGAGAAATGCGTTTACTTCCAGGTTTTTGTATTAAATACCTATTTCTAACATTTATTTTCTCTTATTCCAGTTTCCGCATCAACCGCATCGAAGCACCAATCATCAAGTACGATGAAGATTGCGCAGAATCGTTGACAATCTACGATGCTAATCATCCGGATCCGGCACGCATAATCAAAACATTCTGCGACACCTTCTCGCGGCCGATGGAAAAGATCGACTTCGTCAGCTCCGGTCGATCGTTGTACGTCAAATTCCTGAGCAAAACGGGTTCATACAGCGGAAGTTCGCTGTACTATTGGGCCCACTACGACTTCTTCAACAACACCAAGTATGGAGATCCGGTCCAGAACACGCTTTGTGATGAAGTGTTCTACGCCTGGAAGTACAGCAAAGGTCATCTGGGATCTCCTCGGAATACAATGATCTACAAAAGGGCGGCTGGCAGTGATGTGAGGTGTCAGTACAAGTTTGTAACGGATCGAAGGCTGTTTTCAAGGGTGGTTGTTGAAGTGACATCGGTGACGTTTAAGGAGGTTCCGTACTCGCTGAATGCCTGTACCCGATGTCACGAGGAGCGAGTAGATAAGCTGATTCTGTGGGAGGAAAAGGACAAGAATCAGAACAGGTTGGCTTGTTTTTGTGATAATATTCCGAGGCCTGTGAGGGTGATTTCTTCCGGAGATCAGATGAATTTAGAGTTGATCATTCAAGGGCAGCACGCAACGACGAGCTATTTTAAGAATCCGAACACGCTGTTTGAGGCTAATTACGAGTTTGCTCATGGTCCTATTTGTGGGCCGATCAGCTTAGGCCCGTCTCCGGATGGTGAACTGGTGTTCCCTTATAAAAATGCCCTCGGAATGCAGTTGACTGAGAATCGAAGAGAAAAGTGTATCTGGGAGTTGAAGGTGGCTGCCCAGCGTGATTTGTGGTTGCATCTGGATAAGGCGCGTTTTGCGGAGCGGAACTGTGAGCATGGTAGGATTGAAGTCTATTTAGCCGGTAGACTTGAACCTAGATTCATAATTTGTCCAGAGAATGTGAGTTTGGCAAGGGATTTACCGATTCTCTCAGCAGCTGAGCTAGGAGCGGTTGAAAACGAAAACGAACCACTGCCAGTGTTGATTCAGTATACAGGAGACAGTGCGATTGGTAAGAATGCTTTCAAGTTCGTATGGACGGAACTTTTCCACTTGCCGAGAAATGCCGATGGAACCCTAGCGACATCTTCAATGTACAAGGATAGCTGTGACTTTTACTGTCCCGGAGATCAGCACGTCTGTATCCCGGAGTATTTACTATGTAACGGAGCCATGAACTGTCCCAACGTAACAGGTCTACGAGTTGTGGAAAGCAATATTGATAAGAACTACGAGTACATCGAAGAAAACTACATCCGGCCCGGCCTGTTCGATAAAGAGTTCTTGTTGAACATTCCCTACCTGACGGATGAGTCCCCGGAACTCTGCCGGACCAAGTACATTCCCAACGGGGGAGATTTCCCGAACGTGGTCGAATGTTTCCATTTCCCGATCGTGCAGATGGTAGTGGCCGGTGTAGTTCTAAGCACCCTCATCGTGCTGGCCTTCACCATCTACTGCCGGCTGTATGGCCAAAAATACTACGACTGAGACGTGCCTCCCTCCGATTGGGGAGATTCCGCAGGACGTCCCAAAACCTACGTAGAAACCGTGTAGCCCCAAAACTCAACGAAACAGAACTCCTACAACACAGTTTTAGTTAGTAGTTGTCGAAATTAGAACATAGCGCAAACAGGAAAAGGGCAGTGGCACTTGGTGTAGTGTATAATTTTGGAATCTTTGAAATTTGATTGAATTTCCTAAATATCAAAATTTTTGGTTTCAGGAATTCGGTTCAAAATTTCCAATTTTGATCTGATGATGAATATACTTTGAATTTGGACTATGAAGGATTCTGATTCAGAATTCGAACAAACAACTTAGATAAAATTGATGATCGCTAATTCTTAGCAGAATACAAAAAGGAAATTCAATATTCATAATAAAAATAGTCGATGCGGACACAGAATTTGAAATGCAAAGTTTAAAATCATATTCAGACTTCAGGTTTAGAATTCCAAATTATAATTTCATAACAGAACTCGGAACTAAAAAAGGCCATTATTCATTTGACATTTGATATTTGAATTCAAAAGTCTGTAAGCAAAAGTGAAGCTGTAAATTTCTGCTAAATTGATAAAAATAAAGGTGGTTAAGATGAAACTAAGTTTAAATTATTTTGTAGGTTGCATGATGCATAATCTGTTATTCCTCTATTCGGTATTCTACGCTCAACTCAGTTGAAGTTAAGATTAGTTTCAAAGAAATTCCATTTACTGTTGCCTGCCATCATTTTCCAGTGCCACTACCCATAAAGAAGCAAACAAATGCCTTCATTTTTCTTAGAATCTCAGAACACATTCTCTCTTTCTCGGATAGATTCAAACCCTACGGTCATAGGCAATAGAGACACAAATTTCAAACAAGGTAAAATTTAATAAAGAAAAACAAAAAACAAAACTCACCCACAAACCAAACTTTAAAGTGCACTCCGATCGATAATCGATATACCACAAACAAAGAAAGGTTGAACAAAAATATAGAAGAAAAAAGAGGAAATAGGAAGATTAGATTTCAGAAAGCTGCATTTGAGGAGTTTGCCTTCAGCCAGTCCGGATCAAATTCTGCTTGGCTTCGTTTCAGAAGTTTGCTTCGAAGGAAAAATTATTACTGGCATTCTCGAGGGATGGAAACTACAACATCGAAAGCTCGCCAACTGGAAGAAGAGACTTTCCTCAAGGGCAGTTTTCTGGGCCGAAATGAATAAATATAGGAATATTCAGTTTCAGGATAGCGAGAAAAGGAAATAATTTACTCCATTTGTTGAAACTTTTCCGTAGGACGAATTTAAAGTAATTAACAAAGAAAAGAAAAATCTCCAGAAAAAAAACTTTTGCTGCCGGCGAGCTAGTAAAAAAGTAAGAAATTTAAAAAGTGAGATCCAAAGCAAAAGTGGAATGCAATTTAATGTTGACAATTCATTGATCGTTTTTAATCCACCCACGCTACGAAAGTGGATAGGGTGGATTTTTGTCAAGAAAGTGCAGGAAAAAAAACTAAATAAGAAATATCACTGTCCCACGGATGACATTGTTTGGTAAAGAAATAAAAAAGATATAGTGAAAACGTTATTTAATGAAAAAAGATTAAAAACAAATGAAAAAATTAAGCAGCACTGCACAATTTGTAAATAAGCAATCCAACAAAAGAAATCGTGAAAATGAACAAATTTACCGAGATGACATAGGAAAATAAAAAAAAATAATTCAATTATATACAACTGCAAAACCAAACAAAAAAAACATGTAGAAAAATTCGAAAGATGAAGGTTAATAAATACTAAGATGATATAGAAACAGAACATGTTGTTTTATTCAAGGATGACAATCAACGATATTATAGTTCTACCAAATCTTCATCAGAAAACACTGTCAAAGAAACTAAAATCAACCGATGGTTATGCTTCAATCACCTTCAATTTCAATTCGAGTTTAAAACTTATCAAACTAACTAGTTGAATTCTTCATAATTGTCATATATAACCAGAATCTTTCATCTACTGAATACCTAAAATTTTTCATTCATTTTTGAACATTCAAATTCTATGGATTTTATCAATTTGATAAACTTAATAGCAGATTAATTTTCATCAGAATTTAACTTCTTTTGAAAGACATTTTAATTTTCAAAAAACTATGATTCCTTTTAGAAGTTTAGTTATCTTATTACTGAACAATTGAACCGTATTTCCAGTAAAATATCATTGGATTTAATTGAAATCAAAATACAAAAAAAAAAACGAAAATCTCCAGAATAAGCCGAAAAGCGAAAAAGGAGTACCATGCTGCTCCATCAGCTTGCTTCGACCTATCCTGGAAGCTTTCATCGGAATGGTAAAGTTTATCCACTCACCTATTCAATGAAAGCTTTGGGGATGGAAGTTGATCTCTTGCATACAACTTTTGAATACGAGATACAATTGCAAAGAAAAAAGATTCTAAGATAAGGATATTTGTAAAAAGGTTTGAACGAATTTCGCATACGTTAATTTAATTTTCATTTGAGGATCTAGAAAACACCTTAGTAACTGTGTTTATGTTTTCATATCCCACAACTGTTTACTACATTATGAAGTTAATACAAAAAACTTTGAAAGGGCTTTTATTAATTTCTAAACAAATTTATCTACTGTAAAACAAAGAAATTCCTACAGGCACTAACCACTTTGGAAAGATGCAGTTTGCTTTGCGTGAAATTTGAAGTTTTTAAGCTCGACATACAAATAGTTTTATTTTTGACTAGCTACACTTGGACAAGTGAAAATTTTTGTTCTTGTTTCGATTATGTTTGTGTCGTTTTCTATACAGTTTGTTTGAATGGCTTTGAATCATTCGCAAATTTATATCAACGATGCAGTTGGCGGACACCGAATTTCACCAAAGTTTACTCGAAAGTGTATTGTATACCACAACCACAACACTTATTCAATTTTTATTTTTTTATACGTTTTTTTAAAAAACTTTACCCAGTACAGGCCCGTGCGAAGGACCCATCCATGGGGGGGGTTTTCGAATGTCAAATTTAGCTAAAAATAATAGCAATAATAAATATCAAATCGGGTAAAAAACTAACCATGATTAGTTTTGGGGAAAATAATAATAATTGGTAATTCTTATTCATCCTTATTAAAATTCTGTTCTTCATTTTCAACTGAAAGGTGATTGAAAAAATCCGCTGTAGTATTTTGAATTTTAACAAAAAATATTCAATCGCAATTAAAAATGTAAATATTCGATAACTGAAAAAACCAATTTGAACTTTGGAGAATTTACTCAATGATTGATGGTTTAATTGAATTTGATAGAAAGAAGAATAGATATATTTATTATTATTTGAAAAGTGCCAGTCAAAGAAGTCTGAGAAAAATCCTATTTATAGAAAAATAAATGGCTTCATTGTTAAAGTTCAAAATAATAACTTCATGTTTAATTTTACTTACAAGGAAATGTTAGGAAATGGGTTATTTCATGAATGATCAATGAAAATTGATAACAATTGAAAGAGAAGGAGTTCCAAGTCACAACAAATATTGTGAGAACAAAGCAAATACAAAGTTAGTTAACATTAGGCTTCAAAATTAAGTTTAAAGTTGCTACCTGCTTCAAATCATGTTTCAAACTTTTAAAGATTATTTTAAAAATCATGATTGATTCGTAAAAGACGATTTTATCTAAAAAAAAATTGATGAAAATATTGGATCCTGGAAAGAACAGAAGGTTGAAACTTTGTTTTTCTTATTTAAAATTAAAACTCAAGAAATTATGTTTCAAGTACACTAAAATTAAGAATTGAAAAAAAAAACAAATTTGTTTAAAATTATTTCTAAAATTTAAATATTTCGACTAAAAATTCGGCAAGTTAAAAATAAAATTGTAAAAAACTGTACTTTTAAATTCCCTCAATTTATTTGAAAATTTGAACAAATATGAAAATGAAAAAGATAAGTTTTTTAAAATATTTCAGAAGGTTTTTTTTATAAACACCAGAATTTACATAATTTAATTGATGACTCAAGGCAACAGCATTTTGGCGCTTTTTTTTAATGATTGATTTAGTAGATTTTAGATATTGCATGTTCTAAAAAACGTTAAATTCAATAATTTAAAAAATGGAAAGATATCATTACAAGTACTTTTGACATAACGGTAGACAGTGTAAAAAAACTGGATTTCATTTAACACATTTGTTGAAACCTCCAACAAGATTACATGTTTTCTTAAAAATATCTTACATTCACTTTAGTTTGAAACTTCTTAAAAATTTAATAAATGTAAAAAAGTAAAACAAAATTATAAAATTTCTATAACTTTTTTCGCAGAACTTAAAATCACTTTAATTCTTGCGGAAAGTAGATAATTCATTTGAAACTTTTATTTTTGAATGATAGGTTTTTGATTTAAGTTTTTGGTTAAACAATGCAGAAATTTCTCAAATACTCTTTACTAATTTTCAAAAGTCATTTTAATAACAAAAGCTGATAGAAATATTGCATATTCAGATTCAAGGTACCCAAATTAGTCGAAATTACTTTTTTAATTCATTGCACCTCCAAAAAATGTAAATTTTGTGGCGTTGTGTAAATTATGTGTTGTGTTGAGCATTTAGAAAAACAAAAAAAAATAATAAAATTGAGTCAAAATTGGTTTCTTGAAGAATATTTCATATCAGCATAGCATTTGTAATGAAATAAACGATTTTTTTTTAATAAAAAAATATGGTTCGTTTCAAACTCTGTTCTTATTTAGTTACACTTCTTAATAAAAACCTATTCTGAAGACGAGGTGGGGGTTTTGTATGTCAAATTTTGAGTTTCTCTTCAAAAGATTAATAGAATTGCAATTTAGAACCAAAGTTTGTTTCAATTCGTAAACGTCGAATAGTATCGTAGATCGAAATGTCTCAATCCAAGGGTTATTTAAGACTAAATACCGCCAAAGGCGAGAAATATTTCTGACTTGCTTGTTAACACTTATTTTCAAATACAGTTTAACATCAAGTAATTTTCCGTTACTTCGCGTTTGGTGAAAATTTTACTTGGAAAAAATCATCATGGGGGGGGGGGGTTAAACCCCTAAAACCCCCCCCGTTCGCACGGCTTTGACGGATTGGCTTAACGATATCACCTACAAACTTTATATTTCTTTCAATATCCTATTCCAACACTTTTGGTGTGAAAATGTTTTTCGGACAATCACCATTTTTTTAAATTAATATTTTTTATGATTCAGTTAACAGTACGGGCTAAAATGCATCAAAATGCAAATCAAAGATTCATGGCTTTTAAATCTCGTTTCCATATGCTGGAATATAATTGTTATTCATCATGCGTTTGTTAATTTAAAATTTAATCGATCCCAACAATATTTTTTTTATGATTTCAGCAAGAAAATTTGTTTGCAGTATTTTTTACCCCTAAATGTATGCAGCGCCTTTATGCTTTTTCTTTAAAAGCTTTTTTGTCAGAAAAATGTAAAATTAAATCCGAACAAAACCAAAACTAACTGCAATTGATGCTTTATATGTTATAACATTGCCGATGTCCGCGAGTTCGAGCCCAAGAGTAAATATCGAACACAGTTGTACCGGATAAGTTTTTCAATATTTGTCCGCCAACTGCAACGTTGATAAAGTCGCGAATGCCATAAAGATTGTAAAACGACTATAATCGAAACAAAATAAAAATGTTATAACATCATAAATATATCCAAAATTTCAACTGTAGAGACGTTTTCATTTGATTTTTCATTAAAAACAAAGTTTGTTACAAATTACCCCATCGCATTTTTTTAATTTAGAAATAACTGATAAAACAAGTATTTTTTCTGACTCCGTATATTTGATGTCCCATCAACCTTAAAACTTTTGATTCACTAATATCCAGAGTTTTTAGGACACATTGAAGTTGAAAAGTGTTACATGATGCACCAGTTGACAGTAGTGAGATAGTATATGAGATAAGAATTGAATTTGCCCCGAATAGATGAAATTTTTTTTTTCAAATGCTTGGGTACGGCTTAAAAAAAATGATATTTTGAAAAATGTTCAGGAACCACTTTTTGTAAGTTTTTTTTCTTCTAACTTTCATTAAACTCTTTTTTAGTCATAACTTCAGTTCCGGTAGAAACTTTGTTTCTGAAAGATTGACTGTTGCTATGTTTAGCTAAACTTGGAAGAGAGACATCACTTGGACAAACTGGTAGCTCTGATATCCAATGTCTTGTTTACCTCGCCTCTTTCGTGGTAGTTTTTTTTTTTTTTCAAAATGTTCTTGTTTTCGAGTATCTATAGGTTTGTGGCAAGCGTACACACTTAGAAAAATTCATGTATACTAAAAAATCAAGCAATTTTGTCCACGTTAAGTCATGAATTGCTTTAAAATAACACATTCAGAAGTTCGATGCTAATTTGAAAAAATCACAATTTTTTTCATCTCAATCTCCAATCCCCCTAGAAAACATCAAAACAGAAACTCTAAACTTAGCTTAGCTTAGCTTAGCTTGATTGACTACTCACATCCACCTGAATCATTGAATCCGAAATGCTCAGATATCAATTTATACTAAATGAATTTCACGTCTGAAACAGATATTTTTAATTGTTAAATAATTATATAGTCGTTTAGCTCTGATTTTTCTACACAAAATGCATTTCGAAAACCAAGATCGCAGGCGTGGCTTAGTAGAACGAATTCCACATCACCAATGGTTGCTACTCCGTGATTGACCGAGGCCATCAATTTTGTACAAAGGTCAAAAGAATGGTACTTGGGATCAGGGTTCAACAAAACGCACTCTTTCAGACGCGCGCGGCACACGCAAACCATTTCTCTCGAGCAAAACACTTCTTCGTTTGCGTTCTGGTCGTTGACGCGCTCTCGCTCGAAACAAAAACACGCGCGCTCAATCTTTTCCCCTCGTTCTCGTCGACGAGATGCACTATCCGAAATCTGCGCGAGCGGCCGAGTCAAACAGGCACGGCTAGCTCTCGCGCGTCCTAATCGAGCGGCGGGTGAGGCCTCTCTTTTGGCTCAAAAAACAGCACGCAGCGGCCCACAATGCAGCGCGCGGCGGCTCTCCGAATGGTCCGAGGCGGCCCTCTTTTCGTCACCGGGCGGCGCGCACGGGCTCGAGTGAGGGCCTTGTGTTTCGTTCGTGTTTCTGTTTGCAGTGTCGATTGAGAAATCTGTGTGTAAGATTTTATCAACAGGATAGTTGAAACAGTTCTCTCTCTGCCTTCGAGACGGTCAGTCGTGTTTTTAACCGAGTGCTAGTTTCGAACAATAAGGGCAACTGTTTTTTGATTTTTTTTGGATGTGTGATTCAGTGAGGCTGAAATGAGTCCTTCACCAGGAGACCATCCTGGTCGGACCGTTCCTGAATGGATGGACACGGGAAACCTGCAAGGAAGGCTTTACTATATGTTCCTTCGCGCTAAACCTGGTCACACACTTCCCAAGAACCCTTTCGTTATTGGGAGATCAGTTGAAGAATATGCCGGAAAGGTGGAAGGAGGTTTCTATGAAAAGCGAAAGTCATGGTACGTGGTAAAAATACGGAGTAAAGATCAAGGTAGGAAACTTTTCACTCTTACTGCTTTGAAAGATGGTACGCCAATTGAAATTGGTCGGCATCCGGAGCTTAACTCGCGAAAATTTGTCGTTTTTTGCAACGAAGTAGAGGACATGACCGATAAAGAACTAGAGGAAGAGCTTGCTTCTCAAAAGATTACCAATGTCCGTCGCATAACGAAAAAAATTGCTGGTAAAATTGTTAACACTCCAACTCTAGTGTTAACAATTAACTGCACTGTAATACCTGAGTTCATCAATTTTGGTTTACTCAGAGTCAGAACTAGACCGTACTATCCGCAACCGATGCTGTGCCGTCGGTGTTTAACTTACGGCCACCCAAAAATACGATGCCAGAACGAAATAGCTTGTAACATCTGTTCCTCTAACCACGAAAGCCAAAATTGCACATCGAAAGTAAAATTCTGTCAGAATTGCAAACAAAACCATTCGCCGACTGATAGGGCTTGCCCTATATGGATGTTTGAATCTGCAGCACTTAAGCTTAAGACCGAACAAAGGATAACATTAACAGCCGCACGCAAGCAAATTGATGGAAACAGCACCAACTCTAGCTACGCCGACGTCGTAAAGCGACAAATTCAAGCACACAACAATATAGCCCGCAAAAATCAACCAGTTAAGAAAGCACCACAAACAGAAGATCCTGAGAAAGTAGAAGATCAACAACAACAGCAGCAACCAACGAAGCCAACTCCGAAAAGAGATCACCTCACCGCAGTAGCAAAAACACCAGTTCCCGTGCTGGAATCTGATTCCCCCCCAAGGAAGAGAATCACTTCACAGCCAACCCCTCCCGTGTCGGTCGAAAATGTGGAAGATAAAAATCTACACACAGTTGACGACAACTGCACAATATTGACCCGTGCACGGACCGCTCTTATGAAAACCTATCCTCACTCCTCTTCCCTTCCCAAATCCTGACCTTCCGTCATTTCCGCCCTCATTAGTTATGTTATATAATTGACCCACGGCCCCTAGAAACTTGTAAAAGTAAAAGTGCCTGAAATAAAGAATTTTTTGAATAAAAAAAAAAAAAAGGATAGTTGAAACATATGTAGGCGCGCAATGGGATCTGGCGGAGGGTTATGAGAATTGATGTAGGTGGTTAACGTTACCCATTATTAACAGTTACCAGCACTAGTAACTATGAAAAATTTACCATGCAATAGTAAAATTTCGCGAAAAATGCCAAATGAAAGAGCTTTACACAAGGGTTGTTAAAACGAATGTTAAAAATGTTTTAGCCACTAGTAATAGTTACCAGCACTAGTAACTATGAACAATTTACCATGCAATAGTAAAATTTCGCGAAAAATGCCAAATGAAAGAGCTTTACAAAAGGATTGTTAAAATGAATGTTAAAAATGTTTTAGCCACTAGTAATAGTTACCAGCACTAGTAACTATGAAAAATTTACCATGCAATAGTAAAATTTCGCAAAAAACGCCAAATGAAAAAGCTTTACACAAGGATTGTTAAAATGAATGTTAAAAATATTCTAGCCACTAGTAATAGTTACCAGCACTAGTAACTATGAACAATTTACCATGCAATAGTAAAATTTCGCGAAAAACGCCAAATGAAAGAGCTTTACACAAAGATTGTTAAAATGAATGTTAAAAATATTCTAGCCACTAGTAATAGTTACCAGCACTAGTAACTATGAAAAATTTACCATGAAATAGTAAAATTTCGCGAAAAACGCCAAATGAAAGAGCTTTGCACAAGGATTGTTAAAACGAATGTAAAAAATGTCTTAGCCACTAGTAATAGTTACCAGCACTAGTAACTATGAACAATTTACCATGCAATAGTAAAATTTCGCGAAAAATGCCAAATGAAAGAGCTTTACAAAAGGATTGTTAAAATGAATGTTAAAAATATTCTAGCCACTAGTAATAGTTACCAGCACTAGTAACTATGAAAAATTTACCATGAAATAGTAAAATTTCGCGAAAAACGCCAAATGAAAGAGCTTTACACAAGGATTGTTAAAACGAATGTAAAAAATGTCTTAGCCACTAGTAATAGTTACCAGCACTAGTAACTATGAACAATTTACCATGCAATAGTAAAATTTAGCGAAAAATGCCAAATGAAAGAGCTTTACAAAAGGATTGTTAAAATGAATGTTAAAAATGTTTTAGCCACTAGTAATAGTTACCAGCACTAGTAACTATGAACAATTTACCATGCAATAGTAAAATTTCGCGAAAAACGCCAAATGAAAGAGCTTTACACAAAGATTGTTAAAATGAATGTTAAAAATATTCTAGCCACTAGTAATAGTTACCAGCACTAGTAACTATGAAAAATTTACCATGAAATAGTAAAATTTCGCGAAAAACGCCAAATGAAAGAGCTTTGCACAAGGATTGTTAAAACGAATGTAAAAAATGTCTTAGCCACTAGTAATAGTTACCAGCACTAGTAACTATGAACAATTTACCATGCAATAGTAAAATTTCGCGAAAAATGCCAAATGAAAGAGCTTTACAAAAGGATTGTTAAAATGAATGTTAAAAATATTCTAGCCACTAGTAATAGTTACCAGCACTAGTAACTATGAAAAATTTACCATGAAATAGTAAAATTTCGCGAAAAACGCCAAATGAAAGAGCTTTACACAAAGATTGTTAAAATGAATGTTAAAAATATTCTAGCCACTAGTAATAGTTACCAGCACTAGTAACTATGAAAAATTTACCATGAAATAGTAAAATTTCGCGAAAAACGCCAAATGAAAGAGCTTTGCACAAGGATTGTTAAAACGAATGTAAAAAATGTCTTAGCCACTAGTAATAGTTACCAGCACTAGTAACTATGAACAATTTACCATGCAATAGTAAAATTTAGCGAAAAATGCCAAATGAAAGAGCTTTACAAAAGGATTGTTAAAATGAATGTTAAAAATATTCTAGCCACTAGTAATAGTTACCAGCACTAGTAACTATGAACAATTTACCATGCAATAGTAAAATTTCGCGAAAAACGCCAAATGAAAGAGCTTTACACAAAGATTGTTAAAATGAATGTTAAAAATATTCTAGCCACTAGTAATAGTTACCAGCACTAGTAACTATGAAAAATTTACCATGAAATAGTAAAATTTCGCGAAAAACGCCAAATGAAAGAGCTTTGCACAAGGATTGTTAAAACGAATGTAAAAAATGTCTTAGCCACTAGTAATAGTTACCAGCACTAGTAACTATGAACAATTTACCATGCAATAGTAAAATTTCGCGAAAAATGCCAAATGAAAGAGCTTTACAAAAGGATTGTTAAAATGAATGTTAAAAATATTCTAGCCACTAGTAATAGTTACCAGCACTAGTAACTATGAAAAATTTACCATGAAATAGTAAAATTTCGCGAAAAACGCCAAATGAAAGAGCTTTACACAAGGATTGTTAAAACGAATGTAAAAAATGTCTTAGCCACTAGTAATAGTTACCAGCACTAGTAACTATGAACAATTTACCATGCAATAGTAAAATTTCGCGAAAAATGCCAAATGAAAGAGCTTTACAAAAGGATTGTTAAAAATGTTTTAGCCACTAGTAATAGTTACCAGCACTAGTAACTATGAAAAATTTAGCATGCAATAGTAAAATTTCGCGAAAAATGCCAAATGAAAGAGCTTTACAAAAGGATTGTACAAATGAATGTTAAAAATGTCTTAGCCACTAGTAATAGTTACCAGCACTAGTAACTATGAAAAATTTACCATGCAATAGTAAAATTTAGCGAAAAATGCAAAATGAAAGAGCTTTACAAAAGGATTGTTAAAATGAATGTTAAAAATGTTTTAGCCACTAGTAATAGTTACCAGCACTAGTAACTATGAACAATTTACCATGCAATAGTAAAATTTCGCGAAAAACGCCAAATGAAAGAGCTTTACACAAAGATTGTTAAAATGAATGTTAAAAATATTCTAGCCACTAGTAATAGTTACCAGCACTAGTAACTATGAAAAATTTACCATGAAATAGTAAAATTTCGCAAAAAACGCCAAATGAAAGAGCTTTACACAAAAATTGTTAAAATGAATGTTAAAAATATTCTAGCCACTAGTAATAGTTACCAGCACTAGTAACCAGGGCCGTAGGAAGAACCGACTCATGGGGGGGGTTTTGGTGACTGAACTTTATCTATAATTTTTTGCCCAACAATTCACGAAAAAAAAAATCCAAAAAAATTATTCATTTTTAAGTATTTTTAAATAAATAATTTTTGTATTGAATCGTAAATTTAGTGAATTGATTCCAAACCTCAAATGTCAGGTAAATTTTTATGATGAAATCTTCAGTAACAAAATTTGAAATTAGCTTCCATTGATGGTTAGAATCTTTGAATTTGTTTATGAGTTTGGTAGATAAAACTTATATGATTTAAGCATAAAATAAGTTTTTTAGGAGAACCTCAATTTCTTAAAAAAAACTTATTCTGTACTCAAATCGAACAAGCCTAGTCTTACAAACTCTTTTGCATATTCAAAGATTATAACCCTGGATGAAAATCAAAATCAAATTGAAAATAAGTAAGAAATAAAAATTTTGAGGATCAAATTAGCTTGATGCAACTTAAACCAAACTTATGATTTTAGTTTGAAATTTGGCTTTTAAAAAGTCAGCGCAAAAACTGCATTTGAAAATTATAACAATACACCGAGAAAAAAATAAAGTTTCGTGCCGATTTTTATTGTTAAGATAAGATACATGTTTCTTTAACAGCACAAATTTTCCATAAAGAATCAATTCCATAATGAAAATCCTGTGAACAATTTTTCTAAAATATTTTTTTTATTTTTCCCATAAAACAAAACTTAGAAAGATAACTCAAATTCTTCTTTATATTTGTGATTTTCAGCTGAATTGTGTGTACAAAATATTTTTTATTAAAAATTTGAATTCTAGAAATTGAATTGACAAGCCTTTTTTTAAGTTTATGATCTCTAGAACTTCTGAACAATTTAATGTTGATTGTGAAACTCATTTACAAGCCAAATCTATTTCTGAATTTGTAATCTGCATTCTGTATCTGAATTCTGAACCTGAATCCGAATTTCTATACGATTTCTAAAATGTACAAAAGATATGATTTCCGAATCTTAATTGCATATAAGCATTTCATAAGAATATCAAGATTCAAGGCATTCACGAATCTATTATTTTAATACTGTAGTTCTAGTTAGATCTAAAAAAAATTTCAAATTGTTTATTTTTAATCTGTATAAAAATATAATTCCAAATGATGAATCTGAATTTGAATTTTCAATTTTGGATCGCCATTTAGAAGCTTTGAATGTTCGAATTTTGTGTGAGAATTAAGTTTAAGAACTTCGAATTCGAATATATAAAAAAAATTTCTTTTGTTCATATTTGGAAAACTATTGTCAAAATATTGAATATGTATATGATTTCCGAAAAACGTGATTTAAATTTTATATGAAATGCCAAACCCAATTTGAACCAGGATTCCAAAGCAGCTTTTCGTTTCTAATTTATTTAGATTTTTCGAACTGAATATCAAGGGTCCTAAACTGGACGACGGTTGTGTTTTTTCGGATAGAAAATTTTCAAGAATCTTGAACAATAAATTAAAAAGTCTACTCTTGAAATAAGAACTGAATCCAGGTACTTATTTTGGCATCTTGTGTTGGTTATGATTATCAGTTGTTACTCTCGTATCAGCCAATGCAAGATGTGTGTAGTCACGCCATGCTATGCTGAATATCAAGGGTCCTAAACTGGATACAGAATCCGAAATACGAAAATAGAAATATAACTTTGGCTATTGGAATATGGAACCAAAACCTCCGAAATTGGTGTAATTTAATTTAAAATTTCACATTCAGACCAGAATTTTTATGAATAAGTGAGAAAATTTTGAAAAACTGTAGCAGAATTTTGAACTTGGGGTGGGTTCTTGAGGGTTTGGCATTAGTTTTTAGTCTAGATTGTTATTCTTAAATAACCTCGCTATATTATAATAATTTGGTTTTAAATTTGAAGTTTTGAGTGTAGTGCACAATACCTCGCTTGATTTTTTTTGGACTCTCATGGGGGGGGTTTAACCCCCAAAACCCCCCCCGTTCCTACGGCCATGCTAGTAACTATGAACAATTTACCATGCAATAGTGAAATTTCGCGAAAAATGCCAAATGAAAGAGCTTTACAAAAGGATTGTTAAAATGAATGTTAAAAATGTTTTAGCCACTAGTAATAGTTACCAGCACTAGTAACTATGAACAATTTACCATGAAATAGTAAAATTTCGTGAAAAACGCCAAATAAAAGGGCCTTACACAAGGATTGTTAAAATGAATGTTAAAAATGTTTTAGCCACTAGTAATAGTTACCAGCACTAGTAACAATGAAAAATTTACCATGCAATAGTAAAATTTCGCGAAGAGCGAAAAAATATTGATCAAATTCCGTGTCAACTTGTCTCCGGAAATATTAGAAAAAAATATATTATAAAAAAATAACTATGACATCATCGAAGATCCGACATTTGACCCGGAATTCTTAAAAAACGAAAAAGCTTACACATATGTAGAACTGATAAAAATCTGTTTTCATTGAAAATTTGTTGACACTAACATGTAAACTGAGTTGAGTGTTATGTGCATTCTGTGACCATAATTGTATGTGTTTTCTAGCCACTAGAATATTTCGACATTCATTTGAACAATCTTTAGAACCTTTGATTTAGCGTTTTTTTTGCGAAAAATAATTATAACATGGTAAATTTTTCATTGTTACTAGTGCTGGTAACTATAACTAGTTGCAGAGGTATTCCAACATTCATTTTAATATTCTACGCGTAAAGCTCTTTGATTTGGCATTTTTCGCGAATTTTAACTAGTTCATGGTAAATTGTTCATAGTTACTAGTGCTGGTAACTATTACTAGTGGCTAGAATATTTTTAACATTCATTTTAACAATCCTTGTGTAAAGCTTTTTCATTTGGCGTTTTTTGCGAAATTTTACTATTTCTTGGTAAATTTTTCATAGTTACTAGTGCTGGTAACTATTACTAGTGGCTAGAATATTTTTAACATTCATTTTAACAATCCTTGTGTAAAGCTCTTTCATTTGGCATTTTTCGCGAAATTTTACTATTGCATGGTAAATTTTTCATAGTTACTAGTACTAGTTACTATTACTTGTATGTATTTTAAAACTTCTAACATTGATTATTATAACCCTCCTCCCAAGGCTATTGCGTGCTTCTATCTGTTTTACCATATCTATTGATTTAATTATTCGCACAGATTATGCCGTCGGCCCTCAATAACGAAAACACGGCGAACACTCCGTGTGCTAAAGAGAGCCGCGCGCGCTGTCCGGTGAGCCGCCGTGTCCTCTCGGTAGATGCTCGGTGTTCCTACACGCACGCGGCAGAAAAACGCAAACGCAGTTTCCGAACCGCTGGCGCTCTCGAATAGGCGCGCGCGAATTCGCTCTGCTCAAAAATTTTCAATCTGCGTTTTGGTCGCAAATTTCTCGAGAGAATTTCGAGCAATCAAATGTGCCCGTGAACCGAGAACGAAAGAGCTGCGTTTTATTTGCTCTTTCTCAATCGACGCACTCCTGCGTGTTGAACCCTGCTTGGGATTAGTAGCTTATTCTCGATGTACAAAACTGATGCTCTCTCTTTGAACATCAATAACGGCGCCGGCCACGTCCTAGTAGTCAATAGATAGTTAGGAAAAATATAGAAAGGGATGAAAGATATAACATTGCGCTTTAGGACCGAGGTTACCTCTGCATCCTAGCAAACAATTTTGTTTTGGAGTATGGTTGGAAGGATAAAATCAGGAAACACCTTTGACAAGTGTGATCTAGTTTTTTTAAATTCTATTTTTGAAATTGTTGTTTGATGGAAATATCTGAACTGGTACAAGTACATTCATAACTTTAAACCACATTTCTTCGTTTTTCATGACATTTTTCAACACATTCAATTTTCTTAAATGATAGAATTATATTTTTATAGAAGCTGAATTAATATTATAGTCATTTAATTAATTTCTTAAAGCTTCTCTGATTTCGGCATGATATTAGTTTTCTAGTTTGGATGGAATGTATAAGCAAATATCACAATAAGCATAGGATCAATATTTTAGTTATTAACTTGAAAAGAAATATTTTTTCGATTGAACAAACAATTTAGATAACTAAATCATTATACGCGACATAACTAATTAAAAGCCTTTTCGAATTGAAATATTTATATCGAAAAAGTTATTTTAGGAGTAGTTTTTTGATGAAGAAAACTTTTTCAACAAGTTAATTTAAGATATTTTGTCATGTTTTCGTGAAAACCTAGTCAATGTTCTGATATGATTACTTAAATGTACCAATATTACCTACTGCAACCTCTTCATAATAGCAGAAATTATTGGTAACGAATAAGATGGAATCAACAAACAGTTGCATTGAAAAAAATTCGTTTGATTCCTTATCATATCTCACTCTTTGAAAAACCTTAACCTCCGAAGATGTACAAAATCAATGAAAAAAATATTAGACTTATAAAATAACTATTTTTCATTCGGCTCCATTCCTTATGCATTCGACAAAAAAGAATCTTCTTATGAAATTCCTAGATTCTAAAATGTTAAACAGGGACGAATGTATCCTACAGAATAAAAATCCTTCATAAGAAAGAAAAATTGAGCCGCCTCAACGTCTCTAGATTTAAAGCACCGGTTATCATCCACCTCTATGAAAGTTCTTGTACAAAACTCTTTTAAATCAACTATAAAAGGCACAGTCAGTTTCTTTTCTTAGGCACTCTGTAACAAACAAAATTGACTGATTGTGCAGCAATGTTTATATTGAAACTTCAGTTTTTCATAAGAATTGGTTATGTGGTTGATCAGTACTTTCACAACATATCTAAAGGAACCAGAACAAAATGTATTTTTTTCAAACCTAACAAAAGAATAAACTGATTCACTCATAGAATGCCACAAAAAATAATGCAAACGCAAACGATTGTGGAAATTCTTTCAGAGATAATGCAAACCGTGCAAATAAAAGCAGTTATCTAAATTGATTTTTGCGAAGCGAAATGACACAATCTAGTTAATTCTCCTCCCTATCTTCTTTTCCTAAAAACAATACTAGAATTTCCACTCTTTGCATTCTTTCATATTCTTACGACAGTCACTGAACGTTATTTTAAAAAATCCTGAGTTTTTGTGAATTGAAATTATCCCTGCCTCGATTGATACATACTACAGCTATCATGGACATTTTCAAATAAATATTCTAAAAATCACCTAACGAAATATAATAGCAAACGAAAACAATAAGAGTAGAAGAATACTTAGCTTAAAAATCCTTGGCAAATGCTATGAAAGGTAGAGTTGGTTTCCAATGATTGGTAACTTTTTCCGGTCCAAGATGAACCATACAAATCCAATCGTCTTCGGATCAACAGCCCATTTTCCTTCCTCTAGTTAAGCTGTCCAAAAATTGGTAGGCAGTTTTTTTTCAATATTCTTGAATACTTTTCCGACAAAACGAAAATTCTTGAAAAATTTGCGGAGCTTCAAAATTTGACGTCAGTTGCAACCGCCGACTACTTTGATCCTCCAAATGTTTCAAACAAAGTTCAATAACCCAAAAACTTATTTTGTTAAAATTTTTTGAGCTTCAACCATTACTGTTTTGTTCCATTTGGCACATTTTTCAAGAACATTTGATCTTTTTACGACATTCCAGTTTGGAGATATAGCTAAGGAATCAAGTATCCCCAGGAATCAAGTGTCCTCATTCTCCCCTAATGGAAGATTAAATATTGTTTTCAGGCAACGGTTCTGCAGTGTTTGTAGGCGTGTTTGAAGGGATACTGAAGCTCTTCACCAAAGAACGATTAAATAATTTAGATCAGAATTAACAAATGCGTAATAGAATTTTAGTGAGACATGTTGTGCCACGTCATTGCTTTAGGCGCCAAAGCATTTCACACAGTGATGAGACCTTGCTTTCCAATTGCATTATATGATATTTCCATGATAAGGTCTCATTTAACAATAGCCCAAGGTATTCAAAGTTCATAACTTTCTCAATTACGTTAACTCTCAGGATCTTCATGAAGGAGAACTATTTTTCTTGCTGAATGAAACACCCTATATTTAGTTTTCGGAAAAACTTTGCTTTGAAATATCTCAAAAGAACTGTAAGATCTTCTTCTACTTGCCTAAAAATAAGCCTAAAGCATTTCCCTGGTTAAAAAAAGACCGTATCGTCTGCAAACAGTCTTGGGACGCCATGTAAGGGAATGTTCTGGATATTATTGACATAAAGTATAAATAGCAGCGGTCCAATATTACTGCCTTGAGGGACTCAAATGCTCAATCGTTACAGCTACTTTGATCCATCAAAACAGAAACTCTAAACTAATGAAAAATCGAAATTGAATAAAAAAAATCCTTTTTTTTTTTTGGTTGATTTCATATTCAAATTGATTCCGAGATTCATTTTTTCTTCTTAAATTGTGCGATAAATTTTTTTTTTATTTTTAAGCTATCATTTCCAATTTAAATGTTATTAAAAAAAACCTTTTCTCCTTTCCTCTTCTTTTTAATTGTGTTAAAAAAAAATTGAAAGATATTGTAGCATTAATGCATCAACGATCACCATCAAAAAAATGAAAAAAGTTTCAAAAAGTATACCTACTAGTTCACGTTGCTTTTCCAAATTAAATAAAAATGAAAATCTTCTTAAATGTGAAAAGCATGAGATACTTATTTAAATAACGACAGTTCTGACTTATAGAACGAACTCAAGGAATATTTAAATATTCCTTGGAAAGGACTAGAATAAATTCTAGTCCATCTAGTTCCTTTACTGAGGAACTAAGAACAGTTTTCGTGTGCTTCAAAGGCACATACCACGGAATCGAGGTGCCAGGTGTCCTGATTTTCGAGAGACCGTCCTGATTTTTCAAAAACGCTTGAACTGTCCTGCTTTAAAAAAAAAAAATGGCCTTTAAAATGGCCTGATTTATTTTGATTTTAAAAAAATATTAAAATTATAACTGAATTTAAAGTTAAACTAGCTGATCCCGTACGAACTTCGTTTCGCTTTAAATCATTGGTACGTCAAAATGAGTTTAGAAGATGAATTCGAAACATTCTTTCGACAATTTTGAGGGAAAAATTCAACAGTGTTTAAATTTGCTACTATTACTATTACTTGAAATTCAAATTAAACGGTTGATTGACTTTTTATTAAAATTTATGTGAGAGTGTTTTCTTCTCGATCGGTTGCAAAATCTAGACATTATGGCGGAAACATGTACTATTTCTTTATGTGCACGACTCTTTTGTTTGACCTTCATACTCAAATTGTAGCAATTAACTGCCTCCAACAAAATTATTGCACAAAACACTGAACTTTCAATGAAACCCTCTTTTTCTGTCCCATGGCCCGAAATTCGATAATTGAAACCAACTTTACGTTCCTCAAAACTCCCTTGTGCCATTTTTTCTTTTCAAATTATGTGTAAAATAACGTCAGGAACTTGAAAACAGTGAACAGTGAATATAGACGCCCTTTTCGCCGACCCTTGACACGGAACATGCTACCTGGAGTCAATTGCTCATAGTTTATAACCCTCATCTGAACATTTTCATCTCAATCCGATGCATGATCACGACAATATCGCGAAAACAGTGAGCAACTGACATGGACGGCCTCTTTTTGACCACGATTCAAAACTTGACACCTGAAATCAATTATCTTTTCTGTTAAACTCCCATGTGTCAATTTTCATTACAATTCTATGCTCAATCAAGAGAATATCGTAAAAACAGCTAACAGATAATAACCCCTTTTGCCGACCCCTGAGTCAAGATTTGAAACCTGAAAGCAAAAGAGCGTCCCTCAAAACTCCTATGCGGAAATTTTCATCTCAATCCAATGTAGAATAACGTCAAAATCGCAAAAACATTAATCAGTGAATATGGACGACCCCTTTGGCCGACCCCTGATCCTAAATTTGATAACTGTAATCGATTTCTCGTCTCTCAAAACACTCATGTGCAAATTTTCATCACAATCCGGTGTACAATAACGCCAATATCGCAAAAACATTAATCAGTGAATATGGACGACCTCTTTGGCCGACCCCTGACCCTAAATTTGATAACTGCAATCGATTTCTCGTCTGTCAAAACACTCATGTGCAAATTTTCATCACAATCCGGTGTACAATAACGCCAATATCGCAAAAACATTAATCAGTGAATATGGACGACCTCTTTGGCCGACCCCTGACCCTAAATTTGATAACTGCAATCGATTTCTCGTCTGTCAAAATACTCAAGTGCAAATTTTCAACACGATCCGACAAAAAATAACGTCAATATCGCGAAAACCATATTTGTGTTGTATGGACGACCCCCTTCAGAAGGGGTCATCCAAAAATCTGAAAACATTTTTCATCCTTCCTGGACCTAATGAGTATCCATGCCAAATTTCAGACCTCTAGCTCTTAAGACGGCTGAGTCTATAGAGGACAAACAAACAAACAAACAAACATACAGATAATTGCTTTTTATAGGGGAGAGTGGGGATACTTGATCCCCTTTTCTTATTTTCACCATATCTTTTTGGAAAAATTTAGCAACTCGCCGTTTTTGACATTTTTTGACAGCTTGTAATTTCAAGTTTCTATGCTCCAAAAATTAGAACGATACTTGAACCCGTTGATGAACTAAAAGCATTTTCGTGGGAGTAAAAAAATTGCGATTTTTCTGAAGTTAGGGCAGACTTGATCCCCTATTGAAGGAGACTTGATCTTTTATTCAGGAAGCCCTAATCCTTGTATAAAAATTAAACAAAACCCCAAGATAGAATGTTAATTGACTATTTTGGTCATGTTTGTTCTCATTTCACAATTTATAGCAGACATAAGAAGAAAATTCTATAACTTTGTCTCAACGCTAATAGCATTGCATACTTAAAGGCGCTATTTTTTATAATTAAGAGAAAATTGATTATTTTTGCTCTTTTCTTCAGACAATTGTTTGATAAATATTAGTTTTCGGATAAATATTAGTAATTTCGCAAATCAGCAATCATAACGATCAATTCAGAAGAAGCATATGCCGTTTGGAAGGGGGATCAATTGAAGCCAACTCTAGGGGATCAATTGTACCCATAATCAACATTTTAGAAAAAAAATTCTGAAAAAAGTTGAGAGTTTTCCATTGCTTTGAAAATCTGGCAATATGAAGTTCATTTTAGGCTCGAACGATTGATACATTGGAACAAAAATTTTTTCATAATTTTCTCATGTAAGGAAGATTTTAAAGTGATGAAAAAAGATCTTCAAGTTACATTTTGTGAAATTTTTCAAACAAAGTTCAATTACTCAAACAATTATTTTGTTAAAATTTTTTAAACTACAAGCATTGTTATTTTGCTCATTTTGGCACATTTTTCTAGAACATTTGATCTTTGTAAGACATTCCAGTTTCGAGATATAGCTAAGGAATCAAGTATCCCCAGGGATCAAGTATCCTCATTCTCCCCTATATATAGATGATGAGAACATCAAACAAATCTGTTATAAAATAGCTTAACCAATGATAATCTTTGGTTCAGATGATATTCAAATGGTGTTTTTCGATATAAACTGCAGGCCAACCAAGGTTCTACCCGCTTCAGTTGTAAGAAACGTCTTACCACTTCTGCCCGCGTCTCAGAGACTCCCTTTTTTGGGCCTCAAGGCGGTACGCTTATCCACAAAACAAATCACAGGGAATATCAAATTGCATGCAAAGAAAACTCCCAAACTAGCTGCGCTTCTCATAAAGTGTATATTACCAAAACTTTTGCACTGCTGAACCTCCCACTTTACTTATGACTACGATCTGACCTGGGGGGCCTAGCCCTTGCTGGTAATGCTGGTTGGTGGTACCACCGTCGACTTCCGTCCGCTCGAACCTTCCGGTAGACTTCCTCGGGTGCTCCTGGGACTAAACCGTTTTCCTTCGACTCCCGTGGTAGTTTGGTGACAGCCCAAAAGCGTGACTGCTTGTCCCGAGCTCAATATGGCGAAGGAGCTGGGTTGCTGACGACCTGATGAGGTCCCGCTGATTGGGCTTCGTATTTAACACACTGGCCTCTGCTATATTGCCAATGACATTTCTATATCGATTTCCAAAAGGGCGAAAAGATCATCGCTGCTTCGAAAATTCGCATCCGCCTTTTTGTAAAATTGATACCGAATTCTCATTTCTCGTTCGGAACAGTATGAATAGGAAATGGATAGTGAAATTATTTTATCGGCTATATCGGTGAAATTTATATTCTTCGAGAAAGAATATTTAAGAATTGAAAGATTATAGACGGATAGAAGATTAGAATAAGATGAAAGATGTTGAAAATGAGCGGAAGGGTAATTTTAATTTGAAAACTTTTCATCACATTTCATCGATTTGTTCCTCACGGGCCTACTACCTTGCAGTGGTTGATACAGATAGAATTGTAGTTATCTTCTATCCGTCTATAATCTTTCAATTCTTAAATATTCTTTCTCGAAGAATATAAATTTCACCGATATTATTAAATATTTATTATTAAATATTCTTTCTCGAAGAATATAAATTTCACCGATATAGCCGATAAAATAATTTCACAAAATAAAATTTACGGTGATTAACTCTTCATTTAGAAATGGATAGTGGAAAATTAAATAATAATGTTTGGAAAAAATGAAAAAAGAAGGAAGTAGCTGACAAATTTATTTAACAGTTTGACAGAGAAGTGAACACTCGGAAAACACGTGTAGCGCAGTGAAACAAAATATAGAGAATCAGTACTGTTGGAGTCAAAAAGCGATCACCTCACCCTGATTGATTATCCCCCAAATGGTTTTGGAAATTGTGCTGCGTAGATACAAACCTGTCGTGGTCAGCTAGCGATGGCAGTTACAAACAATCGTTTTAGTGGGAGCAATTTTTCTCCCTCCCAAATAGTGGATCAAATTTCGAGAGGATCATCATTATTACCGTCAGTAACGATCAATTGGAGCCATCAATGATGCCGCGGGCTCTCAAGGCTCTTGCTACGGGAGAATTTCTGGCAAAGGTTACATAAGAGGGAGCAGTGAGTGGTCAAATGGGGATTCTAGCGTAGGCTTAGTTGTAGAGTCAGTACTCGTTCGATCACCAATTAGCACGGTCATGTATATTCATGTTTAGTTTAAGTAAACTCCATGTAATATAAGTTCAAAGTCAATATACTTGTTTTAATTAAAGTTGTGTTTTTGGAACCAAACCATACGCGTTTATCTGTTCTGTGCATGCGAAAGAAGAAGGACCATTGAAGCCCACCGATTACTTGCCTAGACCATAGTTGGGATTGTGGAACGCGAAATAGTCTATCGAAGGAATTAAAAATCTTAGGCCACCTCCCAACATTGGTCCTTCGAACCGGATATGAGGAACCACGGGGCAGTAAATTGACGTGCCAATACCTTATACCAAGGGCCATTGTGGTTTTGTTGGAACTTGGCGCCATTACGTTTGGAGTTGGAGGGAAGGCTCGCCATTGCATGCCGGCGTCCTAATTAGCCATCTTGCACGAACCACATTTCCACATCATTGTTAGAAATTTACAAAATCGATTGGATGGACGAAGCTGATTATCGAAATACTGGATAGGCATCGTGTTACTTTTGTCAGGTAAAATATAAGACACAGATTACCAGTATATGTTCAGCCACAGTTCAGGACCCCGCTAACACATTATTCTTTTGCGTGCACGTGGTTCAAACTACTCGAGGAACGATTTTCCGGATAACCGCAGAAACCATTGTTTCTGGGTTCTGGGTTCGAACGAATACATCCTAATCACAATACGGAGGAACGTAGAGGACTAACTTGGCAGAACCAAATACTGACAGGCCGGCCGCCTGTTTTTCCAGGATTATCTACCAATCACCAAGAAGTCGACCACATTAGAAGAAGAGGCAGCGCAGGAAAAGGTTTCTCAGGTAAATAACCTTAGAATAGTGTATGTTCTACCGTCGCTTGGGCACAGTTAATACACCCCTTTTAAATAAAAATTTGTATCCTCTTCGAATTACTACCTACGCATTCCCTGAGAATCAACCGTTCGCCAGAACGACTATCTCAATTTGCGACATTTCACCTCGGAGACGTTCTGTCTTTTGGGCGTTTGGACATTGAGTATCACCATAAGTGAAGCATTGCGGATAACAACAACCTGAAGTGCCCCTGATTTTTTTGTTGAGGTTACGCAACGTCATGCCGGGCTCAAGAACTACGAAGAAGGAAGACCCATCACTGAGGCACCTGACGGTGAAATGTTCCAACATCCAGGCATCCCTACAGGACATTTTCCGATTTGTGGAGGATTTTACGGACGATACCATGACGGAGATGATCGAGGTGCGGCTTACAAGGTTGGACGAGCTGTGGGAAGGTTTCGAAAATGTGATGATAGATATTCAATCACACGAGGAACATGTTGAGGAAGATAATCCAAATATTGAGCGGAAAAGACGAGAGTTTAGTAATCTTTATTATCAAGCAAAGGCTTTCATGTTGAGCAAGGTTAAGGATCGTACCGTACCGAATAGTTCTGGACAGTTGCCTAGGGGATTAGATTCGACAATTCAAGAAACACATGACCATATTAGACTACCTCAAATCAAGTTACCTTCCTTCTCAGGTGATATTGATGAATGGCTCGGGTTTAGAGATCTGTTTATTTCCTTAATTCATGTTAAACCAGAACTTCCAGATATTGAAAAGTTCTATTATCTGAAAGGATGCTTGCAAGGAGAAGCCAGGGCCCTACTAGATCCTATTCAAGTATCACAAGCTAATTATCAGGTAGCATGGGACACACTCGTCAATCGGTACAGTAATAGTAAGCTATTAAAGAGAAGACAGATTAGCTCCCTGTTTGGCCTACCCACGATGCACAAGGAATCGGTGACGGAGCTCCAGTCCCTTTTAGATGGATTCGAGAGAATAGTTCACACTCTTGACCAGGTGGTTCATGTTAACGATTATAAAGATTTGTTGTTGGTTAATTTCCTCACTGCACGTCTGGATCATGTAACTCGTCGATCTTGGGAAGAGCATTCCTCAACAGAAGAACAGGATACCATAGAAGATTTAATCAGTTTTCTCCATCGACGTATTAGGATCCTGGAATCGCTTCCGCCGAAAGTGATAGAATCTAAAGGAGTTAATCAAAATTCTACAAATAGATCAAGGCCCACTTTACTTAGAACGAGTTACGCTACTGCACAGTCAATTGGAATTCAATGTGCGTTATGTAAGGAGGATCATCTTTTGCATCAATGCTCCGATTTTAGACATCTTCCAGTAAACGAACGAGATGCGTTTTTGAAAAGTCATTCGTTGTGCCGGAATTGCTTTAGAATTGGTCACCATGCTAAGGAATGCCAGTCAAGATTCTCGTGTAGAATCTGTAAAGGGCGACACCATACGCTCGTATGCTTCAAAACCAACCGGCAGGATGGAGTTCTGGAGGATTCCCAGGTTAGGATCAGCAACACGTCATCAGCTACGGAGGAGGCTGAAGAATCAAACCCGTCTTTTGAAGTGACTACCACGGCGACTACAAGCACTACCGTTTCTAATTGCAACGCTTATAACACTTCACGAATTTTATTAGCGACTGCAGTGGTGTTGATTGAGGATGACATAGGCTGTCAGGTTCCGGCTCGAGCGCTCCTGGATTCGGGTTCGGAAAGTAACTTCATTACAGAAACATTAAGTCAAAGGATTAACTTGTCACGCGAAAGGGTTCAAATTTCCGTGTCTGGAATTGGTCAAGCCTCTTTAAAGGTGAAGCAAAGAGTGCACGCTGTTATCAAGTCTAAAAACTCTAACTTCAACAAGCCAATGAGTTTTCTTGTGCTTCCAAGGGTAACAGCGAATCTACCAACTACTACAATCAACACAAGGGAATGGAAAATACCAGACGGATTTAAACTGGCAGATCCGTCATTTTTCGAATCCAAGTCGGTCGACATCGTTCTTGGAATCGAGGCATTTTTTGAATATTTTGAGACTGGCCGTAGAATTTCCTTAGGGGATGGCATGCCGGCACTTACAGAGTCTGTATTTGGATGGATCGTTAGTGGAGGGCTCGCGGATCCAAGTCAATCACTAAAACTTAATTGCCACGTTTCTATGGAAGCGAAATTGGAAGAAATTCTCACACGATTCTGGGCTGCAGAAGAAGTTGGAACCAGCCGGAAATACTCACCAGAGGAACAACGTTGTGAAGATATGTTCCGGGAATCCATAAAGCGTAATGGAGAGGGCCGTTATATAGTGTCACTTCCAAAAATTACCAACATTTGGGGCCAATTAGGAAGCTCGAAGGATATTGCCTTGAGACGTTTACATTCCACCGAGAGACGATTAGCAAGAAACGAAGAACTTCGAAAACAATATCTTTTGTTTATGGCCGAATACGAAATGTTAGGGCATATGCAAGAAATTATTCCCCAGGAGGTTAGTTCAGTTAAGCGATGTTATTTACCACACCACCCTGTTATTAAAGAGGACAGCACAACTACCCGATTAAGAGTGGTTTTTGATGCATCCTGCAAAACTTCTTCAGGATGTTCACTGAACGATCTTCTACTTACTGGCCCTGTCATTCAGGATGATTTAAGAGAAATTATACTCCGATGCCGAACGAAACAGATATTAGTAGTAGCAGACGTGGAGAAAATGTTTCGACAGGTGCTGGTCAACCCTAAGGATAGGCCGTTGCAAACCATTCTATGGCGCGCCTCTCCATTAAACGAAGTTAAAACGTATGAACTGAACACAATTACTTACGGGACGAAGGCCGCGCCCTTCCTGGCAACAAGGGTTCTGAAGCAATTGGCGTTAGATGAAAGGCATCGATTTCCGTTGGCAGCGAAAGCATATTTGGAGGATACTTACATGGATGACGTTATTACGGGGGCGGACGACGCTGAGACAGCACTCGAGCTGAGGATTCAGCTGGAAAAAGCTGCTACTTGCGGTGGATTCCGTCTCCGAAAATTCGCTTCGAACGCTAAACAAATTTTGGAGAGTGTGTCTAAGGAAAACCTGGCAATTTTGGATTCATCGATACATCTCGACGCAGATCCATCGGTGAAAACTCTTGGGTTATCTTGGCTACCCAACTCAGATGTTCTCATGTTTCGTTTCAATGTACCTGTGCTTCCTGAACACGAAACTTTAACCAAACGTCGTATTTTATCGGTTATTGCCACGCTTTTTGACCCATTGGGATTACTTGGTGCAGCAATAACCAAGGCAAAGATATTGATGCAGCAGCTCTGGACTCTTAAAGATGAATGCGGAAATAGGTTGGGCTGGGATCAACCTGTGCCTTCTACGGTGGGTGAGATTTGGAGGAACTACTACTATCAGCTACCTGTTTTCAATCAGATCCAGGTGAACCGTTGCGTTATTTTGCCTAATGCAATTACAGTGGAATTTCATTGCTTTTCGGACGCGTCAGAGCGAGCGTTCGGTGGTTGTATTTATGTTCGGAGTTTCGATGCCCAAGGCGCGGTTAAAATTCAGTTGTTGTCGTCTAAATCAAAGGTAGCACCATTAAAATGCCAGAGCATTCCGCGCTTAGAGCTATGTGGAGCGCTGCTAGTTGCTGAACTCGAGGAGAAGGTGAGAAAAGCGGTAAAAATCCAAACCATCGGCACTATTTTTTGGACAGACTCGACCTGCGTGTTGAGATGGATTCAAGCTCCACCACTGACGTGGACTACCTTTGTAGCCAACAGAGTATCAAAAATTCAAACTCTAACAAACGGATGTGAATGGCGACATGTATCAGGCTTAGACAATCCGGCAGATCTAATCTCAAGAGGAATATCACCTACAAACATAGTGGATAATCATTTCTGGTGGAACGGACCAGCATGGTTGAAGGAAAACAGGGAACAGTGGCCAACTTCATCAGATGATATTCCAGCAGACGTTGGAAATGACGAGCTACGACGCACAACAGTTGCTGCAACAGGATCGAGCTACGCTGACTTCAATGAATGGTTTTTTGGGAAATTCTCTAGTTATTTTGAAATGATTAGGAAAACGGCATATTTATTACGCTTTATGAAACTGATTCAAAAAAAATTAGAAGGTGAACCTAATGCATTTCTGTCCAGCGCTGAAATAAAAGAAGCTGAAAGAGTTTTGATTCATCGAGTTCAACAGGAAACGTTTGCGGCGGAAATTACAGCACTAAGGAAAAACGAAGATGTCTCCTCAAAATCTCCGTTGAAATGGTTTCGCCCGTTTTTAGACGAGGATGGATTGGTTCGTTTAGGTGGTCGTTTGAAAAATTCTTCCGAAATTGCCGGTTTCAAAAATCCAGTGATCCTACCTGCAAGACATATCATCACCCGATTAATTTTTGAGCATTATCATCTTCGCCTTATGCATGCCGGACCTCAGCTCCTTCTTGCATCGGTTCGCCAAAAATTCTGGCCACTAGGCGGCAGAAGCGTTGCCAAGCAAATAGTGCATAAATGCATCAAGTGTTTCCGGTCAAGGCCTACGCCCATTCAACAGCTGATGGGAGACTTACCAGCGGTCCGTGTAACGGAGTCCCGACCATTCGCAAATACAGGTGTGGACTATTTTGGGCCAATGTACACTAGACCAGCTCCCCGTCGCCCAGCGGTCAAGGCCTACGTAGCTATCTTTATATGCATGTGCACAAAGGCTGTCCACATGGAGCTCGTGACGGATCTGTCTACCGATTGTTTCATTAAGGCTTTGCAACGGTTCATTTCTAGGCGCGGATTTTGTTCACAAATCTTTTCAGATAATGGAACCAATTTTGTTGGCGCAAGAAACAAATTTGTAGAGTTGCAGCGTCTGTTAAAAAATAAAACGCATCATGAAAAGGTTTCCAAGGAATGCTCAAGGCTGATGATTCAGTGGCACTTTAGTCCTCCTGCCTCTCCGCATTTTGGGGGGCTTTGGGAGGCTGCGGTTCGGTCGGCAAAGAAACATTTGTTGATTGTGATTGGCGAAACCCCTCTTCCACCAGAAGATTTATCAACACTCGTAATTCAAGCTGAAGCTTGCCTAAACTCACGCCCGATTATGCCGTTGAAGGATGATCCGACTGATTTGGAACCGCTAACTCCGGCTCACTTTATCATTGGTACTAGTTTGCAGGATTTGCCCGAAGAAGATATGGAAGCATGCCCTGATAATCGTCTCAGCCATTTTCAGTTGATATGTAAAAAGAAACAGTTATTTTGGAAACGATGGCATCACGAATATCTTAGCCTGCTGCAAGGAAGAAACAAACGTTGGAAGTCTCCTGTAAAGGTCGAAGTTGGACGGTTAGTTGTTGTTTGTGATGAGCGTACTGCGCCCTGCAACTGGAGGATGGGCAGGATAGAAGAGGTGTACCCTGGGTCCGATGGCACTGTACGTGTGGTGAAATTAAAAACGGCATCTGGATCAATTACACGAGAGGCCGAGAAGGTTTGCGTTTTACCAATCTACAGTGATAGTGAATCCCAATAATTTCAACAATTCAAAAATATCAAATTGTACGTCGAAGAGGATACTTTGTTTCTTTTCAGAAATTTCTGGAAATTTCAGGGTGGGTGAGAATGTTGGAGTCAAAAAGCGATCACCTCACCCTGATTGATTATCCCCCAAATGGTTTTTGAAATTGTGCTGCGTAGATACAAACCTGTCGTGGTCAGCTAGCGATGGCAGTTACAAACAATCGTTTTAGTGGGAGCAATTTTTCTCCCTCCCAAATAGTGGATCAAATTTCGAGAGGATCATCATTATTACCGTCAGTAACGATCAATTGGAGCCATCAATGATGCCGCGGGCTCTCAAGGCTCTTGCTACGGGAGAATTTCTGGCAAAGGTTACATAAGAGGGAGCAGTGAGTGGTCAAATGGGGATTCTAGCGTAGGCTTAGTTGTAGAGTCAGTACTCGTTCGATCACCAATTAGCACGGTCATGTATATTCATGTTTAGTTTAAGTAAACTCCATGTAATATAAGTTCAAAGTCAATATACTTGTTTTAATTAAAGTTGTGTTTTTGGAACCAAACCATACGCGTTTATCTGTTCTGTGCATGCGAAAGAAGAAGGACCATTGAAGCCCACCGATTACTTGCCTAGACCATAGTTGGGATTGTGGAACGCGAAATAGTCTATCGAAGGAATTAAAAATCTTAGGCCACCTCCCAACAAGTACACTTTGTATTTTAACCTTTAACCTTGCTTTCGATAATTTCAGCCAAACCCTTTGTGTATTTGACAACTGTCGCAACAAAAAGTGGCTTAATAAAAACGGCAAAAATTATTAATTGGCATTTTTTTCCAAATATTAAGTGTGAAAAGTGGGTAAAAATAAGAAATTGACATTTTCTTTAGTGATTTTAACAATTGCTTGAACCATTCATGCCATATTATACTGAAAAATTCAATATTTTTTATTGTAAAATCATTTGATACAAACATGAGGTTTAGAATCCAGCAAAAATAATTGGCTTTCACTGACTTCAACATATGAGTTTTAGCCAACTTTTTATGAATCTAAACCACTATGAATCGAAGGTGTGGTACAGAGGTGCCAGGTGTATTTATACTACATTCAGGACACCACAATGAAAAAAATCATGACACCACTAAATTGATGAAATTAACTACAGCTAAGCTTAAATAGCATAAACAAGACGAAATGCAGGTTCTGAAGACGCTTGAACTATGCAATTGAAGCGAGCAGAACCTTGGCTACCCTGCAGTTTATCTATATTGAAAAACACTATTCGAATATCATGTGGACCAAAGTTAATTATCGGTTAAAATATTTAATCTCAGTTTGTCTGTTTTTTTTTTTTGTTTCAATTATAGTCGTTTTACAATCTTTATGGCACTCGCGACTTCATCAACGTTGCAGTTGGCGGACCGTTATTGAAAAACTATCCGGTACAACTGTGTTCGATGTTTACTCTTGGGCTCGAACTCGCGGACATCGGCTCAGGAGACAACAGACTTGCCAACTGAGCTATATCACAAGCCCAGTTTGTCTGATGTTCTCATCATTCAACTATAAAAATAGTTTAAATTTTGATGTGTTTTGAAAATAAGGACATTTACAAAACATTTTTCAAAAATCAGGAAAATTCATGCGTTTTTTAAAAATCAGGGTGGTCTCTATCAAAAAAGGACAAACGCAGAAATATCAGGACACCTGGCACCTTTTTGTGACATGGCTGGTGTGAGTGGACACCATTTTGTGAACAACAATGCGAGTGTAAAATTTGATCGTTGTAGTCCGTGTGGTACAATTTCCGGAAATACGTGTGCGACGCATCCTTGTCCTTCTTGATGACCAGATTTTTTTAACCGCGATCGCTGGGTACCCATTTCTATAGAATTGTGAACGGTACTGTATTTTGAATGTATGTATTGCTTCAAAATTTAAGATCAGTTATGCAGTTGTGTCCCTTCCTGGGCTCAAAATTTAAAAAAAAAAAAGGTCGCCACCTTTAAAAATGTTCACTGGTGGGTTTTGTCCAAATAACGTGACCACCACAATTCTACATTGTACATTACTGTGATTTATTCAATAAATTTGATGAAATACTTTCTTCAATAAATCTGTTGCAATAGTGTTAATCCTAGAAAGTCTTTAATAAAGTACAAATGTTTCGAACATGGTTTGCTTCTCGTATTTTGTTGTTATTTTATAGATTGGAAAAACGTTAAATTCAATATCTACTACCTGTGCTTGTTTCAGTGGGTGAGATAGTAATTTTCAAAGAATGAAAGAAAGATTTATTATTATTTATTTTTTAAATATTGATTGCGACAAATTACACTCCATCTTCGTAGAACAATCGTTAATATCAGAAGGCACCAACAGTATGCTTCAAGCCTTATCAGACTTAATATACGTACATTACATATTCAATTTCATGTATATAAAGTCAACATCCAAAACTTTAGAAATGCTTCAAATATATTTTTTAATTACTTCAAACAATGGGTTAAAATCGCAAGCGCCTTTAAAAAATAAACAACAACGATTGGTCCAAACTGTGATTAAAGAAATATCTGATCACGTAAAAATCAAGCAATTTCTGGCTTTGCAAAAAAAAAAACCACAAGAAGGTAATAAATTTATTGATTGTCGTGATGTTAAATTCTAGTAAATACTCAGCAAAAAATTTTTTTTTCAATTATATTTCAAGACAACACACCATCGCTACTTATAAGCTTCATCATAAAAACCATATAAACGTTAACCAATCTGAGGGTGAATTTAAAAACAAAGCAGATGGATTTTTTAGTAGGGGAGAGTGGGGTAACATGGGCAACTCTACATATTTCAGCTGTGTATTGAGATAAAAATCTCAATCCAACTGTCATCGTCGTAGCTTTGCATACGCATATTTTTCTAAATGTTGTTAACTTATGAATGCATCAGATACTTCTTATCTTTAACTAGCTCGAAACATATACATACATAATAAATCTCGCAAATTTCGTTGGTGGGAAATCTAGAGTTCATGTGCGTGTTAAAAACACTCCAAAATATACGTCAATGAGTTTAGAACGGAAGACCTTTCAAAACATCTGAACACGGGGCTGGTATTATTTATTAACCGGTCTTATAGGTGAAAAGCGATGTCCTTTTTAGTAGGCACATCTAAAAATAATGAATTTTTATAAATGGATAGAACGTCAGATGAAATGAAAAATGGTGAAAATTAGCAGGTAGTGCGGGCTCCAAAATTTAATTGACATCACCACTTGTGCCTCGTGAAATATTCCATAGAAAGTAGTCTTTTTTTTTTTGATGGATTTTAACTTCTTAAAGTCATTCTTCCCTCATAGATATAAAGTGATGTCAATTGAATTTACAGTTTTTCAATGCCAAGAGCCATACACCTGTTAAACAGCTGATAACTTTTTTGCTTGATAAGTTTCGAAGTAAAGTTCTTTGACAAAGTTGTTCAGCGGAAAATTTCCTCAGGAGAATTCATAAATTAGCACAAAACCCGTAAGGCTCGGTTCCTTAGAAAAAAAAACAAAATGATATTGATTTTTCAGTACAGAATATTCAATTGTCCCATACAAACCTCAAAGTTCTAATTTACTGATGTACACGTTACTTAAAAATTCTGCAAATAATCATGGATGAGTTTTGAACCAAAACGAAGCTTTTTAGAGCCCAGGTTTTGACAAATTCATAAAAGACCCCAAATCGACTCCAAGTCTATTCCCCATGCTGTGGAAAGAAAAGAGAAAATAGAAATAAAACAAATTGAAAAAAAATTTTAGCACAGAAAAGTGCTGATTGATAAACAGGTAAGAAAATAAAATAAAGAATGTAAAATGTTCCTGTAGGACCTACAGTGTAGGTACACAGCAACGATACGATACGTTTTCTGCGGCTCATTCGCGTAAGAATTTTCAGAATATAGGTTAAAGTTACGAAAATTCGTGATAAAAAAAATTCAGTATGAAACATATGGAATAAAGAGTTTAGAATCTTTTCAAAACAAGTTTAAAAAACAGATGCTCTAGCAAAATATCAAATTAAATATTTTGCTATTAAAAATTCGAAACTTGCGTTTTCGAATGATTTATTAGGACTGTAAGATGTGTTTTCTTACGATAAAAGGTGTCCACGATGAAATTGCCACACACAAAATTGATTCACGAAATTCGAGTTTTCATCCGATTGCCATCAAATTTTCAGGGATTGAAAATAACTATTAAACTTCATTTTATCATTATAATCGTATTTTATTTACAGTCCATACGCAAATTCCGGCACCTTGGCCTTAGCCTCGGCCATAAGCTTCTGCACAACCTGTGAATCAACGGTTTTTTGGCATGTAAATCCATACTTTTTTCAGTTTCTTGATTGTCTACACTACCTTAGGTCGTTTCAGAAGGTGCTGCTTCATAATCGCCCAGTACTTCTCGATAGGACGGAGCTCCGGAGTGTTGAACATTTTCGGCACGAAAATGACCTTTTTGTCCACACCACTTCAGTACGTCCTTGGAGTAGTGATATTAGGCCAAATCTGGACAGAAGATTGTTGGGACGTTGTGGGCCTTCAGGAGAGGAAGCAGCCGCTTCTGGAGGCACTCTTTCATGTACACCTGCCTGTCCGTTCATCGTGTCCTGGGCCACGAAAGCTGCACTCCGCTTCCCGCACGTGCAGAATGGCTTGCCAAATCAGCAATTAATTCGCAAATTTGGACATTCTCCGGAACGCTGAACTTTGCTTGGCAGTGAAAAACAGGTTGCAGGGGGCCTTCACATATGTTTCGTCGTCCATAATGCAGCATTCAACTTTCGTGAGCATGTTGAGGTACAACTTCCTGGCACGGGCGGACCTATTCTGCTTCTCGTCGTGATTAACGGCCTTTTGTACCTTGAACGTTCGAAGCCCAGCCTTAGTTTTAACTTTCTGGATAAAACTTCGGCTTAGGTGCAGCCTCTTAGCCACTACGCCATTGTGATTTTTGGTGTTGTACGGAATACTTTTTCCCTCGCTTCTGGGCTTCCGATCGGTGGTAAATCGTTCCTCGAACCGCTTAATCACTCGCGACATCGAATTAGCGATTCCCAACGTTTTAGCGATGGAACGATGCGAGAGATCCTCGTTCTCGAGATGAATGTGCAAGAACTTTTTGCATGCACGAGCTGTTCTTTCGACTCCATTTCCGCGAGTTTTGATCACATGACTTCAAAACTTGCAGGATGTAAACAATGCACTAGGAACTAAATCCACCCAAATTTTCATTAAATTCTACCCAGCGGTGAAAAGTTAGAGCAATTTCATAGTGTGGCAATTTCATCGTGGACACCCTTTATATTGTTTAGAAAAAGGGTTCTGTATATAAATACATAAATTATTGCAGAATAGAAGAACATAATTTTTATTTATTGCTTATCATATGCACAGCCAGTATTCAAAATTTAATTTAAAATTTAAATATAAATTTGAACCAAATACAGCCGAATGCTTGGAAAGAACAAGCTAGTTTCCAGCAATCTGGATCGCTGATTTTCAGCAATTTGCATTGCTGAAACCGGCATTTATGTTTGCTGATTTTTCCAGCAATTCATATTACTGTAAATTTTGCTGTAAAGTCAGCGGGACAAAAACCAGCAGAACCAGCAAAAAAAAATTGCTGTGTAAGGTTGGGCGAATTCAGAGATTTGACGTGTTAAACACAACCCATCTCCTTTAGAATTTTTTTCGGTCAGAATTGATGTGATAGCTCCGAGAACCAGAGAACGGACCCCGAATAAAAATGTGTCGAATCCGTGTGTAAGAATTGAAATGGTTGGCCATTTTAAAATCTTTAAATTGGCCTCAAAACAGCACCATCTAGTGGCGATTTTGGTTGTCAATATTTGAGAACACTCAGAACATAAGCAACCCAAATTTGACTACCAAGCAGAGGTGCCAGGTCGTTTTGCCGAAAAACAGGACACCGCGAAGAAAAAATCAGGATTTTTCAGGACACCACTAAATTGATGAAATTAACAAGCAGTGTGCTTAGATTGCATAACTAAAGGCGAAAAAAGTGGTGAAGACGCCTTGAATTATGCAACTGAAGCGAGAATAACCTTGGCTGGCCTGCAGTTAATATCGAAAAACACCATTTAAATATCACTTGAACCAAAGATTATCATTGGTTCAACTATTTTATTAAAGAAATTTATTTGATGTTCTCTTCATTTAACAATAAATCTAGTGATAATAAAGATATTTTTTTTTAAATCAGGACAAATCAGGACGTTTTCAGGGCTAAAAATCAGGACAATTTAAGCGTTTTTGAAAAATTCCTCGAAAATTAGGACAAATCCTGAAAAATCAGGACACCTGACACCCCTGCTTCCAAGTCACATAAAACAGAGTGTAGCTAGTTTTCTAATTTTTGGGGTGTAGAAAAAGCAGATAAATAAAATTGGAAACTTCATTAATATCTTTTTCTATTAGCAATATTTATTTAGTACCTGTTTTTCATTGTGTAACCCTTCGTTATCTATTTAAAATGTGTCTTCGACACATTGAAAATTTTGACCTCAATTCCGAAATGTCAAAGCCAACGACACTCAAGGCGCAGACACCAGATACCCAGACTGATTAGTGGCGCTTGAATCCATACAACTACAAGTCGCCCAGAATCATACGCCATCTGTCGGGGCATCGTGAAACTACTGTGCTTCACCAAGAAAAAAATTACACTTGATAATTAACAAGCCAAATGGCAACCGTCTTGATTGAATCACCTATTAGTATTTGAAATTCTATCTCAAATATTTTCACTATCGTTTTTGTCTTCAATGTTAATTATTTACTTTAATTTACTGTATCATAATAAGAGATTGATGTTGATCGACTGAGATGGAAAAAAAACAAACGTAACGTTATAGTGGTCCTTAGTTCAGATCCAATTAATTTTGAGATTCAGTTTTGATTTCAAAATTAATTTATCCGGCTGAGTAACAGTATGAAAATTATAATGTCTGTTATAAGTAATTCATTGAGTTCGGAATTGTTCGTCTTAATCTGAAAGGTTTACTGCGACCAAAAAGACAAACTATATATAACTCCTTGAAAAACTTGATTTCTAATTTATCTTAACTGTTTCTTGACTCGTACCTAGATAGGTTCGAGGAGTGAAATAAGTTACTGACATTTATTGAATAATATTTAAATGTGATGAATGCATTGATAAGATCTTAAATCCTATTTGCCGCTGGAAGTGTTCGTGACATAATGCTGGTAGTTTCACTAAAACTTATAATTTTTTGGAAAAATAACCTCAGAAACGACCGTGTTTGTCGACCGGGTATTTTTCCCTGCTCAAATGTGCGTGAGAAATGTCAAAAAACAACTGTAATGACCATCTCGCGTGAGCTTTCACTACGCCGTATCAAAGATCTTGAAAATTCACAGAAAAATGCTTCAAAAGTTATCAAAACAACTTTAAAATTTGTATTTCACATATAGAATATGTTGTCCAGGCTACAAATATTCTAAATGGAAAGAAGTTGCTGCTAGTTTAAGTTAATTTTTGTTTTTTTTTCGTAATGAAACTGTTTGTTTACATTTTGTTTCATACGACGTAATGAAAGCTCACGCGAGATTTCAACATAATTCTAGACTGGACTGGAAAATTAAGCGACCATGTTTTTAGACTTTTTCCCCATCTTAATCCGTACACGAGAGCAACTGCGCGTGAGAAATGTCAACTTAAAAATCTTTCATTCGAAAAAAAAACTGTTGAAAAACTGCACTGATTTAGGAATAGTTCAAAATGTATGTTTCAAATCCATTTCTCTTTGCTTCCGAAATTTTTTCACCTTTGACATTCAACCAAATTCTTAGATTCAAAGTTTTGTTAAAACCATGTTTCGAAAGTAATTTGTTTACTAAATGAATCCTTTCTTCAAAAAACTATAATTTTGAATAAGGGTCAATTTAATGTTTCTTAACCGATGCCCAGTAAATAAGAAATAATTTCGCTGTAACTAAACT